>NC_044574.1:8976398-9644732 GCF_901933205.1 Camarhynchus parvulus | reverse complement strand
CATTAGTGCTTCTTGCTGTTTTTCATAGAATTTTCAAGTAATTGTTCAAGTCTCTGGAGTTGGATTTAAGTCCAAATGCAGAATCATGACTTTCCTTTGTACTACATTCCAGCTACTCATTTACACTTTTTAAAAAACTGTAATCAAAGGTATTGACTGTTTCTCACAATTCTAAATCAAGGACATAAAGATATCCTATGATAGGGTAGATAAAAAGATCTTTACTGTGTTTTTACATCTAGAAATCAACATACAGTATACACGGGAATACTTCAAGAATGCTACTTTAACGTCATTATTAATTCCTCTCCCTAACCTTATGTTGTTTCACTCTCCCACTTCCTCTGAACTGTATTTTGTTCCACCTTTAACCTTCCCTATTCACACTAGTCATGTCTGCCTATGCTTTCTTTCATGTTATGCTCAGCATTTAACATACAAGAAGGACACTTAACAGTTTCTTTAAGAAGTTTCCACTAGCAAAAATATTTTCAAAATGCCTCAAAGGAAACGTGTGAATAGCTTAGTTCCCAAAGCACTCAAATTCTCTATCAAGCCAGCTGTAAAGAAACATCAGCCTCAACTATGCAGACTTAGCTTTTTATAGTTTTCATGCATTAAGCACTGCTTAGGTCTTGGGTTCTGCTCCAACTTTTAATGATCAAAACAAATCTTGAGCAATTATATCCCACCTAATATAATTAACTACCCAATAAAATATGTGGCTAATCATAATATTAAGAGTCTGTATTATATGACTGAAAGCTCCTTTCTATTCCTACATTCCTACTGAGTACAATGCCATTTCTTTTATGATGCTGTTTTCTATGTGCAGTAAGAAACATAAAACTGGTATTTCCTAGAGAAACTGAAATCCAACTGGACCTGCCAAAGGTACCAGTCAGATACAAGTCTGCTGTCCCCAGCCACATCTTTCCCATTGAAGCTGGATAGTATCTGGTCATTCATTACAGATGGGTTCTTACTGAAACCATTTTTCTGAAGGCTTTTCTTTATTTAAATTTAAACTCTTCTAAGTACTTTTAAACACTTCTACTTCTAGTAGAATCTTAGTCAAATTATGCTGGACCTCACACCTAATAAGACATTAATAGTTTTACACATTTTGTGTGGGGATGGAAAGAGGAGAAAATACAGATTGAGTGCAAGCATCACAGTACTCTGATTTGGAAGTGCCAAATCCCAAAAGATCAACTCTGATCTCACCAATAACAATCAGATTATGAATAAGAAGTAAATCTGCTATCTGTACAATCTGTACAAAGGACACCTGATACTTTTCATGCTGTCTCCATGTCCTTGGGAAAGAACAGGCTGCAGGCTGTATAAACTATCCCAACTACATGCAGCTTTAAAAAATGCATTTTATACATTATCATATGAAAATCAGACAAAAAGGCCTGTCTTACCAGATTATCCAGCATTCTCATAAGAGCTTCGAACTCCTGCTCACCAATCTGCCATTTGGGATGGGACACAGTCCCCTCACCTGCTGGAGACTCAGGGGACCGAGACTTGGCTTTGTACTTGCCAGGATCAAGAAGCACTAAGTTGTCAGGGCCACCTGCACTGGCCAGGGTACGGACCTGAAATACAACAGAGTCATCTTTAAGTTTCTTGTGGTGAATGGGGTGAAAACTACCAAAAAACCCTCTAAAAACTTGGTATAAACCCAGAAGAAATCTTCATTTCAAAACCAAATAAATACTAAATAATACTTCATTTTAAAACTAAATAAATTAATATGCTTGTATAAAAGTTGTCTTAAGTCTTTGAAAGTATCTGTTTTAATGGCCAGGAAATTGATGGTTTCAATAGAGTACTGGAATATTATCAGTGAAACCAAAGTTTTGGATGTCCCCCACAATATAGTGACATCACACATTGCTGTGTTAGTTTAGACCCAAGAGCTGAACCAGTAAAGTATGCAATCTGTTTGGAGGTCAATACAGCAAGCTGTATTACTATAACATATGAAAGCTCTTACTTGTATCTCACAGGCAAGCACTAGGTTATGAATATAGTAGAAAGCCTCCTCAACAGTCTCTCCAACTGATACTAAGCCATGGTTTCTGAGAATAAGGACCTAGAGAAACATTAAAAGAAAGTTAACAGCAGTATGGCAATTGTTGCTATTGATTAAAGAACATACCAGTCATACAAATATACTGCCCCCCTCCCCCTTTTTTCTTTAATTCTAGATGTAAATACTGACCTTGCTTTTAGGACCCAAATTTTTCTGAATAACCACCTTTTCTTCATCATCCACTAAAATACCATGGTAGTCATGATAAGCTACTTCCCCTAGAGAAAGTGCTTCAGGTGAAATTGGCAAGAGACCACACTTCATTGCAGAAACCTGAGAAATATTAAAACAACCAATTTAAATCTTGCAACAGAAAAATTGATGAGAATTAAAATAAGAATATATTTTTATGTATTAATTGAATCTATCTCTACAGGTACATATACAGTGGTCTTATACTTCATCCTTAAAGCCTCTGTTTTTGATAACTTTTGGAGTAGATACAAAAGTCACATTGATCTTGGGTTTGTCTCAATATGGCTGTTTTTATACAACAGCAAGACTAGTATAAAAAGACTCAGGACAAAATCCTAAGAAAACCACCAAACCCCAAAATCGACTGCATCCTTCATTCTTTCCACTCCACTCAGTTATTTCCCCCTCCTGCCCCCATGCCAAAAGAGAAACTTTGGCGATACAGATAATTCTGCAGCACTGCAGATAAACTTAAAAAATATTGTTTAAAAGGCTACTCTGTAATTCACAATATTAGGAATTTCATAAGGATAAGAAATTTATCCTTAAAACGCTTGTATTAATCTGGTTAATCAATTAATTCAAAAAAATCATCAGAATGTGAACACTGAAAGTCACTCTCTCAAAACATTCCAAAGAGGCAGAACTGACTTGTAATCACTTTCTCCAAACAGAAATACTGGAAAGTTTCAAATATTTGAGAAAACCTTGACAAACTGTGCTTTACTAAAACAACAAAATATATTAAAGGTTTTATGATCCCCTGTCAAAAGATCTGGCCTTTTGTGGGAAAGGACACACATATATGACATACATATTTTCCAGCAATAGAATCAATTTACTGTCTGACCATTCAGGTAACAACCCAGTAAGGATGAGCTCTGATTAAAGAGAACCATAATTGAAGACAGACTAAAAGGCTCTCTGCCCTCCAAATAGGAAGCAAACTTGTGATTGAGGGACCCACCTATTTTCCTTTTGGGAGGGGTGGGGGAACAGGACAAGGACAAAGCTGGAAGCGAGCTTACCGCTGCTCCTGCGGGTGTGTGGATGTGGACAATGCATTTCACATCAGGTCGAGCTGCATAAATTGCCGAGTGCAACGTAAAACCAGCTTGGTTTACTCCCAGGTTAGTGCTTCCACGATCAACCACATCTCCCTGAATATTGATTTTAACCTGGGAATGAAAAGGATTATTTTTATAATCAAAACTCAAAAAATACTGATTGAATTCAGCATTTACCACTGAGACTCTAAAACCAGTTGTCATCATTTCTATCTGAAATGCCTAAAGTTTTCCTCAAGCTGGACTCAACAGCCAGCAGCTTTAAAGGGCATGAGGTGATTCACTTTCCAAATGACCTAACACCTCTTTTACAGGTAGATCAACTGGAGGACACCTGGTGGCGAACATGGGCAAACAAATCTCTTGGATACCTCAGCAGCACCAAAACCAGCCATGTTCAATAACACTGCTCTAAACATATTACACAAGAATAAAATATTCTCTAGGATACAATTTGAAGTGACATATATATTCACATATATATATATCTGAATATTTTACACCTATGAAAATTAACAATTGCTTACCAGACTAGATGCAGTGACTTCACTATAGAGGAGTCCAAAAGGTACAATAAGGAAATGCTCTTGCTCAGAGTTGACTCTGGCCTAAGGATAAAACAAGAGTAAGAGTTACTAAGATTTTATTAAAGCATACAAGAAGACCCCAAACCATTAAAGGTACTTTTACATCCCGATTATAGAATGGGAAAGTATACCTATAACACACATTATGACATTCATGTATGCTACAACAGATAATCAACGCTAATGTTGAACAAAACCAGCTGGCAGCAGCATGCCAGCATCCTTCAGATTGGTGGAATTTAGTAAATCCTTACATTCCGTTATAATGACAGCTCACCCACTATGGATAAAATGAACAACACTGAGAGAAATGGGAAAAAAAAGTTCCTTCTTTCAGTTGAATGAGTTTATACTCCAACTGTATTTCTACCCCAGTAAGACATAAGGTATAAAGTAAAAGGCTGTGAGAAAACACAAGAATTGGCCCACTGAAACATCTAAAGATCTAATCTTGATGCTGAGAAGGGTTTTGTCACTGATGCTGGTTCCTGTGAGACATCTGTGAGCAGTACAGCTGCTTGCTTGCACACTTGCAAATTTTCTACCAAGCATCCTGACCTTCACTTCTGTTTTTTCTCTCTCATCTCATTCACACAATCAGGAGTTTATAATACAAAAATAATTTTGCCTTCAAAGTATTCACAGCTTGGAATGTAGCTCTTAAAAGTCTGTACAATGAAAAGTACAGGACATCTAGGTAATTTAGGTGTCTTTTGATGGTGAATTAATAGGCTTCTTAAGTTTCACAGGACACATGACACAACTCCCTACTTTGCTATGAATCTACCCAGCATTTGGGTAGTTTGTGTTGTGGGTTTGGGTTTTTTGTTTGGTTGTTGTTTGGGTTTTTTTAATTCAAAGATATTTATGAGTTTTGAATTTCCCTAAGATGTAGCTACTTTTATGCTGTTTCTGCCTCATGTCTTCTACTACTTGCAACATTAAATACACATATACTTTGCTATAGTTCTACTGCAGGGAAAAAAAAATTCTAATAAGTAGTTGTGCAGTCATGCAAAAGCTTCTAGCACAGATCTGGTTTCCTTTAAAACCAGCTGGGAACATGCTACAGCATAAGAATCTTAAACTGAAGCAGTCAGTTGAAGTTAATCTGTACTTCTATGAATCACCAAAGTAGTTCTCCACTACGGAAATGCAAATGATCAAGAAAAATCTCTTACTCATTTATGCAAGACAAAGAACAAGTATTATTCAAAATATCCCAAAAGCTAATAAGAAAGCTCAAATCAAAGACAAACAAGCAGCAAGACTCACATACTACTTTGCTTTGGGATTAGATCCAATTAACAGCTCATGCCCCCAAAACAAACCAAGACCTGATGAATGATGTCTACCTTCTGTAAACCTGCAATCTCAAATTCTGCCTGACCCTGGAGACAACCAAGTTTACTCTACATTATTGCACTTGACATGAAAACCCTGGAGGAACTCAAGTATACTCAACATTATTATACTTGGCATGAAAGCTCTTGATGCTCTGTAATTCTTCTTCTGCATCAGGACTGCACCAGTCTGAGCAATTCCACATACAGTAGCTGTCAGTGATTGATAAGGATCCAAAAAAAGGCAACTATACTCCACCCAACTCCCTGATATGCCCAGATGGAAATTGTGAGGGTATGGGAGTGTAACCCATTCTCCTCTAACCCACAGGCTTATGGCCATCACAGAAGGCTGTTGTTTGTACCTTTTCTCTTACTTCACAAATGCACTGGCACAAGCTTTTAACTTGAATGCAATCACCCAGTAATTACAGCATCCACTCACAAAAAAAGTGAAAACCTGGAGTCAAACACCAGCACTGCAGGAAGTGGTAGCATTCACCACATTCCAAAGGGGCATCTTAGTACTACTTAATAAACATAACAACCTTGTTCTGCATCAGCTTCTGAAGGCAATTTATATCTTTCAGTCAGCTTTCAGAATGCTGTTCACTGGAGGAGCTTATAAAAGACAGGAGGAACTTTGACTTGGGACTGCTACTGACAAGCCAAGAGCTTTCCAGTACCTCTGTCATTCAGAAATGACTAAAACACTTGCAGAATCTCATTTTCCAAGTGCTTTGATTGTCTTCCACCACAACTGATACCTCCTCTACTGGTATCTCCCTTGTACTCCTCCCCAAAGAAAGCAAACTTGAGGCATTCCACCCCAATTACCTGCCCCCTTGCCTCAACCCCGTCCCCTGACATGCTGCTCTTCAATACATTTATCTTTTACCTAAATGTACAAACATTCCCAGGGCTGAACTTTACACTAGAAAGTCATCTCCAAACTTGTTTGCTTTTCAGTGCATTAATATCCCTTTTACAAAACCACTTCTCCTGTCATGTATGAAAAATCTGGGGGTGGCAGAGAGCTGTTTACAAGAACCATTATGTTGGATATGCTCCCTTACAACAGGAACTGAACGATCTAACCAATACTGGCTTGATCCTATGCCTACACATATCATTTATCATCTTCATCTGTTCACGAATAATATGCCTTGAATTCTCATAAAGCATTAAAAATAATATTACCATATTTCATTCCAACTGTAATTAGAAGAACAGAAAATACATAAAGGACAACCTCTACTATGTAGAATAAAAAACAATTCAGCTCTGTTAGGACAACAATCGACAGGGCTGCACACCACAGCTGTGACGTTACTCATGAGACTCATGCTGACCATTCTTCTGGCACATAAAACCTCCTTGATTTGACCTCCTTGTCATTATTTTTATGGATGCCAATGATTACTCAGTCACAAGGAAAATTGTTGGCATGCTGCATTAAGCAGAGAAGCTCACTCATGTTCAGAAATACTATGGCTTCTCTTTCAGAAAGGCTGGTACCTGAATTATAAAATTCAGCTGAATGACTAAGAAGATATTTTAGTACTTAGCAAAAAAAAGCAAGAAAACCAAGAACTGACCTTGTAGAATAACAAATACAATTAGTCAAAGCATTTGAGACACTAAAAGACTGAGTCTTTCAGCAATCTTTATTTCATCCTAAGAATTCTCATGTACACTCTCTCAGGACTCTATTCAGACTGTGGTAGCTGACATCCAAGCTGAAATGCAATGACAAATCTCTTCACTATTATACTGCTTTCAATACCACTTTGCTCTTCTCACACACAAAGAGCAAATGACAGATAGGGGAGGGAAGCAATTCTCTTGTATGTTAAAACAATTGGTTCAGTTATCTGTTGATTCAATACTCACTGTTATATGATTGTAAATAAGCTGAGACCAGCCAAAGAGATCTGCTAATCTGTAGAAAGCTGCCAATTTGCATCGTAACAACTTCTCCCCTTTTTCATAAGCAATGGAATCAGATCCTCTCAGATCATTTACTGGTGTTACCATGCCAAGACCTGAAGAGGAGAAGGGGTACAAAAAGCCCAAGGCAGGTTGAGTTCAGTATCAGTTCAAACCTGGCAACATGCGCCACTATCTTATCAGTTGTTCTTACTGGTTTACATGAGCGTGTTAAGAAATAGACACCAAATTTTCATTCCTATAATGAAATCATTTATGTTACACAAATATAATGACAATCTTGAACAAAGTTATTCAGCTTTGGTAGACTCAGCATTCATTTCCTTCCCTACTATAAATTAGTGGTACCGTGACAGTGCATTCCTTAGCAAAATATTTTTTTCCTCTCTCAAACTAACGATTGTTTGTAAAATACAGCTTAATTGTTAAAAGAAAAATGCAGTCCCAAATATTCCACTTTTTGTTATACATGTATTCCCAAAAAGAAGAATTACATATCTACAAAGATGCACACAGGTTCATTTATTATTAAGAAAAATTAAGTACAAGCTAGAGAGAGGAAGGTTATAGTAAAAGAATACAAATACTGTAATTCTACTTACAGTGCAATTAGAAATGTGGTTAAAAGTAACTGTGAAAAACCAAAACCAGCCCATGCTACAGACAGAACTAAAGATTTCTTTTGGAGCACAGGCAAGGATTTATTTTATCTTAACACAAAACCTGTGTCTACATGCATAAGCATGTTCTGTTTTTTTCCTGCTTTGTTTTGCTGGCTGATGTTTGTCTAAAGCTTCACTTCACAGGAGAAAGCTGCAAACAGTATTTCAATGGCAAAAATAATTCGTTTCTAAAGCCCTTTACTGTTACCAGACTACTAATAAGTATTTGATTTTCCAGAAGACAAACCATGTAGTAATTAGCACTATTTAAATATTAAAATTTTTTAATAGCGCTGACTTATCAGGCTTATTTTTCAATTTAGATTCCATCCTTGAAATAACTTTTGATATAAACTATATGCATAATCACATTGCATACCACTGTGGCACTTAGAAACTAATCAACTCATTTCAAGTGTTCAGTGTTCATGTGAGCAGAACAGGATAGCATTTAAACTTCACAGTATTCTATTATATTCACATTGTCTTCATTTTAAGTCTTACAAGAAAAGAAAAAAGGGAATTCAGCTCTGATCACTGAAGGTGCACTCACTCATGTTTAACGCAGCCATTCCACCTTGAGGTGCTGCAGGGTAGACATTTGGAACGTGCGTTGTCATGAAATCTGCAATCTGCTGCAAAGCCAATAAACCTGTGGGGTTCTTCCCCTTCTTGAACTGTTCCTGGATCATGGATTCCAATTCTTCACAGAAGGCCTAGTAAGAAGACACTGCATGTTGTAATGCATGTTTAAATGAACTTCAGCCTTTCATACACAGCTTCTGTTTAGCACCTGATGGAACCATCCTACACCTCTTCTGAAAAACACCTCAAGGCAGAGAACTACTGGGTGCACATTGCAACTCCAAAAAATTCTCTCTGGAGCTCCAGTGATCTGAGTCACTTGGGGAATTTTTATGGAAATTCCAGCATTCTCTTTTCAAAGTCTTTGAGCCTTGCTAGTATGAATTTCTGGAAGGAGGAGAATGTACAATTGACTTTAACATAAAAATGTGAAAGGAAAAGTAGCAGAACCAGAAAAGAGAATTTGTCACTGTGGCTCACAGGGAACTGAGAGCCAAGAAGGCATCCAGGAACACAGAAAACAATGAACATTAAATTTTTAAAACCTGTTTAGATCAGGGGTTGTTTACATTTTCCTGGGATTCTTTTGTTTGCTTTTAAAAATATATTTTAACTTGGAAGGAAGAAAACCAGAGTTTTTATTATTGCTGTTAGCTCCTGCTTTTGACAAGAACGCTGGAATTTGCACTGAAAGAGAAGTACTGCAGTGATTAGGTCATTACTTTTTTATTAAGCAATTTATTGGTATTTTCATAAATCAAATGGGTTGACTTAATAGGAAAATTGTGAAAGTACCACCACATCCCTATTCCAAGTGAAGTTACGTCGTGTAATGTTTTGTATCTAAAGTCACTCACTCACTCACTCACTCACTACTTATTATAAAAGGAACAAATGTCATGAGGGAAAGTTTTTGTGTACTATCTCCCCAGGGGAACATCTTCAATATTAAATGTCAATCATTCAAACTTCATTACTGTGCACCTTTTCAGAAAGAGATGATTAAAATATTTCATATGTCCAAATCCCAAAGGAAAACTGAGTACAGGACAGACCTGCCTTGTATAAGCTACTCTTGAGAGAGTTACATTGAAACAAATAAACGAAACCAGCGAAAAAATGTTTTACACGGATTGAAAGGAAAATACGAAAAAATGTTGATGATTATACAGAGGATTCTGAAAGCCAGACTGAAGAGATGCTTTGTAAGTAGATCATAAAAATTCAAACAGATAGAATGAGGGAAAAAATCAGGAATGGCCAATAAGAAAAAACAACAAATGGATGTAAGATAACACAAAATTCCCCAATTTTGTACTGATAGTGAAAAAAAAGATATTAAATTTGTCACTTCAAAGATGAAGCATTTCTTTTCTTACTGGGCTCTGAAGAATCATGGAGACTCTCTTCTTCTGTTCCATCATGTTAAAATCCTGGCGAAGGTCAGGTGCCATATTTCTCTCTCTCAAATATTCTGGGTTATTTTCATCAACTCGATCAAAATACCTCTCCTTATGAGGGGCTGTTGTTGGAGGTGGTGAAGTCACCACCCCCACGCCAGAATCACCATTCATAGCACAATTTTAAGGAACCTATGAAAAAAGACAGAGAAGAGGAATAAATAAATAAAGCAAGGAAATAATTACCAAATTTGTATGTGTTTCTACCTTCAAAGTAATAGTTCAAATCCATCTAAAATTAGCATGTCTTCTTAAATGAGAAATCATGTTTGTGCAACTGGATAGCAATATTCTAGAGTAGGAAAGAGTGTTTTAATATATAAAATCAGAAAAGTAGGCTAACATGTATGAAAAGTCCAATATGATATATAAATTCATTCAGAACAAAATTTATATGAGAGCTCCCATTTAAACTGAGAAAAACAAAACTCCTTAAGCTGTGTCTGGTCAGACTGGTTTTTAGAACCATGGAAGTCCTTCAAATCTTCACAGGGACAATGACAGAAGTTCCAGACATGAGGTCTAAACTCATCAGTTTGGGGTTTTTGCCTTTTATTTTTTTCTTAAAAAGTTAAAGCAGATATAAGAAAAAGAATATTGCATAAATCAGAAATTAAATCATCACTGCAGTCAGTATATTACACATGTTCATTAATAAGAAGAATCAGCTCTACCAAAACATACTTGGACTGCCAACACATTTCTGGATACGAACTCAGAAATCTCAACTTTGCAACCCAAAGTATTCTTTTTACATTTATTTTAGTCCATTCAATAACATGCACATCACTACATTAGCATGTGGTTTTTGAAGTCTGGAAAGCAGAGACACACAGAGCCCCCACCCCTGGCCAGGGTCCCTTTCAGTTGTACAGGTCACAGTCAGCAAGTGCCTGCATCTGGCAGAAAGGCTGAAGGCTCAGCCTGCATTGCTCACACACCTCCTCCTTCCACTCACAGCAATTCCTGGGTGTAACATTATCCCACTTTTCTGGGCACAGTATTACAACCCTCATTCCAAAACGCTTCTCAGAATAATTTTGAAGCCTTCCACTGACAAAAAAGACAGTTCAATAAAGCCACCCTCACAACACTTTGAGATTCAAGCCTCCAATTCTTGGTCATCTGATACATCAAATTACAACTAAGTAGAAAAGACTGTGTATATCTTCATGTAAGTGATGTAATTTTAGATGTAGATTCATCAGCTACATCTAAAATTAGTAAGGTTTTACATATGTCTCTATTCTTTTGCCATTTTTAGATTTTTGTTAGGGACTTAACTTACACTGCTTCTAATTTGCTTAGTAATTTTTTTGCATGCTTATTAGCTAAAACCACTTCAGACGTGGATGCACACAGCAAAGACATGTTTACATAAATTTTGAAATGCAGATTATGGTAAACAAAATCATTGAGATGAAGAAAATTATCTACTTCAAGACTCCAGAATCAGCAGATTTCATCCTCTTTAATTCTTACATCAGGAAAGAAGTTTCAAAATTCAACTTATTTCTTGTATCCGAATGAAAAAAAAACAGTGAACTGAGAAAGCTGAACACAATGACCAAAATAAAGTATTTTACTTGACTCTGCAGAACAGGATATTACTATGAAAATCTATGTTAGCACTTGAACACTCAATGATTTCCACCCACTGAGTTACTAAATAAACACACAAAAGACACCTCTGCAGTGTTTAAATATTTCATTTTCAAGTTTAGACTTTAAACATCATGGTTGATTGTTTTCTTCTCTAAAGCTCATAGGCACATCTTTATTATCTAAATTGCTCACTTTCCTTCACCCATGGAGAAATACAGGGTACAGCACAGAAATAATGCTTTTATCCACAGGGGAAACCTTTTAAGGTATTAGACCTAGGAAATTTTAAGCAAGTTACAGCAAAGTAGACACCTCTCCTTTGGCAGCTTCAGATGCCTAATACACTCTTTCTGAGTTCTCCTTCTCCTCACAACCTCCAGCCTGCACCATTGGCCTCTATCTTCCTTGAAAATGCTTTTGAAGGCCTACTAACACTTTTTCCAACCTCCTGAGCTCTATCAGGCATACTACTGCCTCCACAGCCAGGGCTTTGTTGAAAAAAAACAATTTGCAGACCCAAATGTGCATTACTCTCTTGCAGTAACAGCTTACTTAGCCCAAGCAAAGTCTGAGCTTCACCAGACTCTGCTTATCAAAAAAAATCAGGGAGTTTATAACAGCACAATGGCAAGTGAAGACAACCAGAACGACTCAACAGTTCACTTTGTACTGCACTCTGCTGAGCACAGCCACAAATGTGTCTTTACTGAAAAGCAAAGCATAGGAAAACAAGGGAGTCTGAGCTTACCACCAGCAGAGAACAGCTTGCTCCTGCTGGCTGAGGCATTTGATGTTCAGGATAGGTTTAAGTGTCATGTTGTTTGTGCATGCACAATCTTATTTAAATTAAACTGTACACACATCTGCAAATGTAATTTTGCATTTAATTATTTACATTAATTCCATCTTACTTTCAGAGCACTAAAACCTACTTCTAAATGAATGACACACATAATTACTCCAGTTTCCTACTCACACTGGCGAGAGGCTGGTCCCTAACAGCCCACAAGAGCAACATGAACGTGGGATCACAGTGTCTTGCCAAAGTTGCATTACTCCTCCATCCAAGTACACAATGGCACTCAAGAAGGTCTTAGGAAGCTATTACTTCATCACTATGTAGTGGCAATAATTTCACATGAAAATCAATGATTAACATTCAGTGATGATTTGATATCTAAGGTCAAATATCTTTTCTCAGCTCAGTTTTGCAGATACCCAAAATTAATGTAATCTTGCCTGCAAGGTCCAATTATTAATTGTTTTAACAAAACTGTAATAGTAATTGTTTTAATAGCTGTCAGCTACTGATGTTAAAGGGATCAACTTTCAAACTGAAAGCAGACATGCTTGACAACACTTTGCAAAGCCACTGAAATTTATTTATGAGTTTCCTTGAAAAACCCTTTGGGAGTAAGGCATGATGAACTCTCCAGTAAGAGTTTCAGTAATATGAATACCAATAAATAAATAAAAGGAATCTGAACACACCATGGGAAATGCCCAGTGATTCTATAAACTGGAAGGTCACACTGCAAATCACAACAGTCTGCCAGGCAGTAAAAACACATATTAGAAAGAAATTAAGACTGTCTTCACACCCACAACACTTCAGTACAGTTTCTTTCTGATGTAGTGCACTACAGCCCCCCAGTAAGATAAGCTGCAATGCCAGAGGACTTTCTGCCATGATAACTGTTCTATGAGAGAGCCTGTTCTAACACAACTGTGTCAGAAAAAGCCACACCCTTAACTGAAAAAGCCACGGCTGGAAAATGTAAGTGCACAGAAAACTTTCTGCCACAAGCAGTTATTGTCAAACACAGACAGACAGGAACAGCAGGAACAGCACCTATTACTATGGGGAGAAAAGGAAAATTAACAGCTGTGATAAAATCCAAACAGCACCTTCGAGTAACAAACAATTACATCCATTTTTTTAATTCCTATGTACACACAAACACCGTGGTGGTCCATGGTCCAGCACACCAAACGAGAGCCAGCAGCCAACTCACAGCACAACGTATTTATCACAGGGGGTGAGGATGTGTGAGCAGCTGCTATAAACAGGCTGGTGGTGAATGACTTTTAGGAAAGCAGGTTTATAAAATTCACAGCTCATCCACAGGTACTGAGCACATACGTGTAAATTTCATTTACAGGTACAGCGCTCAGTAGCTGTAAATGAGCTATAAATTTTATAAACCTGGTTTCAGAATGTTCACAATTCAGAATATTTACAAAACATTCAGAATGTTTATGAAAACATTCTGAAATTGGTATTAGTATTTCAGCTTATTTTTATTATTCAAAATCCGCTTCCTCCCCTTCTTCTTTTCTAACCCAACAGTTTCACTAAAGGACTCACCTAAGAGGAATGTTAAGGGTTATGCTACAGAATTTAGTTTAAACAGAAGAAGAAAGTTTTAGAACAGAAAGACGATAAAATTTTTCACATTAACATCCACAAAGAAGAAAAATCTTAATTTTTTTGAAGCAACTTGAATTCCTCAGTACTCAGATAATGCACATATAGTCAAAGAAATCTAAACAGGTAAGACTGAATAATATTCAATAAAAATTGACAACAAGTTAAGGGTTCATAAAAACTTCACACTTAAATCTGAAAAATTATGTAATTAAAACCTCTAAAATTGATTTGGATTGTGACCTTATTGCAGATAAATACTTACTTGAAACTTTAATATTAAACTCATTTTGATACATGGATTTTGGGACAGATGTAAGTATTTACATATTTGACAGCTTATAGGCCCAGTGTCTCCAACCAAACCATCATAACAATATTGTGTGAACACTGGGAGGATTTGAAATGCCTCACAATATGTACACTAGCAAGGACCAGCTAGCTACACTTACTGGAAAAAAAAAAGTTTTGCCATCATTTAAAGGTTGGTTTTGTTTTGTAATAAGTTGGAATAGATTTTTTTTTGCTGCTCCACACCCTGAGGAAATTGTTTTTGACTAGGGCTGCAGTCAGTGGAATTTGAGCTAAAGGCTCCCTGCCACCAAAGGACAGTTCTCCACACCAACACAGCTTTAAGTCTGCTGAGGCCAAATCAAAATAAAAATACACTCTGAGAAGCAGGAAGAAGGTTGTGACAGGTGACATGGAAAGATAAAAAACTTCTAAAAAATTCAAAATACACTGCCAGTTCACAAGACAGCATGTGCAATAGGGTTTGTTTTTAGTTAGGAGAGTTATCTGACCAAAACCTTACAAAACCAAGTTATTTCAGAGAGGAAAAAAAAACGTAAAACAAACAAAACCAAAAATCCCAAACCTGCTCTCTTCCTGGTAGCTTACAGTTTGTTTGTACAAAACAACACACAGGCAGAATACCTGTATGGGACCTTGCGCCAAACCTGCAAATTAAATGAGCAGCAACTTCTCAACTGCTCATTCATTCCAGTCAGCAGCAACAAAAATCAAGGGCACTCAGATCAAGAATATGTTGCTTTTGAGACCTATCCTGACAATGATACTGTAATTTGGTTTGTATCCATTTTTTTCTGACAGTTCCTTCCAAAAATGACACCAGAACTATGCCACTGTGTCTAACAGAGATGAAAACAAATGAGACAAGAAGTTGCTGGGGAAGGGACAAGGGGGTAGCAAAACAACTCATTTTCTTTCCTATTTTGCAATCAGTAATCTTTGAGGAGTAAAAGCTACCTAAAAATCTCGTGCCAGTGACAGGTCAGGCAGCGTGCAGGTAGGGGGAGGGAAGCAAGCTCTGTTTGGATGCAAACACAATAGGACGGACAAAAAGAAGCATAAGAGTCATTTTATAGCCCAGGAAAAGTTGGGGGAGTGCAGAAAGCTGCAGAGCTGAAATTACTCAATGGGAAGTCGTGAGGTGACAAAAGGGAGGAAGAGGAAGGGAATGGGTCAGGCAGCACTGGGGTGGGGCAGAAGAAGCCCTACAGATAAATGAGCCACTGCAAATAGAATTACAGTGAAATTTAAGTTGGTGGGAATATGACCAAGGAAGCATGGAAGCAGAACATCTATCTACAGAAAAAAAGGTTTCATTATTACTTGGTGAATGCAAAAAAACCTTATAAGATTGCACTGCTAGCACTTCACTCAATATTCTAATACATTTTGTATTTTTTCTGATTTCCTTTACTTCAGAATAATATTTGCCAAACTTTCTCCTTAAAAAATTAATATAATTTTATAATAGAGAAATTACTTATGATTTGCACTACAATTTCCATAACATTCAGTGACAGCATTTTGGCACCAATGACACTGGATTTGTTCTTGCCATTTCAAATGTTTCCGACTGAACTTTTAAAAGGAAAAGTTGGCATTATCTTAGGAAGTCAAAGAACAAAGAAAGTAAATAATGACTGTACTACTCACTAGACAACATACTCAGTATAACGAACAATTATATTATTTTTTAGCAAATGTTCCCAATCTTATGCATCTTCAGAATTTCCTCTGTTCTTTGTTTTCAAACAGGAAGAGACTATTTCACAAATAAGAACAGTTATTTCTCTTATTCTGAATGCAGGCACCAACATTCTGCTTTTTAACAGAGATAATACAAGTTAAATATGGGACTCCAAAATTTAGAGAAATCCAGCAATAAGTTTATATAACCGAAAGTATTGTATTTTATATTTGTAATATCATTTAGTAACTTTAGTAACTACAACAATAGTTCAAAAAGCAAACTCTGTTAGAGAACAAGGAAACAAAAAATGACCAATTTTACTTGAAATCCACAGACTCTAACCAATCCTATTTTCACCTTCTCTAAAACACTGGAATCAGAGGCCAAGCACAATGGGAAGTGTGTGATCTCAAGGTTACAAAAAAAACCAGGCTAAGCAGCTGTGTTAAGAGAACATTTAAGGACCTCCACGATAACTACACCAGGCTGTAAACCACAGTAATTGCTGTGTAGCTTTACCAAAGCCAAATGAAACAGCTGGTTGGGAAAAGCAAGAGCAGTTTCAGGACAGGCAAATCATGCCAGACCAACCCGATCACCTGCAACAAAATAACAGTTTCTGTCAACACCGGCAGAGCAGCAGATATTGTTTAACAAACTTCAGGAAAGCCTTTGCTGCTGTTTCCCACAGAGTTCTTGCAGACAAACCAGCACGATGGCGGCTGGTGGCCGGCAAACCAGGCAGGAACCGGCCCACAGGGTGCACTCAGAAGGTGCCAGTCAATAGCTTAACTCAGGCTGACAGCCTGGCACAAGTGGGGCATCCCCAGAAAATGATGCTGGGACTCACACTTTTCAACATCACCACAAATAACCTGGATGAGGGGTCTGTCTGAGAGCACTGTCTCCAGGCCTGCTGGTGACACCACACTGGGTGGTGAGGTGGACGTGCCAGCAGGGAAAGCCATGTCACAGAGCAGGACAGGCTGGAACAGGGAGCTGCCAAGAGGAGTGTGGAGTTTCACAGGGACAAGTGCAAGGTCCTGCAGCAGCGCTGACACCAAAGAGCCTGGCACAGGCTGGGATCCTTTGCTGAGGGGGACCTGGGGGTGCACAACAAGAGCTGAACAGGGCTCAGCAGTGAAGCTCTGCAGCAATGACAGCAAATCAGATGCTGCCATGCACCCACAGGGGCACCAGCTGCAGAGATGAGAGATGTGACCATCCCAAACCCCCAAGAGCTCTTTAGGCCACACCTGGAGCACTCCTGTGTCCGGCTGTAGTCTCCACAGTTCAAAAAAAGGAACAGATGGACTGGAGAGGGTCAAAAAGAAAGCTATGAAGATGATCAAAGACTGTAGATCCTACTCTATGAGGAAAGCCTAAATGACTTAGGTCCTCCCCCTTCTCCCTGAAGAAGAGAATGCTTGCATCATCACACTTTCCCAGAATTTAAAGGCTGGCTACAAAATGGATGGAGGCTCACTCTTCACAAGGAGCCACATGGAGAGGATACGGGGTAACAGGTGTAGCTTGCACCAGAAAAGGTTTCACCTTGATATAGGAAAGACATTTTTATACTGAGAACAATCACTAGAACGTTCTCACCAGGAAAATGGTGGAATCTTCATCAACTGGAGATATTCAAGACACAACAGGGCAGTGTGTTGGACAATCCCACCTAGGCTACCTTTTCCACAACAGATTGGCTCACATGACCCTTTTGAGATCTCTTTTAACCGGGGCTGTTTTATGTTCTATGATTCTACTTAGCCAAAGCCCACCTAAGATTTATGCCAGAATTTAGGTGGACAGATTCAGCTGGGATATTTGTTAAAGACACCTCTCTGAATTCTGCAGAAGTTTCAGTATACATGGGTCAGAATTGATAATTCAGTCCTTGCAAACAAAAGAGAAGAAAATCATTAAAATCAATTAAAAAGCTAAAATACAGAGACGCTATTACCCTGCTTTAAATAAAGGATTTAAAAGGCCAAAAGTATCAAACTTTTAGAAACAGTAACCGTTCGACTCTCCTCCCTGACCTGGAAAAGAATTGTATCCCTGAGATTGGACACTGCAGGAAGCTGAGAATGACGCACAGGGAGGAACAGGGCAGCACACTGTGCTGCTCTTCCCCTCACTGCCAGTACAGTTGCAGCCTGTGCTCACCATTGATACAACTTTCGTGTTTAACCCTAACATGATTTATTAATTTATGATGGGAAGATCAAATTTCCAAGAGCTCATTCCAAGTTAATTAAAATGGTAAGGAATCCAAATCTAAAAATCAAAACCATTATTAAAAAAATAAAGATTTAAAAAATCCTCTTCAAACTGTTAACTTATATCTCCTATTGACAAGGTACCTGGTTGCTTACCAGCCTTTTAATTTCATCTTTTCCACTCCTTTCTTTCTCCAATTTTTCTGCTAAGCAATTTATGAAAAAAACCATCAGAACTGCCATTTCTAGCATCAAAAGATTTTGTGAAAAACTAACAGTTTCAAACCTACTTATTAACTCAACATCAAAATTATCTTTCTTTCACTTCTTTGACTCAGAGACTTATCTACTAGTTCCATACATTTCTCATACAGCATTTCTGGAAGTGTTCATTGCATAAACTCATGAAAGATTAGGGAAAGTGATAACAGAAAACAAAATGTCACACTGTTCATAAAACACAAAGAAACTCTCTGAATAAGTATCTTAAGCCACAGACACCTAAGCTTTTCTACTGAAACTCTTAGAGCTTCACAAATGTATCACAAAATTTGCATGCAAGTGACAAAACAGGAATTTCACCAGTGTCTTTTGCATTTCTTCAGGCACAGAGAGCAAGTATGGATTCTGCAAGCTCATAATAGATTTTTCTATTGTTTCTTGTCAGAGGAGCACCAATGGTTTTATGGCAAGAGAGACACTTCTTCCCACTGCCTCGGTGTCTATTAGCCCCAGCAATAATTCCTTACAGTTCAGTGAAAAACATGGGCTACAGTGTTATTGCTCAGAGCAGTCTCATGGCTTTCAGATAAATTCATTTCATGATGTTACTCCAACACTGAGATTAAAACCTGCACTTAAAGAGCCCCCCAAATGAGTCCTTATAATTACACTGCCAAATAACAGTGAAGCTGATTTGCCTGCAATTTTATTTCAGAAATCTGAGTCCCAATTCAAGTAAGTTTCTGGATTCTGCGGTTTTTACTTAATGATAGTGTAATATCATAAATGCCTTTTAACACAGCTAATGCAAAGGAGTACAAATGGAGACAAAAATTACACCAGAAATAATGCTGAAAAGGCAAAATTAAAAGGGAATTCAGGATCTGTCATAGATCACTACACAGATTGCCAAGATTATTCTGTGGCCAGGGGTTCTACCGTAACAGCAAAATCAAAGAAAAACAGAAGTAGAAAAATTACCTTCCCTAACTTAAAAAAGCCCCCATTACTAGAATATTATTTCACCCACTTCAATAATAGACATGAAATATCAGAGTCCACAGAAGGGCTACAAAAACAGTCTGGAGAGTAGAAGTGTAACTTGTAGGATCAGTAGCTTGGCATATTCAGTGAACCAGAAAGATGAACTGGTCACAGAGGTGACAGGGCCTTTCAGTCCTGCTAACAAAAGTATGGAGACATGTAGCACTTGGGAGTGAATAACAGACACATTTGCCCTTTAACAGAGATGGAAATTTCCTAACCCCATATACACAATACTGAGTCAATAACTTAGCTTTAAAAACCTTTTTATAACCCATATTTTAATACAACTTCCAGAATTCCTTCTACTACCTGTCTGCACTGAGATCAGAATCTGCTCTGAAATCTATGAACCTGTCCTTCCTTCTTCAGCTTTGGGAAAAATAAGTTCCACAGGCACAATATGTTCATGTTATTTGCAGCTTCCAATGCATTTCCAGTTTTCCAACACCTTTTTTTTTTTATAGCACCTTCCTGCACTGGTAGGCTGCTGACAGCTGGAGACTGAATGTCAGACTCAGAGACAGAACCAAAAATCCTCCTTAATCCTTCTCCTACGCTCAGGTCAAACTGATCAGATTTGCTATCAGGACAAGTTTTCTGTCAGAACAGGTAGAATAACTCTTCTTACTTTTTAACTATCTTCAGTAGCACAAAATGCAAATTCCTGAATCATTCAGGAATACCTTACCCAAGAAATTTCAGCTACAAAACCTACAAAAGTTTCAAAATACCTTAGCAGATCTCTCTTGGCTTTGATGCATTCAGCAGTTTACTCCATGGAAACTGACTTGCTCAGGTTAATGTTTTTTAAATGTTAAGTTTAACAGCCTGTATAATAAAAAGGGTTGCACTGGAAACACCATCACTCTAAGACTCATTGACAATTTTTTGAACAAAAAACATTGGTGCTGAGTATTTTTCCAGCCTGCTTTATTGGGACAATAAAATTCACTATTGCTGTCACAGAGACTCAGCTACACACTGAACAGAACTGCACAAGAGTGAGTCAAGTCACTAATTTACACTTTCATCCTCTACTTGTGCAGAAAGCATCAAGACAATGTAAAACTGAAATGTTTTCACACTATTAAAATTCATGGATGGTGGCAGCAGTAGCAGAAAATAAATGGACATTTATTTTTGCTATCAGGGTCACTAGTCCATACAAATAAAGAGGTTTAACCCAAATACTGCTTATTTTTAGGTTTCTGTGAACCCACATGCACTTCCCAAGCCTCACACCAAACACACCAATAAGCCACTGCCCTGAGATTTTTGAACCCAGGTCAAATCAGATCACCAGCTTTCCAAGGGCAGGGCCCCAGCTTTATCCAAGAACTAAAGCTTGATCAGCATGTCTGACCCAAAAATGAACACTGGCCTTAAACTGAAGTTATAAAAGCTGCTAGACTTCTAATTCCAAGACTGGATTTGTAAAAAGACACAAATATACACATAAGTTCCTTAAAGAAACTCACCAATGCACTGCAGCAAAATTAGATGTTCAATTGGCCAATGTAATTAATCAGGTAAGAAAATGTCCATAATTTCCACATACAATAATTTGAAATCAGATTTTTTTTAGGAAACAACACCCTTAAAGCCCTGAAAATCCCCAAATTCCATAAGAGTAGTCCACATAGCCCCCAGAAGGAAAGCCATCTGCACTTACCAGAGGACAATCCACTGCTGTTTCACAGAACAGCAGCTTCAGAGAGATGGGCAGTGGCTGCACCTGTGGCTTTAGACAGCAATGAGAACTAGGCCAGGACCTGTGAGTGAGGACAAGGTAAAACCTGGGGGTGCTTCTGACACAGCAGCTCAGGAGGAAGAGGACACAGCACAGGCTCTTCCCACAGCAATGGGGAGGCTGCAGTGCTGCATGAGAACTGGGCAGGTCAGAAGCAGCTTTAGCAGAAAGCAGAAGACTCCAGAGCCCCTTTGAACACTGCACACAGTATCAGTTTCAAGTTGGCTAAAACATTCTGCTGTAGGTTCAGTAACAAGGTAAATAAGCAAAATGAAAAAGCCCCTCCAAATGCAACATGACCACAGTAGCATTGTTTCACTTTACCCATAAGGTTTTATAATTTTTCTGATGATATTACCTATACAGCACTCCCCTTCTTTTAGAATGTCCTGTCCCTTTTATTTAAAATAAGATGTGAAAATATAATTTTATTTACATGTTTGTTGGGTTTTTCATCAAGGTCATACTAGATCAGTGTCTAGGAAAAAAACAGATCCCAAACTCATACCCAATGCTATCACAAATACAAAAAAACCTGAAAAACTTATGTTTAAAATGTAAAATAACTATAATGCTCACCATTGTCAAACCTTTCAAAAAACACTGTGACTAACAAAAGCTCCTACAAATGACAGAAGAACTTAAAACTCATTTTTCAGCAGGAATAGATACTTCTCTGATATTTTAAAAATGCAAGAAATTTCAGTAACTTCAAGTATTCACACCTAAAATATCAGTATCACAATGCATAAAGGATCAACTGAATGCAGCAGTGCTCAGGCAAAGCGGCCCCATTCTGGCCAGGATCCAGTTATTTTCATGGAGGCTGAACAGCAAGGGATGAGATTTCTGAAGCCTGTTGGCAATGAACAGAACAATGTCATTTAACCCTTTGAACTACTCTGCAACAGTAACTTCTTCCAGAACAGCTGGATGACATTTGGTGTCTTTAGTTATTGACAGGGGAGAGAAAAGTAGTTAGACTCTTTTTCCCTCAGTTACATACAAATAGTAAAATATTGCCTTAGGCTTGGTAAAACTACAGTTTCATTTTGTGCAAGCATGAGAGCTATTTTATGAGTTTGGTTGGGTTTTTTTAAATGTTAATTTAGGTTAAACACTGAAAAAAAATCTGAATCTGGAATGAAGAATCTGTTGACTTAGTCATTTGGGTACTACCCTCTGGAACAGAAGATGTCCAGGGATAAACTTTTAAACTGATCAGATACAAAAACCTCAAATCAGATCATTTTAGATTTAATTGTATTGACAATGTTAGAGCAAATTTAGATGTTCTGTATTCCAAGGGTTCAAGTCAGCCATAGAATTTATCAGACTGTTAAGGGGAATCCCACACTACAGTCTGAGGATACAAACCCCACAGACAGTAACAGTGAACGTGGCTTGCCCAAAATCCCTTTGAACTGCCTATGGACACACAGGAACGAAGACACAGCTTGTTTATCTCTCCTCTAATGTGGAAAAGACCACACCTAAATGAAAAAATTTCCATTTATTATTACTGGTAAAAAGCTGAAGCTGGAATGTTTAAAAAAGGTGAGTATGAAAAGATTCTGTATGGGGTTTTATCCACAAGACATCCGAGTCTAGACCTACTGGAGTTAATAAAGAGTGAAGTTTTTGGGGTGTTTTTAATCCAGAAGGTCTACTAACAAACTGAAATGCTAAAATTCAAGCACATGAATTGTCAGATTTTGCTTTTCAGTTTGCTCTGATTGTGGGTTTTATGGAAGAGTTCTCAAAAAAAAAATTGCAAAATTTAAATATTCTACTTCAATTTCTTCATTCACCAGAAATTATTATACCTTAATAACAGCTCTTTTTTAAGCTCTTACACATTCTGATTTGGAGAGAAGATATTCCTATTCAAGCAAGGGCAAACAAAAAGTGCACAAGCAAATGAGTTTTCCAGGCTGAAAAAGTATTAGTGTGTTCCTTACATAAGGCAACAGTGTCAGTGAAGTTAGGTTGCACAAAATGACAACTAATTTTGTGATGGTAAGGCTTCACAATCATTAACCCTGCTTGTGTTTTTCTCTGCTCCTGCTCTGAGATACAGAGTTTTGGAACAAAATAAAAGTTACTTGCCTATCCATCAACAGTGATAATTAGTTTTCAGAGATTTTGACTTACACCCTCACCTTTTTTTTTTTTTTAAGATGTATACTTCACGATGCCATTTTTACTTGAATCAGAGGTAGACTAAACCTGCCCTTTTTTACACAATATTCCATTTTGTTGATAGATTTGTGAGGCGAGGACATCATAAATCCTAAGTATCCTCTGGCAGCACTTGCTGGTACTCAAAATTATGTAATAACCCCTTAGCATCAAATTTAAGAATCCATTAATTTCTTTACATTTTTCAGGAAATGTTAATACAGTTATAAAGAATTAGTGTTAAGAAAGCACACAAGGAAGGATGAAGAGGCTGAGTAACAGAATGCGCCACCACCTGGAAACTGCCAAAAGGAGAAATTCAAGTTTCTTGATGAATTCATGACTGATATACCCACAACTTCAGAGATCCTACAGCACATCCCTCACAAGTAAAACTCTGCATTCTTATGAGACTGGTTAGTTGAGATTTTTGAGATGGAACTAACCTGAATATTCATTACTAGATGCATGAATTCTGCCATTTTTTTCTGGCAGAGCATCCAAGTAACTCAGAAATTGCTACATGATTAGAGAGTGCAGGCATTATGCTGGAACCAGCAAGTTTGATATATAAGCGACACAAATGCTGTGGATGGGTGTGTTGCCAGTAGTTCAAGCCAGAAGACAGTGAATCAAAGCACATAAATAAAGTCTAATATGAAAACTAGAGACTTCAAGCAGGCCTGAATCAGGCAGATGAAGGCAGCAGAGATGTTGAATTTTTCATTACTTTCTCCTTCATGTTCAACTTGGGTTTTTCTGAGTGATACCCCCCAGTCCTTTTATAGCACTTCCCAGTTTTGATGGGGGAGGGAGAGAAAGATAGATAATGACAGAAATTATGACAACATTTATTCTCTTAACACAGCAGAATTGGACAGAGTTTTTAAAAGCCTGTATGCAGGAGGAAACAAATATCTTTGAAGAATGCAAACCTAAGTATTAATCTTGACATTAACCTTCCATGTGAGATTTTATACTGCACTTGCACATAAAAACAGTTTTGAAATGTGACCCTCACATATGCATTGTCGTTCTATTTCCAAATGGACAGTTAACAGTCAGGGCTATTCAAACTCAAAAACATTATTTTGCATAGTGCTTAACTGGATATTTGTAAATCCTTCAGGTAGCTGAAAAATTTTAGGAAAAGAGTGGCTACACCATCTTTTATCTACCTTACACTAAACATTCCTGGAGAGTGTTTAAAATACATGCCCTATACAAAGGACATTAACACTATCTTCATAGAAGTCCCAGAAGTGACAGTAAGACAAAGTTCATGCCATTGCACAGCTCCCAAAGCCAAGAGCATTCTCTTTTCCATCTCAGAATGTTCCTGATGACTTTAACCTACAGATTAAAACATATCAACTATAAATTAAAGTGTTACTAGAACTCATTTTCCTGCATTAGATCGTTCTTCTTTCCATATTAGGAAATAGCATGTCAAGAAACCCCTACAAACTCTATTTTAGGAGCAGCTTATCTGTGTTTTTCTTTTTCATAGGCAAGTGTGAATGTGCTCCACACCCAAAAATTATGCAGTTTCCTACTTCTGGGTAAACCTCAAGGGTCAGGTACACCCACGTGGTAACAGATGAAACCCCATGAGAAAACCATCTTCCTGACTGTGCTGTCTCCCTTGTCAGGCAAGTATTACTCAACTGAACATGGCTGCATAAATTAACATCATGTAAACCCAGAATTTCTCTTCCAGCTCAGATTCTCATTGTTTCCACCTGACAGTGGCAAAAAGTTGTTATTTACTCTCCTCTGCAGGGTTTCAGAATTATATCTGGAGAGAAAAGCAGCGGCCCAGTTTCTCTAGTCACTGCAAACCATGTAAACACGGTGTTTATTGGCCATTTTAGTGAAGCCACTTTCAGAATCAGAAGCAGCCCAGACTTGAACATTTCAGAAATCTCAGCCATTCACACTTTCTACTAGATCTACTTCTTTACTTTTGAACCAGGACCTTCCTGGTCTGCAGAGGGTTACGTTACTTGGTTGAAGATGGAACAGAACAAAGCAGCATACACAAAACACAGAGGGACAGGCACCAACCATGGCCCAGAGGTTCTGTTTGCATTGCAGGAGGACAAGAACCAGAATGGCTGTTGAGCTCACACACCACAGCCCAGATAAACTGACACAACAACTCACCCTCTGCTGGTACAGAAAGGCTGGCTTCCCTGCAGAGGCCAGGCTGGATGTATTTACATTTTGGGTGTTTTCAGCCATGACTCCAAAACCCCAGGAGAGGCACATCAGCTCTCCCACCTCTCTTCCACACACACAGCTTTGAGAGCACCAGTCCCAAGCACACAAGACCTGTTAGGGTTCATCCCCAAGCATTACTTAAAGACAGACACGCACACCATTGGGCACGGCTTTAATGTTCTACAAAACTAATTTTAAATTGTTACTAAACCCAAAAGAACACAACTAAAATTGTGCTTCTGGGCATTGTGGACTTACTGAACTCAAGTCCCAGTGTAAAACATGAAAGGCTTCTGTTCGACACATAACCCTGCTTCCAGATCATAGACGGATAACGTTCATTTTAAAGACTGTCTCTAGGCAGGGATTATTTTATTTGACAAACATTTGAAGATTAATAGGAAAAAATCCAGTGTTTTTACATATCTATCTTGTTATTAGTTGTTTTAAAACAAACTCCACTGGCTCTAATATCACCTTTATTGTTTTTTATTCAGATCTCTATCCAAGCAACAGCTACCCTATCCATAGACAGGATGTACTCTCACCACCACCAATACCCAGAAAACTTCTAAAAATACAGTACCAGTACTCCTGTTTATGTTTGACTAGTAGTGACCAGAGACTTTTCCCCACTGTGTTCTAAAAATCACACCCTGCCAGCATAGGGCTTACAATTCCAGAAACAGAAATTTAAGTTAAAATAATGAACATCAAGGATACAAAGATGTGTCAAATCAGTTGGGAGTCAGATCCTGAATAATTCACACTGCACTAAGTACTTTCATTCCCGACCCAAGCCGTAAAATGAACTCTTTCTAGAAACCCAACTGCCGCTGTTTTATTGCCAAAATATGCATGTGCAGTCCTTTCAAGTTCACTGAGAGGCTTCTGGCATCAAAAATTGCAAAGCACCATGACATGTATGCAGCATTCAAAGCCAGAACTCTAAACCCAGCTTTTAAAGCGATTTCCCGAACAGCGTGCAGCTGGATTCAGGCCAGCAGCTTCTGCCCATGTGAAGCCCAAGTGATCTCAACAAAACCTTAGAAATTGGTAAGCAGCTCTCCAAGGAGAGGAGCCAAACAACTGTGTCAAATGGAAACAATAATCACTTGCATTAAAGCTGAACTGTGGTATTTGTTTTTACAACAGTTGTATTTTATATGTAGAAAAATGCACTCCATAAGTCTTGCTTTCCATTTAGTCTAAGTGCACCCTGCTCTCTCCAGAGCACAGTATTATTCTCACTCTTCCTTGTGGGAAGCCATCTCCACACTGGGCTGGCCACAAGGCTGAGTCTACACATGTGTGTGTGGCCGTGCTGGGAGCTGCCAGACAGAGCAGGGGAGGGAACATGAAAACAAGCCCTGCCAATCCAAACCTGCGATCACATCTGCTCAACACAAGCTCCTGCCCCCAAGGGATTTCCAGAGGATCTAACACGCCCACAAACTAAGTGCATATTAGGCCCCAAGCAACTCCCACTCTGTCAGAGTTGTTCAGTAACAAAGCATCTAACAAAGCTTATGAAACACAACAGAAATCTTTCCAAAAGGTATTCTGTAGGGTCCCATGATTAATGACATTTACTATTCCATTTTTAACAGTTACCTTTCTATGCATATCCAGAAACCAGTATACTCTATGAAGTCTGTCCCAGAAGTCCCCACACAAGATATATATAATTTACACTGGCCACTCAACTTCACCTTCTTTGAAGGTAGAAATTAGAAGATCCAGATCGAGATCCAGTTTTCTCTTTTTTTTAACTAAAACAAGCCCAGCAATTCTAATGTTCAAATATAAAGCCTGATGTTTATTCAGTCAAGTGCCCTGATTCCATTAGGAAGAGATTCTGTAGTGTTCTTTTTTGTATACAAGGACTTTCTGTAGCTGTCAGAGTCAAAACCATTTGGGGTTTTATAAGCAAAAGTCAAAACTTTGTCTAAAGGGGCAAAAACTCTCAAACTCATACTAGTAGTTTAACTCTCAAAATATCCTGATTAACTATGGCCTGTGCGCAGTTTTAAGAACAGAATAACACACAGGCACTTGCAACACTGTAACAATTTATGCTTTACACCATGACAAAAGTTACATATGTTCTAACATTCCAAGCATAGCTGATATAAAATGTATAATCTTATTTTGCACTGTGCTAAGCTCTTGAGTGTAACAATACTTCATAGCAGAAAGTCCCATGGGCTAAGATAGAATGTGACTTTTTTTAAGGTGTGCAAACATAATATGTGTAAAAAAATCTTACAGAAATCCCTGGCGTAAGGCAATCCAGATTTTTAAACCTGTTTTTGACCTTCCTGGATCAACATATTTTTCTATTTCCTTCAGTTTTTCTCATCTGTCTTCTCCAAACTAAACCAACCTTCATCTTCTATCCTTCGTCATACTTGCTCACTATTTTATTTCCTATTAGTACCAGACACTACAGAATTTCATAAATCTATCAGCTAATAACAGACAGATAATATTTCATTTTCCCCCTTTTAATCTCCTGAACTTCTATCAACATTGATAAAATTCAGATGGTTTTATGAAGATATCCAATGACACACAATAGCAATATATCTCACTAACTTAAATTATTCTTACTTATAGGTCTCTTATCAGCCTTACCCCTGAACTTTCTTGATGTCATCCTTAAGTTCCCTGATCTCCTCCAAGTCTCAAGCAAGCTACACAAGACTTAGCTCAAATTAACTTGTTTCCATTTTCTAGAACTTCTATAACCTAGGAAGAAATCGATGGCAACAAAAGCCAACCCACTTAGTGCAGGTGCTACAGACCCCACCCTCCCCACAAGCCACACCTCAACATCTTTTCCCAGGGACTCTGATCTAAACCAGCATGTCCTGGAAAGGAGATACACACACTGTTCTTTGGGAGAAGAGAGGGAAACGAGATTTGTCTGATTCATCCTTCAAAGATCAAACTGCACAGCAACATGAACCTTCACTTCATAAAACAGTTAAGATTTTATGTATTTGTGAGGCACAGTGTCAATATGAAAAATTACCTCTAAGGACAGTCACTTTTTAAAAAAGTGGCACCAGCTAACAAGACAGAATATTAAAAAAAAGTTGACATGACTCTCATGAAACAAGAGACCAAAATGCCAGAGCTAAACATGCTTCTGAAAACACAAATTATTTCAACATTGACGGCATCCCTTTTCAGAACTAGCTATAGCATAGGCCACATCTGCAGGGAATGCTATTCTAGAGCACACAATAAATAAAAGATTATTTCAGTTTAAGACAACTGAGCAATACTCCACTTCAATTTTGACAGATAAAAGGACTAAAAAGAAAAAAAAGTCCAGAAATTAATATACAGCCAGCTTTCTGTATATTAATTTCTAGATTTTTTCCTTTTTAGTCCTTTTTCTTCTCTCTGAGGTTTAACAGTATATTATCAGTTAACAAACATATTACCTGGTTCACCAGAAGAAGGAAACTGTTAAGTTTCCAATGTCATGTGCATTAAACAAATTAGAAGAAAATAACTGTTTGACTTTTCAATAATTATTTCTATTACTCCAAGGCAATAACACTATTTATTTTAATCTGACACCTTTTCAGTTACCATGACAAATCCAATACAGTCTAATTGAAAAACATACTTCAAGAATAAAAAGTCAAGACAATCACCTTGTAGAGTTTTCTTATGGCACACAGATTAATACATGCTTTCAAAATGCCAGTATTTATAAACAAATTCTCTTCATTAGAAGAGCCTTGAGATGACATCTGATAAGTCATCCATGCTCTGGAGACAACTGACCAACAGTTTCAGACTTTGGACTTTTTCTTTTAATACATAAGACTCTCTAGTCCACACCTGTTCCACAATAAATGACAAGACAGAATGTCTAAATAATAAAACAGGTTAAATGCAATTTACTCAATATTCACATAACAATGAACACTTACTCAAGCTTTAAAATATTAACTATTATTTAACTGTCAATCACTGTTCTCCCAAAATTGTATTTAGGGATGTAACTTAGCTAACACTAACACTTAAACATGTGCAAAGTACCATTTATGTCATTGACATTATAACCATGTAATTATTTACCATTCATACTAATTACTATGTGTAAATACAGCAATTTAAAGGGATAAGATCTGGTTCTTAGTCTTCTACACTAGTTTTGAAAATACTAGAATACTGTTAAATTTATGAATAAAGAAAAATCATCCTAGCACACAGAGAGGGCTAGACACTGCTTTGGCAATTATTTAGACCAAAAAATCAACAGGAAATTCAACCAACAGCTGAAGGGAAGTCAATAAAACACGTTAAGCACTGTCAGGAAGGAACCTTTCAAACATCATTAAATTTCTAACCTGTCCTATCCAAACTACTTTCCATGCTTGAACTTCCTTCCTAAAATGAAGCTTTCTAGATGAACATTTAGAACAAATAAGTAACAGAGATGGAGAAGAGAAAAACACAAAGCAGTTACTGTATTTCTGCACGTATAAAAACCACATCCAGTAATACAAGCTACTGATATAGATAAAACAATTGCCCAAATGAGTGTTTACAAGTTCCCTCCTGGGTCTGAAATACCTCAGCAGGAATTAAATCATGATTTAACATGTCTTAACAATTGAATAAATTAGAAAAATATAGCAACCTCAGGCAACATTAATTTCTCAATTTGCCAATTAGTGTTCTTCTGTCAGGGAGAACACAGTAGAACCCTTTTCTTTGCCAAGTCTCCTTTAAAACCATCGTTTTCTACAAGGCAGAGATATAGGACTGTCTTTCATTGGTGCAACAGCACAATGCTTTCTCAAAAAATAATATTCCAAATTTATTAGGTGGCCAGTCTTAGGACAATACACAGGAACAACAGGGCAACACACAGCAACATGGTAGTGTTTTCACCACATCAACCCTTCAGCTTGCACCAGTGGGAGTTATTTTTAAGCAGCTCAAAGGAGGATTTTCAGAGAAATATGAAGACAATGACATAGCTGGGCACGTGCTGTGGGCAGCTCCCTTCCATCACACAGGACAGAATGAGCAGAAAACAATACAGGATTCATTACAAAATCTATTGAACTATGCTGTGTTGACTTGGGGTTTCTTAAGGCAAAACTCAATACATAGGCACTAGAAAAAACACAATGTAGCATATTCTATTAAACAATATTTGAAACATATCCTACTTGTCTAACATTTCTTATCCCCTGATATCAGCATTTCTATACTTCAGAATGCAACTGGTGCACTTGTGCAAGAAAGAGACGCCCCATGTACCCATGGGTGTCGGGGCAGCATTTGGTCAAGTTCTTGTACCATCTTTAGTTAAAGACAGGAATCATGGGAACAAATGGATATTCCAGGTCAAGCAGTTCAAATCCCAAGGTAGGGTGGAAAACAACATTACATCCTCTCCCCCCCTTACATAAGCTAACCAGTTCCACCTTAAAGACAGCCTTATTCCACTACTCCTAAGGGAACGCTGTTGCAGACTCCTATGCCTCCGTTGCTTAGGAACCATCTTTTCTAATTTCCAGATTAGGTTTGTTCTTGGATAGTTTATACCCATTTGTTCTTACACCTCAAGCATAAAAAGCTCTTTTTATCCACCTGTTTTTTCACTCATTTTTATGAAGAGCAACCTCTTCCATGATTTGTTTCCCCAGATCAAACACGACACTCTCTGAGTTCCAGGAATTAGTCCCTGGATCTCTTTTGCCATCTCCAAATGTTCTTTTTACTTGATGGTGGGTTATAGAAATTATATAGAGCTTTTGAAGTAAGTTTTCACCAATACCAGAAAAAGTCAATACCCCTTTACTTCTTTAAAGAAAAATATTAGCAGTGCAACAACAGTGTACTTGTTATCCTAATACTGATCTCCATTGCTAACTCTGAGAGGTTTGTCACCCTGAAGCGTTACAATTCCTTCCATGCTCTTTGATACGATTCCTTTTCCTACTGGTCACATCTTAAGGTCTCACCTTTGTTCTGTGCAAAGCCTTCTTTTGTATTGGTGATGTTTGACATCTGATGAAGATCATGAGATTGGCACAAGAAGTAGGAATGGATAAACGATTTTAATGAAAATACTAAATCTCAAAACTGGTCCTGACAAATTCCACTGCTTACATACTTCCAATAGATCATCCACTGGTCATCAAGTTCTGTCCATACTTGACCCACCCTGTCACCATTCAACATCAATTGTCACAAAAACATCCCTCTAATTTTTACATGGAATCATACTGCACATTATATGACTTCTAAGTTACAAGGGGTCAGCTCTAAGCATGTATCCTCTCCAAGAAGTCAGGGATCCTACACAAAAGAGGTGTTAGACTTCTCTGACAAATCTTCCTCTGGTGGGAGCTGTATCACTTCATACCCTTTTCATCTTACCTGCACACAGAACAGCTTTTTGTTCTAAACTTGAACAAATCTCTGTATATTAGGTCATACTAATGATGCAATTACTATCCCAAATCACCTTTTCCTCTTGATGTTGTGAGTACTTTCACTGTTCTCCAGCTATCCAATATCCTTCTGCCTTGCCATTTAATAACAATTATTGCAACTGAGTCTCTAATTACACAAATCACCTCCTTCAAAACTGCAGAGTAAATGTTACACAGTTCCACTAACCTGCACCCTGCAAGTTGGGCTTCATCTTCATGGAAATCATCTTTGTAACTTCACTTCAGCATGACTTATGTGCACGTGTTCAAAATGTCTTCACTGAAAATTAAGGCAAACTTTCCATGTAGTCTTTCTCAAGTATCTAAACTATTTTTAGTCTTATTTCATTATCCCCATGCTTCCTGACAAGACACATGAAGAGTCTTATTCAGGTTTTCTGCTTACTCCTGATGATCCTTTTCAATTTGCTATCAACCCTGCTAGATCTCTACTATCTCTGAAAACTATCTCTATTTTTTTCTAACTGGAAAAAACCCAAAATTTAGTAAGAGCAAAAATATTTTTTACAGTTGCCAGAACTACCTGCATTTATTGCTGCATCAGAAGTTCAGCCATGCCAGGAGTAGCTGGAAGCTGCTCATCAAATAAGCCCTGAACACTGCTGTAAACTGGAATTACAAGAACATTTGGATGCCTAACAACTTATGGACTTTGCAATTTGAATATTCACTTCTGCAGTTACAGTTATAAACAGCTTTTCTTGACACTCAAGACACATTTGGGTCTTTTTACTTTAGTTGAGTGTTTTTTTCCTTTTCCCCTAAATGATGTTTGTGTAAAACATGAATAAAAAAATCATGCCACAAAGTCTCTTGAGAGCTAGAAAAAGGAAAGGCAAGTTAAAGCTGCTTAATTTCAGCTTCACCTCAAATCAGCCAAATAAAGAACAATAAGAAAACCTGTATTATCAATATTTTGGCTTGAGAATAGACTGCACATCTATTATAAAACTTACTTGGGGGGAAAAGGGGAGAAAAAAGTCTGCAGAGACAAGGTTCCAATTTAGGATTACCATGGCAACAGAGAGAAGGGAGGGGAAAATTACCAGATTACTCTCTCAGATCATCAAATCCTTGAAAGAATAAATTTAGATTTGAGTTTCAGTCAAATTAACTGAATTCATCCTATTCATTAATGATAAACACATCTAATTAAGGACTAAATTAAACAAGCAAAAACTGTAGTACAAGAAACAATGTAGCAAATACAACATTTCAGACCTCACTTTTCCTTTTACCATAAAACATATATTTGGTATCACAACAAGTCTTCATACCAGCAACCAATAACAGAATTATTTAGGAAGGTGTCTAGTTCTGATTAAAGGTCTGAAAAGAAAAAGAGCCACTTGAAATCTGTCTCATTTTTGTTAAGTGACCTGAGTAGCTACACTACTGAAAATGGGCAATAATATTCTCCCATTTGCCTTGGGGATGTAAAGAATTTCTGAAAATATATTTTCAGAACAGATCATACATACATACAGAACTAACATATTTCAACAACATATGTGGGCACAGTAATGATCCCAAAAACCAAGGACTGTAGAAATAAGCTTAAGCTCCTCAAAAAGGTGATATTCTGAAAAACAAACCCAGGATAACCTAAGTAACTAATTATTCACATGTTTATAAATTGTGCAATTTTTAACATTCTTAATATTTCAGAATTGTTTTAATAAATGCCTAAATACAAAATTATATAAACGTTAAACATTATATAAAACATTCACAATGTTTTATTAACAATTATAATTATACATTAACAATGTCTGTCTGCCTGTGTGGTTTTCCACTTTGCTTTCAGTCTGTTTTAGAATTTGCACTGATCTTGGTGCTGCTGAGTTATGTGGGCCATCCTTATAGTGAGTTTCTTGCCTCTCCCTGGCAGGAGAATTTGTGGTTGCAGAATAAGGTAATGATTTTGACAGGTGGGATGTCCACTTCTAGATCTGCCACAGTCTTTGTTATTGACCTGGGACACTTTCATACATTAACATATGCTAATGACTGATTAAAAAAGCAAGAATAGAAGTCTCTGTCTTTTTGGGAGAGCAGCTATCTCAATGCTTTAACCAAGTCACATTAGATAGGATCCCAAACCCACTGAACCTGCAGCTGAAGTAGCAAATGCAGCTACAAAGGTTTAATTTTGACATTGTGAGCTTTGCTTGAGGTGTGGAGAGTTGTCTCCCCACTTTAGTGGTAAATATTGACCCATAAAGACTCTAAGCCTCAGGCATCTTTTCCACCAGCCAGAATGTTCAATTAATAAGGCTGCCCTCATAATTTGCAAGACTGCCTAAGTCCAGCTTTCCTGGCTAGCATTCAGATTTTAAGCATGTTTCCCAGCCTTCTGTTCAGCACTCCTGGCTTTTGCTGAGCCGCTGCCAGAACGCTCTTTATTTCCTGGTGGCTGGGCAGGCCAGAGGACAGTTTCTGAGACACCTTCTTCCAACTTGCGCAGCAAAATGTTCACTGTGTTCCCTGCTCTTGGCTCCTCCCCAGGATTCTGCAGTGAGGGAAAATAGGAGGATACTGGAAGGATTGTCATTCCACTTGTGCGAGGCAAAGGCAGAGGCACCTTCAGTGGCCTCTCCTTGTCCCCAAACCAACATCTCCAATCACAGACTGGAACTGAGTCAAGGAAAGTGTCCCAGGTCAACAACAAAGACTGTGACAGATCTAGAAGTGGACATCCCGCCTGTCAAAATTGTTACCTTATGCTGCAAGCACAAATTCTCCCTCCAGGGGAGAGGCAAGAAACTCAGTATAAGATGGTCCACATAACTCAGCAGCATCAAGATCAGTGCAAGTTCCAGAGCAGACTGAAAGCAAAGTGGAAAACCACACAGGCAGACAGACAGACAGACACTGAGTTACAAGCAGCAACAGAATCAAAGAACAGGATGGTTCCCTCTAAGTCCAACAACTTAGAGAAACCCACACACCAACCTTCCTTGATACATAAGAGATGAAACAGCTTTCCTTTGGATGAAGGATTGATATCTTATGTCCATCTCCATCACGTATGATTCACTTGCTTTGGGAAAGTTCTACAGAATTTACTAACTTTTTACTAAAATCCATATATAACTAAACAGGGGAAAAGCCACAGATTTATAAGTACAGCTGAGATCTAAGCAAATGTCTAAGATCATTATTAATTTTCTCTGCCTATTAATAGATTAAAAACCATTGTAAAACTGTACCATAAACATTGTACATATCCAAATTAATTTAACTGTATACTTCTGGCCACCAACACTTCACAAAAAATAATTTACAAAATCAAAACCGTTTTATCCTTAATTCACCTATAAAAGACATAAATTTATTCCAAAATATTTCTAAGTCATCAGTTATAACAGAAATCACCAGACTATCTTTGAAGACTCACCATCTAATAAATTTTACTCTAAGCCCAAGAGGGTGGGGAAAAAAAACCCCACACTTTGCTATGTACTAGTAGACTTAAAAATAATATCCACAGTAAGGAAAGAAAATTTACTTTGGAATCAAAATAGAATCTTGTGCTTTACACTGAATCTGTTATTCAAATCATATGGAAATTTGGAGTGACATTTAAAAATAAAGTGACACATTAGCTGTGTAGAATTTCACCTGAGAATCATGGAAACCTTTCCAGTAACTGAAAACAACTAGAGAAAAATGACAAAACTAACTAAATATTATTTGCTACCAACTGAAGTCTCATATGCTTCCCTAGTTATCCTTTTTAAGTTCTCATGTCCCCCTAACTCTGGGCTGATTCAAGGCCACCACACAAGGCTTTGCTAGACAAGATTTTTTGGAGAAAAAAAAAAAGCCAAGTACATGGTACCTCTGAGTTAATGCACAACGGCAGCAATGTGTTCTTTCAATGAATTTTGGGTGGAATGGATGCTTCACAAGTGTACACACTTGATAGATTTTTATCAATATTTTGCAGTGACAATACCTGAAGAACTCAGGGTATGCCTTATTCTTCATCCCCACAGTCACAAGGCACCAACAGTGACTTTATGCTCAGTCATTTGTAACACACACACAGAACAGCAGCAAAAGAAAAAAAACCCAAACAACAACACAAAACAGCCAATAGAAAAAACAGAGAAGACAGTTTTCATGGGTCAAGGTTTTCCTCAACACTTTCTGGTTTAATCTGGCATAAACTATAATAGAACTGAAATAGTGCATCAGACCTCTCAAGGTTCAAGATGTAAAACAAGATAGAAATAAAAAGGATAAAAAACATTTGAAATTTGTACAAACAAATCAAAGTCAAAATCCAAAACCCCCTATGTTTTATGGCTCCAAGTCAAATTACAATTTTTAATCCAAAATTGCTTTTAGATGTTTACTGATTCCAACCAAAAACTAGATCTGGTTTTTTTTTGCCCCCTAGTCCTTGGAGCATAACTGCATCACAACAATCATCTACTCATTTGATTCGAAAGTATCAAAAATCCCATAAACTGTTACTGATCAACTCCATTTACTACTGTTTCCATGACCCCTTTACAGCACTTCAGTTCGGTGTATGAAAGAAAAACAAAATCTCAAAATTCTGAAATATTTTACTTCTTATTTTTTGAGACTTCCTGAGTCTAGATCTGAAAATCATATGTAACATATGGTACAAAAATCAATTAAAAATGCAAAGGAATGTTTGATTAGTCTGAAGAGCACACATATGCCAAATCCCAGCTTAAAAGAGTAGCTCATAATATCACAGTTCTAAAACTGAATTGAGATTTGCTTTCATTTATGTTAATTTTTAATTAATCTGTAGGGAAAACCATTCAAATAAGTGATAGTGAAAAACTCTTTTGGTGTTTGCACTTGTTAGTGCAACTGATGTGAGTCTGAAAGGCTGATCTTCCACTGGATAACAACTGAATCCAGCAGAGCAGGCAGAGATCATTCCTCAGCATGCAATCCAATAAGCAAGGTCAAAGGGAGGAAGTTAGGAAGGGACTGAAGAAGTTGTTACTCCTGTTTGGCTACCATTTCAAGGACGAGGTTTTCAGCTTCTCTGAAAGGTCACAGTCAGTCCAGCCACACCAGCAGGCACCCACTGGTCAGCCAGCCCCACGGGCAGCAGTTACTCACATCCACCTCTGCATAGAACCTTTCCTTGCCCTGAAGTGAAGAACAGTTAGACCGGAATTCCTCAGAGCAGCAGCAACATTTAAACTCATTCAAGACCAGGACCGTTTACTGAGCTATTGAACCTGAGTCCTGATGGCAAGTGAGCCCATACGAGCTCACTCCTGATTTGAAAAGCAGTAGTGCTGAAAAGGGCGTTTCCTGGAGTCTCTTCCCCTACAACATTTGCAACTCCCAACCACCAAACCTTCTGAACTGACAAGACCACAGCAAACAACATCCACTTGCTTCAATTTGACTAAAGACGATCAAGATAATTCTCAATAAACAACAGATGCTTACTGAAATGGTAACAGATGTTACCATACATTCCTACATCCCTGTTACTGTATACATGATACTTTAAAGTGAGAGAAAAAGTAGCCAGAGAAAAGGGTAAATTAAAGTAAAAATTACTAGAGATCAAAATCTATATAACCAGTACTTTCTAAGCATAACTAGCTCTAATGAAAAGCCTTCCTCAGGAAAGGAACTGGTTCACATGCTTTACATTTTACACCTTGCTCTACTGACAGGTTTGTACAGTTCCTGCTCTCAGCCCTAGCAAAACCAGAGTATTTTTGAAGAGAAATGCTGAATAAGTAGCAAGACTAGGTAATATTTTCCTATTCCCCTGAGGAGGTTGATTAAATTATATGAATGAAAACTGCCTAACTTAGGTAATCTAGGGACTTCTACTATTTTTAAAATATATCTGCTTTTGAATCTGTTGTTATAGAAGATGCATAACTTTACAGGAGAGCTTCGGACAGGTTCCTCAGCAGATGTCAAATGTCCTGCACAATGGAATCAGCAGAGGAAACTTCCATTCACATCTGCTCACAATCACTTTTCAAATATAAAGCACATACCACCCTAAAACTGCCAAAGAAATATTTAGTTGCAGCCTGAATTACTGCTACAGTGCTAGTTCACAAATCACTTTATGGTGCAGCATGGTCCAAGAGCAAGTTCTAATTTAGGAGCCACCAAAGTCAGAAAATCAGCATGGTGTTTTCTTCATGCCCTCCTGCCTCAGGTGTCTCTGCTGCACAGCAAAAGCCACATTGATTCACTCCACTGAAGTAGTGGGCAAGTTTTATTAATATGCATTTTTCCCCTCAAAGCAGGACTGGCTCATTTGCACAGCAACAGTTTGGGGTTTACAAATTACTCACTATTCACCACTGCTACAACTCCTTAATAATTAAGACAGCTATTTCTACCAGTCAGAAAAGCAGTGGGTGCAAGATTTACTGCCTAGGCTCCTCAGGAAGCACTTGTCACATAGAAGTATGCCTAGTAGCAACCAACATGCTAAGCAGCCTTCTCCTAGTTTGAAACTTTCAGTTCTATTATTTAATTCTATTTATTAACAAAATCAGCTGCTTCAAAATTCTTTTTCTTCCCTTCTATACCAAGTCATGGAATGTTGGATGAGATTTGCTAAAGCCAGTTCATGCTGTGAAATTACACTTCAAAAACCAAGACTTGGGGCAGAAGCAGTTTTAGCCCTGCTTCTGTCAAAGTCTCTCAGTGCTCAGAGGGGTTTTCTCTACCTAATTTCAGCAGATGATGCAAGTCCATACACAGAATCACACACTGGTTTGGGTTGGAAGGGGCCTTAAAGATCACCTAGCTCTGAACCCCCTGCCAGGGGCATCTTCCACTAGACCAGGCTGCTCAGAGGCCTATCCCATACATGCTAAGTAACATTTATTATTGATGGTGAATCTCAAAGAATGAGAAGAGGTGAGTCATTTTCTGTTGGATACTTCTAAAAAAACTGTCACAGAAAAATACTGATTCAGTAAATGACCTCCTTCACTCTGCAGCATTAGTGAACCATACTCTAATGAACTTACTGGCACAACATGCCAGCAAAAATGCTTGCTTCAGATGAAGCACATTCACATTTTTCACACTTATAATCATCAACCACAGAAAGAAAACATTCAGTTAACACAAGAGTTTTTGGCTAAAAAGCACTGTTCTCAGCACAGAACTTCATAGCAGTAAAACTACAGGACACTTAAACATGCAAACAGAGTAGCGCACAGCAAAGATGTAAAAACTTGCAAATGCCTCTTCCTCAAAACTCTCCTCAGAAAACCACCGAGTTTAAATTCTGTGAGGCAAATCATACAGATCATTCCATTCACTCAAGATATATCAGATTTGCTGGCATCAAATCTGTTTACTGAATATAAAGAAACATCAAAGCCACCTGTTTCAGAAATCTAGCCCATAGTTGCATTTCTCCTCACTTATTACACAAGTGCTCTTAAAAGAATATTTCCTTACTGAGAAACAGAATTTTTATACCATTATATTTCATTTAACAAGAATGGAAGCCGATCTTAGAAACAGGTTGTATGCCTTGAAAAAACTGAAAAAAAACCACAAACAAACAAACAAAAGAAACCCCACAAAAAACCAAAACAAAACAAAACCACCAAAAACCCGAATTTGTGACAATTAAGGACTGCCAAGAATTCCATTGGCACATATAATCACGTTACAAGAAGCAGAGCTGTAAACAGCCTGTCTGCCTGTCTGCAGGGAGAGACCTGTAGCTTTCAGCAGAGCACAGAGGAATTATCCAGCAGCAGCTGCAGTTTGAGAATTCATAAGCTCAAGGTAGAAATGTTTTGTAAAGCTCTGTATAAAAATGTAAGTCACAGACCAAGAAAACTGAATGCCTTTGGTTCACGATAATGTTGTGATCTACAGCAACTTTCCAAAAAGCAAAGAATAAAACCAAACCAGCAATGATCTTACATTACAGAGCTACAGCAGCATCTCACGAAAGATGTAAATGCAGTGCTACTCCTAGCCCCCACCTCAACACAGCCATGGGTATTTTTCCAGCTTGACTGGATTTTCCCCCTCCCTAATTGCTAGTTTTAACTAAAGCCAACATAGATTAAGAATCAACCCTAAAAGCAGCACAGCGAGTGTGCAGCAATTACGTGCAGAAAGGCATGTGACATTTTGTATCAAAAGCAGACCCTAGAAACGCTAAAACGTAGATACCCCTTCCAGCAGAGGAAACAAAACAACTGCCCGTCTGCTGCTGGTGCCCCGCCAATCCCCAACACCGCACACACATCCCAAACCCTCCCTCACTCCTACGTGCTCTGCGGACGATGACTTGGGCTCTCCAGAGCCCGCATTTCGCCCCGCACGGTCCGCAGGTCACCGCTGGGGCGGGCAGCAGGGGCACCTGAAGCCGAAGGGCGGCGGGGGCAGCGCGGGCAGACGCAGCGCTCGGGTGCAATGGAGATTCCAGCGCCGAGCGGCCGCTTCCTGCGGCGGTGGCGGCGGCTGGAGCATCCCGGCGGGCACGGGATGGGCACGGCGCCTCCCGAGGCGGCAGGGCTGGCAGCACCTGCCCCCGCAGCCATCAGCCCCCTCAGCCATCCCGGCCGGCACCGCAGCCCCCGTCCTGCCCCCGCCTCCGCGGTGACCCCGAGCCCGCCGCAGCCCCTCACCGCAGGCACCCTGCGCGCAGTGGTTTTTCCGCACAGCCCGCCACGTTTTCCAGGCAGACGCGGCCCCCTGCGCTCCCCTCCGGGCTTACCGAGCCGGTTCCAGTGTCTGCGCCCCAGCCTCTCGTCGCCGCTCCCTCCTCCCGTCTCCCCCTCACAGCCCGCCCGCCGCTGGCTGCGCCCCTCAGCCTCCTCCGCACCGTCACCGCCGCGTCGCTCACCCGAGGACAGACGAGAACGGGCAGGACCGAAGGGGCCGCGGCGGCCGGTCCCCTGACGAGGCTGTCGCTGTCTCGGTCCCCGCCTCCCGCCGCTCCCACCGCCCCCTCAGGCACCGAGCGGCCCCCGCCCGACAGGGTGCGGCTTCCACAGCCCGCAAGTCCAACAACGGCACCGCCCATTGGCGGGAGGGCGCGCGCCCGACGAGTAAGCGGCTCTCCCATTGGCGGAGAGAAGCGGGGGGCGAGGGGCGGTACGGCCGAGCCGCCCCTGGCGGGTCCCGCGGCTCCGGGAGCGCTGGGGGGGCCCGGGCGGCCGGGAACGGGCTGGGAAGAGCCTTCGGACACAGGGGAAGGCTTCTTATGGCGCTGGGTCCCAGCGGAAAACAGCGGCGCGGCGCCTGGGAAGCTTATCTTAGAGCGGGCCGGGAGATAGGCGCAGGCGGACATGGCCAATCGCCGAGGACGCGCCGCGATAAGGGCTCGTTATCGCGCTGCGGTGGCGGTGTCCGATCGCTGTCAGCTCAGAGCAGGGCCAGGAGGGCAGGACTCAGGCTTGAGACCTGCCGCGGCGAGGGCTGGAGACACCTGTCACTGCCGAAGGGGTTTAAGCAGTGGCATGTCCTCCGGATGTGAAATGCCAGGCCGGCGAGAAGCCGCGCGGTGCAGGGAGTGTGCGGATCCATCGCACAGCTGGCGCAGAGCAGCCTGAGCAGAGCTTTCTAAATCTCCTCCTTAGGGCTTCTGAATCCTTGGAGAGCTGTGTGCTGGTATAACCCTGGTTTGTTACAGTCACGGCACCAACTGTAAAGTTAACTTCTTCTGTTCTGTATTTTCTGTCCATTTGTACTATCGTTTCTGTGTCATTTTAATTCTGCTGGTCTACACGTCTGCGTGTTTTATAGAATGCTGCCTGCCACGGGGCAAATGAAGACTTGGTTGTCTGGGAACAAGCTCTCAAAACAGTAAACCCTTCTCTTCTGCTATGTATAACCCTCATCCCCAAGTTACCCATATGTAGGGAAGAATCCAGTAAGTAGAATCTGATGGATTTCAGTATCCACAAATGCCTCCTGAGGAATGTGAGAGGAATCTAGCCTGCTCCAATCACCTCCACCAAGGAAACACACTCCACTTACCCAAGAACAGGCCATAGAGATATGCATAATCGTGTATGTCAATTCACCCACCAAAAGTGGTGGTTCAGGTGTCAAGTGATGACACAGGATGATTACAGCACATCTGACAAGAAGGCCCTACTAGACATAGATCTACCTAATCAAAACCATCCCACAGCTGGACATGTGATAGTGTAATTACTAATGATTAGCAAATCATGTCTGAACATTTTTTCTGAGAACTGTTTGACAGTTTAACATCGTTTCACCTGCCTGGTGCTGATCTCTGTAAACGCAGTGGATGTGTGTACATACATGGCAGTGTGCCCTTGTCCCTGCTCTGCACCTGCAGGCTCCAGCCACCTGCCCCATGCAGCGTCTTCTCTTTGATTACTTGTCAAAATATTCCATCTTGGCATCTCCCTTCCTTTCTTTCCCTTTCTCACCACACAGAGCTCTCTCTTGTCTCAAAAAGTAAATGAATCCATGTTAGAACTAAATCAGAAAAAAAATACTGCTTTGTTTCCAACTTAATGGGTTTCCTCTCCAGCTCAGTGTGTGGCTCTAAGACCAGCAGTGGCAGGAAGGACGGGGATGTTGAGGGCAGCAGCAGTGCCCAGGGCTGGGGGAGGGCAGGGTAATTTCTTTCTCTGGCAGAGCTGGCTCAAAGTGCTTGTGTAACTGCAGGGTGCAGTGACAAGAGCAGCTTGAGTTGATCAAAGGATGCCTTTTGTCAGCTCCTGTTGGCTCTTGTGCTGCTGCTGAGTACTGTTCTTTACCTTTCTCTTCTGCTGTCCTACTTTGTGACCTGCCCAAGGGCACAGCTTCCTACTGTCCCCTTCCAGCTTTCCCCCTGCCCCTTGCATTATCTCCCATAATCATCAGGCCATTGTTTCACCTGGCTAATCTGAAAGAAAAATTGGGGGGGGGATGGGGGGTTGTGTGCAGCTTTATGCCGAATCAACCAACTGCCTCCACAGGCTGAGACTGTGACAGTTGATGCATGACTGTGTTTATCTTCCCTGTTCAGTTTCTGGCCTGCCCAGGTTCCTGACCTGCCTCTGCCCAGCTGCTGCAGGAAGAGCAGGGCTGGTGCAATGGCAAAGGCAGGGTTACCCGGGCAGAAACTCAAGGCAGGGCTCATAAATGCTGGCACAGACTCAAGCTGTGTGCTCTGCTGCAGAAAAAAAGACAAGACAATCTCAAAAAGCACTTCTGCATTATTAAGGACATGAAGAACTTGTCTTTGTTAACTCTTACCAGCTGGGTTTGCAGCATTACAGCTACAACAAAAGGTACAACATGAACTACACTGTGTTTTTCAGCCTGCAGCATTTGATTCCTTCAGGATTTTGTGTTGCTGCTGATAAAAAGACCAAGGCAAGCTTGTTGCCAGTAGGCTTCCACTTGCCTATGCACACCTGCACATGTACTGGAGAATAATTATTGGCTTTCAAATAATAGCTGTTCTCCTCAGCAGGCTCCAACAGCAACAGCACTGGACTCAACTTACATCCCAGAGTCTCCAATCAAAGAGTCAATGTGAATGTATTAATTTACAAATTATTTTCATGAGGCTTTACTAGGTACCAGAAAATAGTACTGTACAACTATTTTTATGCACCTGACCTCTTTACCTGGCATTAACACTTCTTGATGCTCAGGTAGCTTCTAGCTACCTGAGAGAAGCACAGCACTAGGCTGATGTCCCACCTCTGGCATTAGGACATTTATATTTTCCTTTATATGGGGAACATATATTATTATATTACATTATTCCACATAATATATAACTATTATATTATATTATATTATATTATGTTATATTATATTATATTATATTATATTATATTATATTATATTATATTATATTATATTATATTATATTATATTACATTATATTACATTATATTACATTATATTACATTATATTATATTCCACATAAGCAGTTTCAGCTCAGTTTTCTCACCTATGAACTGGGACTGATAGTAAGGTAGCAGTAAGGTGGATCTTTCTCTCCTGACCTGCCAGAACTGCTCTGTCCTGACAGTCTGTTGAGTGGGAAGGACTTGTTTGCCTACTGTCATCATCTGTCCTTCATCTCACACAGACTCCATTTCCCAGAGAAAGTTCTGGACCCTCCACATAAAACAATGCCTGTATGTGAATTCTCTGTTGCTTTTCCCATGGGCCTGCAAAAGGAGAGTCTTAACAGCAAAATTTCCTTGTGCCAGCAAAGTAAAAGCCAGTCCCTAGCCAGTCCTACCAGAGTTGGAGTGTTGGGAGGGTGTGTGGGGACAAACACAAGTTACCTGTACAAAATACCCCAAGAACAGCCCCATGAGTGCTGCCTCTCTCACTGGCACCCAGGGCTCTGCTGGAAGTGGGACAAGGGAGCTTACACACATGCAGCATTGCTATTGAAAAGCTCATGAGGGATTTGTCTTTGAAATGATTGCATTTAAATGCCTTTTTCAAAGTTATGTAAGGTGTTATCTTCATCTCAGCTGTGCACAACACCAGTAATATCTCATGGCTTATTTGTAATATTACTAAAGTTGGTCATTGTATGTAAGGTTATGTCTGAAGTACATGAATTCTAATTCCTCAGAGGGAGCTCTTTTTTGAATTTTACTCATTTATGCAAGGAAGATAAACTTTCCTATTAGACTGAAAATAGCATATAGAAACAATTTAAATGTAGGTTCAATAGAAAGATTACACGGAGTAAAAATGTGCATTCTGATCTACTTTCATCTCTCTCCACAATCAAACAAAAACACATCTGAGGTTTGTTTGAGCTGGGAAAAAAATAAAAATTAGGAGAACTGAAACAGCAGGTGGGCAAAAGGGCAAAGCAGCTGGAATAGGCTGATACTAAGTGTTGCCAAATTTTATACAATCTTAATCTGAGAGGCCACTTTGGCTTTAAGTTCGAAAAATATTGACTTTATACTCAGGGGACATGGGAAAATTTTTATACATTATTGAGATAAAATGTAAATGGAGCTGCATGATTCAAGCTGATTAACAGAACAGCAGTTGCAGTTAAACAGAACCAAAGGTGCAATTGTTGCTTTACACAAAGGGACTCCAGCAACCAACATTCTCTTTTAATGTTGCAATAGTCTTTGTGAAGGTTAGGGCTTGTTTTTCCAAAATGCTTTTCCAAGTAAAGCCAATTAATTTAATTGCAAAATCTATGACTTCCTGAATATCATCTGCCTTCTAGTAGTATGTTCTCTGCTAGCTGCTTCTACATGAATTCCAGTGTGACTAGAGCAGCTGAAATTGTTTTTAGCTGCTCTGTAATGATGTCTTCATCCTTAATAGTAGGAGAAGAAAAACATCATTAAAAGAAGTTATAACTTTTGAACTAACTTTAGAACTACAAGCAGACCGAAGAGGGTAAAATAGGGAAAGGAAAAACATACCAGGCAAGTTCAAACTAATAAGGACGGCTGAGAAGCATAAGAAAAACATTTTAAGGTAGTTACTATTTTAATTATTACATACAGGAGAAAGTTAATTAATCTTGAGAGAAACTTTGTAATATTAGAATATCAAATTTTTAATTCCCTAAACTCACATTTAATTTTTTAATGGCACATTTTCAGCAGTACTCCCATGGTTAGGGTGTGGCTGTCATTTTCTTGGAAAAATAAATCAGCATGCTTTTTAGCACAGTGCAAATTAATGTAAATTAAAGCACAACATAATTAATGGAGCCTAAAACAGCTTGTGAAGCCACAGCTGGAGCACCTTTCCATATTAGCCCTGTAATAAAACCCTTTAATAACTTTCCATGGGACAGACTCTCCTGTTTTCTGTGCTGCTCTGGTGGCCCTTTCACATCACTGGCCTTCAGTACAGGTGCAAAAGCCTGTCCAGGCCAGAATTTCAGTGCACATCAGCCTGTCCAAGAACCAGCTGTGCTGGGATAGTGCCCAGGATGAGCTTGTATGAAGTGGTTGTTAAAGGGCAGGGAAGGTGGTAACTCCAAGGGTTAAATGCCTTTCCCTTGTTTTAGATATCCAGTGATCTAATCCTACAAATGGTTTTTATGACTGTCATTTCTGTGCAAACCAACTCCAGGAGAGATTTGTGTGAGTAAAATCACATTAGAAGTGATTCTTTGATATGTCCAAGATTACATGCCTGTCAGAACCATGTCATCAGCCTGAGAGGTTGAATTACCCCCTTCCTGGGAACTGGATACTGTAAGGAGGAAGGTACAGGTGAGGGATGGTAATGACCATCCTGGAATTACAACACAGGAATGGGAACCCTGAAGGAATAGATCTGGAGGTGGCTGTGCTCCAAGGCTTACTCCATACCTGAAGCCCACTGAACATAACCACTTCAGCCCATCCAGTTTTAAAGTGAGCTCAAATGCTCTCCATCTAGAAGTTCTAGTAGTGTTTGGTATTTGATATTTTGGTACTTTAGTAAAAGGACTATAAGCTCTCCCACTTAGGAGTCTGTAATTGTGGCCATCTCAAGCACTCCTACTGTTAAGAAAAACCCCCCTCTTTGACTTCAAGGAGGTATTTCATAAGATGGAAACTATTGCAACATTTTCTTGCTGCTAGGTGAAGTATTTAATGTTCAGAACAGCTGCCTAATGTTTCAAGATGTGCATGAATTTAGGTGGTGCTCAGATGTCCACGATGTAAATTCTACCTCAAAGTATATTTTAAGAATAAATTAATCCTTCTGTGTTTAAATTATCTCTTTGTTCTTTAGGTTAAAAGACATTCAGATGAGTAATTCTGCTAAACAATATTGTAGCTTATTTGAGGCAAATAAGCCAGAAGAGTCTTAAGTTTCAAAGTCCCAGCCTATTAAGTTTCCACTCGAAGTTAGCTTTGATCTCTAGCTTCTATCTGAAGTCACTTAAGATTGATTTGTCCCAAATGACTTCCACACACATGCTCAGCTGCTGGATTCCTTTTGTGTGGATCCCTGTGTGGAACAGGCTGACCAGCAGATGTCCCCAAATTCTACATAATCACACTTTCAGCTCCTGAAATCTTCAGTGCCCTTTCACATGTTCCAAACTTGAGGCCCCGAAAACTCTTGCTACTTATTCACCTTCTTGTGAAAACTGAAGTTCTGAGGCGGGGAAAGCTTGACTGCTGACACAAAGCACCCTCTATTGTCATAAAAAAAAATTGTTTGGGTATTGGATCACTTTTTATGACATGCTGCCATTGATTGTCCCTTGTTTTATTTTCAAAAGCACTCGAATTTTTTTTTCTAGAACAGCAATCCCCATCCAAATATGACCTGCAACACTTTAATCTGGAGGTTCACTCACAGGAGGCAAGACTTTCTCCGAAACTACTATCAATGATTTTGACTTGGATATTACAAAACTCATCAACTACATTCTTTATGCACATCAAATGCTGCTTTTACAATTCCCCACCAACTATTTTAAAGCTAAGGAGCTTGTAGGAGGTTGTAGACACAAAGGCTGCTTTGTGGTGAAGGAATGAGGAGAGTCAGATCAGTGAGAAATACAGGAGACTACTGAGCCATGCGTTGTGGCTGTGCCTTTCCTCTCTACAAACACCAGAAACTCACCTGATTTATTATAAAACAGACTAGACTAGTATGTAGGAGCAAGAGGAAGAAAGAGTCTAAATTATTGCAGATTTGTTTAGAACATGAAGATTTGCTTCTTAGGAGCACTGAAAATTCCTCTAACTCCACTATTAGAAGAACACAGGTATGAACAAAAGCATCAGAACCCACCCCCATGAAATGAAAGACAACTGCACAAAATGAGGTGGAGTGGCATTGAAAGTTTATCCATTTCAGAAATCTATACATTTAGATACAAAAAGGAATTACACAAAAATTTACATATTTGCAACTCTTGTATTACACAGGTAAAGAGTGTGTTATGGTTTAAATGGATGTTTACAATTTAAAAATCTTCTGAGTGTAAGGTGAGCCAACAATCAAATATCTGAATAGGGCCCCAAAGAGAGCATACTATAAATAACATTGTCATGACACAATGAAGTCAATTATTCTCAGACAGAGAAAATCTTATTCTGTAGACAGGTGTGAATATTGCACGAAACTTGAACTTACTCTGATATACATAAAAATATTTGTCAAATAAGTTTTTTAAATGCTGTCTTGGCTGAGCCTTCTTTAGAGAGATCAATGTCAGGATAGTGCATCACAGGGATACTAATTTAAAATAAAAGGAATAAGACTTAAAAATACCCAACATTCAAGAGAATCTAAATTTTAAGTACTCCACATTCTTTACACATATAAGCCCTATTAGAGTGGGAACAGAGATTAAAAGATTGATATTGTGTATATCTGTGTCTCTTGAAAAAGATGGAGACAGAATTTCCTGCTTCAATTCCTGTATATGATCTACATATTCCATCTGATTAGTAAGGAAAATTCCCTAGGGACTAAATCCTGGTTTATTGTTTTCATAAAAAGCAAATTCTTCTTCTTATTTTTTTTATTATTTTAAAGTTGTGGCCATCTAATGGTAACAAGATTAAAATGGGCATGTAATAAACTTTTAAAGGGTAACAAAAAAAAAGTTTATGAATACAAATTCACACTGATAAAAACTAGATACCTTCTCCTGTTTCAGGAGTGACAGATATTTTTTTTACTATTATTACAAGTCTTGTAAACAGTATTAGAGTATGAGACCATTATGACACTATTTCTGGATCAACAGAATTACTTAAGAGGTTATTAAAATTAATTTTTTCCTCCATATTAAAATTCAGGAATAGAGTAATTTTGGCATAAATATCAAGCCCTTGGATTTAGGATACCACTCCCAAAAATATTAGGGAACAAATGTTAAATGCACCCTGGTAATGTCTATCACTGACAATAGATTAAAGATAGATTTTGGTTTGCATGCAACTACAAACTGAGTAGAAATTTTAATAATACAAGAAGTCTTGGTAGAAGATTAGGGTAGTGTGTTTTGCCCTAGAACAGAAAAGAATGCAGCAGGCTGACAGCAAAGTGTGACCACAAAGATTTTTGGATTGATAGTAGCATCATAATCATGGTTTCAAGTGGTTTTTTGTGCTTTCTTTTAAAGAAACTTAGACTATAGCAACATGAGATCAAACTGCTAGTTGGAATTTGGAGCATTCAAATGGCTCCCTTCCCTTCCCCAAAATCTGTAGCCCTTTCTCTTTTCCCTTTAAAAATACCAGTGGCAGGAACCCTTCCAGTTCAGAACCAGACAATGGAGCTCCCATGAAAGCCAAATCAATATTGTCCCACACTTCTCTGAAGTGCATGTCATGAAGCAGTATGTGGGGTGCCACACCCCTATCAGCCAGATAGTACCTGATAGTGATTACTGTACTCAGAAGGTACAAGGGTATAAGAGGTGGCTTAAAAAAAAGCCTCATTTCCTGATCATCTTTACCTATAGTAAATAAAATAATTTGCATAGAAATCTTCATTATGTACACATCAGCTATACAAGTAATACAAAATATCTCAGTTGAGCACCAATGCTGACCTTAGGAGTAGTACCTCCAAGTCAGAGTATTAGTATTCCCTGTCACAAATAAATTCTGACATACTTTCAGAAGTGTCCATTTTCTAGATCAGCTGTATTCAGATCACTTCTTTGTTCATGTTCATCTTCAACATTCCAAGAAGATTAGTAATAGCAGCAGTTTTATAAAAGGTGTGGGTATCCTGGACAACTTTCACGGCACAATCAGTTCAGATCTTTGTAAAGAAAAAGACCATAAAATCCACTGATCTGGACTCTAAGGTTTTACCAGAAGTTCATTAAATGGAATTTGTATAACAATTTATGAGAGAATAAAAAGTGGACACAGACCCAGTTTGTGTGTGCAAACAATGGGATGTCCAACAGGCAGGAGTCCTGTCCTCAGGGGCAGCAGGGTGTCACTGAGCCATGGCTGTCCTGTCACCTTGGCTTGGAGTAACCATAAGGACACCTGAGAATCAGGCTGTCATGACTGGGTAAGACATGAGTGCTGTAGTATTCCACCAAACTTCCCATGTTCAAAAACAGGATGTCTGAATCCAGGTAAAACTTGCCATCCTGTTGTAGAACAAAAACATATGTAACCATTGACAGGAATGTTTCCAGCTCAATGTCTAAAGAAAAAAGGGCCAGAACATCATCATCAGAACTAAGTTCTTTCAAATACACTATTCCTTTGCAAACTAGTCAGTCACACAAATAAGTCCAAATTAAACTCAGGAATTTACTAGGATTTGACTGGGACTGAAATTTATGATGACATATGATACAGCAATTTAAAAGCCCAGATCTGAGTACTTGAACTTTTATCCTAGATCAGATATTTGTAAATCAACTGATTTTTACTGTCAGAAGTGGGAACAAATTTAGACTTGAACTTGTTAGTTCTGATATTTACCTATATGCACCCCCCTTTTAATACACACAGACAGCTATAATCTAAAGATGCAAATGTAGTGCAGATACTGACCTTTTCAAAGATTCTGTAGTTTCTCACTTTTCCTGCAGGTTCATCCCATACAACCAATACCTTGAAGAAGAAAAATGCAATGTATTCAGTCTATGCTACCAAGCTCTTCTAAGTCAAGGTATTGTTAAGGAATTACTTAAAATTCAGCCTAAAAAGTTTTTTTACAATCACTGACACTATGATAGGGATTCTCTCATATTTGCTTGCTTTAAGAAAAGACCACATGTAAATTGTTAAGTACTTTAACTGCATATAAAATGCAGTATGTCTCAATCAAGAAGTTTTTTGGGGGGTAGACTCAGAAATTGCAATTTACCTTTCCAGGCTTAGTAGATGAGTTCCTAATACAGTACAATCCATTTTGTGGCTGTCCTTGTGGGCTACTAGCTTTAAATATCCTAAAAGAATAAACAATTACATATATTACAATTATTCATGTACACGACATGTTATTAGCACTCAGAAAATCAAATACCTACAGTTTTAAAATTCTCAACACAAATATCTGTTTTGGGTGTAATAATTCATAGTAGATCACAGCTGAAAGACAGTCACTGTTCTAGCACCTGCACCAGCAGTGCAGCACAGATCATCTGGCTCTCTGGTCTCATCCAGCATCCTGGCAAAACAGCCTCCTCCAGATGGAGCCAAACCACATTGCATTCTCATCTGTCAATTGATATATCAGCACTGAACTAACTTCTCTGGAAAGTGACTTGCATATTAAACATTTCAGTGCATGCTTTAAACACAAGTTATCAGAATTATCTTTGGATTACAGTTCAGTACGGGTTTTTGTAGGACTTCTAAGGAACTATTTTAAAATCACATTTTACCTTTCAACTTCGAAGGATTCAGAGGTGTTAAGAAATATTGAAACAGGCAGCCCAACCTGTAAAAAATATTAAAAAAAGAATCACCATTAAGTCAATGACAACTCAAAACCCTAGCAACTTGTTATGCAAATAAGCTACAGCCATAATCTAAAATTATTAACAGTGATTTAATCTACTTTTCACTTCTTTCTCCCTTATATCCAATCTTAAACTCTGTAACTTATCAAGGCATTCACTAAAGCTCAAAAAGAAATAAAAAAAAAACAGACACAACTGTGTTTTCAGAAAGCTACTCTTCTCCTGAAATAATGCACTTAAAATGTTCCCAAAGGTATACATAAGCAAGGGAAAAATATTCTTTTAGAATGGATCATCTGCTTCATCTTACTTTTTCATAATCATCATCAGAGTCATCATCAGGTTGGCTTGGCTTGGAGGGTAGTGCTGGTTTTTCAAATGAAAAACTTCTAAAACTCTGTCCATCTGGTGGTGATCTCCTGGCAGAAACAGAATGAAAACTGAAGGATATCTCATCAGGAAAGCAGAACAAATTTACACAAAACACTGAAGGAGTAGCAAAACTAGAACTGAAATTCCAGTTTAGCCCCCAAATCATGGAATCCTAGATTGGTTTAAGGTGGAAGGGACCTTAAAAATCAACTCATTCCAACCCTCCTGCCATGGGCAGGGATACCTTTCACTAGACCAGGTTGATTTGAACTCCATCCAACGTGGCCCTTCCAGGGATGGGGCATCCACAGTTTATGTGTGTCAATCTGTGCCAGTGCCTCACAACCCTCCCAGTAAATAATTTATTCCCAACACCTAATCTGAACCTACACCTCCCCTCTTTCAGTTTAAAGACATTCCCCCTAGTCCTAGCACTCCATGCCCATGTCAAAAGTCCCTCTCCAGCTCTTTTGTAGCTCTTTTAGGTACTGGAAGGTGTTCTAAGGGTCTCCCCAGAGCCTTCTCTTCTCCAGGCTGAACAATCCCAACTCTGCCAGCCTGTCCCCTTAGGAGAGGTGCTCCAGCCTTCAGATCAGCTCAGTGGCCTCCTCTGGACCATTTTCAACAGTCTTTCTTGTTTTGGGGGCCCCAGAGCTGGAGGCAGTACTTGCAGATTAATTTAGATAATCACAGATTAATTTGGGTAAGGAGAGACCTCTACAGATCATTTAGCCCAAGCTCCTGCACAGAACAGGTCCAACCAGATCAGCTAGACTCACTGCAGATTTTCAAATAACAGGCAAAAAAGCACAACACAGAGAGGGATGGTGCAGGGCAGAGACACAGATGTTGGTATGAATCTGAGTATGCCTAAACTTGTTAACTAATAAGTGACTGAAAAACAATAGTGCATTGTGTTTTCATACTTACTGTAACTGGGGACCTAAAGATTTCTCTGTTCTGGGCTTGACTGCAGGGGGCTGGTGGCTTGGCACAGGCGGCTTTTGGGAGCACTGGTGGCACAAACAGTCCAGGTTTACCATGTTCCCTTGGCACTTTGGGCTCTGCTAGCTTTTCAGCAAGCTGGGACAGCTTGGGTTTATTGGCTGGCAGAGGAGGAGGAGTCCGTGGGGAAAGGTTTAAGGTTTTCAGCTTCTCACACGCTTCTGGAGGAGCAAGCACTGGGGCTGGAGGCGCAGGCTCTGGGGGCAGCGGGTGAGACTCTTTGCCACTTGCAGGCTTTTTGAACACAGGCAAAGGGGGCACAGGGGGTGGCTCTAGTTTGATTTCAGGTAAGCTCCTCTTAGGGGGGGGTGGTGGTACAGGTGCACTTGGTTTGCCAGAGTAGGAATGTGCCCTTGCTTCTGAGTAGGGAGATTTCCTGACGTGAGGAACGGGCGGAGGTGGGTACGCAGGGGGCAGCACCATGTCTGCAGAAAGAAAAATAAAAAATGTGATACAATGAGAGGGAATACAGTATGTCATCAAAGGAGACTGCTCAAATCAATTTTCTATGTTATCTAAGATATTTCACTGGCATCAGGTCTGACAGTACTCAATATGCTGGATAAGCATTTAACTTTCAGCAGAATTCTGAAAGTTCTAGGTAATAAACTCCTGCTATTTTTCTTCAGGCATGGCTTACGATGGCTTAGCAAAGGCTTCTCACTTTGTATCTGTTTTTTCCTTAAAATCATTACTGCTGCTCCAGACTGATGACCAGATCAGGTCATCCCAGGCAGGAGGCTCCAAGGAAACACCCCCTAAAGGCATGTAATGCTTTCTGTACATGGTTACTGCTGTTATTACAAACTCCTGACCCTAAATACCTCTCAAGATTAGATACCTCTGCATTACTTCAGTTATTCTGCCAGCTGGAATAGTAATGACTAATACAAAATAATAACCTGGCATTCCACATGAATATTGCCTTCACTGGGGGTCTTTCACATGGCTCTTTGTGAGGGAAATCAAAGAAATCACATACCATCTTTCACTATGTCAGAAGTATCCGGCTGCAAATAAGACTCATCCTCTTCCTCCTGGTCATAATCTGCAGATAAAAATCAGTGTGTCAGACTCTGATAAATACTCTTGGAACCTAGGAAACCTAAGAAAGAGTATCAAGTACTTTGGGCTACTTAAACCAGATATTTTTCAGGTAGTTTTTTTCTAAAGAGGTAAAAAAAATTAATAGTTTGGATCCACCTCTCTGCTGTCTAGGTGTTTCCTAAAATTTTTATGTCAGTTTAAAAAGCCATCTCTTATAACAGAGGCAAATCAAGTACACTGCACATTAAGGTTTTTTTCAATTTACAAGTTAAAAAAATTATTTTTTGGTGATACTTTCTAGTGTTCCAACCTTCCTGAGATGTTCAAACCAGTTGCAGAGACACGACTACATGGATGCATTGACAAAAGCACTTGGAAAGAAAAAACAACTCCCAGAATTTAACCCTACCACATAAAAACTTAGGATTTTGCAATATGGAAGATTGAACAAGTTTAGTGATCTACAAAACAAATTTAATTATTTTGCCTTGCTCTGGCAACAACAACAACAAAAAAAGTACCACAACAAATGGCCTAAGTGGTTTCAATGTTGCCTTTAACTGTAAATCAGAATAACCAAGCCACAAAAAACATGTTACTTCCAGGCAGTAATTTCTCATCATTGATTATAAGAAAAGCCTGAAGGACAACATGCAGAGGACTGCCCTAAAAAAGAGTAAGCATATCTGATAAAAATCAGTTATTCTAATTTTCCTAATTTAAACTCCTACCAAGCCTCTTATCATTCATCTTGCATACAATCCTCCCCTCCCATAAAATGAGGAGGACTAAACTGCAACCCCAGATGAAATGCTGATGAGTCTTTGCTGCTCTGCTTGCAGCAATGGAACCGGATTTCCTACAAGACCCATTCCTGCAGAATAATCAGGAATTTCCTTTCAGGAAATGAGAGGACTTGCTCCCATCAACATTGCCCTTGGAAATCTGAAAGGGCAGATGGGGAAAGGCCAAGGAAAGGATCCCTGCTGAACCTCAAGGCAAGATTTCTCATGTTGGTTTTCATAAACATATTTCTTGACTAGGAACTCAGTTGCTGAAATATGCTGTGAATGCCTACCTGACAGGCTTTCTGTCTCACTTTTAATTAACCTTCTTAAAGGATCTGAAATTCTTTAGTTTATTTGTACCAACAGTTAATGGCACAGAATACCTGCTGCTGATTTAAAACTGCAACAGATATACACCTTGTAAAAAACCACCAGTTACAAACTGGATCAGTTTACTTAACCTATGGGAATAATTCCTGCAGAATTCAGAAGAAATAAATAAGAAACAAGAAGTCTTATTTATCAGTGTCTGAATTTGTCACCTTCATTATCTGCTGAATGATGGGAATACTTGATGTCAATGGGACGTTCCACTGAGCCATAGAAACTGTCTGCATCAGAACCAGAGTCACTGCAAGAGAAAAGACAGAGTTACTTCTGTTTAGCAGGACTGCAGCACTGGAAAGGAATGCTGGAAAAGCAGAAGCAATCTGTTCCTATTTCCCAATTAACAGTCAGATATGTTGTTGCTATCTTTTGAAAGATTTCATTTCTTTTATACAAAGCTGACATTGAAAGTGCTCTTTGTTTAAAGATTGGGGTTTTTCTTCATATTCTTTAAAGTATAAATTGGGAAGGGATTTTCCTCTTGGGTCTTACTGGGCCTGTTCTTATTTAACAGGAGTTACTTGTAGGTGCAAAAAACCTGAAACACCACTGTAAAGAGCAAGTGCAAAAGGGATAAAATTGCCAATAAAGAATAAGGGTTTATACCTAAATTCTGTTATTATTTCTTTCTTCTCATGGTAGTGACCAATTTCCCTTCTCAAGGATAGCATCCAATTCTAAACAAAAATAAAAATGCAACATTCAACACATGAATTTTTAAATCATTAAATGCAGATGTACCTTGTCCTCTGTAAGATCAGAGTAACTGTGCAGGGAACATACATTGAAACAGTATTTATCCATTGCTTTTTTATTGAAAACACTCAGCAGTCAAATGTTTTGACTAGCTAAAATGCTGTAGGAACCTACTGAAGTAGCTTTGCAAATTTCAGGCTGTTATTCTTAAAGCCAGATACATATTCAGAGTATGTTTACATGTGAGAGATTTCACTGAACAGTTTTCAGAATTTATTAAAGTCTTACGTATCATTACTTTTTCCTTAGTGAAAAATAAATATGGAATATTTATGAAATATGGAGAACCCCATTTAGTATGTCACAGCCATTCCCTAAATTACAACTTAAATTAACATTAAGTTAATAGTTAAAACTTCAGACATGATTTTCAGAGGAGCCCAAAGAACCAGGTATACAAATTTCAGCAGCATTTCCAGTTCATTTAGATTTTAGGGAAGTCCAGGATTCTCTTTTTGCTTCAAGGAAAATGCTATTGCAAAAGAAGAAAGTTACCTTTCTTTCATCTTCAGAAGAAGCTGAAAAAAACCACGTCCTGTGCTTCTTGCTTATGTGAACTAACTTGAAAGGAAACACATTGCTTGATGTTGTCTCCTCAGCTGCCCGCATCACCCTGAGAAACAGAGCAACCAATACAGAAACACCTTCATCTAGAGGTAATGCTGCTATGCAGGGCATAAACACTGACAGAAAGCAGTTTCATTGACCAGTTTTGCCTTGTGGAAAATATCCCCAAGCCCAGAAAATCACCACAGAAATCCCCATTTGTGCATCTGCAGTACTTCTCCATTACTGTGGTAGAAGGGACAATGCAAAAGGAAGAGCACTTGTTAATCCCCCAGCCAGACCTTTATAAACAGCTGTTTGACCTGTTCAAGAGTTAATGAATCACACTCATTCATAAGCATCACACACTGAAAGTGGTACTCAGGGTGCTTGTTTCAGGACCCCTACTCAGGGCCCTTATTTCAAGAAGTCACTATTTCAGAAGAGAAATCAAAACACATTTCCCATGATAAAAAGGAAAAACTAATAATAAAAGCAAACTTCATTTTACACATTTCCCTTATAAACACTTTCTTGCACATTTTTTTATTTTAAAACAAGCATAACTTAACTGCTTTCTTTTTTGTATGTGTAAGGAATTTTTTCATTTGGGGCTCCTAAGGGGGAAAACTCTAAAAATCCCTTATGCAACTACTCAATCTAACAATGCTTTCAGTTCAAATTCTTTTTCAATAATGTTTGTCTGTGCCTTATACTAATCAAGACCGGCTCCTTATTCCAACCAAGGTCTCTACAAGGCTGCTAGAATGAAGATACATAAAAAGGAATGAACAGTCTCTAGCATTTACAGATTCCATGGTATTGTTCACATTCATGTGGATAGCAGAAACTGGTCTCATGACAAAATTACAGTGTGGGTTTCTTCTACAAATTAATCTTGAATTTTTAATTAGCTACAATGTTACCAAGTGCATTGCCTTAAAAACATGTCATTGTCTTGCTCTGCTGGAAAAGCTCTCAATCTAAGAAAAGTAATTCCTTGTTCCATAACTCTGAGAACATTATACAGTACAAGACATACATATACAAATACCATGAAATTGCAGTGGTTAGGATCAATACAGTGATATTTCTCTACATGTCCTCTATCTCATTAAACATTTCTTGGCATCAATTTCAACAGCAATTCCCTAAAGTTAGGCTGGACTTGTATTGGTAGGCCTTGTACTTCTGCTGCATTCAAATTCTGCCAGCACTGGCTAACTTGAAAGCCATATATTCTTGTCTTCAACGTGCAAAGTAAATATTAAGATTAAAAATGTGTAGTGAAATGAGTCAGATACTTTGCACATGCATTTTCTTATTTAGCAGTCTGTAGTTGATACAGTTTCAACACTAACTGCAGTTGCTGAACTAGTAACTCCATAAATTTTCTCTTCTGATTCCTTTCTGGTCACTACAGAACAAAGAAGGTCTGTCTGAAAGAATCCACATCTATCTGCATGTGCAGTTTGCATTAATCAGTAACAGGAGCAAGGTCATTGCCATTCAAACAGCTTTACTGGTTAAATTTCAGAAAAAGAAGGCTATCCACTCACCAAGCAGGAAATGTCATATATACAATTTGAAAGGAATACATTTCTTGGAATCTGAGATCAATGCTTAACCCAAACAACAGATGTAGCTGTGCTTAACTTCATTAGAAATGAAACCCACAGCCCTTAGCATTAAGTAGGAGGAGCTTGGGTGTTTAACAACTTCCTTGGCACTTACCTGTTGTAACCTTTCAAAGAAAATGCACCCTGGGGAGATGCAGATGTGCTGCTCTTAAAATAATAAATACATCCCTCGTGGATAATCACAAATCTCAGTGGCCCTGAAAGGATAAAAAGTGATCAAAATATAAATCCAAGGGCAGCAGAACAACTAGAACCTCTTAGCATGTATAGAATTATTGTTTAAGACCTTAGTAATCATATGAATCACTGTAAATGAGCACAAACAAGTGACAGCTCACTGATGATCAGTCACCCAGGGAAGCTGTCCATTTGCAGAGTTTCAGCACTAAGGGTAATATTGGATTCCCTGCAGCTGATCTGAAAACTTCAAAAGAAGCCTCAGAGACTGCAGGCCTGACCTCCACCTGTGCTCCTTTATTAGTGGAATAAGCAATAGCAGCAAGGCAGCCACATGATACAAACACATATTTACATCCATCCCCAAACCCTTATCTCCCTCTCTTCTTTCACCTCAAGTACATAATCCTGCCAATAAAATGATATCCCGTTTTCTTCTTTTGAAAGAAGCCAATACTCCTTCCTTTATCAAAGGCAGTAATCTTTGTCCTTAACTATATAAGTACTATTTCAGTATAAACAGGGATACCAAATGAATAGCATATATATAAACCCAAAATATGAACTTTTCCCCATGTAAATAGACACTGATTTCAGAAGAAATTACTGTTAAGTACAGCCCAATGTTGGCAGTGAGAAAATTTCCATTTCACAACAGCAGTGGGAGATAGGAATATTTTTTCCAGTACAGAATAACCAACTGGAAAAAAAAAAAGCTGAGTACTAGATTCTCTCAGAAAAGAGTATTTGAAATCAATACATATCCTGGGAATCTGTTTGTCTTGAAAACCTTACTTGTGAAGGACTTGACAAGAGAACCAAACCAGCAAAATAAAATCAACCACAACAAATATTATCTAAGATTTAAAGTTGCAAAACAATTAAAGGACAATCTTTCGATATGAGTCTTTCATACATATATTCCAGTAAAATTGTATTCCAATACAAAGTAGAAGAACAGCTTCAACAGTCTGCTAACACGAAATCTGTTACTGGGCCCAGAGGCAATCATTTAAAACATTTAATTTAGTTAAAACTTCATTCAACTTACACTTCAGGATCTGCAGCTGGGTGCCTCCTTTTTTATGAAGATACCCTGACTTGGTGACTCCTCCAGGCATTGTCAGAAGGTTTTGTGCTCCAATTGCCTTCATTGGGACTGGCCAGACCTGCTCCTGCGAGGCCATCATTCTGCAATTTAGAATAATTAAAAACAGCTTAAAACTCGGATTTACTTTAAGGAATGAGTACTGAGAAGCAAAGCTTGTTTCCTTAAACAAGCTTTCCAAACAACTAATGTGGTTCAGCACTCAAGAATGTAACACAGACAGGGTGTTCAAAGATTCCAGGAACTTTGTAATGTATAAAAAAACGTGGTGCAAAAAGCCCCGATTTATTTTTATACAGCTCTCAAAAGTGATTGACAGTTGTTGAAACAAAGAAAAAGTGCTTAGTAAATGGTGCTTAAGTATTTATGTTTTAAAAATACTCCAGATAACACTGCAAGACTTAATCAGGCAGGTGACTGGAAATAAAATCGGTTTCTTCTCCCAAGTGCCACGTGACACACATATATACAGAAAATGTCATTTTCTGTGCAACAAGGGAACAAGGTTTAGTAACTGCAGCATCCAATACTACTTACTCCTGATATTTACATGTTTTATTCTTTAACTAAAAGGATTAGTATATAATCTCATACTGTATGTTACATGTGACAGCATAGTGTGCAAATGAAGGTATTCTCAGATTCCTGCAGGCTTCCATTTGATTTATATATCAATTATTTATGTAATGCTCCACCAAGCATCTCTGCAGTTAGCACTCCTTCTGCTGTCATCTTAAACCAAATAGATTAGTTTCTGAGGTAGCAACTTATTCTGATACATCATTATGAGCCCTTTCTTTCTTCATCTACTAACAGAACTAGGCTAAAAATCCTACTGTGTCATGGGGAAAAGAAAACACATGTGGATAGAATGGGAATTTTGACCTAGACATAAAAGGGTCTGTTACCTTCAGATGTAGGGCTAGAGACCTTTGCTGGTAAAAGACAAACTAATGATGTTCCAGTTAATTAGTTTCTGATAAAGGAATGATGGTTTAGAACTGAAAAGCTTTCAGTGCAGGACTGAAATTTAATGATCTTGTTCGTTTCTCCTTTTCCCAAAAGGGACAGTAAGGGAGGTAAATTGTGAGGCTCAGCGCAGAACCCAAGAGTCTCAGCACAACACCCTACCCAAGCACTTGCCCCTCCAACCTAAAGTGGCTTTTTCCATTCTGAAAAGAATAAGGAAGTGTTTCAGATTTGCTGAGGTACAACAGCAAAGTATGTATCCATTGTATGGGTTAGGGAAAACAGAAATGCAAGTCAGTGGATCTTGCACTTGGGATCAGTTTAGGATTTAGATCTGTTTGCTGTTTGGTGATGACTCGTGTGAGAAAGGGTAGAAATTCCTAACAATTTCTACCAGGAGAGTTTAAACTAAATTAAATTCTCTAGCCAGCCTAGAAGACTTAATCACAAAAATTAGGTTTTGGTGTCCAGTGTTATGAAGCAGATACAGCCAGAGAAGATGGGATCCAAGGCCCTAAAAAGGCTCCCATAGCAGACACGTCAAGACACCATGGTATCCCAATTTTCCCCCTGGACCTCCCTGCTCACCAAAAAGTAAGCTGCTTTTGTTCTACTCAGCTATATCCTTCCTTCTGCTGTTTCCTCCCTGTTCTTATTAAATGACTGAGATCTTTCCAAGCTGAGTTATTTCCTCCTCCTCCACATGAAATTTCTAGCAACAGCAATATGTCCAAAATGGAGCTACTAGTGTATTTTAAGCTTTTAAGAATAAAAATGAAAAAATAGTAGCAGAAGGTAACATCCCCCCTGCCCCCCTAAATCCTTCAAATTATTTCTCCACATCTTGCAGAAAAGTTGAAGAGAGGGAAATGGAGAGTGTTGCCCAGCTGGCTGCTGACGCCAAACCACATGGATACTGCTAAGAGTGATTTCCTTGAAATAAGGATTGCAAAGGCAACTCCTGGGCTTATTCTTTTAAGAATACACATCACAGTGTTTAACCATTAGAACTTAAGTTACTTCAGTCTTTTTCTAGTTATCTTCAGAAAATAGACTAAGTAAAAATGAAACCTTCTCATTCAGATGAATATATTCTGATGCTACTTTTCCAATGTTAGTCCCAATGCCATCCAAGAGTTTCATGTTCATCTTAGGTCTTCCAATCCTCTGTATCTTTACTACAAAGAACAAAAGAAAGGACTGAAGCACCCAGTGCATGGTGTGAAACTATTTCAGTGCTCTGCATGTAGGCTGAAAACCTATCAGAAGAGGCAGAGTTCAAGGTCTCAGAGAAGTTATCCAAAACAACCAGTAAGCTGAAATTTCTAGGAAGCCAAAGTCAAACACTGGCACTAAGTATATGGCACCCTAGGTAAATACAGAAAGCAGAAATATTTGTTCTGGTCATGTTTGCCTTCTATAGGGGAGTGCAGCAGTCAGACTACTCACTAAAGCATGTCTGGATAGGCATTATCTCCTCTACCTTAAAAGACAGATCTTAAGGCAGACAGGAAAGAAAACTATGGAAACAGAAAAAAAATTAATCCATTTCTACAGTGTGCTGACTATGGGATTTACCTGACAGGAAAGGACAGCTGAGTATCAGGTTCTGCTTCCCCTTTTCACAAAAATTTCTTATTTTTGGCTACTTACTATAAAACAGTCCTGAAAACAGAGACCAAAATGTGGAACTTCCCCAGTCCAGCTAAGTGAATAAAAGAAGTGAGTAAAAGGAGACACAGCTGAAATCCATGACATCAAGTACAGATTACATGAACTAAAGAGCCCACCTAATGCACCAGGCTTTTCAACAGATTTAGAGGCAGCTAAGCCTATTATCTGGATTTCAGTGTGGCTTATAACACTCCCCATCATATCTGTACACTCCTCAAGAACTTTCATTTGCAGGAACATGGCAGACACTTAGGGAAGACTTCAGTATTCTGAGATGAAATCTTTCACTTATGCTGCTAAAATGCATTTAAGTACTTTGACTCTAGACCTAATCTGATTTTTCTTCTTTTCTTGACTGTAGAAAACAGTTCTGTAAGGACAAGTGTTGCTATTTTACATCACACTGCTGGGAGAAAGCTGTCAACACAAACCTAACTTCAGAATTTTTATTGTAGGGGTGGGAGAGAAGGAAAAAATGGAAGCTCAAAGATTTTTGTGGTCTTAGCATCTATGGTATGGTGGCCTTTAGCTCACTGAATGGTTCCTTCAGCTCTTGATATTCCTGTTCTAACCTCTTTAACAGATTACATCAAGAACAGATGGATGTTGCATTACCAGGTAGGTGCCATAGCAGTCACTGAAGTCACTGTTAACTTTGGCATCACTGAGAACAGAGGGACATTTCCCAGTTGTTTCTTATGCAGTCACATTCTTACACTACAATCCAAAGCCCCAATTACAGATTTTCACCTCTGGTGCATTGGAGAGCCTCTTCCACAGGGCTGACAACCAAATTAACAGAAAGGGCTCACTCAGTGCAGCAAAAGCTCCTTCTGACACTGGTCCTCTCTCACAAACAGAAGGCAACATCCCCCAGGCATTGTTTGGTGAAAGCTTCTAGTTACAGCTACACACTTTATTTCTCTTCTCACTCACCAAGGAACTAGATATACATAGTTTTTAATTTTTAAATCAGTTTTCCCACCAAGTCCCAAACCCATTGCATGTGGCTGTTGAATTAATCTTCTCCCCCACTGAATGGAACCCTCTGAACAAGAAGAGGATGGCAGCAGGGAAAGGTCTTGCATCACTTTTTTCTCAGGTGATCCCTGTGACAATTCTATGCCTGGGAGGGAGATGAAAGGCCCTGCAGTGTAGCAGGAGAAATAGTAGAACAGCAGTTTCTAGGATGTGCTTTATCGTTCAAGGCTGCTTTTGGAAAGACAGAATGGTGCAATCAACACTCTGGAGCATGATACAGAGCTTATATAATCACTATTGTAACTCCTTCTTATATACAAACTGGTCCAACAGACGGAAAACCAAATCAGTTTGCAGTGTATTACTTATGTATCAGTAAAGTCAGCCCAAGTCTACCACATCACTATACTTTTCTCAAACACTATCACAATGAGCCAGTTTTTATTCCAAAGTACCCGAAAGTTAAACAGCATGAATAAAAGTGAATTCACACACTTCATCTCATAACCAGGACAGGGCCAGTCAGATACAGAAGTGTTTTCTGAATCATAGCACTGCTACCAAGTTCAAACTCTGAATGGAAAGCAGACCTCTGTTATTGTGTAGCAGATAAATGTATACATCTGTGAAGCAATTTTAATCTATCCCTCACTCAGTAGATAGAGAACAGCTAGATTGGAGGCTAGGGCATAACTTTACAGGCTGAAAGTCCCTCCATGAATAAAAGTGAAATTCTGCCAGGTTAAAAATCTGGATTACATTGTAAAAGAACACTTACCCTTCTTGGCCCTAAGAGCTATTGGCATTCATCCCAATTAGAGCAAATACAAGTTGATTCAATTAAGGATTGCATCCTGGAAGAGCCCTCAGTTCTTGCTTAACTTCAGCAGAATATATAGCAGATGTGATCATCTCCACATCTTGCAGTATATAGGCAAAAAAAATATTACCCTCTTCTCTGAGACTACAGCTGCCAATAGTTGTTTTAAAAGTTCTCACTTGTTATAATAACATTTATGATCTGGCCCTGTTTGGTCATGCTGGAAAAAACAAAAAACCAGCCTCCAAAGCTGCAGCACAGAAAGTAAACCTGATCTGAATTTGTAACAATGCTCTCTATGCCAACTACATCTGAGAACTTTTACAACTGTAATCTCATAACCTCTAGTCCTTAAATTTTACATGGAAGTAAAACCTAGCTAAGCCAGATGCTAGTTTACCTCTGAATATATAACTTCCAAATAATATGACATATATAATACATAATTTACAGAAATGAATGTATTCTTCAAATCATGCAGAGGGAGACTGAAGTACCAGGCTGTACCAAAAATGAGGCAGCATTACACACTGCAGAACAGGAAGAGTTTCCCCTCTATGCTCTCAGCAATTCTGAGTTGGAATGATTTCTCTGATTCAACCATCTAAACATTTACCATCTGTTCTTAAAACTGCTTTCTGCAGTATTATCAGGTCTCTTGTCTATTTATTAACCATTCTCCAGTACTTCTGAAATAGTTTTCCATATCTCTCCTACTTTTTTTGGTTACACATTCCATTTCTTAATACCTCTAACAGCCCCTTTCACAATACTCTCTCAGAAAGATTAATAGCACAGTACAAACACTGAAGTAAAAAAAAATCTTACAAGACAAAGGGAACAGAGAAATAAGCCCGACTGAAATACACTGTAAAACTAAGTTTATTCTCTTAACTTGCTTCAACTTGCTTTTCTTTTCTGACAAGCTTTCAACCAACACCCAACTCATCTCTTCCCACTCCAATTCTTTATCATTTAATTTTCTGCATGAGTTAAAAGTATATTAGCTCAAATACCATATTCTACTCTTAGTTGCAGTCTGCTCTCGACCTGAAGGAGAAAAGATGACAGAAACACAAGGCACAAAACACTAACCTGGAGCCCTTGTCCGACCGACACATGGTTTTCCTGCAGCCAGTTCCACCGAACGATTGTTTCCTTTGAGATGACAAAGCCATCAACAACTTCTGACCCCTCTCAGGCATGGCAGGAACATCCCTGCGCTTCTCCCACCTTTGGGTACTCCCAGGTTGAAAGCCACAGCTGTAGCTGCCGTCTGCCCAGCACACAAAAGGAAAAGCAACCCTGGCCCAAGTGCTCGTGCATCTGCAGAGCTCTGTGGCCAAAAGTGACGCCGAGGCAATGACTTGTTTCCTTTGTCACTTCCTGTTTCCCCGCTGTCAGTGGCAGCGCTCTCTTTGTCAGATTTCCCAGCTTCCCAGAGAGGTTATAAATCAATTCCCACACAGCTCAATCGAGCTAGAGAGCAGAGGGGATTTTCCAGCGCTCACTTTCTTCCCACCCACCTTTCAATCAACCACTTTCCTATGGGAGAAAAAGAAAGTCGTCCGTTTTTCTCCTGATGTGCTCCAGCTCCCACACTGGCAGACACGGCTCAGAAGCGCTGCCTGTGCTCCTGAAGAGCCTGTGCCTCAGGTCCTTGCACTGCTCCACAGAACTGTAAGTGTTTAATCTGTTTTCTCTCCCACAGCTGGAGCTTGCCTTTCCCTCTTCAACCCTAGACAATCAAAATAGCCATCCTGAAAAATTCTGCAGCACAGACATGCTTTAGAGCAAGTCCTGCCTGTACGGTTAATGCTACACAAACCACAAAAGACAATCAAATTCAAATTCAGGAGTGCACAATTGCTCACAAGTATCACCAACTGATAATGAATAAATGCCATTGTTTTACACTTATTTTCATCTAGAGTTCTTAAAAGGATTCAAGAGTTTCACTGGCTTGTCTAAATTTAAAAACATTCCAGGCTCAAAAGTTTGAACAAGACGAAATCAACTAGCAAGTTTCAGAGTGATGCATGAAACATTTATAATTATGTCAGGCAAAGCTTACTTCACATATTTTTGGGGAAGCGGACATGAATCTGTATCCCAAAATAGAAGGAAGAAGTCTCCATACAATATCTCTTTTTGTAAACTACCCTACAGTCAAAGCATAAAAGAAAGTAATATTTCAGATACTGCTCACAGCTGCATAGGTTAGAAAAACAGCTCTCTCACCACAGAGCACCCATTGCGCTCCTTCCACTGCCAGGCTCTATGGGAAGGGAAACTGAACCATAAATCCACAGACCTGTTGTTAGCCAAAAGGATCCACATATCAGAACACAAGATCCCTCTTCAACAAGGATCAATACCCAGTTGTCTCAGTGGCTTGATAGATTTTTCATACAGAAAGTGACTACAGAGGACTAAGCTCAGTGGCTTGTGAATTAAATGCGCTTGCTTTATTTGTTACAGTATCAGTTACCCATTTAGGGCACTGCCCTAAATCTGTCTTTCCTCCCTCAGTTCTCTGTTAAATAAGCATACTCTGCTAAGTCTGCATTAGCATCTTCGCAAGCTGTTTCTCTAACTTAGTAAAAAAATAGATTTAGAACGACAGCACTTGAGCATATGCAACACTGGAAAAAACCCTTCAGTTCCTCTTTCCCTTTTCTGATGTGACACACCTCAGTCCTGGTTTTCCCCTCCAAACTCCACAACTTCTAGTACCACGCTCTTTGGCCCCAACAGTCTCATAAAACCATGCCTCCATCATCCAACACACGTTCCTGAGGTACTGCTTTTGCCCTCTAACCTTTCTCATGCTGTGCTCCCTCTTTCTTCATTTTAGTACTCAGAAATGCAGCAGAATTCTTCATTTCAAGTTCCAAGATCCCATTTCGACTTCTCTGGTGATTTCAAACACTATCAAGATGTTCCCAGAATCAGAACAGAAGATAATTCACACACACACACTAGAGCAGGTGTTCCACCAAGGAACAACCAAAGTTTAGATGTGCCACAGTTTTGGGAGACTGAAAATTCAGTTTAGCTTTCTGGACCAAACATTCACCAGAAGGATTGTATTTCAAAATTGCAAATAAGGAATCTGAAAAGACATGAAATCTTTATGGATTTGATTGACATGTCTGCCAGGGAAGTGAAAGAGTATTAAATATATCCTCCTTCACAAAGCAAAACTTTATTATGCATGGACCTTTGGTATAAGGTTTTCAGATTAATCTTCATTTGTCCCCATGAAATCAGTGGTGAGAAGCAGCCTTGCACCAAGCTAGCCTAGGGAGAATTTCACTCCAAAAGAGATACTCCATTTTTTTAATGGTATAAGCTAATCACTCAGCCTTAAAAGGAAGAACCAAAGCATCTGAAACCAACACTTGAATTTCACTCCAGCAGGGCTGCTGCCTGAGGAAATCAGCCAGTCCTCCCTGCCACTGTCAGGAGCAGCTTCTGCTGGCAGCCCAAAGCAATCCTACCAACCATTAGTTAATGGGATGTGGGGGCACAAACACATCTGGCAGAACACTGTCCTTGCTGGTTTAAACTCACCACAGGGTCTCACCACAGGGCTGAGCTCTGTCTGCAGCAGGAGCACTTCCTCTTGCTGACAAATTTACAGGAAACTGCAAGAATGGACTGCAAATAAAAGCAGCACAACAAGAGCACAGCAACAGGCAAGGCAGAAAAATCAACAAAGCACTAAAAAAATTAAAATAGCATGAAAAACACTTTCTGTCAGCTGCAGCAAGTCAGCTCAGTAGTTAAGTTCCACTCAGAATAATGTAAGGTTTCATACATTATCTATTTCCACAGAAGGCCACAGTATAATAAGGCATTAAGAAAGTAAGGGATGAACAGAATGTGAACTTAGTTTGAGTTGGAGTAGATTATTAGAGGTTTTATTATTTTATTAATTCTACCAAACTAGCTTAGTCTCAAGTTTCTAGATGGCAGTGGAAACACAGCCATTTTATTGAGAGATAATGTATTTGTCAGCTGCATGCTTCACAACTGCAGATTGTAGAAGAGCAAGTGCAAATTACTGAATCCATCTATTAAGTAGGGCAATCTTGTGAAAATACAAATAAGCATCCATCAGAATTACTTCTGCTGGCTGAACTGCATTATTATCTTTGCAAAAAAAAGGAAAAAAAAATCAGCAACATGGAGAAGAAATGAGACCACAACTTCCAAAAATCCTCCTTCAATGTCAAAAGAACTCCTATACTTTAAATTTCCACCATCATCCCTTCCTTCAGCTTACTTCAGAGGACACAAACAAGTCCTAATAATATTTTTACTTATTTGTTACATATACTTAAAATAGGTAACTGAAGTCTTGATAATATATATTCAATTGAATATATATCCAGTAAACACTTAAAAGCTTCCAAGTTTCTACTTATACCCCAGCAGCTCTCAGGTTCTGAACAGCTAGAGACATATTGTTGGCTTGGAACTTCAAAAAATGCCAGCCAACACCAGTCTGCAATAAAAAGCCATATCTCAGAGAATGAGCATATCAATTTTAAAACAAAGTTGTAACTTTTCAAGATTGTTTCATCAAACAGTTTGGCACACATCCTGGAAGATGATAGCATGATTTTGATTTTGGGATACAGTTAATGTCATCTATTGCTCAAATGTCCATAAATCAAAGTACAGCCACAAAGTACTTGTAGTTTATGCATAGCTTCCAAAAAAGCAAATTAGATTGAGCAGCTGGAAGACAAGAACCACCCGCAATCTCTCAATATAAGAACACTATTATTTAACAGATTCATTTATGCCAGCCAGCATTGAAAAATAATGCAAGACTTGATACTAATATATTACCGGGCTCCTCACTCCCAGAAAGACAGTGGGGGGCTGGAGTGTGTCCAGAGAAGGGCAGTGGAGCTGGGGAAGGGTCTGGAGCACCAGTCCTGTGAGGAGCAGCTGAGGGTGTTTAGCCTGGAGAAAAGGAGGCTCAGGAGACCTCAGTGCCTCCATTCCCTTCCAGGAGGTCATAGCCAGGTGAGGGTCGGTCTCTTCTCCCAGGCACCAAGGAACAGGGTGTGAGGAAACAGCCCCAGGTTGTGCCAGGGGAGATTTAGGTTGGATATTTGGAAAATGCTCTTCACAGAAAGGGTTGTCAAGCATTGGAATGGGCTGCCAAGGGAAGTGGTGGAGTCACCATCCCTGGAGGTGTTTAAAGAATGTGGATGTGGCACTTGGGGACATGGTTTAGTGGTGAACTAGGTTGACAGTTAAGACTCAATGATCTTAGAGGTCTTCTGCACCCTAAATGGTTCTATCAAATAAGGATTGAATTAAGATCAGTACAGCTGTTCCACCATAATTTTAGATGTTGGCAATTTTGTTATGTGTAGCTTTTCACATTTCACAGATTTCTACTGAATCCAAAGGCCCCTCAAAACCCCAGGGAGTTAACTGGGTCAAGTCTGTGCCAGTCAGATCACACCAGCAACATTTGGAATAAACAACACTTACAGTAGAAGGCAACTCCCAAAGATAATTTGCTGCCTTTTGCTTATTTTTATTATAAATTCAGATACATTACAAACACTCCATTTCCATTTACTATTGAAAATAGATGAACGCATTCTTTGTTCCTCTTAACTGTTATTTATATACAAGGTCCTCAGACAAAAGACTGTAAATGCCACTATGGCTGTGATTAACTGCTCTTTCATCAGTGCTTGTAGAACAATTTAAAATAGAACATTGGTTTAAAAATTATGTAACTAGCAGAAGTACAAACATGATTGTCAAGATCCTACTCCTGAAGACAGCTGCAAAGGGAGTTTCCCCAAAAACACACAGATACTGAAAGTGGGAATTTCCACAAGACATTTATTTCCTTGGCAGAAATTTTCACTTCCAACAAATTTACTGCTAGGCTGGTTTGTGATTAACTGCACACACTTCTATCACTAAGGTACTCAAAACTGATCAATTAGGAAGCACTGTTGGACACTAAAATAATTTCTGCCTGGATGTCAAAACAGTTTTAAGCATTTTAGCTGGTGGACCACTGAACTTTAGTAAAAGTAACATCTAACTAAAGGATTTTAGAAATGCATAGGAAGTAGTCAAATATTTATGAATGATTTTAAAGCATATCTGACAGGTACATTTAACCAGCAGGTATCTTGCCATATGAAGTTAAGTCTGTTGTTAGGAAGTATTTTTTCTGCTTTCCTAGAATCTTACTTATATTGATTTAAAGTACATCAAGTGTCCAAAGGGGAAAAAAAGAAGAAAAGAGATTTAATTTTTTCTGCTATTAAGGCCTTTTTGCAAGATATAAACATCCATGAATTCATTGTATACATTGTAAGCTTGTACAAGACTAATGTAACTGAGATCCAAGACTATTACAGCTAAAGAAAGTATTGTTGATGCAAATCAACAATAAAATTACTGAACATAAGCAATTTTAAAACATTCCTGCAGTTGGATATTAAAACCAACAAAACCACATAAAGCTTGTAATGTCCTTTTGAGTGTCTATCAACAAAAAATGCAGTGAATAAATTCATAAAAACACTGACCTCAATAACAAGCTACTAATTCAATCCTAAACAAATGCAGCAAGCCCTGGTTTACAGAAAGCATTTGGTCATGTCATCTGTGAGTCCTTCAAGCCTGTGTTTCCCTCTCCTGGTGGCTGCAGGAACCTTAGAGTTAAGCAAATACACCTCTTCACGCAAATGGCTGCAGCCAGCACCAAAGAGGAAGCTCAAAGTCAGCTAGACCCTGAAAAAACAATACAAACCAAAACAAAGATTTTCTATTTTTGTTTTGCTTGTATAGAGACTTTGGATACAATTTAAAGACACAGTGTAACTGCAAAGACTCTCTGTACCACACTGCTCTACAACACAGTAGGTGGTGCTGGGTTTTAAATAATTATGCAGCGAAGCATCTCACAGTTTGCTGTTCTCAGACTTGGAAACTCTGACTGTGAACCAGAATATCCAAATAAGCTAATAACCATGCAAGTGTGATTTATAGAATTAGAAGGTCCAGCTGGGCTGTATTACTAATGGACTGTCCCCACCTCCAGCACCTTTGAAGCTCCTTGTGCTCCAAGCCTCATGCAGGTAAGTAGGTGCACCAGAAACATGGATTCTTTGTTTTAAATCCCAATATGAACTTCTCCAGAGGATGTGGTAAAGCATAAGTATCTTACCACTTACACAAAACACTGGATCAAAGGACTGAAACAGGTAAGGGCGTGGTGTACAATAACTAGAATTTAAGGCTACTGTGTACCTTGTCACTTAGGTCAATATTACCTTTGGTTTTTTTTTAACAAGCACCAGAAAGAAGAAACTCTGTAAGCTCATGCTTACTTTCTGCAAAAGATGAATTAAATTATAAACATCATGTGTAGTTGGGATTTTAGGTGAAGATTTTAAAATTGAAACAAGTGTACACTGCAAAGCTGCTCTAGAAAGACAGCAGTAAAGAAACACTTTTAACCTGGAGTATATGAGAGGGAACAGTCAACTCATATCACATAAAATAACTATAAAAATGTATAATCTCATCCAATAAGTTTCATTTACAAGATAATTTGGACAATGACCTTTTCTATTATCATTTCTCTATGGAAATCACTACTTCCTTCAGAAGGATGACTAAAAAGAAAGAAATTCAGTCCCCCTAAAGCTTGTTTAAATTAACTCCAACAGCAAGGATTAGCCTGAGATTGACTCAAGTCTCCAGAGTTGTAGAACTGCATTCAAATGAGAGTTCACACAGGGCTATTTTCCAGCACAGAAGAGACTCATATGCAGTATTTAATAAGATATGAAGAACAACAGTGATATTTTACACCACAAACCAGTTTGCCTAATCAAACATATTACTGCCATGGTGCCACAAGTTTGCAGCAAGGTTCTAAATAGGTACAAACCCCCAGCATGATATTATGAAAATAATGAACCCCTGACAGTAAGATAAGGCAAGGATCTAAAACCCAAATTCTAGATTTTTACTTCCATCTGACCTTGATGTCACATAGCTCTTCTCAAATCAGCTTCTTTTCCAACCTGTCCTATATGTCAAGACCTTATAAAGGTGTTTATAAGAGTATAACTCCTATATTCTGGAGAGAGGACTTCAGAACACTGCATATAATGGGAATGGATGCAATGGTACTGCACATGTGAATCACAACCTTTCCTAGATTGGTAATTATTAATATTTCAGAGAAGGAAAGCAAAGAAGAAAAAAAAAAGCACTGTAACACATCTCACAATCTCATACAGTGAGATTGAAAACTGTGATTGAAAAACTGGAAATACAGAAATCCATCTCAGATTCCAAGACCTCAGTCTCTAGCACTTCAAAATTACTCCAATAAGCCCCTGAGGTGCAAATTCTTAGGCTAGAAGAATATTCTATATCTGTGCCAAGTTCTTACACTCATCTGCAAGCTCTCCTTGGATCTGACTCTATACAGCTATTCCTACTGTCCCATTAAGGGAGATAAAAAAAGAGTTTGTAAATGGGAACACTCATTTTAAAAGATACTTTCATTTCCTTCCCATCAACACTTTTAAAATTATTACAGACAAAATTTGAATCTAACAGGAGCCTGGAATATTTTACATCCACTCTACAGTCTAATTAGAATATTCCCTCTACTCTTTTAATTTGAAGATACTTCTGGGCACCACATTAACCTATCCTATTGTAGAGAACTTGCTTATTTCCAAATCCTTTCTCAAACACCTTATAGCACTGCCTATTCTTTCCATTCTCATGGTCACAAAGATGGTCCAAAGGTCATTTGTCTGATCCCTGGCCTCACTGACTTTCCACCACTGAAACTAAATTTTCTTTATTACAGACTGAAAAGAAACATGCACACACACACATATAGAAATAAATATATCTACAGTTCTTAAGGAAATGGTGTGTGTTCTGAATGTCAGCAGTCCTATTCTTGGCAGGATGAGTTACAAAGAATACATTGCCTTTGTGCACCATTCTTTTTTATAGTTTCCTTGAAAAGCTCTCTCAAAACAGTGCATCCATACTCTTTACAGAGGTGACCTGGTTATGACAGAAGGGCTCCTTCACAACCCCCAAAATCTTACATTTATGCACTGCCTGGAATGAACAGTCATTATGTCCAGGGAGTCTGTATAGCAATCTTTCATTTCCAGGTTTTGGTTCTACACAGAATTTATATGGAGCACATAACATTTCCAGCAAAAGCTTTTGCAAGATTTACAGATTCTCCTCCTGCTATACACATCCTAGATATTCTTAAGGCATTCTAAATACAAATCACTTCTTGTACACAATGAAGAGTTGAAGCTGGATTTCACTTGCACAAAGGAAATTCAGAAATTTAGGTCAGTGGGATTGGTCCTGTGTCAACCAAAGTAATCAAACCTGACATCTTTGTATAGTAAACAGAACAGTTCATCTAGACCCAAGCCAAACAACATCACAGATGCATTGATTCAGCTGTGGGCATTACTGTTACCACAAAACAAAAGATCTACAAAAGCTCAACTTTACAGGAGGAAAATACTCTTTCTGCACATTTAAAAATATTTAATGCTATTTGTAGTATTTTATTTAGTATATAAAATCATACAGACTGATCCACTTAACATCCTCTAAAAAACTGCACATAATAACTCTATCAAAGTGCAGCTGCACTTTGTTAATTGTTTATCTCTACAGCCATAAAAAGAGCTCTCAGCTTTGGAGCTGTACCAAAAAGCATTAAGTGTCCAAACATTTTGGACAGAGTGTTTTTGGACTCTCTGTTCAAAAAGCCTCCTCCTCTTCCAGAACCTATGTGACAATCTTTCATGCATTCTAGTCACTTATTTTTAAATAGGAAGACACTATATCAATTAAACACATTTCCAAGATACAACAGAGCTAATTTCCAATTTCTGTCAGCTACATCTCCAACAGATCAAAATCTATCAAGCCCAACACTTCAAACTACAATTATCCCGTTACGTACTTGAAAAAAATTTGTCTACAAAATTTTATGAAAATTTTCTAAATTTGGCATCATCACAGATTAACAGAGATTGATATAATGACAAAATCATCGTGGGTCAGAGCCATTGCTCCAGTGTCACTTCCTCTCCTGGGCAGTCTAGCCAGGAACCAGCAGCTGGCAGGGTACAATCAAGTGCAAAGACGGCACTACTTATAGTTTAACTGGATGTGGAAAAATAATCCTTTAGTCAGCAAGGACAAGAGAACTGTTGAAGATTCTTTCTACTTATTGTATACCTTGGAATTTTAAAGCTCACTTTTTTTGCTCCTTTTGAATGCTGTATTGTTTTTCTTTATTATTTTTCATTCCACTTTGCTGGAGATTTAATTGTTCAGTTAGAAATCACAAGCGATCTATTCCCCAAGACTCACCATTCATTTGAAATTTTGTCTGTTCTACAGAACACCATCATCCACCCTTTCACTCTAATACAACCTCCCTCTTTTTCTAGACCATTTTGCTGAAATGTGCAACATAAACCCATCAGACCATAGGTCACTAGGGTTAAACAGCAAATAGTGATACAGTTTATCCTCTTAACACAGGGTTATTAGGAACACATCAGGTCTATGATAGCTTTTTATGTGGACTAAAGCCCGAGTATCAGGCCAAGTTCATATTTGGTCTTTGCCTCCAAGTTGCTCAAAACCCTAAAATTCCAGCAATAAGAAACTAAGGAAAAGGAAGTCTGCCCAATGCCATAGCTACTAAGGACTGTGGGGAGACAACTTTCTCACAACTTCTGTTTCTCTAAGAATGACACTTCAAACTCCTGATTCATGTGTCAGGTGTGTTTCTTCCACACACCTTCTCAATTAGCACAGACCAGCAAGCACATTTAGAGCAAAATTCTGCTAAGGCCATGCACCTCATCTCCTAAGGGCTGTAAAAATTACAGAGCATGAATAACACGTGGCAAATTGCTCAGTATGTTCACTAGAAAGATAGAAATGGTGCAGGCACAGAAACAAGGATTAATTAGAAGCATCTAATTAATATATTTCCTGCTATCTAAAATGGAAGAGAATACTCCAGGAAGGAAGGGAATTGTGTAAAGTTGCCAAACTGAGAGTTTCAATCAAAAGACTTCTGTTTGCTAGATTTCACAGCAAAGACACTGCTGCAAATCCCTTCTGCTTGGCTTGCCAATAAGCAAAACCTGTCAATCAAATGACTGACACGTTCCTTGGAACAAGACCTCCAACCCAGAAGAAGAGACCCAGCTCCCACTTCAATTGCCCAGCAGAGAGATTACTACTACCTAGTAATTATTAAATACCATGACACTGTTGTAGCCCATTAGAACAGCAATTAGTACATCTTTAGTAATTAACAGATTTGTCACTAAGCCCTTGCCACCTGCCAACCCAATTCTGCTGGGGAGCCAAATCCACGAGTGCAAGTGCACAGGCGGCATCAGCAGCACTGTGACACCTTTCTCTGCCACTGCCACATCCTTCTACTCCTGACAGCCCTCTCATTCCTCTAGGACCAGTGCAGGAAGCAGAGGAGCCACCAAACACAACTGGGACAAACACAACTGCTGTGCCCTGAAGGAAGGGGGTTGCCATGCAGCCATGGAGAAACAGCCTGGCAGCAGAGGCACAGCAGGCACTGTGCCAACATGGCAGCTTCCAGACTTCATCACTTTAGGATCATCTAGCACTGTGTACATTTGCAAACGTGGTACTCCATCCTATCAGCGTTGTTTCCATCATTGTGAGAAAGCTTATCTGCACCTCAAAGCAAAAGATGTGAGATTCAACACATCCACACATCCCTCTGACAATGCTTCATTTGGCCTCTTCAGGTACTTGGATCAGTGGCATTCTGAACTAAAACCTTCTTCACAACAGCTGTACCATTTGCCAAGGGACAGAAATAAAGGCTTTCTCCTTTCTTTTTTCTTTTTTGGAGGTGGGGGGGAAAGAAGGCAGGAGACAGATGACTCACTAAGGCTTTGAGTATTGAAGGAAAAAAGAATTTCACTGTGAGTTCTTCCCATAACAGCTTCCCACAAATACAGTAATTTCCTCTATGTGGCTAGAGAATAGTTTGGCTATCCAACTCTGTTGTCCTAGTTTAAACATGGAGAGTACATTTAAAATATTCCTCTTTCCCTTCCAAATTTCCCATCCTCCCCCACTGCAGTCACACAGCAAGTATTTATCCAGCATAATCCCAGCAGTCTGCCATGCTTAATTTACTCCTGAGTAAGAATACCACACAAGCTTATGGATGGTGGGAGTGGAATACATTTGTGCCAGACTATGCATCATCTTATTATTTGTTTGGGCTCTCCTAAACCCAGGATGACAACTCTGTGGTATATAACTTCATTTTTTTTTTCAAGGTGGTTTTCTACTTCCAGGTCTTTAGGAGGAAGAAAACTACAAATCTTGCAGCAAGACTTGTGTGCCCTTCCTGCCATGGGTGTTTTTTCTTCTCAGAAAAGCCTTTCTGGTCAGCATTCTGATAAGTATATTCACCTAGTCCAAGTCTCCAGTTACATACTGAAGGTAAGGATTCTTTCCTAGACACCAAGCAGAGATTGCAGAGGACTGATTGTCCCGTGCTCCTGTACGTGGTACACCCACTTGGACAGCAAAAATTGTATTTCCCCACACAACATGTACAAAACTCTGTATAAACAAATCCCACTTCACTCACTTAAAATGCACAGTGCTTTGGAAACATGCCTACCTGGCACCACAGTGGAGTCTGATTAACTGACTGAAAAATTACAGTGGAAAGCTTGAATGTTTAAGCCTGGCTGATTAAAGGCAATTAACAGCTGCAGATGCTCAGCAGCTGTGCAAGTCAGGTCACTTTTTCACCCAAACATAGTTCAAAGTACCTTATTTTGATTAGTCAAGCTTACAGATCAGTTTTGGATTAGCTAATTATACGCTTTTCATCTGCCAGTAGGACCTGTAGGCTCATAGTCCAGGTTTCTTTGTGCTAAATTTCTCTTTACATCATTGTCAGGAAAAAAATAGAAAAAAAAAAGCTAATCTTTCTAGGAATAGGTACAAATCAGAAGAGAAGAAAAGATGGGGAGCTTAGGGGTCTAAGGTGTAGTTTTATCAGTATAAGGAAATACCAGAAGCTGGCTTAAGCACACATACTTGGTGAAAACAGTGTGACCACAGGTCTGTGTAAAAGGTTTAGGAGACATTACACTTCATGAAATGCAAAGCCAGTGCTCAGCCATACCACAGCACTCTGAGATCAGAGATGCTCCACTTGAGGAAATAACTGTCCTGCAGTCCTCACGCATTGAACCAAAGTCTCTTCAGAGCTCCAGCTTGGTCTAGGAGAAACAAACAATTATGTGATATGTTGTAATAGAATTACTCTTAAGCAACATCAGGGTAATGATTTACTCATTTTAGTTTAGTAGTACTCTTTTTAGTTTTTAGTAGTTTAGTTTAGGGCTGTCACAAGATTAGAGACTAATAATCTAACCTCTGCAGCTTGGTGCAGGAACTAGCTCTGAAGGGTAACCATGGTCTGGTTTGAACACCAACCTCAGCATCTGGACACATGCAACTTCTGATGAAGTTAAGGGGAACTAGGTAGAGTTTGAGGTGGAATTTAAACCAAAACTTTTTGCTTTATAGTAGAGTTTTAACAAGTTTAACAAATACCCCAATAGAGAGATTGTTAGTCACCCAAGCTGAGGTTTAGAGTATGGTAAGTCTTGTAGAATCATGTAAGAGCTAATAAAACATGAGATGAAGGACCATTTCAAAGAGATTTTGGACTTGCAATAAGATTAACATGAAGATATTGAAAGAAACCACAAATAAAAAACTAACTGCTAATTCTATGAGTATTTTTAAAAAATCTTTACTTGTAATAACTACTGTTTCCAGAATGATGATTAATGTCTACCACTACAGTAGCTTAAGCTAAAATTAGAACAAGGAAACAAAGCTTCCTACAAAGCCACTATTTTTTTGTCTTACAAGGTATGTTTCACCAGACAGGACCCAGGTATTCACGACACTCTACTTCCACCTCTCTTCTTCCTTTTTCATTACTAAGCCATTTTTACATTAAAAATTAAAATTAGTAAAACATGCTTTTACACTATTAAAATTTGTTTCAGGATCTGAGATGTTGCCCTGAAGTGCTGCATTAGTAAAGGCAAAGTCATCTCAGTGACTGATTTCAGCAGAGTAAAGCTCTGCTGGAGAGTAGGAAGCTTATTTGTCTGGGGAAGAACTGAACATGGAAGTGGGAACTGACATGTTAAGTAGGATTTCCCTTTTCCAAGGGTTCCTGTTTTTTACTCTGCATACCTTTAAATGAAAAACTCAATGATAATAAAAGATGAAGCAGTCATTTCACATGAAGAGCATTCAGAATTAAGCTTTGCTTTTGTTTGATAATTAATTATTAAGTTGCACAGCACAGGTTCATGGTTCACCTAAATAGGAGTACTGCCAGCTAAACCAGACCTGACCTTATTTCCATCTGTTACAGCAGAATTACACCAAAAGGTGCAGTTCAGCTGGCTAACCTGAACAATGAGAAAGTATATTTACACTGACTAACAATGGAGTTCAGTGCACTGAAGTCCAATCTAAATTCACAATCTTGTCTTTTAAGAGAGAGAACCCATTCATGCAGACTCTATTTCCACCACCAGTATGGTTTTGTTTCATTTCCTTGACCATACAAGTACAAAGCTTAGGGATACTAAATTCTCCTACTTCCTTCTACAATTTGCTCCTCTCTCATTTACTTGGCGACACTTCAAAATGAGAAATCTTTTGCCTTTAGTCATGTCTGTTATGCACAAATCACCTTTCATGATGAGTCTTGCAGCACACTTCCCATCCTCTCTCTTCTGTCAACACTTGGACAAAGAAAGATCTCTGAGGCAGCAGCAGCTCCAGACACGCACACTGGTGCCACTGCCTCCCAGTCCTTTCTTTCCAAGTATTGCCAGAAGCAAGAACGAGGAATAACATTCCAACTCCAAATGCAGGTTGTTTTCCGACAGCAAGTTGGGACTAATCACCTAACTGGAACTTGGTAACCAGTCTTAAGCCAGGTGCTGAAAAATCACAAATCAGTTAAGACAGGAGATTAATCAGAACACAAAACACTAACAGCCAATTCTCAGAACTGCATATTTAAGTAAATTTTTGGTGTACATATTACTGCTTCTCCTCTGCTTCTTTTAAGGCCCTAGCTACAATGGTGAGGGATTTTAGTTTCTGGTTTTTTAAAGATGCATGCTATCCTTTCCATTAGAGGAAAGGCTTAAACATACAGTACAGGCACATGGGAGGAAAAATAATAGTAAATGCTTTCTTAAAATACAGATATTGTCTTCTTCCTAGGGACCTCATTCATGAACTTTGCATATTTGTGCAGTGCTTCTGCCAGCAACAGCAGAAATTCTAAAATTTCAGGGGTTTTGTGCTCCCCAAAAGAGGTTAAATAGTACTCAGCATAGCTACCAGATTTTTTAAAAAATGAAGATTGATACTTCACTCAGTTGTTGCTCCCATATGAGCTCCAATAGAAATTCCATTTTCATATTTAGAGGAAAACATCTGGCATGAAAGATTTCCTGTTTGAAGAGTCCTTACAAGAGAGTTCATGATTAAAGGCAGAAATCTGACTTTCTCCTAGCACTCATTTATTTAGCAAAGCTGAAGGGATAACAAAATAAGAGTCTTGGTTAAACATGATCAAGAATTTTCCTGTTTGGGGATTGCAATACAGTCCCTGTACTGAAACCATCAAGAATTTCAAAGAAGAGTTTTACACAAGTCCTTTGTGCATGCACATGTCAAGATATTGTACAAATTAACCAAGTTGAGTTGCAATGTCTACTACATCAAGCAACAAAAGCCCTAATCTATATACATGGACCACTCTAAAGTTTTCATGAAGTGACCTTGAATGTATGTGTAGGTACTAATTTTTTTAAATGCTTAATAAGAGAGTGAAAGTCTCTGTAGGCACCTAAATCCACTTTGAGTAATGAGGAATAATCAGGAATTAACAAAGGCATCCTTAAGTTCTCACACACTACCATACATAGCAGCATCACCTACATAAATCAGTCAGTCAAAATATAAAGAAAAGAACTCCAAACTCCTGTATTCCTGCCCTAAGAGGTCCAAGGAAGTGATAAGCCATGACCAAACCAAATTTTGTGTTTTTCTAAGTTACAGCAGAGTCATAGAGCAAAGTTTAACTAAGAGCAAAGTGTTTACATTTTAAAAATGTAAGGATATAGAGCCAGATTGAATTGGGAAATTTCTTCTTTGCCAAATTAACACTAAAAGATTACCCTGATGGGTTGGAGTTAGAGACATATACATTTTCTAGAAGACAGAACAGATCTAAGGATTCAACTGTACCTACTATTCCATTAGGATGGAAGTGATTCTGACCATACATGATTAATGATATACAGGTTGTCAGTTGATGTTACAACTTCACATAAAGAAAATAAAAATCCAGAAAGCTTTAACCATAACCCGCTGAACAGTGAGAATTTTCAAACATCAAGAGCGTGAAAACAAGTGTTCCCTGGACTCCTTGAAGTTTTACCTGTGGCTTTTCTAGAAAGAAAAGATTCTAAGGAAGCAAAAGTGTACTTCCCCTACCTCAGGGCAACTACAGACATGAAATTAATCCAGCAACAAAATTCAGCAAGCAGCTACTCCTAAATTTAGCCCCACTTATTTATTTCACACCATCTATCTAGCTCAGTTCTTTACAGCTGTTTTAGGAAACAGATCCAGAATGTCCACTTTCCATGAAGTTAAGATTTGTCAGAAGTACTTTAGAAAGGGCCCTAGCTACACATTAGGTGTCCCTGAATTAGCCTGGTTAAACCAGCCCATGACTACAGCAAAAAGCCACAAGAGGAATCCTCTCAACAGGCACACAAGCTGTTCCCTTCTCTGCTCCTAAAATCACAGTCTGCAGGAGCCAAAGCCATAAGTATTGCCAAGTATTGATTTCTGAGTGATTGTAATTCTTTCTCTGCACTGTAAATCATCCTGAAGTATCTTTCTGCCAAAGATATTCAGATATGCATAACTACTGCAACAAAACCACCTTGGAAGAGATAAGAACTCAGTCATTACAGGAAATGAGCTGGCACACAAACAAAATAAATAGATTATTTCAGTTATGCTGGTATGCTGCAAGAGAGGAGAACAACATTTAGGTTTGTTTCCATAGGAATTCATGTCCCGGCATTCTCCTGTAACTATTGCCTTGCTCAAAATTAATCCCTTATCTCGAGAAAAACTGTTTTCAAATTCCTGCATGTGTGAGATGAAATGTAGATTCTTGGATTCCCTTTCTTTGTAAGGAAAAATTCAGAAATTCAACATAGAAGCATATGGAGAAGAGACAAGATTGAAAAAAACTTCAAACAGATCTTGGAGAAATACTGTAGTCACTACATTGCTCTTAAAAAGCACAGCGTAGAGAAATTCTGCTATGTGCTCTAATCTAGTCATCCGAAGCAAGCAAACCAGAGATACATATAAAATATGTAATATAAACCATGATAAATAATTGCTAAAGTTAACAACCATACCCAGTGTAGCTATGCTGATCAAAACTTCAGGGCCTTCAATCCTCCCCTCCACATATCACAAAAGGCATAACTCATTTAGTCATTCCAGCATGAAGCAAGCAGTGTTGATAGGACGAGAGGGGTGTTGATTAACAAGAGTTAGCAATGGTTCATAAATTTTGGAGGAACAGACAGTGACATATGTACATGTGATAAGTGTAAGAAATACACATTTCCTTTAGTACTATATTTACAGAAATGAGTCAGCCTTAGATTACCTTTGAGGCTGCCTTAAATCCCCCTGATTTCTACACTCTCAAACTCCCTTCCCAACACTGCTCCACTGCAGTACAGGTTCCAGGGCAATAGTGAAAAAATGTTATGAGGAAATGCCTTCATGGAGTAAGATTAATTTAAAAAAAAGGGCCAGAAGAATGCTTAGCTACACAAGAGAGGAATAAACATCAAAGAGGTTCTTTTCTCCCTTCCATAAAAAAAAAAATCCCTATTAGAACACAAAATACATAATGGAAGAATCGTTTTATCAAATAATATTTTTAAATCTAAACAAAACCAATTTATCCTGGCTGCTGCCTGGTAGCTGTCAGGAGCCCTCACCATTCCTGACAGAACTATTAATCAATGCTACTGAGAGTCTGAGCTTCTATGAACATTCCTGCAAGGTCCAGTAGAAGCAGCAAACAAGCCAAGATCCTGATCCTTCAGTGACACAAACTAAAAGTTTACAAATAGTAGAGTTACTTACATCTGCAAGTACTTTTAAGATCTGGGCTTAAGCCAGAAACAATTAATGGACACAATGCTTGCACAATGCTGCGCATTCCAAACTTATGAAGCTGTTGGAGAGCCTGACAAAAGTAAAATCTACCCAATGGTCTAACATCCCATGCCAAACAGGCTGGAAGATGCACCCACACAAAGTCAGTGTTGTCAGGTTAAAACACACACACCTCTCTATTCCTGCAACCTTGTATGCAGAGCAATAAATGCACCAGCAACCTAAGGGCTGTGGGGCACAGAGCAACACTGCAACCACCAGGTTTGAGTGTCAGAGGCACTTTTCCTACAGGTAAAATGACAAATAGGTATGTGCCTTTTGGTCACCCATGTTTGTGTTTTGGTGCTGTAAAGAAGTTAACACTTCTTAAGGCATTTCCATTTCCACTTAGCATCATTACCAAAGTGGCTGCCATGTCTGGTTCTCTGTCAAAGGAGACTGCTTCACACCCATTTAAGAAATTGCACAAGGACACTTTTCATGTCCCCTATTTTGCATTTTTTGTAGGCAAGCTAAATTTTTTTGCAACAATATTAGATTGGCAATCTGGCCTTCGAAGCACAAGGGGTTCATCCATCTGTAGGAGTTTACAGATTCGTCAGCTGCTCAGACTGGCCTCAAACACAGGAATTCTGGCTCAGACAGCCCTGCCCAGGTTTCTGCAAGAACTTATCTTGGTGTGCTCATTCTTACTACTTTGATAACTTCAAACCCTTTAACCCTTTCCAGAACTGTCATCTCTGCATCTCCCTATAATTTTTTTTCTAAAAGCTCTTTATTTTCTGGACCTTTTAGCATGAAGCTGTCATGCTCTGTGGAAAAGTTTATGGAAAGCTGAGAGATTTTAAAACAAGAAAATTACAAATAGGAAGCAGCATTTAACCCACCACTTAGGTGACCCAGTACTGACTCCTTAATAATGGAATATTGGCAAGGAGTATCTACTAATCAGCTCTCCTGCAGCAGCGAGATGGCTGTAAAATACTGCAACAGGAAGGGAAAGAACTGTTATGCCTAGAAGAAAAATAGCAAGTTAATTCTGCTTTTGTCTAAAGCGTGAAAGAGGTGCACGAAGGAAATAAACAACAGAGGCTTCGGCTCTGTATTTCCTGTACAAATACAACCAAAAATAAACAGAAGAGGTGTATAATTATTCAGATATAAATTTAATTCATAAACTGTGACATGCTAACCCTTAGAGCAGAGAAAAAGTGGACAATTGCTTCTGTAGTAAGAAACATACCAGCTCAATGCAACTAATTTCCAAGAGGAATCTTCAATGCACATCCAGGCCAAGCACACATCAGCAGGAGACTGTGACATGCACTCAGGAACTCCTGCACCTCTAATGATGAATTTAGACACAGCACAAGGCTGCTTCAGTTCCATTACTGACCTGTACTTTGTCAGCATCAAGACTCTAGAAAATGGTCTTAGCAGACAGGCCTTCCCTGTAGGAGGGGAAACATTTATCCACCATCTCAACTCATTTGGGATAGCAGTATCCAATTCGCACTGGTCACTTGGGGATAAAAGCTGACAAATTAAATAAGCACATGCCAGGTGTCCTCACTCTCTACTGCTCCCAGAGGCACAGCACCTACAGCTGCAGATGGACACGAACTTCATACCTAGACTGAAGTGACAGATGCGACCCTAGGAAAGAGGGGGCATCCGAGATTCAAGTAGATAGTAACGCTAAAGAAAATGCTGCACAACGCATTCGTACCCTATGTTTCAACTATAAAAAGTCTTGCCTCATCCAAAACACGCAAGGAAATGAATCCTGATGCTCCCAACTCAACACCAAAGCCGCAGCTCAACACAAGTGGGCAATACAGCTCTTTCATTCATCCCTTCCCAAAGGAAAGCACCTTTTTTCCGTCCCCAGAAGAGCCTTCCCTCTCCCCACGGGCGGACTCACGCCGATGACTTTCCTCCATCCCACCTCCCACCTGCAGGTCAGCAAAGCGGCACCGAACCGGAGCCGTCAACCCATGGAGCAGAACACACCTCGTGTCTTCCCGCTGTTCCCCAGAGCCGCGGGAACCTCTCCAGGGAACCCGGGCGGCGGCTCCGGGGGCCGCCAGCCCCGCGCCTTTCCCCGCCCGGCTCCGGGGCTCGGCGGGGGCCGGCCCGGCGCTTCCCGGGGCTCCCGTGACTCACCCGAGGAGTTTCCCGGCGCCCTCCAGCAGCGGCGCGGCGGGAAGAGGGCCGGGAGCCGCGGGCACCAGGGATCGCTCCAGCTCCCGCTCCCGCTCCCGCCCCCGCCAGCACAGGGCGCTCAGCTCCGCGGGCAGCCACCGCCGGCCGCTCATTCCCGCGGCGGGCAGCGCGCCCCGCGCCCGCCCCTTCCTTCACCTGCCGGGGCCGGCCCGGCCTCCGCTCCCGCCCCCGCTCCCGCCCCGCCGGCGCTGCCCGTGGGAGCCGCCGCGGGGAGCGCCGCTCCTCCCGGGGCTGCCGCCGGGGCTGCGGGGATCTGCGGGATCTGCGGGGTCTGGCCCCAGCCCCAGCCCCAGCCCCAGCCCCAGCCCAGCCACCGTTCGGCTCTGCCGGGGCTGCGTGTGCTGAACGCTGAACGCTGCCGGCGGTCGCTGCTCGGGTCCGTGCACCTGGCACAGCGCCGCCGGATCCAGACCGTCCGGTCAAACCATGACCGAGCACCACCAAGTCAACCAGACCAGGGCACCGAGTGCCGCGTAGTCTTCCCCGAAACACCTCGGGGACCGCGACTCCACCACCTCCAGAAGCTGCCGCCCCAGAGGACGTGACCTGGGGAGCGGCTTTTATCTGCCTGGCAGCAGGGTCTGGCACAGGTGCCTGCCTGGAAGTCACCGGGGGCAGGGAGGAAGGAGATTGCAGCGTAGCTACAAATGGGACATTCCTTTGCGAGCGTCCTGTGTCCATCGGGAACCCCGTGCAGGCACTGGCTGCCCCTTGTGTCCTGTGTCCATGGGGAAGCCCATGCAGGCACTGCCCCTCGTTAAATTAACATGTTAAATGTTAATTTAAGATATACTTCTATTTCGTTCAAGATTTTAATTTTTTTTTTTGGCTTTTGTCTGTTTTTCCATTTGCCTTTTATTACTTCCCAGATGTTTGGGGGTTGTACATTAGGTATTGTAGGTAAAAAAAAAAGAAGGGTTTGGGGGTTGTTTTTAATTTTGTGTGGTTTTTAGTCACAAAATTGAAAACCATTTAGTGTCAGGGGAAGTTTATGATAGATATTAGAAAAAGGTTCCTCACCCAGTGGGTGGTTGGGCACTGGAACAGGCTCCCCAGGGCAGTGGTCACAGCCCTGAGCCTGACAGAGTTCAAGGAGTATTTGGACAATGCTCTTGGAGCCATGGTGTGATCCATGGGGATGATCCTGTGCAGGGCCAGGAGCCGGACTTGATGATTCTTCCAACTCAGCTTATTCTGTGATATGAGCAGAGGTGTGAAAAATCACAATTACATTTCAAAGTATGCAGAAGCAAAATAAGAAAAAATATGAAAAACCTATTTAAAAATGTTCTGCAACTTAAAATGTGTTTTTTGTCTGGTAAAAATTATTATTATTATTAAATAATTACTATTCTGAGAAGTACAAAGTGATCAGTTTTAACTCTATTTACTTTTGTAACAAAAATGTAACTGAAAAGACAGCACTCAATAAGGCAGCATTATCAAAACATTGATCTGTGTATCATTCTGAGGCTTCAGTAAAAAGTAGCAGATTTCTTTAGTGATTACACAGCTTATACTTCAACCTAGTTTTAAAGCTTTTGACCTTTATGGTGGTACCAGAGTAGTTTCTGTGGTCAGAAAATAAGGTGGTGGTGCAATATTTCCTGTCAGGGCTATTTATTAGTATTTCTCTTTGTCATTCACAGAAGTTTGTAGTATGAAGCAGCAAAGAGAATCCCTCTTCTGAATACAATAGAGAGGGGTCTTGGTCTGTGAAATGAAAATCCCCATGTTTAAAGTACAACAGGGACTGACCAAAGCTGGAAATGGGGTTTGGTGATGACCTTTGATTGATTTGTAACATAAACACAGTGCTGTTAACACCTGCTATTGGATGTGAAGGAGCCTCAATGTAAACAGAAAGATCATTTCTGAGGATGAAGAAGGCATTGCGCTGGCAGGGCCTAAGGAAAATGAAGTTTCTTAAGCTTTCTCTCAGTTGCAGCCAACAGCAGCCTCAGGTTTCTGTTGCACAGACTGAGAGCTGTGCACAGCCGTGGGCAGGCTGGGTAGCACAAGTCCCATAGGAAGACCACAACCAGGAAAGCTGTCTGCATGTAGCTCTTCCACTGATTTTGGTGTGAGTTCTGTGTCAGAACATCCTGACTGCTGGTGGAAACTACAGCATTTATTTTCCTGCCTGACTAAACCCAGAACTTTCAGTCTCCAGAGAAGGCAGATTAGTGCATTAAGCTGAAGCAGGTGTGGGGAACCTTCACTTTGCTGGCTGAATTTGCCCTGTGATTTCATTTTATAGGGTACAGCCCATGATTAAAAGGACTGTGTGTGTTATTACTGGATAGCAGAGCACGCTAACGAGTGGGCTGCCAAACGTGCTGGAAAGGCACTCTCGGTCCTCCACAAGGAAAATATTCCCCACCCACAAACCAAGCCTAACCCTGATACAAACTGTTACAGGGCAACAGGCCCTTCTCCATCTCTCCTCTGAGCTGAATTTTGCTTCTGAAAAAATCCAAGCTTTCTGTGTGACCTAATTTGCATGCAGTGATCCAGCTGGGAGAACTTGGAGGCTTGCTCCTTCCTCCTGGAAAAGCTGTGCCCAGTACTTTTTAGGATCTTGTGTAACATCAGGAAATCATAGTTATTTTACGAGTTTGCTCGTTCTCAATTGTCTCAAACTAATAAACTCATTACTTGAATATGAAGTTTTATCAGTCCACATAATACATACTCTTGAAATTATGGAATCATAAAATATCCTGAGTTGGAAGGGACCCAGACAAGAATCATGGAGTCCAACTCCTGGCTCTGCACAGGAATACCCCAAAAATCACACCATGTGTTTGAGAGCATTGTTTGAATGCTTCTTGAACTCTGGCAGGTTTGGTGGTCATTGAAGCCATCCAATTATTTTGAATTACAATAATCTGCTGTTGTGGGGAAACATTCCAACCCATTTTTTTTCAGTAAATATAACCCATAATGTTCTTATGAAAGAGAATGGTCAGGTTAGCCTGACATGGTCTACTATCAGGGAAAAAATCTGGTTTATCTCATTTATCTCTACATCTTCATAGTCTTTTTTTTCTTCAAATTTGCATAGGGCAAATCAGATTGATGGGGCTGTAGTTCTGATACTGCTTTCCCCTCCGTTCTTCCAGAATACAGAATTTGCATAACCCTCATTATGAAAAATAGAATGTAATTTTTAGCTGAACTAGACTCCAAATCTAACAGACTTATGAAAATTCTTATTCGTGAGTTCATTAATGAGCTCACCTAGAATTCTGAGAACGACACTGTCCCTCAATGCTTTGTGGCTTTGCTTCCTCCTTCCTGGTTCTCTTTTTTTTTTTTTTTTTAACATGCTTGCAAAGCCTTGGTTTATTTGTTATAATTGTCTTCCCATGTCTAATTTAGCTGACACTTGGCAAGTCTCACTTCCTGGCCTTGAGACACATTTTGCCTGTGGCCATCAGTCTTTTTGTTTCTTGCACAATCTCTGCTTATACCTGATTTCCCCCTTGTGATGGTTCACTACACACTTTGAGCTCCAGCTGCACCAGGAAAGTTTCTTTCCATGCTTTTTATTCAGTCATGTGGCACAAGGAGTCATAAGGAGCCCAGTTCAAGCTGTCTGCACCAAACCAGGCACCATCCAAAGTGCAAACCTGGGGTGTGAATAAGAACAGGGTGCTTGGGGATTTTTGTTTTGGTTATTTGTATTCTGCCAATTACCCTACAAAAAAAAAAAGCACAAAAACATGCTCAGTCTCAAGGAATGAAAGTGTTTGTGTCAAGTTTCAGATACCTGCACTGCTTGAAAAGCACCTGAGAATGACAGAAATACAGAATTACAGATTAAAAGCTGGAGTCCTGACTGTGGGATTCAGGACTGGGTTACCTGTTTAAATATACAACATACCTAAGCCTTCAAATATGCTCAGGCATTTCTCATTCTGTTGTTTACCCCAGAATTGTGCTCATTTTGGATTTTCCTTGTTGCTCTTTCTTTTAGCTGCTCCCCCATGGGAATGCAGACGAGTCTGGCTCCAGAGACACTATCAAGGGGCCCTAATGGGGCCTCTCAGTAACAGAGCAGTACACATCAGTAATGACATGCTTCTTCCCTGCTCCAAGAGGTAAAAGGATTCTGATCCTCTCCTCAACAGGCATGCATTAAAATGTCAATATATTTAGGTACAAAGAGGGTACTTTTCTTTGTTTGTTCACTGGAATTGCCAGAGAAACTTGAAAAACATTTAAATTCCAAAGATAAAGAGATGTGAAAAAGAGCAAATGTTTTCATTAGCAATATGCTGTTGTGTTTATAGGACTTTTACCAAAACTTTGGTAGAAATACAACTTCCTTCTTGGCTTTTTTTGTTGTTGCTTTTTAATGCTGACAAATACCGCAATTAATTTGTTACATAACCAATTCCAGGGCCCAACTGTATCCCTGCAGAGACAGAACAATCCATTATGGATGGAGGAAGCATGCCAGAAAAAGCAAGGCTTCGTGAAGGCATTTTGCCTATTTCTGTCACACTTTCTGACTGAAGCTTTAAGGAAATAAACTCACTAATACTTCTCCAACATATTTGGCTGGCAGCTTGTACATCCCTCCTTGTCTTCAGTATTGCAGAGCTGCTGATGTGCAGGACAAGGGTAAAATGATCTGTCTGCGGTCGTGGCTGTCCCTGGCATCACAGATTATTCCATTTCTTTTTTGTTGTGCTGCATTTGCAAGCAGATTGTATCACTCCTCTCTGCAGCAAACAACACTCTCTCCTGCCTGCTTCTCAGTGTGCTTGTGTGGAAGCAGCTGTAATTTGGGTTTGGCACCTACACAACTGAGATCTGTAATGGGAAACCCAGGGATGTCCATTTGACTAAAGTGTTTTGCAGTTGTATGAAATATCTAGAAAGAACATAAACAATGTTTGAAAAACAGGGTTTTGTAAAAATTCCAAGGAAGTAATCTGACACCTACCTTGTTTTCAGAGGAAATAACCACACTGTGGATAGCTGGGATTTTCAATCCTTGTGATTGTACTTATTAAGTGAGGAGAAGGCCATTATTGAGACTAGAAGAATGTATTTTCCTTAACTTGCCTGCCCTTGTTAGCACAAAATATCAACTTTTCCCACATGACCTCATCTGCTAACCTGTGTTCTGGCAAGCCCAGTGAGAAACATCAGTTTTCATCATGAGTTCCAAAGGAATATTTCCTTAAAATCCAAAATGTAACCAGTTTCACATTAAGCATATAGTTGGAATGACAGTAAACACCAAATTTTTAGTGGCAGGGAAACACGTCTCAAGGTAAAGTGCTGGTTTTTTCACTTTTGAAACTGAACAAATGGAAGATAGGCTCAGCTGCAGGGGCAGAGAATCCCAAATAACCCACAGCTAAACCTGCAACATGCAATTCATTATTTGAGTGCTCTGTGCTGTGATCTCCTCCTACTCCTTCCAGGCTGCTGCAGCAAAGTGCACGGTAACGGAAATCTTCAGAACAATTCCAGTCTGCTGCTAGTGACTAACAACATTTTCATCTTCTCAAAGAGATATAACTTACATGGCTGAGAAGTTTCCAGAAGGAAATTACTACTCACAGAACTACAGCCTTTTCAAGACGGCTCACACCAAGAAGGGTGAAGGGCAAGACATCAAATCCAGCACAGCAATGGAACCTTTCAGAGCTCTCCAGCTGCAGACGTGTTTATGGAGGCAGGAACACCAGCAAGCTTGGTGGCCACAGGTTTCAGTACCATGTAGGAGGACTGAGGTATGAACTCATCATTAGAAGAATGTGAGAGCAGACATGTCTCAGGAGCAGGCTTCATTTTGGGCACAACAGAAGGAGCAGCATCCCAGGGCTGAAGGCTGCAGCAGCGCCGAAACCTTTCTAGCGTGAGGAAGTGTGGAGCTCCTGCAGACTTCTGCCTGGTGGAGGGAGCTGAAGTTGCTGGTGTGGCTGGCAAGTACTGCCAGGGAGAGCAGGCAGTTTTCAGCTTTGCTCCCTAACAACAGGACACCTCATCCTGCCCTTTGAGCTTAATGATATCCTCATGCCCTTTTTCAAATCCTTCTTCATATGTGGGCAATGTTTGCCCTGTTGCTCCCACAATTACCTTTAAACTCTTGTTAACATGAAGACTTTAACTCTCTTTAACACTGCTTTTAGCATCTTCCTGGCAGGCATCCTCACTGCAATCCTCCTTTTGAACTGGGCAAACCTGAGCAGATATTTCACATTCTGCAAGGATGTGGAATCTATCACTGTGTCCTTTAAAACCCAATGCATGTGCAACTACATACATAATAATGACTTTTAAAAGCTTAAAAGCAAAGTGAGATAGGCCAGAACTGTTGTTTAAAAGCAACTTGCAGGAAGTACAGAAATTGATAGTAAAACCTTTTCCAAATGCATCAAGTGCAGGAAGCAAAGCAGGGAATCAGTAGAGTCAATATGTGATTGAAGTTTAAAGTTAGCCTCAGAGAAGATAAGATCATACAACAGCATTACAGAAAAGCTGAATAAATATCTTACTTCTCTAAGAGAGTTAGGGAAGTTCCCATGCAAGACCCTTTCACCTCCTTTCCCAGGAGTTCTAAGGTAATATAGTCAAACTCTGGTGTACAACCTTTGGCTTAAAAGCAGTGGTTTTTTTCTGAGAAGAGAAAGACAATAAATGTGACTGTGATTTTTCTTTAATTGTTCCAAAAGTCAGGGTTCTAGAGGCATGTTGTCTGGACCAGAGCGAATTAATAAAGAGTGTAGTAAAACAATTAGGAGAGGCAATAATGTGTTATGAAGGAGTCAGCACAGTTCTTAGAAAGACTTATGCCTCACAAGCAAATCTGCTGGAGTTCCCTGAAGGAGTCACTGGGCATGTGAAAAGGGACATCCAGCACATACAGCCTATTCAGATTTCTAAAACACCTTCAATGCTGTTACTTTTCAAGACTTTTCAAGAAACTGACCACCAATATTCAAAACAAATGGCAAAAAGATGGGGAAAAAAGAAGGCAGGATTTAAACAGAGTTTTCCCTGTGAAGAAAGGCATTTTCCTTCTTTGGGGATTGGCATGGCATTAAAGCTGTTCAACATAGCCATAAACAACATAATAAAAGTACTATAATGCAAAACTTGCTGTGAGAAGGGAGATGAAAAATGTGCTGATACTGAGTTACTCTGGGTAGTAAAGATAAATGCTGGGTGTGGGGAGAGACTTAATAATACTGAGCAACAGAGCAAGCTGAAATGCAGAGCACATAATTGCAAAAATCTTCCTAACAGCAAATAAAAGGGGCCCTGAGCTGGTTGTTACCACTGAGGAATGAGAACTTGGGTTGTAAGAGTTCCAAAAAGCTGGCAGTTCAATACTCAGCAATAGTAAAACTGCAAATAGAACATTTAGTGATTTTCAGCAAGGGAACCAAGCACAAATCTGAGAACAGCCTCATGCCATAGCACAAATCCATCCGGCTTCACAGCCTGGAAACCTTTCAGTGCAAGATACCCCACTGCAAAAAGAGGCAGAGGAAAATGCCACAAAATGTGGAGATTGTGTGATTAAGCTGTAGATCTCCTTGCTTCAAGATGCTGTGGATGTTAGGAGTTCAGTCAGGTTTCAAATGAGTCTAGGAAAACCTGAAACAGAAAAACTCATCATCAAACCCACCATCAACCCATCAATTAAAAAAATATAACACTTCTCCCTCCAGAACATTCACCACTTTGAAGGCTTTGAAGAAAACAAGTACTGGGCTAGACGGACCTTCCACAGGAACAATAAAAACATTCTTACATTATCATCACTGCTCTTAAAATATGTTATACAGATTGTTTCCTTGTCATTATGGGAATGCCTCAGCTGATTTCTCTGCAGTCACCTGATGAACTGTAGTTTGGCTCTTAGCATCCGAGTCATTGTGTCATATTTCATCAGGCCCAATCCATTGTCTGGTACATCCACCATGAATTTTGCTGAGACTTCCTGCAAGATTCAGGCGAAGCTGGTATAAACAGTAAAAAACCAGCAGAGGCAGCACCTCTTTTTTTACCTTCTCTCCAATGGTTAAATAAAAAATATTTTATATAAGTGAATTATGGTGACATAGCAATGCTATCAGGATGAGAGAGAACTATGTAGAAAATCGTCTCACCCTTCAGAAAGGTGGTGGAAAGGACAGCTATTTCTCAAAAGGGCACAGGCAATGAAAAGGGAGCTGAAAGTTCCTTGGAAACCAAACCTAGCAACCAGAAGACCCACAACAGTCTTGTGACTGTGACCACTGTGGACATCTGTCCAACAACTGTGCCAAGAATTCAATTAATAAGCCAAGAACGCAGCCAGAACTGAACAAAAGACTGCTGTCTCCTTGGGGAAGCTGTCTGGTACCCTGCAGTCCAGCTCTGAAGAGCACACTCTCTGTGACAGACACAGTACAGATGACTCCAGAGCCGAACACTCCACTTTAGATTGAAGAATGTATCCCAAATGCAGCATTTTTAGGAGAAGTTTCAACATCAAACTGTATCAGTCCTAATGAAAATATCTGAACCTTGAACTGAGGATGAGGAAACAGGAGAGACATGGGTGGCATTGTCTGTGACTCATCTCTTGATAATTTTACCATCCATAAATGAACATGATGGTTTGCGAGAAACAAAGTTATTTAAACAATGAGTTATACCCATGCCCCACATCGTCTTAAGGCAGAAATAGATATGGCAGAGGATGGATCAGTATAAGCAAGAACAAGAGATGCCATGGAGTTACAGACCAGAGCTGAGGCCAGGACACTGTGAAACACTGCAGTATGAAGTAGGAATATAGGAGGGATTATGGCAATCTGATTTTGAAGCCTATCAATCAGCTCTATTATAATATTTATCTGCATATCAAGAACAGGTAATAGTGGTAAGAAGAAATGGTAGTCACAAAGCATACAGTTAACTGAAAAACTGGAAGTCTATAGGAAGACATTTAGAAAACATGTGGGCTACACAACCACCAGTGAAACAAGGTACCAGAAGTTTCAGTGCAGCATAAAATTGTCTTTGCCTGCAAGCTCTCATTCCTGCTGCCAAAAATCTGAAGAGCTTGATCTGTTCTAACCTCTAATTTGTAAGCAATGTTTGTTTCTTTCTCTATTTTTTAATACTATAGTTATTTCTGCTCTTAGTACAATGATAAGGCAGCTCATTTATTTTTCCAAGCCCTATATTTTTCAAAATTGAGCCAACCACATATTTTCAGCATGATATGAATTTTCCTTCACCTTGCTTTACATCAGCAAGTGATAGGAAACTTACTTTCTTGCTGTTTGTAAAGCAATTTGAAATCTTCTCCTGACAGATATAATATATCCAAATGATTATTCAGCCCCATTCACAGGCGAATCTTCTCCAGAGCATCAGGGCAGAATTATCTGGTGACATGTTGAATGGCTGAGAAAAAGAAGGGATTTCTCCTCTGTTTCTGCTCACACAAAACTCACTGATGCCACAAAGCATTTCCAGTGATTTTCTCCTCCAGGAAAGTGGAGAGAATTTTGCCTTGATGAGAGCTGATGTGTTTGCAGAAGTAGAACAACTCTGCTTCTGATGGGAGCAGACTGGTGCCTGAGAAAGTCTTTGCAATTTCCTCTTTCTCTTCTTGCAAAACATCTCTTCACATCAGGAATAAAGCACAGCAAACCCGAGGCGCCAGAAGCTGTAATTTATAAGGGACAATCACACAGCAGCTCCTGGCCCACATGATATCAGTGTGCCTCCCTCACTTCAGGCCATGGTGCACATTGCTGGGTGTGCCAATGCTCTCCTCTCCCTGGGGTCACTAATGCCATAAATCATGTGAAGACTCTGTAGGGCTCAGTGGTGCAAAGGACAGAAAGCTGCTGGTACTTTCTGCTTTTACAAATAGAGCACCTGAGTCCAGGACATATCCGGCACGGGTTAAAAATAAACCACGTACAGTTGTGGCCACAGCAGCTACATTTTGACATGTAGAGTAGAAATGTTACCTTTCCAAACAAACTAAGCACAACCTTAGGCTGGAAAATAACAATTCTTTCAACATATCTTAGTCCTCAAATCATCAAACACAGCAAATGAGATTCAGCTTCAGATTAATACACCAAAACTGAAATGTCTCTGTGTGAGCTAGGTGGGTAATGCTCCTTTGGAGCGGAGTTCTAGGGCTTGGTTTTGGCTTTCCTGTTGCACACACAAATGGCTAATATTATTTAAGATGCTGCATCAGTGACATCTGCACAGAGAGGGCAGCTGTAACACACACCCTGCACCCCAGGAGGAGCAGCCATGGGCCAGGTGAGGTACCTGAGCAGACACAGTGTGCCTCTGTTGAGGCAAAAGTGTCCTATGCCTGGTCAAAATTTCAAATGAGCTACTCAGCTGACCCAAATGCACCTCCCTGTTCTTTATCAAATGACTAGGGTGCATTCTCTAGATTTCCATTGGTTATGAAGGAAGCTTCATTTGCAAACAGAGTATCTCCACTTAGCTTCCTCAATTATGGTGTATTAATCTGACTCTTGCTCAATGGGCTTAATTCAAATGCCTAACAATTTACATTTTTTTGTCATCTGAGATGCCTTAAGGTATCCCAAGCTTTCCCAAGGAGCTAACAGCTATAAAATGGGAGCTGCATGAGGCACCCCTGTCCTTGGAGCTGCAGCTGCAGACACGGCCCCACTGCTCAGAGCACCTCCAGTGGCACTTGGCACTCATACTTAGGCAGCCAGGAGTCCCATGTGTCCATGTGCTGTCCAGCTTTTTCCTCCACTGCAAATCAGTATTACTGGTTTATACAAACCACACCAAGCCTAGGTTCTGCCACTGTGCTGAAGGCAAGGTGTATTTCCTGGCAGGCCATTTCCTCCCTTTTTTGTATTTCTGTGGCCTGTGCACAAAGCCTCTGCTCTGCACAGTGGTCTGACACGGGTTCTGGTGAATGTCACGTTCTCAGAGCTGGCAGGCTCAGGCAAACCCACAGCCTGACCTCAAGGCTTTCTGGACATCACAGCCTTGGGTACCTCCTTGCTGAAAACATGCTCAGCTCATCAGGGGATCAGTCAGTGCACCAGCAGCACTCACAGGCAGCTCACTCACATGAATATCCTAAACATCACAGATCCCCTCAACCCAAGCATGCACTGCTTATCACAGGAATATTTCCACCACAGCTAAAACCCTCCAAACAAGTACAGATGGTCTCAGCAAACAATTACTGAGCCCTGCTGCCTTCTGGGCTGCAGGAAGCTCAGGTCCTGCTGTGTGTGAGTGGCCTTTTTTCCAGGAAGCCCCTTCCTGAGAGGATTATTTTTGAAAAAACCTCTTGAAATACCAGTTTTCATGACAAGCTGCCATGGGGTGGGTGGCTGCCAGCGTATGGCAGAAATCTGTTAAAAGAGGAAGCTGGGAGTGAAGTTAAGATAGCAAGTAGAAATTTTAGACATGCATTAAGAACAAAATAAACCCTAGGTATCATAGAAGGCCCATTAGTCAAAGGAAATTATAAACCTGTCAACAATGCAGAAAATGCAGAAGTACTGAAGAATTTTAGTTTATATTTGGAGGAAGGAATATGCTATTCCCACATCACATGAAGATGATGAACTGTGGTCAAGTTAGCAAATAAGTCAGATGATGATAAAAGGCATCTCTTGGAATACTGTTACTAAGCCAACCTGCATTATTTGCACCCAAGAATTGTGAAAAAGCAGACTGTGGAGTAGCTCTGGCCTACTGTTACTTCTTGATAGATTTTGGCATTAAGAACATTAAATGCAGTGTGAAGTTCCAAAAGACTGGAGGAGGGCAACTGTTGTGCTGACACTAAAAATATCCAAATATATCAGGGGAGATCTGTGCAAACAAACAAACAATTTGTCTACCTGAGGTAAAATTGTGGCAAAATAGATAAAAAATCTGATGAAAGTACAAGCATGTATTCAGTGTTTCAGCCTTGACATCCTGATAGAGATGGGTTGATACAAAATACAAATAACCCAAACAGTGCACAGATTCAGAGCTAGCTGAAAGATTTCATCAAGTCCTCAGTGAGGCTTGTCATGGAATGGTGTGGAAGTAAAAAGAAAATAACCATGGAAAAATTTGCAGATGTCACAAAGATGGAGTCCTAAATAAAGACGAGCCCAACATTTTTTTATCAGTGGTATGGACCACTAACATATACAAAGTGGAACAAGCTAGCTAAGGAAACAAATGCTCCTTCTGTTGATATTGGGAGATTAGGACCAGTTGCCATTCTGGTAATCATGCCTCAGGTAAGCACAAAATATGCTACACCTCACTAGCACCAATTATGTTTCAAGCAAACACAAGTTTTGCTTACACACCTTTCTGACTGAGTGCTGACATCTGCATGAACATTTGCACAGCATTACAGCTCTGATTGAAAAGCCCAGGCACCTCCCCTAGAATGTGTTTTCTTTTCTGCCCTCCAGTATTTGTTATCCTTTGTGTGGCACTTGAGGACTTCAGAATTTCTCTGAGAATTTCCTTGCATAAATCTGAACCTGTTATCACCTCTCAGACAGTTTGCTACAAATTGCTAGAGATTTCTCTAAACCAGATTAGGTGTCATGGTAACAAGGCTTTGGCACCTTTTCCCCTCCTGATCTGAGTGTGATGCTTCCATCTGCTGAGCAGCCTGCTCTCAGCACAGCCACGCAGCATCCTGGCTCTGCTGAGGGTACAGCACCAGGGGCAAATAAACACCCAAAAGGACACATCCCCTGTTTCCTGCAGAGGCTTCCCTTCTCCCACATGTTCTTTGAAGACTGTTGTACAGAGTTTCTCCACCACTGCTCCTTTAGGCATCAGGTTTACCAACATTCATTATGCTTTTTCATAAAGATTTCAGCTCAATTTGATATACTTTATTCTTTTCCCCAAGTGTATGCATTCTCGTTCCAGTGCTACACAATCTGTTTCTAAAACATATTTTAAGTATTTAAAGGACAACTAGAAGTCAAAAGAAGAATTATTCATAATTACTTATCCTTGTTCAACCCTTACATAAGCGATCATAGCTTTGATGAACAGCATTGCATTTCTCTTCTCTATGTTTTATATCCATGTGATGATAACCCACTTAGAGATGTCTTTCTTAAGCCTGCTTTATAGTCTGCTTTTTACATTGCTTTCTACACTGCTTAATTTTTCCACTGGAATATATATTTGCCAAAACTGGCAGCTACCTTAGAAGCAATACACAAAATACTTTTTAATGCTGGTATTGCAAAATAAAAGCCATCTCTGAGCAGCATTAAGTAACTTTAGTATTAGAAGTCAGTAAATACATGTGATCTAGATTATCTAGGGTAGGAAGTATGCACTCTACCAGTAAATAATATGGGGAAAATGTGGCCCTTTTCACTTGTATATGCTATACTAGGGGCCTCCAGGACACATAACCATATGGGTTAGCAATGGCACGAGCAAGCAGTGAGAGTGCTACAGAGTGATTTTAAGGGCAGCATGGAGAATATATTCACACAGACAATGTGTTACTGAGTGGAAATATCAGAGCTGGCTCTGAACAAGCTGGCTCAGAAAGCAGATGCAGGGTGACTGCAGCAGTATTGCTTTCCATCTGGGCTAAGCAGAGCAGATAACACTCAGGCCAAATCAGCTGGCAGAGCTCTGTGACTCCTCACATGGGGTTGTTCCTCAGCTGATCCCTGGGAGCCAGCTCTGACTGTGCTGCTTGAAAGTCCACTGTACCACAAAAGCCTGCACTTGCTGCTGCACAGCAGGTCTCTGTGGCGTTTATAGAGTGGCTATAAACCCTTTTATTGCAGCCTGGAGGCTGCAGGACGATGGTGTGTTTCATATGCAGCGTCATACAATGAAGGGTGTGCAGAATGCCACAGAGAGAAAGTGCAGTCTGAGTGTCCAGTTCTTCTTCCCAGCATCTCCTCTCATGAGCATCTGGACAACAGGGGTTTGTACCACCCCAGACACACAAGGGAAGACTTGAACCTGGATTTCCCACAGTGTCACTGCAAACACTGGCACCTCCACTTTTGGAACAGAAAATACTGAGGAAAAAAGCTGTCAGATTCACATCCAACAGGAAGAGGCTGTGTCCCACTAATACTGCCTGGTGCCCAAGGACAGGTGTGTTTCAGGACATGTGCCTATTGGCTACCTTGAGCAATCCAGGTACTCCCAGAGCTGTGAACTTATTCCTTGGAATCAGAGCAGTGCTGAGTCTGCCAGCGAAAGTATTTCCCTACAAGATGGTGTTGGGCAATGCTTTGCCTCAGGCTGACATTTCCAATCTTGCAATATCACCTAGACTGTCCTTGAAAGCTGAGAACTGCTTCACAGGGACACCTGAGGTTCAGGTGAGGTTTGTGCTCACCTTGCCACATGCCAGACAGTTTCCTCATTGCCATCAGCCACTGATCACACTGCTGCTTCTGGCAGCTTCCACAGCACCAGCTTTCAAACTGGCCTGTGCAGTTCCTGTGGCCAACATTCTCTTACCCTCCGGGCATTTGAAACCTTGCTTGAGGTGTTCTGGTGTTAAGGATAACCACTTCTTTAAAATTAAGATTAGGAAGCTACTTTGAAACCATCCCTGTCTCCAGAGAGGTCAAGTAAAAAAATATACTTAGAAAATTCAAGCCAGACAACAAAATTTTAAAATGCTGACAAAACATAAAAATTGCCTCAGGTTTATGAATTATCTTCATCCACTGAAACTTAGCTTTTGTATCTATGGACAACTTAAAAAAATACAAACATATAAATGGGATTGAAGTACCTGCTAATTATTGGCTTTTTTCTTCCTGAGATCAGTCCAAATGATAGTCTGATGTTCTGCAGCAATAATGAAGTAGAGGAAACCAACTCCCCAGATTTGTCTTTGAGAGGCTTTGGAAGAACTCACCACATGCAGGCATCTTTGATTTCATCCAGAAGAGAACATCACAAATAAAGCACAAAGAAGTATTTCTATCAGGAAAAAAATCAGCCCTTGAAGATTTTGATTGGTCTGTTGAAAATGCCACAAAACAAGATGCAGGACATCGAGGTCAGGACCTACCCTCACATCTGAGATAAGCAACTGTAAATCTGTGGGTTTTTATAGGACAGGAGATAACATAGCTGCTTACCAAGAAAAGTGCATGTCCCCTGCATGGAAGATCCTGCCCTGACAGAAGCCATGAATTTTCCTCTCAGCTCTGCCTTTCCTGTCTGCTGCAGCCATCCACGTGACCCACGTGTGCCATGCGGGGACACCAGGGCTGTGCTGAGCTGTGACACTGCCAGCCCACATCCTGCAGAGATGGAACCCCTTGGAAATCAAAACATTGAAAATCTGAGTTAAACCATGAAGAAAAGCTGTAGGAGAGAATTCAGAACTAAATGTTGGTGACCAGGCAGGACTAATCCACCTGGTGTCCAGGTATGGGATATACTTACAGGATGTTAAGAGCCATATATTAACCACACAAGCTGGGTGTCCAAATGAACCAGAGTGCATGAAAATCAACTTTCTCACCTGAAATGATCAGCATTATGACCATGAGATAGGGGAAAATTACTCAGTCTACTGTCAAGTTATCTGAAAGAATAAGACTTTGGGAAAGGCTTTAAATAGATTTAGAGGTGAGAAAAAAAAAGAAGTGAAGAAGTCTGGGGACAAACTGGTCTTTGTTGTAGCTGCTTAGGGCCAGAGCCTGAGTAGCTTCAGAGACTGAATTATCCTCAACTCTTAACAAATGATCCTTTCAAATTATGCTTCAACAACATCATCTGGGCAGTATTTCAGTATGTGCTCTGTGGGCAGAGACCTTGATGTCCAGAGTGTCAATCCAGGGCTTTTCAGAAGGCACTGCTATCATTACAAAAATATGTTAAGGGAAAAAAAACCACCTTCATGAAACCCCCTCACACACAAGAACAACAGGAAAGCCTAGCTGAAACCACACCTCATAAAATTATTTACAGTAACTGAGACTGAGGCCAGGGGAGTTACTCCACACTTCTACCTTCACAGCTGTGATAGTTCAGCCTTCAGTCTTTGGAGAGTTCAAACACCATCTTGTTTCAAAGGGAAATCACCGAAACTCAAGCTGTAGGGTTTCATATCTTGGTGCAGATAGAAAGGCCAAGCAAAACAAACATCGGAAAAGATCCTGAGAGTCAGCAGAAACTGCATGATATCCTTCCCTTATTAATTCATGTTTATTTTAACTGTATTTCCTCCTGACTTTTTTCCTAGACAAAAAGGCTTATAACCAGAGACTCAGACCAGCTTTTCTTCTTACTTCTGTTTCAGTTCCAGTTAAGGCCAGTAATAACCCCATATAATTTGGTGGTCTTGAACTTCTTCCCAGATAAAACACATAAGCCTTAAAAACGGAAAGTCCTGGCTGAGAAACCTTTCTTTGACATCCAACCTAAACCTCCCCTGACACAGCTTCAGGAATGGCCTTTCAGGTCCTGTCACTGTCACCAGAGAGAAGAGATCAGTGTCTTCCCCTCCTCTTCCACTTATGAGGAATTTATTACTGCAATGAGGTCCCCCCTCAGTCTCCTCCAGGCTGAGCAGACCAGGTGCTCTCAGCCTCTCCTCACAGCTTCCCCTCGAGGCCTTTCACCACCTTTGTTTCCTCCTTTGGACACTCTCTAACAGTTCAATGTCTTCCTTACATTGTGGTGCTCAAAATTGCACCCAGTATTCCAGGTGAGGCTGCAGCATTTCTGTGTGTCTGCAGACAGACAAACACCAACAGAAGAGAGCGCACACAGACGTAGGTGAAAGACCACAAAAATATTCCCACAGCCCTTCTTATGGATATGCAATGGGATGAACAGTGGGAAACTGAGGCTGAGGGGTCTGACAGGCTTTAGGGGCAGGGCTGGTAGGAGCTGTCAGCACTCAGCCCCATGACAAGAGCCTGAGCCTCCTCCTGCCAGAAACAGCCAGAGCTCACCTCATGCAAGTGCAAAAACACCCCTGTGGCAGAAAGATCCTGCCAAGGGACTGTGGAGCAGTGGCACCAGGGTTCAGGGACAGGAGCTGCTGCAAATGGGACAAGTCACACAGGGAGGGAAGGATGGGACAGAAGGGAGGAAGATGCAGGGACACAGCAGCTCTGCTGGAGCTGGGAGGCAGCACTGGCACTCTCCATGTGAGGGTGGAAGTGTTCTCATGGGGAATGAATGCAGGTAAAGAGCAGACTGTATTTTCACCCCTTTATTTGCCATGTACCAACTGACCACCATAAATAGTCCTTCTTGCTGTCTAAAATACATGCCATGTCAAACCACATTTTAGACAAGTGATTAAGTCAAAAGGACTAGATTCTTCTCTGGCATCTTGCATGAAGCACCCAACATACTCTCTAAAAGTTATACAGTGTAGGTGTACAGTGAGTGAGTTTTACTAATATGTTCCATTCAATTGTTATTATGAAAAAGGAAATTATCAACAGCTAAAACACTTTTCACTTGTTTCCCTTATTGTTCTTCCTTCTCAAAAGTGACTTGCTCAAATAATCCTCACAGCCCACACACATCCACCTTTCAAAAAATAACAAAGCACCAGCCGGGGTTTGACTTGTTGGCCTCACTTCTACTATTTGTAGTGACAGTCTTTTTATTTTTGGATTGTGGCTTTTAAATTTGAAACTAAGAAAGGCAGCCACCCCCAGAGTAGCATTTGCGTGGGGGGAATGTTTAGTACACAAAGCTGTCTATGACCCTTCCTCCTATCACTCACCCCGCCTACACCTCGCAGCCTCCCAGGCAGTTTTCTGTGAAGCTCAGTGAGGCTCCGGGTGAGCAGCGCTCACAGGAGGAAGTTCAGTCAGACATGTCAGCCTGTGACTCCTCATTTCACTGCAAACAACAGGATGGGGCTTCACAGCACTCAGCTCCTGTCCTAGAAATTGGTGTGCAAGGGAACAGTTTATTCATTTCAATCAAATTATCTAAATCATGGTTATATGGGAACATCCTGGCTAGAGCACATGGATTTTCCACTGAGCTCCAATGTTTAAAGAATAGTGTCCAATGTTAAAAGAATAGTGAGGAAGGCACCACAAAATATCAGATGGAAAATTAGAAAATAACTTTATCATAAGTGAGTCTTCCTTTGCTACATACTTCTTTCACACTCTGAAATATTTGTGTATCTCTGAAAAAAAATCCTTATCTCATCTAATAGCCTGGGATTTGTTTTCAGCATTGTGGACTCTGAGCAGTGACTTCTGCTGCACTTTTGGCCCCAGTGAAGTCCCAAGGCACAGTGAGGACAGGAATCTGAGCACACACCTTCTCCACACCATGTCACCATGCACACAACCCTATGATTAATCCCTTCCACTGCTTGCTTTAGAGCTCTCTTTACAGCTTGGATTCTTTAGACATCAGTAGAGCTGCAGGGAACATGCCATTCCTTTGTCTGTGGCACTGTATCTTCCAGTCCTTTATCCAGCCAGGGATTTAGGAAATGTTTCTGGCTGGTGCCCCACACTGGGACAGCTTTTTCCATAGTCAACATAGGGAAATATTCAGAATTAAGTAGTAAGCGATGACAAGGAGTACGGGAACTAATGAGATAAATTAATAGTTTAAATTATTTCTTTTGCTTTTATAACCTGCGTATTTCTTTGCCTATTGCATACTCATTCACCCCAAAGAGCTGGATTCCCCCACAGCTCTTCCCAACACTCAAAATCCTGTTAAATGTGAACAATGCATTTTTGCCATTTTATTTAATGTTTCTTTTCTTAAGCTATCATAAAAAAAGAAGGTTAAAGGTCCCCATCAATCTGAGCTCTGCTTAGTGCAATGTTGGACCAGGAGGCACCAAGAGGACTTTGCCTACCCTCCTTAATGATCTCCCAGCACACCTGAAATGTAGGAGTGTCCTGTGATATCCATAGGGGAAGCATCTCCTAACTGACAAGAGATATTAGCTAAGCACCTCAGAAAGTTTCTCCAAAAAGGGGGAATCCCAGGACAGCCCTTCCGTTCCAGCAGAGAGGAGGTAAGGAGATATTTCAGGAGCAGCTCATTTTTCTAATACATGTTTTAAATTTTTAGCCACATCTCTTGTTGATGAAGGATATGGATTATCAGAAGGAACAGAACTGACACACTTTAATCTTGAGAAAAATGATGCAGCTTTACTAATTTTCTAATGAAATCTTCCATTGTGAGCTCAAAATAAGTGCTGTTTTGAAAAAGAGCATGGGAGCTGTGTATCGAAACGCCCACAGTTGTCATACACAAACACTGCACATTAAACAGCACTTTTTCTGGCACTGGAAATAAGACCCACTTTATTTCTAAAGTTGTTTGTTTTGAGTTTTTGAGACATGAAGGCTCTCAGCTGGAGTTTCAAGAGTTGGGTTGGCAGGAGTCACAGTTAGGGAATTACAGGGGTTTAAGGCCCAGGTTGACAAGGGCTGTGGTAAAGGGTTAGGGGTGGATGTGAAAGGCTTTACTAAGGTGGGGCTTGTGCCAATATGAAATCCCTATCTAATAAGGACTTCACCTTACAGAAGTTTTGATATCAAGATAAATCAGGAATTTTGTTGGGAAAAACCTTAGGCAATAAGCTGATGAAGGAAGATCAGTACAGGATTGAGAAGAAGCCCTTACTAAATTTAGGGCTGGTGCCAAGAGAAGCAGGAATCCAACACCAGTGCAAATCCTTACTTAGTTTAACACAGTGAGGCTTTCCAGCCTTATGAAAACCAAAGAGGCAACACCTCTGACCAAATCTTGCAACCCTTGCCAGATCCAAAACCACCTCAAACTCTCTGACTTTGCTTGCCTGAGCCCTCTTCCATCACCTAAACCTTAAGGTCAATTGTCTCCCTGCACACCCAGACACATTCAATTATTCCCAAATCCAAACCTAATTCAGTCTGGGTGGCAAATTTAACTCCAGGACATGTGTTTATCCCATCCTGAACCACAGTCACTCTTGTAACCCCAAAAATCAATTTAAGCGAATACTGAATTTAATCTTACTGGTTCCTGCCCACCCCAGATATCAGAGTTAGGTGGGGTTGATATGACAGACTTTGCATGGTGGCTGAAAGCAGTTGATAGGCAAGTTGAGGGTTGGTGTTATGATCACAGTTTTAGGCAGCAAGGACCAGGGACTTCAGTCTGTGGCTGTCTCCAGCAGAAATCTGCCTGGCTTCAACCCAGGCCACATCAGTAATTTCAAATCCAGGGCTAGAAAAGGTCAAGAGATTCCAATAAGTTGGAGAGTCTGCAACTGCTGGAGCATCTCCTCTACCAAAATCAGGCAACAAGCCCAGAAATCATGAGTGTGAGTGTTTCTGGCCATGATCACTAAAGGCCTCTTTTGTGGTGTCTGGTATGCACAACTCTCTAAATAAACTTCACCATGAGACAACCTAGGAATAAAATCTAAGTGACAAAATACATCTGTTCTTGTTAATAATTACCATATTATTTTTAAAAATCATTTAATGTGGTGAAGTCTAGGCCTCAAAAATTGGGGAACATAAATAAATATAATTAATTTAATTCATTAAATGCACACATTCAAGTGCATTATAATTCAGCCTTTAATTGCATGACAGCATAATGGTTTTGCTTGTGTTATTGAATGCATTTGGTGAATATTCCTCCTTAGCATTGGGAGAAATGTATCAGGGATGGGCAGCTAATAATGATATGCTTACTAGAGTTCTTACCTTCCAAGCTAAAAAAATTGTGAAATATCTAGTAAATGGGGGGGGGAGGGGGGTGGAATTACTCCAGAAAGGAGGAAAAAACCCATCACCATTAAAGAAAAGAGAGAACCTGAGCATGCAAAAGACTGCAAAAGGCTCACTAAAGCCATCAAATCATTAAAATGATGACGCGTCATCTGACAATATGTCCAGATCAGAGACACTAGCTGTAAGTCAGAGATAGCAGCACTGCCTGAAATCACAAGAGGATTGTGAAGATAATTCATTTCAATGTGAATTATGAATGCATATTGCTTCAGATATCATAAAGACACAGGCACAAGAATGCCTGCAAAGAAATACATCAGTACTGAGCTGGATATATAAAAACATGTTTGCAGGAGGAATATTAAAGAAATAGTGACAAAGTACACTCTCTCATCTGATGGGGGAAAATAGCACTTGAGAAAAGAATTTAAAACCCCCACCTACGTACCTTTGTGCAGGTATTCTGATACCTTATTTTTAAAAAAAGAAGACATAAGACCGTTCCAGGAAACGTGTAAAGAATATTAAAAGAAATTTAGATGTCAAAGTTAGCAACCAGTCACTCAAGCTCAACCAGGAAAAAAAATCAAAACTAAAAATAAAGCATTGAGACTATCTGCATGCTTAAAAAAAGACAGGCTCATTTTCTGCGCTGAATTTGGAGCTGAATAAGGACTCAGAGGAAATAACAGAACCTGTGGCACATTTTTGCACCACAGTGACATCAGCACCTTCGTGGATGAGACGCTTCAGTGCCCAGCACTTGTAGCTTGATGTGCTTCACTTAACTCGTGGGTCCAGGCCAACACACTCATGAAACCATGAGAACTCTTGCTCACAGTCCTTTCCAAAGTCATTTTCTTTGCAAAAAGATCAAACAGGCACTGCAGCCATTCCTATGGCCATGCTGCATCAGGAATACCCATGATAAGCAACTATGTCTGATCTAAATAAGATTTAACTTCACTGCCTCATTGTGAGGACAATGAGGCATTCATGGCCCCTACTCCTGGAAGTGGTTGTTGTAAGAACTAATTAATGTGTGCTATATAATTCTGCTAAGACTGAGAAAATTGCATCATGAAACTGAATTCCTGAGTGGCTTATGACTATGATTTACTCAGGACTTCCATTAAATAATAACAAAAACTAAGCTACAGAATTTGTTGCATATTAAACCAGGTTTTAAGCAAGGATAGAGTCTATAAAGTACAGCATTGAGCATGGACAGCATTTGTGAAAAATGTACAGAGGCACAGCTTTCCAGCTGGACCTGGAAACTGGAGCAGTTGAGAGTGTATCAGGAATTTTTACTTTCTATTACAAAGAAAAACAACTGATACGTCCATAAATATTAAATGTATCAATGAGATAAAACATTATATGTTTTCTTACTGTGATAAAAAATGTTCAAGACCTAGGCAGCTTCTTCATCCTCCAACTGACTGTAAGGATGAGGGTTGTGCACAATCCAGGGAAAATTCTTTACTATAAACTTCACAGAAGTAGCTCCAGAGCCTCACACAAAAAAATGCTCTGGCAATTCTAATGTGTGAGAGTGTTCTCAAGCAAAAAGCAGTAGAAGTTTAGCATAGGGAAAAATTTGGTTAATTTTGTCCTCTAGAGTAACTGGAGTATCTTGAGTCCTACCTAAGCATAAAGGTCCAGAGAAGCTGATTTTAGCCATGATATGGATGGTGGGGGTGTCTCCCTCCTGCCTCCAGGCTGGTCTATGCTCTGAGAAATGCTCAGAATCTTGGGTGCTTCCTTCCCCTTTAGGGTGGGCTGTCACCCTAATACACAGATTCGGCAGCTCTGACTCCAAAAACTGGAAATAACTTTCAGCAGCAATCCCACAGTAGTAGGTTCAAGCATCAGGTTCTTGAGATCAATGCACTTGGTTGACTTTTGACTGAAAATCCAGCATGGATGACCAGCAAAAACTGTAATTCTTTAGTAAAAGTAGTAGTGTAGTGAACCCTGAAGAATTTAATTTTTAAACTAAGACATAATTATTCCAGATACTGTACAATGAAAAATATTGGTTCCAGCATCCAAGAGTTTCATGTGCAAGTGTAGCATGAAACGCAGAAGGATAAAGAAAGAAAATATGAGAAAATAAGTAGGTAATTGGTGTGAGAGCATCAGCAGGCCAGCATAGGGACTGGTCTGCTTCTGGGGGGAGCCAGCACAGGAAAGGAATGTTAATGACAAAGCAGCAGCAAGATGATGATGAATCTTGGTTAGTAATTACAAGATGGAAAAAGGGTAGACCAGACAAAAGCCACTCAGAAATCTAATGAGTAGGCAAAGGAAGCATCACAGGTCACTTGAAAGCAAGAGTCAGTTAGTAATTCTTCCCTGCCTTGAACTTGTGTTACTTAAGACCAAGCACAGTGGTCAGGATTTCCAGAAGCAGCTTCAGCCACTCATTCTTTAGTTGTCTAGTCTGAGATCCTTCAGAAGCACCTGATTTTCAAAGAGCAAGTATCTCACCTGCTTAACAACATGGCAGAGCTTTAGAAAATCAGCTCTCTGGCTTGTGTTGGACACCAACAGACTCAGCTCTTCACCCCCAAATCTCAAGTCACTTCTGATAGTCTTGGCTTATATAACACCTCCAATATTCTTATCCCCTCAAAGGAAACCCAAATGCTTGCCTGAACTGATTGTGTCACTGGCTACAGAATGCAGGTGTGATGGAGGAAAGGAAACCAAAAAGTGAACAATTATAGACATGTATTAACCACTGACTGCAAAAGGCTGGTGTACACCTCTGAACAGCTCCACTGGAAAGGGTGAGTGGTGTGTGGTGTGGCTACACAAATCATGTAGATACAGAGGCAAAGAAGGCCAATGCCAGCTGGAGTATGAAGGACAAATGAAAGTGAGCCCAAAGATTACATGTATTAAACTTTCCAGCTATATCTGAGATTTTGAATCTGTTTATTCCATAGAGTAAAACATATTACTTCCCAGGGAATCAGAGAAGAATAGAACAGCAATTTTGCAGTCACATTAGGATATCATTACAGGTGAGAGAAGATTTATGTTTTATAGATTGCTCCATTCTAGGGAGTCAGTCCCATATGAATATCAAAGAAACTTCCTTCTATGTTATTTCTCCATCCTGATTTTAAACTAAGCACTGGACAAGATTGCTGCACATTAGTTATGTTTCCCATATGAGTAATAAAGAACTAATCACACACATTTACAACATTACCAAAGCAATTGAAGCTAAATTATAGGGAAAGTCTATTTTATTAATGACTATGACTCAGAACAATTCAACAATCTCTTCTGCTTACGAAGTCCAACAAATACTGATCTCATGACACCCCACCTGGAGGAATGTGTTCAGCTCTGGGGCCTCCAAAATAAGGACATGGAGCCTACAGCTGCTGGGATTTTGGCCATGGAGCTCTGTGAGGTGGAGCACATCCAGAGGAGGGCTATGGAGATGCTCTGAGGGCTGGAGCACCTCTCCTGTGGAGAGAGGCTGAGATGGTTGGGGTTGTTCAGCCTGGAGAAGGCTCTGGAGAAACCTTGCATCACCTTCCAGTGCCTAAAGGGGACCTAGAAGAGAGCTGGAAAGGGACTTCTGACAAGGACATCAAAAGGGCATAGTAATAAGACAAGGGGGTCAGTTTAGATTAAATATAAATTTAGGGAAGAAATTCTTCAGTGTGAAGATGGTGAAGCACTGGAACAGGTTGCTCAGAGAAGTTGTGACTGATCCTTCTGTGGCCAGGTTGGATGGGACTTTGAGGAACCTGGTCCAAGGGAAATTGTCTCTGCCCATGTCAGGGGTTTGGAAATAAATGACCCTTAAAATCCCTTCCAGTTCAAACCATTTTAGGATTCTATGATTTCCTTACATAAAAGTGGTTATTGCTACCCCCCATGTGTAGCTGTGACATAACTCAGCACCTTGCTTTACAAGATCAAGCAACTTTTGGGGTTGGAAGAATTGTTTCACCTTGTTGAGCTTCACATGGCATTTTCCTACAAAATTTGACAAGATTTCTAAAACATGCATTTTCATTTCAGAAAACACTTGCACTTCTTTGCTGGTACAGATTCTAATCTTTTTACAGCCATTGGTGAATGCATTTTCACAATGAGCAATGCTTTTAGGAAAAAAATTGTACAAAGGGGAAAGAAGAATTAAAAAGAAAGTGAACTTTGCTCCACAAACTTGTTGCTTTTCTGTCTCAGGAATTTCCTCAGCTTGCACCTTGGGTGACATTTACTTGAATTGTCCTAAAGAGAGCAAGGAGATGATGCATCAAATAGATGATTGGCTCACATAGCAACAGTGATTCAGTAAAAGGTCAGCTTTATACCATACATAGGCAACACAAAGGCTTCATCCTACTGTTAATGAAGTCAACATCAAAAGCCCCATGAACTTCAAAGTGCCAGGGAGGAGCCTCTTACTCCAGGATGTTTAGCAATGTCTCATGAGATATCCAGACAACAGCTCAGCCACTGAAAGACAGCTCTGCCATATTGTTAATAATATAAACTGTTTAAAATGTAATTTTGCTGCAAGCCTATAGCTGTTGACATTTTGGCCATGGATCCATATATGTGGAGCATAACAGGAGGTCCAAAAGGACCTGGAATTCCACAGAAGGAAAAACAAAATGCCAAAGCAATGAAATAATTGTATCTACTCATTTTATTTCATAGTAGCACATTAAAGGGAAAAAAACCCAAGACCATAAGATTTAGAAAGAACACTGTGTAGCATGAATTTTTCATGTCTTCAGCTATTTTTGTCTCTTTCGCTGCTTGTGTAACATATTTCAGGAATCTGTGTGCAGATTCTGCTTGCATCCCTCAGGCTGAATTGACTTGATCATTATCTACATAAGGAGACGTCTGTGCAGATTATTAAGTCTGACTGCAGGGTCTGAAATTGTTAATTAAAATATAGATGAGATAAAGGAAAACACCAGCAATGACATCACTGTTTCTGGGAACGATGGCTCAGCTCGCAGCGCTGAGATCTGGGGATTCACTGCTCTTATCAAAGCATTGGGGAGCGGGCAGGATGAAACCAAGATTAGCGTTAACCTTCTTACCTGTTCTGCCATCAAACCAGGGCTTGGGGGGGGAAAGTTTCCGTGCCTGCGATTCAACCAAGCCGGGAAACGGCTCAGCAGAGAGGAAAGGCGTTTCTCGAGGCAATCGCACCCCCTGCAGACCGCGCTCGGAGCGCGGCCGGAGCCGCGGCCAGCCCGGACCAGCCCCGGATCTTTGGGCTGTGCCCGTCCTCCTGTGTCCCCTTAGCCACGCCGGACACAACTCCCCCCTTTTCTGTTCCTTCCTGGATAATGCTTCCCCCATGTTTTTGCTGTTCTCACTTAACCCTTCCCAGCTGGTGCCCGCCCTCTCCATCCCGCTCACCCACTCTGGGATACCTGGATTTCCTTCCTCCTGCCCGGCCGCCCCCTGCACCGCCCCACCGGGCGGCTGGAGGTGGGAAAAGCACAGGCTACGAGCACATTGCTCCCCCTGTGCCTTCCTGCACTTTGTACTTCTGGAGGCCTCACAAGGGTTAAAACATCCCATTCAGAGAAACACCACTTAGCAGCTTAGCTAATTAAAAAATTAGTATTGTTTGCTGAACCAATGAATAGCAAATTGATGACTGATTGACAGCTGTAAACTGGTGACTGGTAATTAGATTGTTAGATTAAATCATTACATTGAATACTCTCAACCCATCAGCTGGGCATGCCCACACTCAGGATAAACCTTTCTGTGTACAGCATGAAAAATCAATTTTCCACTCTAGGACACAGCAAGAGGAGATCAAGCCTTGCTTTACCCAACTGGCTCCCATATTCTCAAGCCACCTTTGCCTAAATGGTATTTATTTACCATTGCTTCTTTTAAGGAATGCAAATGCTACTCTTTCTTTCTTTTTGAAAAGGTGTCTACTATGAGGCTTGCTATGAGCAGGATTATACATTGTATTTGAGCATCTGAGGGGGGTGAGCTAAGAGGAACACATGAACATGAGTGAAATTTTTCTCCCTTTTTTTGAGAACATCAATCTTTGAGGTTTTTTGATGTAAGGAGTAAAACTTTTACCAAAAAATTGATGTGGTACCTTTCCTACACACCCCAGTTGCTGCCCTATCTGCTCTTTTGTCCTGGCCAGAGCAGGGCTGCCCTTAGGTCCCCTCTTCTTCCTCCAGCCCACAGATATTTCTTCCACCTTTCCTTTAGGAAGAACTGAGCAATGGATGACACTTCTTGGTTTTCATTTGATTCCAGCAAGCACCCACACTTTAAATTGAGGGAAAAGTTTTATATACAAAAGTCCTGGAAGGAAAGAAGAAGATGTGGTCTGTTTCTATTGTGTCATTAACATTAAAACAAAACAGGATGAGGTGAAAGAGTCGCCAGCATTTGGACCTGTTGCCTGAGAAACCATTACCAGTTACCAGAAGAAAGGAATTCCTTGGAAACAACAACTTCAGAAGCCAGAAGGAAGTTGCACAACTCTCAGTGGTGAAGGCAGCAGTTCTCATAACACAGCAGCAGGCTAAAGATGTGTCCTGAGTAATAACAGCTCATCAAGATGTGGCTGAAACCCTCGTTATTACAGCCCTTGGTTACCAGTCAAGCCCTCCAGGCTGCAGACAGTCGAACCACACAGCTACTAGGAATGCCATCACTGGGCATTTTTTCTTTTTTATAGTGCTTAAAAATCCTTAAAAGGGATTAAGAACCCTATGAGGAGGTTAATTACTATTTTCCCTACTTGACAAACCAGGAAAATGAGACCTGGAAACTTTACCTGACATATGCAAAGTGCTCCAGGTTATTATTAAGAGATCAGAGCTCCTACCTTCGAGGTCAAGCTGCTGAATTACTTTATGTTTATATATTATGTAAATTGGATTACTCTAAAAGAAGGTTTAGAATGAGTCTTGACTTCTAAATTTCCCTTCTGGTTCTGTCACTTGTCTATTTAACAAAATGCAAAGGCATATGTAAACCAAGCCACACCTGTTTCACACTTGCAGCCTTTAATCTGCTGATGACTAGGAAGCTTTCTGATGCCTACAATGAAAATGTTTGACAGCAAATATCACCACCATTATATACACTCTTGTATTTATACAGAAATATAAATACATCAAGAATTGGGAAGTTTACTCAGGAGTGACAAAGCAGAAGGAAATGGACAAGGGACTTTACAGAATTTCTCACTCTATTGAGATAGGGTGAATGTGGGAGATGCATTTCTGATTTTGCCTGGAAACAAAGCACTACCCCTTGCACCTATTGCACTACAGGATTTGAAGCAACATTGCTGAACATTCTGTTCTATGAACAGCAAGAGTTTTAGTTACTACATGCAGAGGAAAAGATTTGTGCTGCTCTAAACCCCATTACACTCACATGATAATGTGAAATTTCTGTTCTCTTTTGTTCTGTGTAAAGTTTAATATTGCTGTCTCCTCTAAGACTGTGAAAAAGATCTGCCCTTTTGTAATTTGTTTTCTTCATCTTTATTAGAAGAACAAAACTAATTTTGAGCCAACATATTCAGGACAGCTGTGAGATAAATTGCTGTCAGATGGTTTTAATTCTGAATGCATGATGCTGAGATCAACCGCTCCTTCACAGACAGCCAGGAATTCTGTAGCAGCCCATTTTTAAAATCCACCATGCAATTAATCAGGTCGATGCATCTATCAGCACCTGTGTGTTATCTTTTGATGCAGTGAAAAAAGTCCATAATTTTCATGGTCTAGAGCACAAGCAGGTTCATGCATCCTGAGACCTGAGGATTCTGCAGGAGCTCCAGGGATGTGCACTCACATCCCTGTCAGCCTGGGGGAGGTGGGTGAAAGGAAGAGCATTCCTCAGGCAGCCCCAGGAGGGGCTGTGCCTCACCAGGGACAAGGTGGAGCTTGCTGTCACTGTGACTGGGACAAGCACAAAATCTTGCTGCAAATCCCACAGACAGGATCCCATTAGCAGATGCTGAGCCCCAGGATTTTACAGCATTGGCCTATAGAGATATTTCTGTACTAGTAAATATTGGCCAACACAGGGCTGTGTGCCCATAACCCTTTGAAGTGGCATTTCAGTATCTCCACAGACACACAGAATGATCTGTAAGGAACTCTGCACTTGGGTGATTACTTCCCACCAGTCAAACACCACGACAAGGGTGAAGGGACGCTCTGTTCTAAGAAGTGGACACCACAAATAACTGCAGGGTTTGTGGTCATGACTCCTGTGACCACAGTCAGGGTGGGAAGCGCTGTACTGATGATTTTGACTCATCAGGAACTGAACATTTTTTCATGTGAGTTGGCTAAATGATAATGTAAAAGTAAATGTTCTGAAGACTGAGAAAGGCAACAAAAAGATTTTTGATGCAAGGTGTGAAACTCTGACTGAGATCATCATTTTAAGAAAGAATTCAAGGTGTTTCAGACAAGGAATTATTCCTAGCAGAATAAAGCACGAAATACCTTCTTGTAAGTGTTTTCCTGCCCTGTACATAATCTGCAATTAAAATGTAAGGACCAAGGACACCAGCAGAGTACAGCAGGTCACCACTCCTCAGCACCAATACAGAGTTATGAGTGCCTTATCCTGAGAGATTCAGGGCCAAGAAGCACAACCAGGGACTGAGCTCCTGTCTCTGGCAGAACATGTGGCACAGCTGAGTACCAGGGGAGCCATGGTTACATGAAACTTAAAAAAAGCCCGATATTTGTGAGCTAATTATCTATTGAAAGAGTCTCTAAAATCAGTTGCATTCCCCTCTTCTAGGACAAAAGACACGAGCAGCGTTTGGGTGGCACACATACCAGTGGGACAGAAGCTCCTGGTGCTGCATGCCTCACTCTTGCCAAAAGTTTGACTCTGCCTCACTTAGCAGGTGATCAGAATCACTCACAGCAGAGCACAGCAGGTCACCACTCCTCAGCACCAATACAGAGTTATGAGTGCCTTATCCTGAGAGATTCAGGGCCAAGAAGCACAACCAGGGACTGAGCTCCTGTCTCTGGCAGAACATGTGGCACAGCTGAGTACCAGGGTTACATGGCACTTGAAAAAAGCAGAAGCCACAGATGACACAGAAAATCCAGTGAATTATGAGCCTATTCCTTCATGATACAAAATAAAACCTGCGAATAAGCAAAAAAAAAAAAGTTTGTCTTAAACTGAGGCCTGTGGTTTGTAAGACACAGAAATCAGCCCTAGGGCTGGTGTAGGTGTAGTGCGTAAAACTATCACCTAAACCAGCGTAAAGGTGGCAAAATTTCAGAAATTCAGATAACATTGTATCATCAACAGCATTTTTTTGACTCCTTCTGTGATTCTCACTAGATTCCATCCAGGCTCTTATCAGTGTGCTGGGAAAACTGTATTTGTGAAGCATTTCTAAGGGAGGTAAGAGGATAATGGGAATTCCAACCACAGCTGATCTCAGCAACTCCCCTGTATCAGCCAGCACAACAGAATTCTTAACAGTGAAGTCATTACTGTTCCATTATTTATTATTTCTGCAAGAATATTGTAAATATTTAGACACAACAAACATCCAAGCAAAAAAAGGTATTCCTCCTAAAAAGCTAATAAATTAATTACACTAATATAAAAGCTTATGACAAAATCTCATTGATGAACACTAGAGAAGCCCAGAGGGTTAACAGCCCACGTTTGTTTAATGATTTCTGTCAGAACCCAGGACATTCCTCTGGCTGCCTGGGTGGCCCAAGACCCTGGCAGGGGGCTCAGAGACTTTGGCAGGGAGTCAAAAACACCTGTGCCTTTGATTTTAGCCCATGGCAACAATTACCAACTTTGTGTGAGGATTTACAAGCCACAAGGGTTTGAGTGGGATGATAGTGAATTTGTCACAGAGTGAAAAAGCAGACTTTTGGGGGATTTAGAATGGGGGTTCAAGAGGCAAAATGGAAGAATCTAAGTGTGTCCTGTCCTTCTTCTTCTTCTTCTTGTCCTCCATCTTCTGCTGTGACAGTGACACCTCTGAATTGGTTTAGAGACAGACTGTCTAACACAGGTGATAGGTATTTGTCACTTTGTGCCGGGGTCGGGGCAGGAGCAGGCGAGAGGCAGGATCGTAGCAAAGGCAAAGAAGGTTTTATTCAAAAGAACTGTGTGGTTTTTATAGAGTGGTACCATGGATTCTATTCTATTGGCTAACTAACAGAAACATCTTTCTCAGGCACTGTCCTTGAGAGGAGCAGAAAAATAAAGTAGAAAAACACCGCCTGCAAATTGTTTATGGTCAACAAGTTATCACATCTTTCCAGCTCCCTAAAACTTCTCACAAGCCGCTGTGAGAAACGCTTGTCGTTTCTCTCTCTCTGTCCCATGGCATCCACAGGTATTGGAAAATTACTGTAAATAAAGTACACGTAGTTCTCAGTATAAAAAGCTAACACCACCCAAGGGCAGGCAGTGTGCCACAAACTGCCCTGCCAGCCACATCTCAGCAGCTCAGAGAAGGAATGTGATAAGAGAAAATAACCTTGAAAAGCAGAGCCGAGGGATCTCGACTTCTTCTTCGGTCGGGAGGCTGGGAAAAAAAGACTTTTTAATACCTCGGGAGCCGATTCAATCTCCGAAAACCCGACCGATTTCTGCTTTTCTGTTCCTGGCGGCGCTGCCGCCAGAGGAGCAGCGCTGTCACCGCTCCCGCCGTCACTAGAGGGCAACGAAAGCTCCCAGAGCAGAGGTTCCTACACAGCCTCGGCTTCCCCAGAGCCATTTCTGCTCTCTTATTACAAAATCTCATTGATGAACACTAGCTCAGGCAGCCAGGTCGGCAGGGAAGGTTTCACCCTCAAACCCTGGGGCTGCCGAAGGGGTCAGGCAGAGCCCACGGTGGGAGCGCAGCATCCCCTGCACCTCCAGCCTCTGTGCACAGACAATGCCCAAACCCTGGTACAGACAGTGCCCAAACCCTGGTACACAGACAGTGCCCAAACTCTGTGCACACACAGTGCCCAAACCCTGGTACAGACAGTGCCCAAACCCTGTGCACAGACAGTGCCCAAACCCTGAGTACAGACAGTGCCCAAACCCTGTGCACAGACAGTGCCCAAACCCTGTGCACACACAGTGCCCAAACCCTGGTACAGACAGTGCCCAAACCCTGTGCACACACAGTGCCCAAACCCTGCACACAGACAGTGCCCAAACCCTGCGTACAGACAGTGCCCAAACCCTGTGCACACACAGTGCCCAAACCCTGCGTACAGACAGTGCCCAAACCCTGTGCACACACAGTGCCCAAACTCTGTGCACACACAGTGCCCAAACCCTGGTACAGACAGTGCCCAAACCCTGTGCACACACAGTGCCCAAACCCTGAGTACAGACAGTGCCCAAACCCTGCATACAGACAGTGCCCAAACCCTGTGCACAGACAGTGCCCAAACTCTGTGCACACACAGTGCCCAAACCCTGGTACAGACAGTGCCCAAACCCTGTGCACACACAGTGCCCAAACCCTGAGTACAGACAGTGCCCAAACCCTGTGCACAGACAGTGCCCAAACTCCGTGCACACACAGTGCCCAAACCCTGCATACAGACAGTGCCCAAACCCTGTGCACACACAGTGCCCAAACCCTGCGTACAGACAGTGCCCAAACCCTGGTACAGACAGTGCCCAAACCCTGCATACAGACAGTGCCCAAACCCTGGTACAGACAGTGCCCAAACCCTGCATACAGACAGTGCCCAAACCCTGGTACAGACAGTGCCCAAACCCTGTGCACAGACAGTGCCCAAACCCTGGTACAGACAGTGCCCAAACCCTGCATACAGACAGTGCCCAAACCCTGTGCACAGACAGTGCCCAAACCCTGTGCACAGACAGTGCCCAAACCCTGGTACAGACAGTGCCCAAACCCTGTGCACAGACAGTGCCCAAACCCTGCACACAGACAGTGCCCAAACCCTGCGTACAGACAGTGCCCAAACCCTGTGCACAGACAGTGCCCAAACCCTGTGCACAGACAGTGCCCAAACCCTGGTACACACAGTGCCCAAACCCTGGTACAGACAGTGCCCAAACCCTGCGTACAGACAGTGCCCAAACCCTGCTGGTTTTGGCTTTAGCCCCCAGGCGCTCGGCCTTAGCCCTCCCCAGCAGCTCCAGAATGCTTGTGCAGAGCAGTGTGACACGGCTGGCTGGGACACGGCTGCGCTCTGCTGGAAAGGGAGCAGGGAAGGGACATCCCAGCGGTACAGGCTCTGCTGCTGGATGGGACGCACACAGCGGGGAAGGAGCAGCTGTGCTCTGGGAGAGCCGGGACAATGGCACAAATCGGGTGTGATCCTTGCTTTACTCGCCCCCCGTGCACAGACACTGCAGCTGCTGGCCTGGGAATGCTGTGGAGTTCCTGGAGTGGCAGGGGGAGGCGGGGATGGGTTCTGACCCTGAATCCAAACACTGAATCCAAACACTCTGCCAGCTTCAGGTGCAGCCCAGCCCAGCAGCTCAGCCTGCAATGCATCAAACACAAGGCTGCAGGTGCAGCCCTTCCTTCCTTCCTTCCTTCCTTCCTTCCTTCCTTCCTTCCTTCCTTCCTTCCTTCCTTCCTTCCTTCCTTCCTTCCTTCCTTCCTTCCTTCCTTCCTTCCTTCCTCTCCCTCCTGTCCTTCCTTCTTCCCTCCCTCCCCCCATTTCTTGGCCTGTAGGTCTCACCCTTGCATTTTGCCAGTGAAGAGAACCATGGAAACAGCAAAATTCTAGTGATTATAAGCCCCAGCAAAGGTTCCCAAGCCAGAAGACTGAAAGGTCAATTATGGACTTAGGCAAGCTCATAATAAGGGGGAGGTTTGGTGGAGCCTGCTGCCAACCTCACCTCTCAGCACAGAAGCTGCTGGGTGACCTCCCCTTCCCTCCAGCTGCAGCCACTGCTCTTTCCAAGACAGATAAGCAAGTGGTATTTATTTATTACTGAGTCATTACAATTTTTTTATACTGCAGTCAGGCTGCAGGAGAGTGTGGGACTGGCAAGAAGGAAAGAAAAGATCATTGGTTGGCTGTGAAATAAGGATTTCAATAACAATTAGAGCAGATTAGATTAGAAGCATGGGGAAATACTGGCCTTGTCAGGTTTTTCTGTGTTGATTTTCACATGCTTTCTATTTTTCCAAATGCTATATTTGTTACTTTTCCCAAAGTCTCACACTGGAAAGTAAAAATGGGAAAATATGTGGTCCAATCACTACTGTGTTGTATATATATATAGATATATGTATATATATAAAGATATATATATATATGTTGTGTATACACAACATGTGTATACACAAAATATATGTATATAAATATATCCACATATCCATTGTCTATACATCCATATGTGTGCATACATGATGAACTTGTGTTCACATGTAAACATGTATTTACATGAACTTCTAGTTCACCAACTTGGCATTTTTCCCCAGTATTCTTCTGCACAAGTGTGGGAAAAGAACAGAGAACTTGTTGTCCAAAACAGAGTTATTCTAGAGCAGTCTGAAGAGATAAATTTAATATATGGACAATTTCAGTAGAAAAGAAAGTGTAGAAGAAACAATCTGCAAATATACATTTAATCCTCCTCTGCTTTTACTTTCCCTTTTCTCTATCCAAGGTAACAGAACTATAATTTCATCAGTCTAAACAGTACCAGCACAAATACCATGGCCTGATAATCTTGTAACTTTAGCTACAGGAAATATTATTTTATGTTGTGAGCAGCACAGAGTGATTTGGATCCTTGCAGGAGCCCAGCCTGTGCCAGCAGGCTGTCCTGGGTGTCCCCTGGGGCACAGCTGAGTGTGGCACATGGGCTGCAGAGGGGACACCAGGAGCCACCAGCACTCCCAGCATGGGGGAAGAAGCAGAATTATACAGGAGCAAGGGTCTGTTTGCAGGGATGAGGGATCCACATGTCCTTCAGCAGAGCAAAACACAGCCCTATGTAGCTCTGGACTGAGTAGATCATAAATACCAGCCCAGAGTGTTGGCTCGGTGATGTGGTTCTCTTGATAGGATTAAATTGTGAGAGTGTAATGCATGGAAAGCCTAAGCAGCACTCAGCCATGCACAAGGAAAAGACTGATCTAAAAGAAGGAGTGATGCTGATTTTATGCTTTCATTCTCCACGTTTTGTCAATTTATTTCGGAAGGAATTTCTGCCTTTCACTTCCTGAGTTATATTGATGGTGTGGAATTGGTATATGGGGATGGTGCCCAGGATCACTCTGAACCACAGAGGAACCACTGCACATGTAAAGGTGATGAGATCAAGGTATTGTTGAGCAGAAGATCCAAAATAGCTGTGCTCTTGTTAGGGATGGTAGTTCTCCTCAAAAACAGGAGTCAAAAAACTGAGTCCACTGAGTACAGATACCTGACAATCTGGACAAAGCCTAAAATGTCTCTAAGATCAGGAAGGAAATGACTGATATAATATATCCAGGTTTCCAACGCTGAAGAATGGGGAAATGCTGTGAAAAGGGAGTAGAATGATGAAATTTTCCACTCTTTCCCTCTGCTACCATCCATTTCCACGACACCAAACAAGAAAAGCAACAAACCTCCTAAAAATATGGAAAAGATCTGGTATATCTCTTCAGTGTCAATCTATTATACAGGACATTTAATCAAAGATATCATAGATGCTGCTTAGAAATGAAGATTTCCAGTGTCTGGCAATTTCAAGGCACTGCTTCACTGAAGTGCCCAGTATTGTACTGGAAGTGAGGAACAGCAGCTGAATTCTGTTTTAACAGCATCAATTCTCAGCTTCTTTCATAATCTGTTTGACCTTCATAATCTGTTTGACTCCACAGCAATCAGAAGGACTTTTTTTCCCATTCTTTTTAAAAATAAATTAATTCCAAATCTGAACGCACACCATCACATTTGGTATTACCATAACAATAGAAGGGAAGTGTCTGAGAGAAAAAAATGGAAGCCTTCAGGACAGAAGCAGAAAATATGAACATTTGTGGGAAAGGACATCACATCCCTGCTGTCAGTAAATTCAGATGAATGATAAACTTGGTTCCAATGGCCTTGCCATGTGTAAGTTAGCTGACTCGGAAGCAGGGGTCAGGCTTATTTGAAGTGACATGAGAAAAAATCTGTGAGAGGAAGAACTGAATCTCTAGTATTGAATTTGCCTCCTTCTCTAGAACAAAAGCTGCAGTTTTTTCCCTCCAATGGCCACAGCAAACAGCATTACTAAAACCACAGCAGCTTTACTGGCAGCACAGAAGGAAACCGAGAGGCAGCGTGCAAACTGCGCCGCACATTATGGGAAAACGATGACACAGATGAAACTTATGAAAGAGCACATTCTCTTGTTGGTCTGAAAGAGCTTTTTGGCTTTGCATGTTTGATTCACTTTTATCTTCTTTCTAGAGAAAAACACATGGCAGCAGTGTGGAAAAATGAGTGATGATGTCAGAACTGGCTTATGAAACAGAGCTGTGTGTCTTTACAGTGTACAGGTATTAGAACAGATTTCATTTTGTCTCACGTTCTTTCTGATACCTCCCCCTCCCCATTAGATTTCTCTATTTGCACTCCTTTATTTAATAATAAATACACCTGTTTTCTCTCTGCTTATATTTTTTAATTGTCCCTTAGTTCCTCTTCATCCAAAGTTTCCTATCACTAAAAGGGGAATAAGAACACTGACTTACCTCTGTAAACTGTTAAAAAAGCAGATGAAGACTCTAGGTAACATTGCTGCTAAGGAATAGCAAATTACAATGTACTTTATCTGAGCCAGATAAATATTCTATATTTTTATTAGATGTAAATCATTAATTTGAAAAATTATTAATCTTTAATAAATGTTAAATGAAATCTGCAACAGTTTCCTGGTAATTGGACCCAAACATGATGAATGTTTCACTTAATTCAACATTTTAGAAAGGGCTCTACTGAATACATTTGTTAATTAGGCTACAGGGATTTTTCTTCTCTTTTTGTACTGAATTAGAATATTCTTGTGAGATTGTGGCTTCTATGAAGAAGAAGAAAATCAATTTATTAGCCTGGGCTGATGAATTTGGTAAACTCACTGTGTGCACTTCCTTTTACTTTACTGAAAACAAAACATGTCACAGTCCCCCATTTAGATCACAATAGAACAGAGAAAAGGAACAATTGGTAATGGGAAAATGTTAACAAATCTTACTGTAAAGTATGATTTGGACCTCTTTGTATTACAGTACTCATACAGCTGTATTATGATGCAATAAAGATGGAAATAACTTATGTTTTGAGAAGGATATTGGTTCAACACAATTCTATATATTACCAGAATCTGATGGTTTCATTTCTTGAAGCACACTGAGAACTTTTCTCCACTAAGAACCACTACAGAAATGCTCCTGTAAATATTAAAATCCTGTTGACTGAAACTAAATAGACCCCACATGGTTGCTTACTTGTGACTAATTTACTTTGAAGATTTTTCTCTAGTCATTTTCCTGCTGACCCCTGTAGTAAACTTCTGGTGCTTCTCTGTTTGTTTTTCTCGGGTGGAGTTTTTGTTTGGGTTTTTTCAATGAAGAAACATAACCAGAAAATGGAACTGATCATAGTGTTACCTTTTTATCTTGGCCATGTGGTGATAGAACTTTGAGCTATGGTGCCTGAGTAACATGCCAAGAGCATCTGGAGCTCTGACCTGTGAGCCAACTATCTGGGTACTGCTAGAATTAAAACTGATAAAAAATATATTAGCTAGAGGGGTGATTTCAGTTTCAGTTTCACTCTGATGCTGTGACTCACAGGATTTCTGAAGTAAATGGATGCAATCCATAATCTTCTGGTAAGAAGACTCTTTGAAAAAAGATTAGATAATTATCAATACACTGAAACACACCGCCTTAGCTCGAATTGTGAGACACACAAAATAAACCCCACAGCCCCAGCTCAATAATCAATGCCATTTCTATTTCTATATAACATTTTATAATACCAGGCAAGAAAAGTTCTTACTCCAGAATTCTTACAGGAAAAGTTTTTTGTCTTTTAAAAGCCTTGTAATTAGCCTTCAGGGAAAATCTGTATTTACATGGAAATAACACACTGGAGCAGCAGCATCTTCTGTCCTTGCAAAGACTCCAGTGGGCATGTTAGTGCCAATAAAAGATGTCTCAGATGGGCAGATAAACGGGAATACAAATTAAGAACTTGTTTTCACAAAGATCTCAAGTTACAGAAACATAGGACTGGCATCCCCCTGGCAAAGGAATAAGAAATGGATGGTTTCTCCATGCCCTAAAAAATAACTGAACTCATGAAATGCAACAAGAAAAAAGAAAATGCTGAAAAAATGCTGAAAAAACCCTCCAGAATGCTGAAAATGAGCTGTAAATTATCTCCCCTTTCTTTAAAATCTTGCTTTCTGTTTGCTGCTGGTTATGGGAAGGAAGCACAAGGTGTTCCAGCTTTACCATCCAGTGGTATTTTTCTGCAGGCATCAGGTGCATCTGAGTAAGCAGAGCTATTTTTACATGCACAACCATCTCACCCAGTAAAGCAATCACATAAGTGCAGAGTCATGCACAGCACCCAGGGGAACCACTCCTCTTGGTTTGAAGTGTCACACACAGGGGAAGGACACACAAACTGCATCCTAGAGATTTTCACGGGCTCGTGACGAAGTCTCGGTTTCAGACTCTGCCCTTACCCATAACAAAATTTTCTCAGAAATTTAACACGGTTAAGTCCAGATTCAGTCAGATTTATTTTGGTGGCAAGAAAATTTCAGAAAGTCCCAAATACAGCCATGACAGCCACTTTCCTGGCTGACACATGGAGGAATGCATTGGGGACCTCCAGAGCAAGAAACGTGACAGTCCTGATCCCTGAAACCTGATGGTGCAAACTGCAGTGCTCCAACTTCTGCTTTTGCTTGTTTGGCACATAGACTTGAGTACTTGCTGTGCCTTGTTCAATACATACAACCAAAAACAAAGTTCAGAATTATGCAAACTGAAAGGAATCAATGCCACATTCTACAGCTTCAACATGCTTCATTTTCCCAGGAGGTGTCTGGGAAGTGTTGTGCCATTAAATGGTCAGACTGCTGTGTGTAAATCAACATCAAACAAGAAGAGATACTCAGCTAAACATTAACATGGCCCAGAGATGAATATTTAACTCAAGTGTGTATGGTGATGTTCTTCACAGAGGTCTGCTAAGGGGCCTTGGCATCATTTATGCCAGGATCTGCACACAGCAGGATGTCACTGCAAATACTCTGACCTCCTGACTTAAGCTTGTTGATGTTTGACACCACCTTTTAGAATTTTAAATGGAAATATCTGAAGAGTGACAATGATAAATGTTGCTGAACCTTTCAGTATGTACAGGATAACCATTTTCAAGCCTGTGGCAAAATTTAAATTTTCACTTCTTCCAAGTACAGTGCAGCAGGCAGATATTAAACAAAAAAACCCAGCAGGCATGTGGCAAGTAAAATAACCCTAACTTTTCTTGGGGAAAATAAAATGGAGCTAATATCCTTTTTGTTATTCCATGCTTTTAGCAGCAGCTCAGACACTGGGATAAGCAGGCTGCTCATGGAGATTTGAGGATTTATTTCATGATGAAGTTTGTATCCTGCTGCACTCTGATCTCTGCTATCCAGTGTGGTAATGAGCTCCTGGGTGTCTTTTCAGGGTAAAATAGCTGCATGTCCAGGAGCACAGTAAGGGGACCCCTTGCTCAAGGGTCAGACAATGCACACAAGTCTCAGGTAAGGTTTTTGTTCTTCTAGCTAGCCTCACTAGCAGTCTTCTATGAAGGAGGAGGGTGATGAAAAGAGGAGATGTATGCCCAAACCCATGTGCCAGGGCATGTGTTCTGTGCTTCAGGCTATTAACACAAAAATCTGGAGGATACAAAGCAGTACTTCTGTTATTTTGGATACCTTAACAAAAAAAGGGTGACAGCAGGGCAGGCAGGGGCAGCATCCTTACCCAGGAAAGCCACATTCCTGCAAGAGTAGCTCCCTGGCAGGAACCAGGGACACCCAACAGCTGGCTATGTCCTAGATGAGGCCCTAGGGAGGGAGGTGAGGAGCAGTGACGGCAGGGTTGGGGTCAACAAGGTCCCAGGCCACAGTTCCAGGATCCCAGTGGTGTCAGGCACAGAGCAAGGCTGCTGGCCTGAGCTAAAGCAGCTGCAGAGGTAACCCATCACAGTAACCCATCCCAGGTTATATGTGCGATGCTGCTTGAGATGCAGAAAGTTAAAAGCTCCTTGCATAGAAATTGGGATGTGAACCAAAAGCTGGCTGTGCATAAGTCCAGTTTTTAAGCTGGATGCTGGGAAGCAGGATAATCTGCCAGGCAAAAGATGTGTGAAGGGGGCCCATTCTCAACCATGCTTTTATAGCCCCCATCACTACCAGCCTCCACAGTGTTGCTGGGTGGTTTTCTCTGCTTCAGTGAAGAAGCAAAAATACAGAAAAAGTGTGGTTTTGAACAGTTTGCTCCATGTAAGCAGCAGGATGATTTCTGCATGTTAACCAACTACATCACACTTTGGATCACCACCAGCCAAGAGTACATATTTCATAGAACCATGGAATTGTTTAGGTTGGAAAAGACCTTTAATATCATTGAGTCCAACTGTTAACCCAGCATTGCCAAGTCCATCACTAAATCCCACCCCCAAGTGCCCCAGCCACACATTTTTTAAAACCTCCAGAGATGCTGATGCCACCACTGCCCTGGGCAGCCTGTTCCAGCGCTTGATAAACCTTCTAGTGAAGAATTATTTCCTAGTATTCAGCCTAAGCTTTCCCTGGCACAACTCCCAGCAAATAGACATGGTGCAGGTATTTCCCTGTTTGCCTCCATACCAATTGCTACACACACACATCTTCCTATTTTCTGCCAAAATCAAATAACATCACACTCCTTTAAAAGCAGTGAGGCACATACCAGGAAAATGAAGGACATGTCTCACACAAATTTGAAATCAAGAACCATAAATGGCAGACATTCAAATTACTCAGCATCACCCTGCAGAAGTAACAGTAATAATTCACTTTGGCACTCACCATCACATTGAGCATGCTACACTTTGAACAAAGGTCTCACTTCCCCATTCTATCACATCTCATGTTGTTTTTAGCTGAACCTATCCAGTCTGTGGGCAAGCCATAGGGGGAGAGTCACTGCAAGGCTGGCACTGTCAGAGGCTGAGCAGAATTAAGGACATCACCCATTTCTCTACATGGAAAAACCTGTGTACACAAGGGTAGGAGCAGAGACGAGGGCCCTTCTCCACTATCTGCCCTCATGGATCCCAAAGACTCCAAGTTTGTTGGTAAGACTAAAGCCCCAGCATGACAGGTATGGACCAAATCAGCATCAGGCTACTCCTCTGACAAGGAGCATCTGTGCATTAGTGAGGAACAGCTCATGAAATTCCTTGTAGCACTGAGCAGCTCCAGACTGAAACAGCAGCACAAGTAGGGCCAGCTACTCCTCTGCTCCATGCAAAAGCATCTCCTCTTTCTAACAGGGTACAAGACTCAAATGCTCCCCACACAGAGCAGCCAGGAAAGCCCTTTCATCCCCATGGTTCTCTCACGAGGCACAGCAAGGTCAGATTCCCAATTCCATTTGCCTCTGCCCCAGGGAACTGGAGCCCTCTTGGGCAGCAATCCCCTGTGTGGGCTGCTGCAGGAATAAATACTCAGTGATCACCCTGGGGATAACAGACTTTGAATGTCACGTGCCCTGTCAGAGGTACAGAAAACCTGACGTGACAGGTAGCACAGCTCCCTTGTGGCAAAGCCATCCTGGAGCTGTTATGCAGATGTGCTGGGAAATTCTCAAGGTGCTGCTCTGGCAGAGACTTGTTCCATTTGGCTTAGATTGCTCTGCAGGAGATTTATAGCTGAGAATATTGCTGAGGTTGGAGATGTTATTAATAAAGATGAGAAAAGGAGAGGCTGAAAATACCTTTCACATGTAATCTTCCAGTATAGATGGACATTAATCCATGGGTAAACCCGGGAAAGAGACAAATTTTGTTTTCTGAGTTCTGTAAACATAATTTTGTCTATTAGCAGGAGTCATGAACAAGTTCTGATACTGTTATTATCGGACATTACATCTTGAAAACTGCCAATTCTTTTCCAAAGTGTTTTCAGTGTTTTTAGCTCAAGGACTGTGCACTTCTTCAGCTCATAATATTTTGATATTATATGCAGCTTTGAGCAAACCTCTAGGTATCTCATTGTTTCTGATGCCTTCAGAGGCTACCTAGAACAGAGGCTAGATGGTGTTAAAGGAATAAAACAGGTATTTATTAAAAAGCCTTCAAAGGATACACCTTGGGCAGCACAAGAGCCTGGGACTCTGAGTCACAAGTTTTCACACTTCTATAAGTTTTGCTCCTTTTACATATTAGGGTTAATTTTCCAATTATAGCTTCAGGTTATGAAGTCCCACCCTCCCAGATTGCTCTCCTCAATTTGCTGTTTGTACTTTTGGGCATGAAGCTGCAATGGTGTCCTTGTTCTCGGGCTAGAAAAGGATTGTTTTGTCTGACTAAACTGTGAGGAGAACTTGCTTACACTTCATATGAAGTTCAGAGTCACACACTAACGCAGTCACACACAGAATCTGGAAAATATGAAAGCTAAAATTTAAGGCATCACTTCAGGTCTCCTCCTTCCAAAACAGAGAAAAAAAATTTCTTCCTGATTTCATTCTATTAAATGAAAATTACAGGAGCCTCGTAAATGCTATGAAATATTGGTATCTTCCCCACCTCTGTTTGGGGTAACATTTGCTGTACCAGGTGTGGTTGGGATGGAGCTAATTTAATAACAGGAGCCTGACCAAAGCTGTGTTTTAGATCTGAGGCCAAAGCAGTGCTGATAACAGAGCAGTGCTTTAGCTGCACAGTGCTTGCACAGCCTCAAGGCCTTCCCTGCTTCTCTCTGTCCCAGGACAAGGCTGGGGTGGGCAGGAGGGAGAGGCCACAGCCAGGACAGCTGCCCCCATGACCCAAGAGATTTTCCATGTTCTTGAGCAGTAAAACTGGGGGTGGTGGTGGTGTGTCAGAACAAGCCATTACTCAGAGGCTGTTTGGCCATTGGCTGGGGGTGGGAGGTGGTGAGTGATGCCTTCACATCAGTTCTTTGGTTTCTTTTTCTTTGCTCTGTTACTAAACTCTCCTCACCTCAGCACACACGTTTTGCTTGCATTTGCCCCTCTGATTCTCTCCCCCACCCTGCTGGGGGGTTCTCACCTGCCAGCTCACCCATCACACTCCTCTCGTACCTCTGGAAAGAAACAATGCCCAAAGCACAGCTTTCCTCTCAACAGCTAATCAATCATTTGGCTACTCTCACTATCACACGAGCAAACTCCTTTACTCCATTTCCTTTAAGTTTACAAGAAACCCTCAATTTTGCCTACAGGAAAGAACCATGAACCAAACTTCGGACTCATTATCTGGCAAATTCATAGCTTTTCTTTCATTCTGAGACACTTCCTGCATAGCTCACAGGAAATAAGAGATGGGGGTGATTGTGTTTCATTTCTTTTAAAGCTGTTGGGTCAGCTAATGGCCACACCATCATGTCAGAAATCTGATTTGAGAAAACATACTACAAGGAGTTGTTTTATCTCTAAGTCCCAGCAGTGATGGTGCAAAAGTCATATACAGATATAGCAGAAGCAAAGTTTGTAGGGAGAGACAGACAACTAATCTGAGGAAGTAGAGATGATCTCAAGAGGTCTTTGTTCTTTTTCCAGATACAGCAAAGGATCCAACAAAAACACTCATCCTCCAAATCTTCTCTTTTAACAGTGCCTCTAAATTTTTTTTTAAGGTGTAATTTCAGTAAATACAAGATTATGCCAATATTATAATCTGCTCTCAGAGAAAAGGGAGTATTTCCAAAGCTGGTTACATGCAAATTGTGACTTTGGTGGAAATCCTTGAAGTTCAAACCCACTGTTTCTGAAACCAGTCCTTTTAAAGGTGTCTATGGGTCTGCACACCCTGAAACTGGGACATCACAATTACACTAAATCTGACTTACTAACCCCCAAATGAGCCACTATGTAGAGTATTGCAGTGTAGAGAACATTTCTTATTTTGTTTATGCAAGGCCTAACAGAATTAACTTTCTCACAGCTGATTTCCAAGCATTTAAGGCATAAACAGATAAGTGTGTCAATTAAATGGTCATAATGGCTCATTCTGTTGAACCAGTTTGAAGTCAAAACTTCGAGGTTTTCTCTAAAAATTAAGTAAGGATAAGCACAGACTGATGTGATCTTCATTCCATAGACCAAATAATATTCTGCAGCCTTTTTGCCTTTAAGCCATCTACATCAATGTCATTATTGTCAGTGCTGGAAGATTCACATGGCAAAGCAAATTAAGCTCTTACAAAACTTATTCAAGTCAAGCAGCAAACTCAAGGGAAGAGACAGCAGAAGTCAGTGTCAATCAATTCTTAAACTCACCCCTTTAGATGGTGGTCTCTCTATTTGTTCCATTAAATAAATCAGTAGCTCTCATCAGAAACTTAAATGAAAACCATACATCTAGAATCCCCTGTAGTATTTCCTCCATAGCTTAGGGCAAGAAGAGAGTAAAGACTTTGCCAAACAGCCACTTACCCTAAAATGTACATTAACCCAATAATAATCATAACATATTGCATAAATTTAATATAATTAATTGGGAAAAAAACCCATTTAATTTAGAGCTGGAAAGGTTTATTCCTGTAGACACAGACATATTTCACTGTACCACGAGTGTAAGTTCCTGTGGCACTGTGTAGCTCAGACACATTCAGCCATGAAAACAGCTACAGTGGCTTTTCTTTCAGGATTTATCACTTTGAAGAAATACATTATTTTTTCTTATGGTTTCCTGATTTTATCTTCTACAATCCATACTTACTTGCATGTCCACATTAAACTAATTTATTGTGCTAAGGCTGAGAAGGCACTGGCATGCAGGCTCCTCAAAAATACAATTTTTCCACATTCCATTAATTCTGTTTGAGAGCAGAAAGTGTCAAAATGCTTGTCTGCTTCAAGCATGACCAATGACTGAGAATACGCTTTCTCTGGCTTATAACAACAGCAGCCTTGAACAAGAGCTTAAGTTTTCAGTGGCTGGGATCTACATGGCATTAGTTCTTCACTTCAGTCTGAAAAACACTACATTGATGGCTTGCATTTAAAACTCTGCTGAAAACTGCTTTTCCCTTTCCTGCCAGGATGATTGATGGATTTTCTGCTTTACAGACAGAGCTCCACAGGAACACAACTGTGCTGTTTCTTGCCTCTGAACTGGACATTAATCAGAATTTTAGGAAATGTTGCTATTTCTGTGGAAGAAGAATGAATGGTGTGGTAAGGACACTTCCACTTTCTAGTTCTAGTTGCTTAATTCTTCCCAAAACTTATTCTATATTATAGTTCTGAAACTATTTCACCACCTAGTACCAAGGATGTTCTAAGAAGCATCCAATGTTTCTTTTCCCGATTTAGAATTCCAGTAGAATTGAATTCCTACGTAACTATGATTTATTTTGAGGTTCCTGACAGTCTTAGGAAATCACCTTTCCCCATCATCCTTTAAAACAAACGTTTAAAATAAGACATTTAAATCAGAAATTTATCTAACCAAACTCAAGAAGTCTGTTTGCTAAAAAGAAAAAGCTAAAGATCAAAAATGTTGAAACTGGTTTTATTCTAGTTAGAATGAGTGGTTTTGATCAGAAACATCACGGACACCACTTTAGGGAGTTTCATTACACAACATTAACATATCAAACAAATCTGCAAACAACTAAGTTTTTACCTGCACACCTTTTGTTTCCAGTCTTGCAAGTAAATGCCAAGTTATTCAGAATTAATAATTTTATTTTTTCCCCTTAAAATTGGCTGGCCTTTGAGGAAAGGTGAATAACAAAAACCAGAAAACTCACATCACTCTGTATTAACCAAAGCAGAAAATCCATTTCATATATATCTAGAATCCACAAAAAGTCCGTAACATGGATCATATATTAAGAGTTAGAAAAGTGTTTCCTGCAACACACAAAAAAAATGTCAGCAGTATTTCAAATAATCAGATTTAGGGAAGGGTTTCCTATGACAACTACAAGCCAACATATCCTGCACTGTTCAACAGGAATAAATAGACGTGGGCAAACCCCCAGGTTTTATCCAGAACAAGCTCAAAGAAGTAATTTGCTTCTAAGTAGGAGTGACCTAAGCCTGTGGGTAAGGAAACAGCCTCCACTTACTGCACACTTAATGCACCAGAGAGCTTTTTACGTTCTTGTAAATAGAAACACAGCTCAAAAATCAGTGACATCACGAGAAGGGTTTCCAAAGAACCAAGAAAACTGCTTGAACTTCTCAGATCCAGGGGCAGCAGCAGCAGCACTGCAATAAATTCCAGTCTGCAAGGTCAGACTGAGGCAACTGGTGTTATTGTGCCATGGGCAGACAAAAGAGAAACTGCAAAAGTGAGATTATGCAGGGGAAACTAAGCAGGGCCTGAAACAGCTGAACATACAGCCAGTGAGCACAGGAGGGTGAACTGAGCAAAGACCCAAAGCACTGAGGAATTACAAAGCGTAACAGAAAGCTCTTGCCTTGACTTGGACACAAACAGATCAAGGGCCTGGTGAGAGGCCCCTACAAGAGGGTACCCAGCTTATCTACTAACACCCACCAGGATGAGACTGAGGCACCTCAGTCCATATAAATGTGAAAGAAATACCTCTTAGGGAAAAGTGTTGGGACTGCTATGGATCTGACCAATGTCATGGCTCATCCTGGTTATTTCAGCCCTACTGTAACTACGAACATGGGCTCTGGGACTCTGCCCCCTGCATCAAAACACTTTTGGTTTTTACATCCTCCAAAGGGCAAACCATGTAAAAACAAAACCAAAACAAGAACAACAACAAGAAAGCCCCAACAAAACAAACAAACAAATAAAAAAACCCCCCACAAAAAAACCAAACAAACCCCCCCTCAAAAAAAAAAAAAAAAAACCAAAAAAACTAACCCAAAGCCATCACCACCACCACCAAAGCAGGGAAAAATCTTACATTAGAAATAAATAGACCCCATTCTACTTCCCCTAGCTAAACAAAATATTTTCATGTGTGTAAACAGAAAACAAGACTGAAAAAGGAATGTTGTGTTCTAAGTCAGAGCCTCAGTGCAGACAGATGGCTACATATGTACGTCATAGACATGAGTTCATCCAGTTTTGGGAATCCTGGCAGCCCTTGGGCCAATCTCTCAGGGACTTTGTCATTCCAGCAGAAAAACATGTTGAACATTATCTCATCAGAACATCCAATACAGTGATGTATAGAAAGGATGTTTAGTCCTGCCCATGGAAGGAGTGTAAACATGCCTGCAGCTCATAATTACTGTTGATCTATGAGTCACAAAAGCACCAACACTTCAATTGTTCAGCATGAAAATCACATTTTTGGACACACATAGAGATTTCTGGCAGCATCTTATGTAGCAGGGAGTAGGTCACATTATTTTACAGGTTTTCTCCCTTTTGTACTGCACGTTCTACAGCAAAGGAAATGTGAACTCATTGCTTTTTTTTTCAGCCTATAGCAGCAAGAGGATCACCTACAAATTTCTAATTAGCTCTGTTTAATCACCTCAAGGCAATTCCAACGCTTTTAAAATATCATTATGTCACAACTTACCCTCCAGGACAATCAGTGGTGACTTAAGACCATAGGGTAAACCACAGCTCGATTGGCTGAATGACATCTGGAGCTCACAAGTAAAAAATACATTTTCTTACAAATTGAGTAGAGGTCACTCTTTAGAAAATGACAGAGCCACCCATTATGTTGTATAGTCTTGTCCACAGAGAATTACTCTTTTAAATACAAAGACTCATAAGATTTTCACTAATGTTACAGAAATAGAACTACTACATTTAGAGAAATTGTTCTTACCCCCTCAACAAATAATTCATACTTAAAAATGAAAATTTAAATATATGTACATTTATGAACCCTTCATTAATCTAGCCATACTGTTCACCTTTCTTTCTTTCTTTCTGCTTTCTTAGGAGCAATTTCATTTTCTTTTTGTTTCTAGGCAATATCTAATCCCTTTTTTCCATGCACTCTATGATGCATCTCACACATGACAGTAAGTTGTGATGATGCACAAAATTACTTATTCAAAACAGCTTTGTTAAGAGTTCTTTAACAAAATCTGAGGTTAAATTTTTCCCACATGGGAAATCACATCTATCCTGTTACATCCTACTGAGAAAGAGTTAAAGCGAACTTCATCTTATATTTCATGTTGAAACCAGTACAGTATGGAAAATAAACTTTCTTTTCTTTATATTAAGTCGTGCAGAGCATACCTGTTGTTCACACAGTACTTAATAAGCCCTCAGGATTGTGCAACCCCAAAAAGAACAAGTGTGCCACAGCACAAAGCAGCTGCTTTATCAACAAACTGGGTAAGAGTGCGGAGAGGCAATCCAGGAAAAGCCAGGTGCTAGAAACACAGCAAGATGTGACTCATTCTTTGGCAGCAGCTCCTTTGACTGAATTCCCAGGAATTCCTCTGTATTTCAGAAGTGACAAAAGGAAACAGTCATCTCAGGGCATTCCCAAGTACACGAGGGATGAGTTTCTTACTCAGCACTTACGCAGGTCAAATTTCCCTGGAGTCACTGGTGCTTTCCTGGGGGAATGCTGCCTTCACCCAAGGCACCAGTAATTCCAAATTTTCAGTAATGCTCTATTTTAATATACTAACACCATACTACAAATGTAACTGTATTATAAAGGATTTTATTTTGCAGCTAACTAAATTCCCTGATGCTTGCCCCATCTGCAAACATGGCATGGCTGAGTTTCCTTGTAGCTTGCTAATTAATTGGCAGGAAACCAAACAATTCTCCAGTACCAGGGTTTCATCATACATTTCTACAAAATATTTTGACAGTCAGCAAAAGCAATCTTGCTCCAAATTCTTCAGTTAGCTCTGACTGTAACACAAGAAATAAATGTAACATGAATTCTATGTGGTTTTTTCACTTTTCTTTCTAATGTACATGAAAATGACAAAGCACAGGTATTTTAAAGCAGGAACTTTACTTTCTTCACAGTAAAGTCAGCATCTTAAGGGTGTAGAATATAACTTTGTACAAGTAAAAAATAAAAAAATATATTCCCTCAACTTCCACACATTTTTCATTGTCCTAAATCATTTGATTTTTACAGTATTAGATGAAATAGCAAATATGCCAGGGACCTGTACCACAAACAAGTGCTTTACCCTTTTCTGTCACACAGGGTCTCCTGTGAAATAAACTTCTATAAAATTCAGTTATATTTTCAGAAACAGCTTAGCTAACAGACGGTTTTGAATTTATTACTCCTAATTCTTACTAGAATAATTAAGGTGACAAAGTAATGACTTTCCACCTCAAAAAGCTTAATTGAATCACAGGATAATTAATGTTAAGAGGAACCTCAGGAGGTCTTTAGCCATCACCAGGGTGACTGACAGTCTCAACTTTGAAGTTCACCATCTTTTCCTTTCATCATGTTCCCATTCCTGTAAATTATTCCACACAAATTATTCACTGCTGTCTTTTTATCCTGAGACCTGCTAACACAGGAGGCTGCTCTCTATCACATTGTCTAAAGTCTTCTCCTTTTGCTGCCTCCACCAGCAGCATGTGGTGATTTTCACTTGCTGTATTTTAGGCACTTATGCCAGACACATCTCCCGTGGCTGTGCTGAACCTTGTGCACGAAGGCTGTGTGCACACGGAGCTCTGTGCTGTACACGTTATGATGCACATGCACACACATACACACAATAAATACTACTGCAAATAACCAAATGTAACCTGGGACTCATTTTTCTACTGGTTTAAGGCTCTTTACTCCCACTTGGTTCCATCAGAATGGTAACACGGACATAACTAAACCAATCTGAAATATGCCTTCTTTCAGTCCAGCTTATACCATACGAGAAATACTACGCCAGTGTTACTCCGACAGTGATATTCTTGATTAACAAGTTCTGTCTCTGTGCTGCCAATAAAAAAAGTTCTGTACCATAGGGGCAGCCAGTGGGCAGCAGTTTATTCAGTGTGAAGCAGCTGGTTTTGCTCTCATTAACTCACTCTGAGACTATAAACATTGGCTGGTGATATAGATTTAGATGGCCGAAGATTTTGGTTTGTTCGAGGTCTTACTCCTCTTCCACACCTGCACAGGCCCGGGGCTTGTGAGGGGGGACGTGCTGCTCTGCCTGGGTGCGGAGCCATCCCCTCGCCACCGCTGCAGACACAACCACCAGAGAGAGGATTCCTGGGCCTTTCTTCTCCGGCTGCTGCCCCGGGGCCGGCGGAGCGGGGAGAGCCGAGAGCCCGGGGGTCGCCGCCAGCGGGGAAAGTCCCGCTCCGAGCCGGGAATTCCCGCAGCGGCGCCGGGAGGACGCGGCGCTCCGGGGCTTTCGCAACGCGCAGCCAGCGCCGCCCGCCAGCCCCCGAGGGACCCTCGGTGCGCCGGGAGCCCCGCTCCCCCCAGCGCCCCTCCTGCAGCCTCCTGCCCGCATCCCCCCGCCCCGCCGGGACTTCCCCCGCGCCCCCGAGCCTCCCGCTCGCCCCCTGCCTCGCCCCCGGGTTTCTCCCCCCGCCCCCGGTGCCGGTTCTCCCGCTTGGCCCTGCCGGGGTTCCCCGGGCAGCGATGCCTCCGGGGCCGCATCCCGCGCGGGCCGCGGGGGAAAGAGCGCTCGGCACGGCTGGGATTCTCCCCCGAGGGCGGAGCTCAGCCCGGCCCGGCCCCAGCCGTAGAAAAAAGCAGCGGCACAGGCGGGTCCTGCGAGCTCTTAAAGGGAGCGACTGCCTGCTCCCCGGCGCGGAAGGCGGAAGAGCGAAACCGCTGCCTCGGTTCTGCTGCTCTCCGAGGTTTTATGCACCTGTCCGGGCTCCTGCTCGCCCTGGAGAAGGAACAGAAGGGAGCTGCCCCGGCCATGTGCTCGGTAAGCGAGGCCGGCAGCACAGACCCCTTGGTGACTCGCTTCAAGCAGGTGGAGGAGACGCTGGATAAGCTGCACCGGGAGAACAGAAGCTTGAAGAATAAAGTGCCTCGGTACAACGTGCTCTGCACCTTGTACCACGAGTCCACGCAGCAGCTGAAGCACCTCCAGCTGCAGCTGGCGGCCAAGGAGGCGACGATCCGGGAGCTGCGGGGCAGCCTGGCCCGGCAGCGGCAGCCTGGCCCGGCGGCGGGCGGGGATGCGGCGGCGGGTGCGGAGCCGGCCCACTCGCTGGTGGAGAGCCTGCTGGAGCAGCTGGAGCAGGCCCGCGACAGCGAGCGGCTCTCGGCGCGGAGAGCGGAGACGCTGTGCCAGGTACAGCCGCGGGCGCGCAGGGAGCGCAGCATCAGCAGCGCCTTTCCTTCCCTCGGGAGCGGCGCAGCATCAGCAGCGCCTTTCCTTCCCTCGGGAGCGGCGCAGCATCAGCAGCGCCTTTGCTTCCCTCGGGAGCGCGGTGCGGGGCGGAGGGTGCGGGCGTTTTGCTCCCGCAGCGCTGCTGGTGCTGCGAGCGGCTGGGGGCGCGCAGGAAGCGGCGCTGACAGCGATGCCCGCTCCATCCCCGGGTGCCCGAAGCAACTCGCTCGTTTGTGTCCAAAGGTGGCGCCCCCTGCGTTCACTTCAGAAAGGCAAACGATAAAATCCTAAACCAAAAACTTAGCAGGGCACCATAGATCTTCATGCAACTGTTTTCATAAGGAGAAAGGAAAACAGTAAAAAGCTCCTTGAATTTATTAGTTGCAACAATTTTGTTCTCAAAGATAATCAGCTGATGCCACGAATTTTTCTATTACAGTGTTTTGTTTGAAGTGCTCTTAAAAATGGATTTTTGTCTTAACAGTGAGGTAGCATGTTCATATTTGAAGAAGTAACTGAGAAGTCTGGAGAGATAGATTAGGGGAATCAGTACTTTTCTTGAAAGAAAAAAACCTGAAAACTGCATCCCTCCCCATCCAGCACAAGTGCTGTTTTGGTTACTGTCATTAAGAATTTCCCAGGTTCAGTCTGAAATTCTCAAAGATTTTTAAAGCATTTATTTCTAGAGGAAGCTGCATGAAGTAATTTCCAAACTGAGCAGCAGTAGTTAAAACTGAAACAAGTGTTTTTGTCATAAGTAATCTCTTGACCTAATGCTTATACAAAACATTTTCTATATATGACACTTACCTAAAATACATATTAAAAAGTTCATGCTTGGAAATTTGTTATAAGAGATCATCTCACTGACACTTTGCAGACAGATGACAAACCTGTGGTACTTAAGCATATTTGAAAGGCTGATGCTGAATATCTTTAAAGGGGAAGTTTAGCATTCAGCATGAAGCTAAAGAATGTAAATGTCAGTAATAAGAACAAGTGCTGTTTATCTATGTCAATGTTTATTTCTTGAAATAATAAAGTGCTATGCCCCATCAGAACACTGAAATAATTGGCATTAAATAATAACAACAACAAAAAAAAGACATTTTTTGTGAAGCCAGATGCCAGTGTGCTGGCAAAGTGTGTTCCCAGTGATTTACAGCTCTATTAGCACTCCTGAGAACTGGAATGGTAGAGCTGGGATTGGAGCTGTCTCGTGGTCTGCACTGGCATCCAGAGATCCTCGATTCTGGAGGAGCAGTGCTGCAGAGGTTTCTGGTACCAGCTTGTTTGTTTACAAAGCCAGAACCAGTGCCTTTCAGGTGCATGGAAATACAGGTGGTTTGCACCAGTCACCAAGCAAACTTCTTCCTTCCCAAAACACCTGCAGAGATGTTAATGCAGTGTGGATGATCCCACAGAGCTCCCAACAGGACAAGGAGATGCAGAACCAAGTACACAGTTGTTTGCTAGGGGCGTGTCAGACCCCCTTGTGTACCTGGGAGTCAGCTGTGCCCAAACTAGAGCCACTGCTGCCACCCACATGGATTTTCTTTACTGCTTGCTTGTCCTTACCTTACCATTCCCATCCTTTCCTAGGTGGGAAACTTGCTCTGTTTTCTCCTTGTGACAGTGCCAGGCAGTGAATACACTTTACTGGATTTGATGACTTAACAGTTCCTTTTTTTCTTTTGAGAAAAATCTGTATTATCTGGTAGTTTAGTGTACCTGTAAGTATTTTTCAGTCTCCACAGTTATTCATCTTAAGTTACTTTCTTTCTTGTTTTTGTTGCTGCTGTATAGTCATAAAATCTTCCTGAATTCTTGCTGCTTGTTCCTCCATTCTACTGATTAGAAAGTGTTTGCATGGCTGCCTGAGGCAGTTCTTGATTGATTGATCCAACAGTTCCAAGGTCTTGTGAACATACCGAAATGAAATGGATTTGATCTACTTTTTAAGTACTTTGCAATGAGTGCAGGAGCAATAAGGAATTACTGCAATATTGAAGTCTAAGATATATTTTGGCTTTTGACTTTATTTTGCTTTTAAATAACTTCCCCTCCCCCCTCTGTTTAGGAAGTGCAGAAGTTGAATCAGCAGCTAGAGGAGAAAAATGGAGAGATACAGCAGATGATAAATCAGCCTCCATATGAAAAGGAGAGAGAAATCTTACGACTGCAGAAGACTCTGGCAGAGAGGGAGAAGGCTCAGGCCACCAGTGATGTTTTGTGCCGTTCACTCACTGATGAAACTCACCAGCTTCAACGCAAATTAGCATCCACAGCAGAAATGTGCCAACATCTGGCAAAATGTCTAGAAGAGAAGCAAAGAAAAGAGAAGGGGAATTCAGATGACCAGATACCTACAGAGAGATCTAATCAGGTATTCTTAACAGCTACTGTGTGTGTCTTTGAAATCTTATTAGCTTCTGAGATGTTAATTACAGTAGGATAGCTGTAACTGGGGAATGGTGAGAACAGCCCTTTAAATAATTTCATGTAGGGTGTTAAGACTGCCAGGGCAATGGTATACAATTCTGTGTATCTGAAATTTAGGATGGAAGCAGTTGTCTACCACTTCAACTTTGGCCATATCATCAGAGGCTTATTTTTGGAGAGGAGAAGAACTTGAGAGGTTTCGTCCAACCTCAGCAATTCCATGGTCACAGTTCTTCCCTCAATACACAGCAGACAGTACCTACCTTATACTACCCCTGCTTCTGTGCAGCACTAGATGGTGCTGTGATTTTGAAGCCTGTCTCTTCTGATTGCTTATTAAAGTATCAAAATCACAAAAGAAAGTAGAGATATTTCAAAGGAGTTTTTATATTAAGAACTGTGTAACATGTGGTCTTCTCGGATCAGGATTTGGCTTTGCCCACGTAGTACAGCCCTACAGAAAGTTGGTTCGTGGAATATGAGTCAAGGTGTCTTACCTTTTTTTTTTGCTCTGGGATTCCCCCTGGCCTCTGAGTGCAGGGCAATGCTTCTCTTCAAGGGGATGTTTAAAAAAAAAGCTTCATAATAGGACAGTGTCAGAAGTGCTACTGCAGGGCACAAAGAAACACCTGGATTTTGGTGTACTTTGCTAATGGCTGTTGAGGCTTCAGTAAAAGTTCTCAGCATGGGGTAAAGGTAGATCATTGTTCTGTTGTTCCAGAAGTCCTGATGGCTGAGAGTCATTCATTAAACATTCATTAAAATGAGGTAATTCATTAAAACACCACAAGGAAATAACAGCAGTGCTGCCTCTAGTAACAGATCAGAGCAGTGAGTAGGGTGCTACAGACAGTTCTCACAAAAATGAACAATTCTGACTTTTGCTGTTACTGCTACACCATGGTAATGCTGTTTTCCACATGACCACTCATCTGTGCTGTTGTGATGAACTCTATACATACTCATGTCCGCGCTGTCAGACATCCCAGAAGTGTTTCCAAAGAAAACTCAGATTAAAGTTACTTGTAAGAAATAGGGGTTGAGTAGATAGAAGAAAAAAGGACTTTTTAAGGGACTTGAAGCATTTGGCATTATCATATTTAACGTGTAATTGATAGACAGGAAGCTTGATTGACTTTGATATATGCAATAAGAAGCTAACCTTGTACAGTGGGGACTTCCCTGTTGAAGAGGAGAAATTTCAGATGCCATTACTAGCTGATTCTAGGGAATTTTGCAAAAAAGTGTTCTATATTACTCACGTACACCGGGGTTTTTTTAAGCAGATGTCACAACTGTAAAAAAGAGGTATCATTTTAGTCAATTATTTAGCAAGCAGGGTTTTTTCCCCTCAGTAATTTCTTCCTAGTACTGCCCAAAATTGACAGTAATAACAAAGCAAGATGAAGGCATATCTGTGCCTTTGTCATGTGTTCTCCCACTCCAGACAAGTAGCTTTGTGTAAACTCTTAAACGCTGTTGCCATGAGGTCTATTTAATAGCAGTACCAAGGTCATAAAAACCTAGATGTATGTCATTACACATCCCATAAAAAAAAGATCACTTCCACTTAACAGCATCTGAGATTTTTATGTTAAAGTAACACCTAACTTTATCTGAAAATTACAGCTTTTAGACAATGAAACTTCACTTCAACCTCTTATCTGCAACTTACAAGAGGAAAACAGGATGTTAAAACAAAAAGTAGCTCACGTGAGTACTTTCATTTTGTTACACATTAATATTTGTTAAGTATTTTGTATTAGAGTAAATTTGGAATAGATAAGTCTGGTTAATGTAATTATATGGCAGTTTAAAGCAAGACAGTTTTTCTTAGTCCTTTCAACATGGCACATAGTTTTGGTTCCCTTAGCTAAGAACAACTTATTACATAATTTCTAACATACTGGATTTTTATTGTTAAAAAATACAGTGCAGAAGAAAACTTTCATGTTCCTTCTGTGGATCAGTATTCCACCCCAGAAGAACAGCACTAGGCCCACTAGATCCCTGCCTTTCCACATTATTTAATATTGTCCCTTTGGGCTGGGTGATTGGGAAGAGTCTGCACAATCATCTGCTCTCCTGTCCAGTGACTTACCCTCAGGGGTGGAGTCAGCATGTTACATTATCCCCTAGAGGATTTTGGTCCTGCAATTCTAGACAGCCTATGAAAGCTTGGAAGTTTGTGTCTCCCTGTTCTTCATGCCTCTCCTGGATGAACTTTCAGGTGGAAGATTTAAATGCAAAATGGCAGAAGTACGACGCGAGCAGGGACGAGTACGTGAAGAGACTCCACCTGCAGCTGAAGGAGATGAAGTCCCAGCTGGAGCAGCACCATGGAGGAACTCCAGCTCAAAGGAATTCTGACCTGATGCACAAGGAGATCTTCCGGTTAAACAAACTACTGGAAGAGAAAATGAATGAGTGCATAAAAACCAAGAGAGAGCTGGAAGACATGAAGAAGGCTAGTGAAGGGGATAATGAGAGAATACAAATGCTGGAGCAACAGGTCATTATGTTTCTTTTTCCTACACATGGGAATTCTTAGTTTCTTTCCAGACCACGAAAGTCCAAGGTGGGAAAAAGGGATTTCTCTTTTGGACATTTGCCTGTCTGTGCACATTTGGCTATACAGATACTTACCAACACAGATTTAAAGGAAACTCACTACTTAAAGAACCCCAAGCAGTTCTGCTGGCCTTAATGCAGAATATGAAAGACCTGTAAAAGAAATACAAACACCTTTGAAATACACATATGATAGAGAAGATAATACTGACATTCTGGGAATAAGTAACAAAGGAATCAGTCTCAGCTTTTCAATCTAACCTGCCAATGCTCTAATGTATAAAATATTAACATAACAATTCTATTTCAGGTCCTGGTTTATAAAGACGATTTCACGTCTGAGAGATCAGACAGAGAACGAGCACAGAGTAAAATACAAGAACTTCAGGCAGAAGTTGCATGTCTGCAACTCCAGCTAGCAAGAAGACAGGTAAGAAAGCAGCATGGTCCTTCTTTAATTTAAGCATGCCAACAGGATTTGGGACTAAAATATACCTTTAAGTATATTTTAAAAACATCTTAGTATTTCTAAAACAGTTTCAGCAGCTATCAAAAACTTTGGTTGTTTCATAGTCAGTTCTGGTGGAGATGCTTCCCAGTTCAGATGTAATACCCCTTTCCAGTCCCTTTTTCTTCTGCTTTTGGATCAACATTGGAAGGGTGAATTCTTAGAAGGCACAGGACAGTCATGACTCTTGACATCTTTAAAATTGCACACTGGCTGCATTCTGTGTTTTCTATAAACCTTCTTTACAACAATATTAGTAACACTGCAAAGACTGATAAATAATTTATTTACAAGTCCTCAGATAAATATTTGAGTGGTGTTTCAGATCAAGGTGATAAAATATCACCTGTTAGAAAATGTATTTTTCTTGCATCTTTTTCAAGAGCTCTTCTTTCTCTTTCTAGGACTCCAGAGACACAAGCAGCCATTTCAGAGATCACGCTGGTAACCAAAATCATTTGTTTGTTCAGACAAATGTGGAACACCTACGAGGCAACAGCCCAGGCCAGACAGGCACGAGAAGAACAAACTCACAGTCTGAACAAGCTTCTCCTCCTGGGGACAATGGAAACTTGGGATCTGAAGGCAGGGCACAGGGTGAACTCAGATGCCCTCATTGCATGAGGTTTTTCAGTGATGAACTCAGTGATGAATTCCTCAAGCACATTGCTGAATGTTGTCAGTGACCACAGGATGTGAGGGGTGTAAGTCAATCACTACTTTTATAGACATAAAACTTGCTCTATACATGTATCTCCTACAGTCCTAAAACAGAGTAATTCAAATGGAGAGCTCTGGGGAATTAGGAGGATGAACAATATCTACCTCTTACTTGATTTAGCCTTCTCTTGGACTGTGTGAAAGGCTTCAAGAGAACGGAAAGTGTTTTTCTGAAGAACTATTTTTTACAGCTACAAGGAAAGCAAGTGTAATGGAGATTCTACTACAAACTAAACTGAAACCTACAGTGGTAGTTTAGCTTCAGAGTGCAGCTTGACTTCATTTGGGTCTAATTCTCTACCACAGTCTGATGGCTTATGAAAAAAATTACTGAATCTGAAATTTTCCTCCTCTTCCAAAAAATGTAGGCTGAAGAACAGGAAGGAATATTTTGGCAGAAGATAGGAAAAATCTTATTGTGCTTTATCTGGATTAAAAGCGAAAGTATTTTCTTGACTCTTGAGGCTGAACTTTTGAACATCTCATCTGAAAATCCTTCTGTTTAACTGAAATCAGAAGAAGTGAAGAAAACATAAAAGGGCTGGTTATTGACTAAAACTAGCCTGTCTTTTTTGCACAGAAACAAGGTACAGGGTTATTTATATTGTCTGTGCCATAAATATCTGTCTTACAGATTTGTAAATAGATATTTGTGTAATTATTGTTTGTATTCCTATTTGACCTAAGGATTATTTTTATAATAAAATGATTGTGCATTTGCTTTACTACAAAAGGGGTCCAAAAAATCTCTTTTGGTGTAAGTATATAAATGTGAAATAGTGAACTATTCTAAGGGCTAATTAAATGTCATGGTTTCAGATATGAGTTATTTCATTACTTTAGTGATAACCAGCTCCTCAGACTATTTTCAAATACGTTGAAAAAAAAATCACTCCTCATCTCTGAGTGAAAGATTGACATTTCAGAGGCACAGGAACACCTTTAACCCCCTACCCTGCCACACACATGTGACCATGTCAGTGCTAACTCAAAATTCTTCTTATCCTGTCTGCACTTGAGAGAGCTTCAACAAATAGCAGGGGACTGTTTTGAGAAGAAGTATCAGCAATTAATTAAAGTGTACAAATATAAAAGTGCCACAGGTTTTTGCAGCCTTAGCTCCAGGTGAAGCTGAAATTGTTTTCTCACTGTGTCAGAGCAAGAGTTAAGGATGGGACAGAAAGTAAAGGCCTAGTGCAACCATGGCACTTCATAATTAAACTTACTTTTGTTTTCTCTAAGAACACTTTTTAGCAACACTTTTGTCTTCTGCTTTGCTTCCTTCAGTCCACATTTCAAAAGGAATGTGGATTTTTTCCTGGCTATTTCCTTTTTGGGATCTTGTTGCAGCCCCAAAGGAAGGTGATGGTTTATGCCACTCTTATCCTAGGTGGGATATTACCAAAAGCAATGCCTGGGTGCTTGCATGCAGCAATGGTTACTTTTAATCTAATCTACAAGTGACTGCAATCCTGTCATTCACTTCCAGCTTGTTCTTCCCAACACAACATGCACAACCATGCAGAAAGTTTTGGGTTTTTGTTTTTAGTGACCATTTTTTACATTGCCTTTTAAGGTCTTAGAGATCAGATGCAGCCCAGAGAATATAAGCTAAGAAACATGATTAAACTTCCTGTGGCATAAACTAATCTTACTTTTTTGACTGTTTTCATTAGACAAGCCTGGTTTACAGCTTCAGTGTTTGTCAGTATGATAATGCCAGTGATTGATACAGCAAAACAGGGACTTGAGTTTTGTACTGATTCACACTAGAAGACGCTTAAGAAAACAAACAGAACAATAAAGTTAGGTCTTGGCACTACCTTTTTTTAATTGCATTGAGATGATGACTGTTTTAATATGTATCAGAGGCTGAAATTTGCTATAGGTTTCCATTTATGTTAATCCCTGTGGGTATAGTTGGATAGACTGACCTAGAATAAGAAATAATAATTTCTAATTAGAAATAGATGCAGGAATTAGATAGGGGAATGTGCAGTACACAAAAAATTAATAGTGCCTACTCTTGTGGATTTAAATTCTGTGAATTAGTCCCTAGTCAAAGCAGAGGTTAGTTTCACACTAATCCTGGGAAAGGAGAGCACTTCAGAGCTGGGAAACTTGGATATACCTCCAGCAAAGACAACACTGGACCAACTAACCAAACCAGGTAAAGTTACAGATCAAGCACAGATTACAGCTACCACACAAAACAGTAAGAGCAATAAATGAGGACTGGCATTTGACTACCTGTGGCATAAATGTAGGACAGATCTGCTGGTTTTCTGTACAAAAATGCCTCTCTTCAGAGCTGTTGGACTTTACTGAAGTTTTTGGGGTTTTTTTCCCCCAGCTGGTAAAAAGCATGACTGTTTCTTGTTCTGGCTTAACCAAGAAATGTTACACTATGAAGAACTGCCACTGCCTTACATGCAAATGTTTGCTTCAGATGATGGGCCATAAACTATTGGTCCTAAGAAAAGCTGTCTGTTATGCAGTGCTTTGACTTTTACACTAAATTCACTGGTAGGTCTCTTGATAAAACACTACAAAGTCTTTACCTGCCCCCTCCTCACCAGGCAAAGCATACACACCAAGGCATCCCCAGCAACTGCCACCACCCCCTACTTCACCAGTCACATTTCTCAGCTGGCAGACCAGAATGCATAAAACCTGTCAGCTCCACTCTCCCAACACTCAAGTGAAAGTGGCTGTGAGTTTCCAGCACTTTTGAACCCTTTAAATTAAGAAAAGCTCCTTCTGGCCTCACATCACACTGGTGCTCTCTTCTTGTTGCATGGTTGTCCAAACAGAGTGTCTTGCTTGGTTGAATAGCAACAGGAACACAGATCCTTTCCTAAAAGAAAGCAATAAAGGCATAATGAGTAAGAAAGTAACTGCATGCAGTGAAAGGAGCTTCAGTAGCATAAACTTTGTGAACTTTCATTATCCATTTGTACTACACTTGTTCACTGAAACACATCATCTGTAAAACTGCAGAAAGACATCCCCACACAAGAGACTCTTGAAATCATACAGAAAAACTGTCTGACTGTATGGATGGGGCTCAGTTCGTATTAGCTGTATTGGTAACAAAGGCACTGAAGAGAAGTGAACCCTGTTTTCAGGCAAAGTTAATGCCTGTTTAGACTTCTGTAGATCTCTCATTCAGAGCCCTGCCTGTACTGCAGTGGCATGCCAGTACCAGACAGAAGGCAGACAGAGACACTGCAGTTCCACAGAGGCTGAGAGCAGGCAGGATAACTGCCTCTTCTGGGACTTGCAGGAATGTGTATTAACATATTAAAAGCTGCCAAGATAGATTTGTTCAATTACCTTCATGATTAGTCCCTTCTCCTAAAATTTCTCCTCCACCAAATGACCATTCCTCAGTTTTGCTCTCCAAACCAACCTGAATCCAGAGCCAGGGCAACTCAGCTCCTGAGGATCTGTCTCACCTCACCAGCAATGAGATTCTCAGATTGTACAATCTCCAGCTGCTGGCAAGCTTGTTCTCATTTCTCCTGGACCTAATTACAATGCACTTTGCTGGGATTTTGGAGTAAAGCTGTTTACTAATAACCCTGCTGGTTGCCATGCAGAAGTGGGCCCTCAGCACACAGTCACGACAGCAGCTGTAGGCAACACTGACTCACTGCATCTTAGAAAATACAAATGCAAGAAGCCTCAGAAGTTGGTCCCTACCCCAAAAGCCCCAAGGGAGAAAAGATAACAATAATGCTCTTTCTTGTAGCATGGGCAGGACAGAGCCTAAAAGGTTTCTCAAATAACGTGCAACTTCTAAGTCCATGTCTGCTTCAGGCTTCGATGATTTAGGATGTCACATCTTTTAAAATAAATCTTAAATGATGCCTCAAGATAAGTGCTCACTAATAGTAAAACCAACTACAAGAATAAAATTTGTTCAAGAAGCAGATACCTATGTTCTATGCTTTTTTTTTTAAACTTCCATTTCCTGTGGCTTCGCTGCATGTGTATATATAGAAAGCAAGGGAAATTCCAAACAAGATGCCACACCATTATACTCAGAACAGCAGTGCTTCTCATTCTAAAAAAGGGAAGTCTCAAATGCTTTTTCTACAAAATCGATGTGAATTCAAAGTATGCTGTAGTAATATTTCATAGTACCATGCCCCAGTAGCTATCAGCTGGGACACAGAGGGTGTCAGCTAAAAACCTAAAGCGTAAGAAAGGCTTATAAAGCACTAGGTCAGCCCCGCAAGACCTCAGCAGAGCCATGGGACATAAGGCTAAGCTCTCCTGCCTTCTTACCTGATACCTCAAATTCTTCTCTGAGGGCAGAACACAGCCCAGCACCTCACTGAAGCATTCCCTGAAGCAGCCTGTCCTGGGGGTCAGGGCTCCAGCAAGGTCAGCTGGGGATTTACAGGGTGCTGCAGGAACTGCTGACACAGGAGCTCCTGGAGGCACCAACCATCCCAAGTGGCACAGCACTCGTGTCTCCACTCCCACTGCTGCTCAGTGTGTTTGTTATTCCCCTTTTTCATTAGTCCACCTTTTACCCCTCCTTTTACACTTGCTAGTAAGAGGCTGCTGGTACAGGAACACTCCACAGCATGTGAAGAGTGTATGGTGTCAACAGGGCCCAAGAGCCTCAGGAGCTGGAGATCTTTCCATGGCACATGGGGCTCTGCTATGGAGAACACTGAATCAGATGGGGGGTTAAGAGACAGATGATTTTGAAGGGGTGTTTTTGGTGCCTTCTAGAAGTCTTCACCACACTCACTGCCTCACCATCCTTCCCCAGACCAACCCTCCAGCACATCTTCTGGAGACCTGGCTGATGGCTGGGCCAAGCAGGGCACCTGGCTGCTCGTGCTGACGCCCACCTCCTCAGGGTCACAGGAACTCTCCTTGCCTGAGGCTTTCACCCTCTCCTCTCTAAAGGAGTGGGAGGCAAGAAAGAGCAGTGGGACCCTCCTCCCCCATCCTGTACTCATCAAATCTGTCTTCACATAAAAAGGATTTTAATTCTTTTTTTTTTAACTCATAGGCAGATACCTTGGTTACACACAAATATCACAGGCCCTTTATACAGGAGGGGCAAAGGCAGCCTGGAGTGTGCCCCACCAGCTCTTTAGCCAGCACTGGAACACCCCATGCCTTGTTTAGCTTCTTGGTTCCTGTTACAGGCCAGGCTTCCTTCAGCCATGTCCCAAAATTCCCCTGCACAGCCCAGAAGGGCACATCTGAAGGGAACAGCGAGTTCCTCAGTTCCACAGCAGCCTGGACTTGGGTGATAGCCAGTTACCTTCTCTGCTGAGACAAGATCCTACACTATGGAAACAGGGCCTTGATGGCACCAAGGGCAAGATGAGCTGTCATGTCCCTCCAGCTGTGCCCCCACAGCCCTCCCTGGGCTGTGCCAGCTGCAATTTCAACCAGCCAGCCACCTGCAGCCACCAGCTGGGCCCTGGGCTGGGAGGAGAGCCACAGGCATACAGACCTGCTCGGGGAGCAGCCTCACTGTGGCTGGTCCTGCTCACAAAGCCCTGCTTGTTTCCTGCCCAGTGCAAAGCAGGAAAGAGGTCTCAGACCTTGCTACAACAGGGCAGGGGCTCCATCTCTTGTAGGTCTCACAGGCGGGGAGGTGAGAGATGCTCAGATCTTGGACCAATTGAACCCAGCTCATACAACAGGGAAAATGAGCAAAGAAAGGAGCTCAGACACTCACAGAAGAATCAGCCCTCATGCTATCACTACCACATCTCAGGGAAATTCAGACCTCCAGGGAGGCCTGTAAAGGTCCACAGACACTCCAAGAAAAACATCACCTACCAAGAGAAAGTGGGACCCAGTGGGATGTGAAGCAATTCACACACACAGCTGAGCACAGTCCAATAGAGCATCCTACCCCTCCTTCCCACCACCTGGGCTTGCCCTCAGTGATGCAGATCTAATTTAGTGATTCTCAGCTCCTCTTCTGACCTCAGCACTGAGCACCTGCTCCACCTTCTGCAAGGCCTGTTCTTACCTCCCCAGGTGGAAGGACAGAGCTTGTGTCACTCCCAGGGACAGCAGGCAGATGGGAAGCAGACACCTCTGGAGGAAAAGGGCCCTTCCTTTGATCCTGGCTGCTGTCATAAGGGGTGTCCCTATCCTCCAGTCTCTCCTTTCGGAGCAGTCCACTTACCCATTATCAGAACCCACTTTTGCCCTATTCCAATCCCAGTCAGACACAAAAATGGCTCTTGGGGATTCACCATCAGTTCAATGTCACCCAGAGCCTGTGACACTGGCCAGCCCAGCTGAGTGCCTCTAAGCACCAAGCTGGGTCCCAAAAGCACCAAGCAATTGCCCTTCTTGCTTCTTCAAGTACCTCTTCCATTAAAGTGAAGAGTGGTCACTGAAAGGCATTTCAGCTCCATCACTTTCCCCATGGCACTTTCTCGGGGCCAGTCCTCTTGCAAGAGAGAAAATAAACAGAAAAGAAAATATGTCCCAAAATAAACAGGGCACAGATGGGGCCTGGTGGTCTCTTGGCCCAAGGGGGAAGGGTCTCTGATGGCCCAGGAGGTTTCTGCCATGTGCAAACCAGGAATGGAGAGGATGACTCCGGAGCACTTGCCACTGAGCAGAGGGGGTCTGGAAAGGGGAATAAGGTATAATTTGTTTTAAAGAAACACCAAGGCAAAGATATGGACTAGACCAGGGTGTTCTAGAGAATAAAGTCTGTGGCTGAGACCAGGAACCAATGTGGGGTGCAGGCAGGCTTTCCCCTCCCACACAAGATCTATCCTTTGATAACCAGGTACGGAATCCCCTAAACTCTCGGCGCAGTGACAGCTCCTGGGGACAGTGGAAAAAATTGATGAGCACAACTACCTCACCACCCAAAGAATGAGTGACAGCTTATTTTGTGAACTGTTTTTAGGTTTTGTTTTGTTGCACCTACTCACACTAGTTGCATGGCACCACGCCCCCTCTTTCAAAATGTCAGTCTTCAACTCCTAACAATAACCACTGAGGGGGAAAATAGTGTGTGCTGGCCAGGGTAACTCCTGTGCAGTGGGGACTGCGCTGGCCTGGCCTTTCTCAACTCAACTTGCACCCACCTTGTTCTCAGTTTCCTCCTGGTGGTATCTCCTTTGGTAGACAGTGGGCAAATATTAAATTTTACCTCTGTGGTTTCCAGGTGACTCTCTCAGGGAAAGTTTACTGGAGCTTTAATCTTCCTGAAATGGCAGCAAGACTGAATAACCACTTCCTCTCAGCACAGCTGGGGAACTTGAAACATGCAGTTGTTGCAAAAGGGTGTGAGGACACTCTGCCATACTCTCCTGCGTGCACCAGTGTCACTTGTTACACACTCTGGGCAGTGACGAGGTTGGGAAACACTTGAGCAGTAAAAGCCACTCTGACAGCCTGGAAAGGCAGGCCAGTGCCACCTTTTACTCTTCCCTGCAGTCATCTCATGCCTTTGCACCCCCAGCAGCTGCCAATAACCTTGATCAGGCAGTCACCATAATCGATACCTGAACCTCTTCCACAGCCTGGGCAACTGAATGATTTTGAGCCAAGCCCCAAAAGAATGCCTGCACTATAGGTATCTGCAAATATTTCTGTTTTGCTGCAATAATGCAAAAACAAGTAGGAAGAACAGACAATAACTTGTAACAGGTGTTCTCTTAGGTTGCTTCTGTAAGCACAGGGGCACATAATGTTCCCAGCATCCACAGAAAAGGGCCCCAGTGTCTATAATGAGAAGCTGGGCTTGTGCAACTCTTCAGCAGTTCTTCAGAAACTTTCAGCAGCCCTCTACAAGCTGGGGTTCATGTTCTTAAAAGTGCTAATATTTAAATGGCTCATGTTTGACTGACTTTCAAAGTTCCAGTCTCCTCTATGCAACTTTCTACTTAAGGAAGGCAGAGAGCTGTCACTTGTTTAAGTTCTCCTTGTCATTTCTTAAGTGACAACACAGGGACAACCTTGAAGTGTTTATAGAGATGGTGCTAACACAAACCAGAACAAGCTTTGTGCAAAGAGTGCAACTGTTTTGACATCATTCCAACGAGACAACCCTGTAATTTAATGGAAAAAGCCCTGAACTGGATACACTAAAAATCTCAGCCTCAGGTCACCTGTACAAACACTTGATATTGTCACAAGCTACAAACTCCACTGAGGCTCTTTTTTCCATAGTTTTCCACATTCCTGAACTGTTTATCCTCCCCTGGTTCTATACCCAAGTTCTCTTAGCCAGTTTTGCCAGGACCAGCAAATTCCCTCCACTTGCATTTTTTTTTTTGCAGCCACAGATTTGATGTATCCAGGCTGGAGAGGCTACTCTGGGGCTTGATGCAGTGCTGCAGTTCAAGGTTGTGCCCACATTCAGAGATAGCATACTTAAATAATTACAGTGATCATGCAACTTTTTAAATGCACTATATAAATAACAAAACACAAACCCTCACCACTTTTGAAAGCTATATTGACTAAAAATCCCAGCTATAGAACAGACAGCAAGCCTCCAGCAGAACCAGCCCCATCCTATCACTTGCTGTCCACTAACAAGATGTGGTTCAAAACATGCCTTACCCAATATATTTCAACACATCATTAACACCTCTTTCCAAGCAGGCATGGTTTGAATAGTGAAAGTTCAGCTACAAAGGGGTTTGGGGAGCACCTGCAGTGGCAACACCACCTGCAAGTCACCAACAAGCTGTTGAGGGCTTCAATGCACCCAACCAGTACAACCTGTAGCTACACAGCTGTTTACCCTGGTGCAATCACTCCAGTTCCTGATGCAATGGCTCATGAGTCAAGATGAGTCTGATCTACACAAGAGGCTGAGAGTCAAAGCAAGCAACAAATTCAGACTCCAGGGTAAGCAGATCCTTCACATTCAAAAGCCAGAATCTCTTCCAAGTAACATGTGTGGACCACAGGTTTGGAAAATATCACTTGTGTGTCCTGGGGTTTGGGATTTCCACTCCAGCTCTGCAAGTGATAGGTCAAAGAGGGAAAAGGATAATAGAAACACAATAAAAGGCTATAAAAGCTTATGGATTTGGAAGCCAAGACTGACCATAAAGGAAGGGACTTGTAGGAAATAAACAGCAGAATATCTTTTAAGCATCCATTAAATCAATGATGGAAAATTCTGCCTGCATGTAAGAGTACTTCAGAGAAAAGGACAAGGACATGGAGCCAGCACCTAAAGGAAACACAGAAAGAAACTTACTGGAACTTCTGAACAAAGACAACAGGTCTAGGCATGAATTACTTGCCTAAGCCAAATTTATGACTGTCACAGTCAATGGAAAGTTTTCAAAATCCACAGAATAGCTGAGCTTGGGAAGAGGAAGGTCTGAAGATCATGTAGTTCTACAAACCCTGCTCAAAGCAGGGTCAGCTAGAGCAGGTTGCCTGGGGCTGTGGCCAGTTCAGGTTTTGACCATCTCAAGGATAAAGAACCCACAATGTCTCTATGCAACCTACTCCTGGTTCAATCACCCTCACAGTAAAAAAGGTTTTCCTTATGTTTAAATGGAATTTTGCATTTCAACTAGTGCCCCCTTGCTCTCTTGTTTTGTCACTGGATACCACTGAGAAAAGTCTGGATCCATTTTCCATACTGGCCCCACACCAGGTATTTATATGCATTTGGAAGGTCCCCCTGAGTCTTCTCTTCTACAGGTTGGGCAGTCCCAGCTCTCAGCTCTCCTTGTTTGATGGATGCTCCAAGGCCTGAACTACCCTGGTGGTCCTTGGCTGGACTCTGTCCATGTCTGTCTCACACTGCGGAGTCCAGAACCAGATGGACCTGAGCACAGGGGAAGGATCATGTCCCTTGACATGGTGCAGTGCTCTGCCCAGCAGCTGCCACCTTCAGCACAAGGGACACACCACTGGCTCAGGTTCAACTTGCCTGCCAAGTCTCCTGGGTTAACCTGAGCTTGAGCTGTTTGGCACTGCTCAAGAAAGGGAGAAATGAGTCTGTTTTTTATCCTGCCCCTCCTCTCTGACCCAAGTCTTGAGATGGATTTGATATATTTATTTATTAACTATCACATTCAAAGTATTCAAGATCTACATAAATAAATAACCCTTGGAGGTACAGAGGAGACACTAAAACCTCAGCTAAAACACTAGACAAAGACTCTTATCTCAGGAATCAGTGCTGAATAATCAGAAAAACAGCACACTTAGCATGGCTTTTAAAGTAAGCACTTCTGGAAGTGTTTATAAGAAAGATGACACAGCCCATTGTTGGCAGGGATGGATGGTGAAGAGGAAGGAAAGAAATCTCCCACTTAATTTTGGCAGACTACAGAAACTCCTCAATTCAAATGCACAGGCTTATTTTGAAAACTCAGCTAACAGACTGATAGAAAATGAGAGAGCCTTGAAAACCTGGGAGGTCTAATGCAGGGCCCCATTTTACAGCTAAGGTCCCCTAAAGCACAGCAAGTTAAAATCCTGATAGAACAGTCTCACTACATTAGACTGTATGTCTGAAACTCACATGTGTCCACACCACATTCAGGACCCTGAGATTAAACTGAAAGATGAAAGCAAAAGCAAGGACTTGGACTCTGACTGAGAGAAAAGGACTGAAACCTGACAGAAGTGCAGAGTTCCTGCTGTTCCTACCAAAGCCAGCTGCAACAGAGCACAAAGCACAACAAGCACAAGTGATAACAAGGAACCATGAATTTAAACTACGGATTCATGGGATACATCAGGTATTTCAAAGTAACTAGGCTGCTGCTAATCATCAAAAAGTTTATACAAAAAAAAAAATGGTTGAATTTTTAAAATTCCCAGAGAGACTCAAATCTTGTTTGGGAAGTAACAGATGAAACTCCACAAGCCCAGAAAAGACAAACATCTTAAAAATTACAACAAACTAACTTCAATCTCCCCTCAAAGGAATAGGCAGATGATTTTTAAGGTGCCTGACAATAAGGAGGTGATTTATTCTTGACAAATTCATGTTGGCTGCTACTCATGGTTGAACTGCTGACTGTTTGTTTCCTCCTTTTTCAGTGTAACAACAGCCCAGTGAGCAGAAGAGAAACAGTAGATATCATGAAATATAATGAGAGTTTCAATGCCTTTTTCACATGACATTTCAGTAAATAAACTCTGAAAAACTTTGTCTTCAGGGGTGCAAAAACTGATGTGGGAGGATATACCAGCAAGGCTCCTTAAACACTGGTCCTGAACATAACAATGAGATATTTCCATTACTGCTTGGGGATGGGAAAGAGAAGATGTATTAAACACATATGCAGATCCCAAATGCAAATAAGGGGCCAGTGCATAGGTGAAAGGAATCAGAATGACTTTGGCAAACAGATGGTTTGGAAAAAGCTGGCAATTCAGCAAGTACAGACACAGATTTACATTATTTGAGGACAACAAACTGCACAAATATGTAACAAGGAATCACTAATAGGCTGATTCCTCAAAAAGCATCAGAGGCTGGATTGAGCCATAGGCTGCTGTGAATAAACTAGACATGAAAATACAAAGAATTAAGAGAAAAGCTGTCAGCTGGATGTGGAGAAATCCCTCTGCTCTGCTTGGGGTTAACAAAGCACAGCTGAAGTACCACTCTGTGCTTTGAAAATTGTACATCAAGAAAAATCTAGGGACAAAAATAAAAAATACAATAATAATAATAGCAACAATAACATTGGACTAAGAGTCACAGGACTTCAACAAAATAGTATAAAATATGACAGCAGAGCAGAAGACTGAGGGAAGTCTGGCTACATCATTGTAGGAGGCAAGGAAATCACCACCTGTAGTCTTTTTAGTACAGTAAAAGTCATTGTTTCCCTGACTACTCTGATTAGAAAACCCCATGCAGTGTCCAGTTGATCCCTGAAAGACACTCTAGCCCATTTTGCTGCCACTGTGCTGTGTTAGTTCCCTCCCACACGGAACCTCTGCAGCCTGTGGAGCTCAGCGGGCAGCCCTGCCCTGCTCTATGGGGGCATCTCCAGGCCAAGCACAGGCATTCCCAGGCATGGAGCAATCCCTCCCTCCATTGGGAGGACAACATGAGGAACACACACACAGGCAGCTGCCTCCTGCCATCTTCCCCTCCTCAGACACAATGTGCATCATAACTTTTGCAACAAACTAAAGAGAAAGGGCGCCGTGCACCCCCTGCCATGGCTGCTCACGACACTGCCTGCAAAGAATCTCCAAACTCCATGTACAGATATGCAGCAGGAGAGTGTGTATTTGATTAAATCATAAGCATGTGTGCATCTACATCTGGCGGTAGGGCAGGAACCCTTCCCACTGCAGGGCAATGCTTTAAGAGACAGCTGTTCAGGGATGCCTCTTCCATTCTGTCCTGATGGAGATTTTCCACTACATGCAGAAATCCTGGCAGGGGCTCAGACAGACTGTCTGGAAGGAGCCCTAAAACTGACTCACCTGATCACAGATGGGCCCACTCTTAACTATGACCTTTTGGTTCACACAGCCTCTTTCTTTCTCTCTCTTATCTTCCCTGGTAGAATCAACAGTTCAAGTGAGGTTGAGTTTCAATAAAAGCTTTTTGGTTCTGCTAAGTTAGTTTGCTCCAAAACCACCAGCTTTTCAAAACTCCCAGCTATCTCCAGGCCAAGTACTTTCACTTCTTTCAAACATCTCATCCTGATTTTATTGATTCCTCAAATACTTTTATTTGGAAGTCACTTGGTTCCATGTTCTGTGAAGTGCATGTCTGGGAGCTGCATCACTTGCATGCAATGCATCCTCTAATCCAAGGACACAAAAGACAGACAAAAAATTTTGCATCCCCATTACACTAGTCAGGACCAGAGATATTATAATCCCCATGATTCTTCCAGCTTCCTAAAGCCTTCAGTTACACATATCCAAGTTGTGGCCTCATGAAACTGCAGGTTTAGAAGAAGCTGCACCGCCTTTGCCAGCTCCTCAGTTCCTCTTTGTGCCCACCTCCTCCCTTCTCCACCCTTCCAGGCTTAACCTTTTGTTCCTTTTTTTCTTGGCTCCTGCACAAGTCTTTCCACTAAGCACCACCGCCTTAGGGATGACTGAAATATGGGCCCCCATTGTTGGACTCAGTAATTGTGTCCTTTGATCAGTTTATACCTTCTTGCTCCTTGACACAGTGCTAATGAAGTCACCTCAATATATTTAATCTGGGCTGGGCTTTAATCAGCACCAGTGACTAATGCACAACAATTGGAAACTAGAAAGAGAAAAGAAAAAAAAGCACACTCCCTGTGCCACCCCTCTATTTGTAACAAAAAAAAAAATTCCCCGATCCCAGTGAACAAAGTTTCTGGATTTTTAATGATTGGATCCAATTTCTCAGGCTCCACTTTCTAAATGCCAGCCTCACAGCAGCAGGCTTTAAAAAGAAACTCATAGTGCTTAAAGCTCCTACTGCTGCCTTAAAACTCAGCTGAGACTGGAGTGACATCCAAGAAGCCTCCACTGCCAGGGAGTGCTCAGCAGCTCCAGCAGAGCAGCAATGGGGTTTCACCTCCCACAGTGTGGGTGCAATGGGTCAGCACACAGCAGGATGCAGGCAGGTCTGCAGCAGCAGCAGAATATGGGCCAGCTCTGGAGCTTCCCAGTAACCCCAGCCTGTCCAGTCTGGTGCTGCTAAAAGAGTGCCCAGCATTGCTGCAAACAAAAGACAGCAGAGAAAGGCAGTGAATTTATGGGCCAAAAGATGACTGCAAGGGCTGATGTGGAAGAAAGGCTGAGAAAGCAATCCTGTCTTTGGCAGGGCTGGTGAGAACAGCAGGTCTGGCTTTACCTCCTGCTTCCCTGCAATGGATCCCTGCAAGTGCAGGTGGCTGTGGGAGCAGGAACAGCCAGGGTGCTGAAGACACTGCTACAGCCACATCCCAGCTGAGGGGAGGTGCCTCTGCCTGCAGCCAGGTGCTCCAGCTTCAAAAGCAGGGGTATCACATACCCCAAACCAGGAGACATCTGCCACAGGGCTGTCTCTTCTGATAGGAAAGAGAACACTTGCAAGGGCTGAGAAAAGGAAATAAAAAGGGCTGGGGGTCAAAACAAAAGGCAGAAAACCAAGGGGATTTTGTCTGATAGCAATGAGATGAATGCCAGGCAAAATCTTCAAGGAAAAGAAAAAACATCAAGTGAAACAGAGAAAACACAATGAATATGTAATGCTGGCTTTGTATTGCAGCCCAAATACAATATGACTTTTCAGCAGAGGGGCTGGAAGGTAAGAAAGTCCAGCAGAAATGAAGTTAAACACCCAACTAAAGTCTGATGTTATCGTTGATATTATTTCAGGGTTACAAAAAGATGATATCTTTCACAAGACCAATCTTGGATAGAAGTCCAGACTTGAGTCCAGAAATGGGCAATGGAGCTGGTGAAGGGTCTGGAGCACAGGTCTGATGAGGAGCAGCTGAGGGAGCTGGGGGCTTTCAGCCTGGAGAAAAGGAGGCTCAGGGGGGCCTCATCACTCTCTTACAACTGCCTGAAAGGAGGTTGTGGCCAGGTGGGGGTGACAGGGTGTTGGTCTCTTCTCCCAGGTAAACAACAGGACATGAGGACACAGCCTTAAAGCTGCACCAGGGGAGCTTCAGATTGGACATTAGGAGGAATTTCTTCACAGAAAGAGTGATGAGACATTGGAATGGGCTGCACAAGGAGGTGATGGAGTCACATCCCTGCAGGTTTTTAAGGAAAGAATGGACACAGCACTCAGTGCCATGGTCTGGTGTTAGGTCACAGACTGGACTCAATCTTAGAGGTCTTTTCCTACCTACTTGACTCTGTGATTCTGTGAAAGCAGCTATCCCTCCACTTCAGTTTGGTCTGAAATAGTATTTTATTCTTTTTCACATAATAACTGCAGCTTGTGCCATCCCTCTGAGACAGCAGAATTGGCTTTACTTGTAGTAAGGCTGAGAAATTACTTACATTTTCTTTCCAAATTTTCCAAAAAGAAAAAGAACAACTATTTCAGAATAAGAGTAGTGCTTCACAACATCCTAAGTTTATTTTAAAAAGTTCATTAAAAGCTTCAACAATAGTACTGCAGTAATTTTCTTGTATCACCTTCCAGAGTTTTCCTGAACAGCTACATTTCTAAGCATATATGTGGAACTTGCCAGTACACTTGAAAAGTGACCTGATGCCCAAAGGTTTCATAGGATCAATGATACCAGCACATATCATTGACCTTTAAAGCTTCTTTTTCTTTCTACATTCCCCCAAACCCAAAAGTAGTTCAAACTAGTAAAGCCAATTATGAAACTCCTCAGTTGCTGCAAAAGTCACAGCACTTTCCATCCCTTAAGTGTAATTTTCGGAAGGCTTTTGAAATCGAATTCCATGCATGCAGAACAGATTGGACTGTCAGGATCAGTTTCCTGTTTTGTTTCAGCTCCTCTTCTTATAATCAGAAAGAGAAAGTGATTTGTTTTTGTAATACTGGGAATTATTGATATTCTGAAGCAGAGCTCGGGTGTTTTCCTTTGGAATCAGAAAAGAAACAGGAACAATTTTAGGGAAGATGTTCCTTTCCATTTCTTAAGAGTTGTGTCACCTGGGAGGGGAGAGAGGGAAAACAGGCATGGAACTTAGAGAGGATCAGCATAATGACAACAATATGAACCCATCCTCTCCCTCTCTGGCAAGTCAGCTTCTGCAAAAATCACAGTTTCTACCTTAACTGATATGGATTGGCACACCACCCAGCCACAGTCTGAGCTGCTGCTTATAGGCAGAGTATCTCCTGTGAGTCATTCAGGAAACATGAAGTCCTTGGCTGTATCCAGATTAGTTTTAAGCTCCCTGAACAAACCAGGGCAGGGATCAGGCGCCTCAACAAAGACAAAAAGCAGCTGGGAATTGGAGAGAGAAACCAAAGACATTGTGCTAACTTATAAATCCATACCTCATCACCACTGAACAGCTTGGGTTGCCTTCTAATAAGTTACATAACGACAACATATAAAATACATCAGAAGGGAACCAAATAGATACAGAAAGGTTTTAACCTAAGGAAAGATAAATAAGCTCAAATTTCTTAAGTAGGAAGAAAAATGACTGATGGGTGAAGTTTATCAATTCAGGAGTGAGCAATGTGGTGAATGGAAGATTAGTACATACTGCTTTTCATAATGCAGGGATTCAGTATCAAGTGAAAATAAATCCCCAAACAAACCCAACCCAAAAGGTCATTTCATAACAAAAGGTATAATCAGACTTGGGAACTCACTGCCATGGGATGTTTTGGATAAATGGATTAAAAAATGATTAATTGAAGGAAGAAAGGTCTATTTGCTTTTAAGCACAAGTGTGGATGACAGGATCTGGCCCAGGAAGTCCTTAAATCACTAACTGACAAAAGCCAACAGGGAATCCTCAGGGAAATAAAATTAGAAAAAGAACAAATACATGCTCATCACTATATTATTCATTACTGCCCTCTGTCAGAGGATGCTCCTAAATTCTTTATCAGTTTTCATATTCTGGCACACAAAGAAAGGGAACAAAGCTCTGTACCTCTTCTTGTTCTGGGAGATTCCTACAGAAATTCCATCTTGGCCTGGGGGTTTCTATAATTTATTTTAGTCCTATTCACTCCAGTTGTATCTGGGAAACTGAGGCACAAGAGATAAGAACCCAGATTTGTAGATAATGCAATTCATTTTGATGACTGTAAATCATCTGCTGGTACTCATGTAATACCACTACAGCCCAGCTACCTGAAGGACACTGAAATTACAAGGTGTCCAACATTGTGTAATGCTCTTCTGGATCCAGAGGTTGCTTTACCCAACTTATTTCTGTAAAACACACCAAAAGGTCCAATCCAACTGAAAGGATAGACATCCCTATGGCATAAAGCAAGCAGAAATAGTTGGTTTCAGGCCATTCATTTACCTTTCCTTCTTCCTTTAAAATCCCTCAAAAAATTCTAACATTTATTAGAAACAACCCAAGACCTGAAAAATTATCAGTTAGATTTTCTTTATTGCCAGCCACCTTCAGACAGTTTGTCCAGCCGAAGAAATGTTTTGGTTAGTGTCTGCCATTCAACAGAGTGGTTCCTGGCACCATTTGCACAAAGCAAGGAGTCCAAAAACCTCCAGTTTTGTACCACTGCTTTTAAAAGAGACTTTTTTTAGGAATTAATTGTAATAGCTTTACTATAAACACATCCTTTGCTGAAGGTGCTTGGAAGTAGTGCCCTTTACAACAAGTATATTTTGACTGCAGTCTGATTATCATGGAGTGGTTTGCATTGCAAGAGCAATTAAAAACCATACAGTTCCAATCCCCTGCCACAGGCAGGCACACCTTCTACTAGATCAGGCTGCTCAAAGCCCCATCCAGCCTTGAACACTCGCAGGGAGGGGCCACTCATAACTTCTCTGGCCAATTACCTATCTTGATAGCTCTAAAAAAAGACAGGAGAGTTCAAAGATATCTGTGGCACAACAAATCCCCTCTCCACCCATTTTACAGAGCTGTACAGAGTCTCTGAATGGACTAGAGGAACCTAAACCTGAAATTTTTAGTATGCTCCTCACATCCTCCACCCCCAGGATTTTTTCTCTGAATGCCCACTGAATAACCTGGAGGAAGACACATGTATTGTGGTTTCCCATCTCTGCAGCAAAGTGAAATTCCCTTTGGTTAACCGCCTGCTAGGCTGTATAACAGGGCATTTGCTTCACAGTGAACCTTAACCAAAAGGCACACAGACACCACAGCTGTGTTGGGTTCACAAAATTCCACCACTGAAGATTCTTACTGTTGAAAATCCAGGGATTTTGCATCTATTTGCTTGAGAAAAGGAACTGCCTCCTGCAGTTCTCTAAACATGCCCTCACTTCACCCCAGCAGTTTTACCCGGGTGCTTTTGACCACGGCACGCAGGCGCACAGAACGTTCACTTCCTTCTCTGGCTCGCTGAAATTCCCTGATTTCATCACAGCCTGCTGTGACAGCCAGGACACAGCACAGGAAGCCAAGAAGCTCCCTTGTTAACGACAGCCTGAGGACAACCAGCTGCCTGGGAAATCACAACAAACACTCTAATTTATTCAAACAAGATTTGCAAGCAGCCATGCACGTGCGTGCGCATAGAACACATGGATTTATCATGAAACCTGGGGGGGACAGATAAAAGAAGTGTTTACTTATAGCCAAGTGTTTACTTGTAGCCACAGCTACAAGGCTGTCCTAGAACATTGTGTTTTTAAACTTTCCATGTCACAACAACTTGCTGAAATGGGGAGCTATCACCCCATCCAGCTTAACTTTTATTTGACCATGGGTTTCCAAACCATCCCAGGAACAAAAGTGCAGCACTAGAATCCCAGTAGTCTCTTCAATACCATAATGGCTCCACATTACTTAAATTGACATATATAATATCTCTAATAAATAGGTTAAAAAGTCCTTCTAGAGATTAGAACAATCACCTCAAGTGATGTATTTCAGTACTGACCTGGAGAAACCACCAATAACACCAGCAACTAAAATACTGAAATTGGGGCTGAGGAAACTTAAGGGTTGGGGTGGGTTTTTTTGTTATTTTGTTGTTTGGGGGGGTCCCATTTAAACAACTTTAAACACATCTGCACAGCAATTCAGAAGAGCATGAGGGAGTCTTGAGGGTCTCACCTTTAAAAAGCAAACTACCAGCACAGGAACCTCATGCAGAAATACTATCTGCTTGTGTTATAACTTTGCTATCTATTGCTGAGCTGCTCTGCTCATGTCTGCTAGAAAAACCAGGAACAAAATCCCAGCAGGATTACTGGGAACACAGAGGGCCATATACAGCTCTTCATTCTTGGAAGATAAAGTGCACCTCTGGAAGTGTTCCAAAGAGCATCTCTAAACACACCAAGGCAACTTAACATTGCAGGGACAGTTTCATTCATCCAGGGAATTAACCAAACCTCCTTCTCTCACCAGCCTCCTCTTGTTATACAGGAACAGGAGAGGATTTCCCACATTTCCTGCAAAGGAACGTCACTCAAATCTGTTCCCAAGGTAGGAGTCCTGGTGTCCATAAATAAAATCCCTGCGTGCTAAAGGCTGTTACAAAACCATCAACATTGGTGTAACCCCACAGGGCTGGCGTCACTCTGTATAACCAAGGGGACTCACAAGCAATGTGGAAATTCCATCCTTAGGTCATTGACTGCGACATCCTCTGGCAGTTTTCATCACTGGTACCTCACGTCAGAAAAAGAAAAATCTTTCATTCAGAGCCTCTTTTATGGCTTGTTACTTGAACTCTTACACGTACAGGTTTTTTTCTGGTTCAGTGTGCAGCCAGAGGGCCAAGAGGTTCTTTTTCCTTTTAAGCAGATCATAAAATTCTTCTGGGTTTTTCCCCCAGACTCCCCATCCAGAAACTGAATTATGTACCTGCAGTCAGAGCTGCCATGTGCCAGACATTGTCTTGCAGTCATGTGGCCAGTCTGCCCCATCACACGGCCATGTGGGTTTTGTCACCTCTCCTGAACAGATTTCTGGTGCTGCTTGTCCGCTCTCTGTGACCAGGGATTGCTTGTTGAAAAATGCAGGACAACACACAGCAGAAGTACAAACCAAGAACAGGCTTCAGATCACCTCTCTGAGATCATATTCAGACCATCTTTCTGAGCCCCAGAGACAGAGTTTTAGAGATGTAGGACAGTGCTGAAGCATGAACAAATGGCAGACCATGGCTGCTACATTCACTACATCAAATCACACTTCTCACACACAAATCTCTTCTTTCTCCTGCCTTGGGATTCTCATACTTTCACACTGTTTCCTTTTTCACTCTGGCATGAGTCACTAGTCCAAGACAGAAATGTACATGGTAACAACCTTTAACTCTGCAAAAAGTCAAGGGGAAGGATTAGGGAGAAAAAAATAGAAAGAATGTATTTTCTCTCCTTACATGCATCACAGCTCTAAAGCTTCGTTGCTCCATGAGTGTTAAATCCAATTGTTTTGGTCCTTTTCCTTACCAGCAGAAGAGAAAATGAGACTTTGGAGCTTGTGGAAGACACTGATAACTCTGGTGGAGGCCCCAGAGCAAACATGACACAGACATGAGCTCCCACCTGCTGCCATGGTGACACAAAGAGAGGGGAGGTTACAATCATTGTGTGTAGAGAACACTGATCTCCAAATGTGCTCCAGCCCTGAAACAGGGAGAACTGAAAGGTGTCCTCCAGGTCAGCAAGGTTTGTCCATGTGCTCACAGCTTATCACTGCTCATTACTGCCCTGGGAAGGCAAACCAAACCACCTCTCCAGCTGAGATTGTGCCTGTGACAAGCACCAGCAGGAAAGGCAGCTCTGTAACACCCACACAGCTTTTTTCCCATCTCCTGGAATGAGAGGTGAAAAGTTATGCTTCCAAGAAAGTATAGAGAAACAACAGAATAGACACTAGAGAAGAGGAAATAAACCCCTTCGTGGAAACATAATTTATTCAGCATACAAGAAAAAATGCAGTGTCATAGTGATCAAGGCCTTAAGAGATTACAGAAAAGGTATAATTTATGATAGAAAATAAATACTAATTAAAAACAGGCAGAAAAAGTGATTTGTTATGTGGGCAACATAAGGAGCAGAATTTGGCCTTCCACTAACTCTCTACAGATGTTGAGAATAAAGGAGAGCGTGTCATCAGTTCAGAAAATGAACTGTGAATGTTGCATAAATCAGAGGAAAGCTGGAAAATTCAGATAAAGTTGAAAATTCTGAGAAAACCAAATTAATCAAACATGACAGCACAGGAAGAAAGACTTTCAATGGATAAGCTGGAGTGTCATACAAAGCCAGCTTCTTAAAACCTCATTGTTTTATCATAAAAAATTATCTTGCCGTTCCATGAGGATGTTGTCAGTTCTGTGCAAATATTCCTGAATGCCAGAGAGAGGGGAAAAAACCAAAGATGCTTGTTCACTTCTGGACAAGTGTGGGAAGACATGTTTTACATAACTCCTAGTTCCAGTTCTGACTTGGTGCAAACTTACCATGGTACCTCTTTTGGGTTTTGCTCAAATGGTTCCTTATACCATGAAAGGGAACTCATGAGTGGTTATCATCCTTTAGGAGCCTGAAGAGTGAATACAACACAACTTGTGTTTTCTGTAACTTGTGGGACAGGGAAAAGATAAAATTTTGTTAATCCTGGTCCTATGGAGAGTTACAATTAATCGATGATGCATGTCTTTTTGTTAAAAAATAGTATTTAAAATGAACTATTACTGAGAAGGATATTTTCAGTGATCTTTTGTTTGTGCTCAGTACATTACTAGGCAATATAGCAGAATTACCTAAAATCAGAAGCAGCATGTCAGTTCCTGACAGGCAGCACTACCTTTCAGCAGAAAAAAACCCCATCCAACCATAAAGGCTTGTGGAGGACAAAGGATGAATAGAGAACACAACTATGGATACCTGGCACACTCCCAAAGCAGGGCACCACTAGTATAAGTGGAAGGAATCCCCAGTTCTGCACTGATGTTAGATGAGCTGACATCCTAACAAAGAGCCACCAGGCATGGAAAGGAAAAAGATGATGACAGTATACAACAAATGGTAACTTCAAAAAGGTTCCAGATGGCAGAGGAATTTTTTTCACTCTAATCAAATCCCAGCATGATCGACACATGACCTCTTCAGCACACACACACCCTGAACAAGAACTCCTGCCCTTTTGGAGGTCACTCTGGCACTGGCCCTTTTTGAGGCAGAGACAGTGGAACATTTTGGGATTTCCTACCCACTGTGTGCATTCCCACTGCAAAGCACTGAAATTCTTAGGGCTGTCAAACTGTGCCACCTATGTGATCTATGAGATGGTTTTGGGGAGGGGGTGTGTGATAATTCTGCTGCTGTGGTTTGGTTAAAAATGGTTTCCTGTGAGGCTGAGTCTTCAGCATACAAATTTCAAAAGAAGGGAGAAGAAAAAGAAAACCAAAAAAACCCAAAAAACTGACGAGCAAGCAAGACGCAAGCTTGGACTCTCCAGGAAACCACAAAATAACCCCTCTGAAGACTGCATGAAGTGCTATTTCTGTGCCTTTATCATCTTTTAAGGAGATAAGAATGGAGGAGGAACAGCTAGAGAGGAGAGCTGAGCATGAAACCAGAGCTGAACACATGCTGAGTGAACACAGGCACAAAGGAAAGAACGACCAGGGAGTGCCAAACCCTACTGAAGACAATGGGCACTTCAGCAGCAGCTTCATGGAGCTGGGGCCACACACAAGGATGAAAATCCTTCTAGACAGGAACAAAGACAGACACTGGCTGTCAACTTCAGAGCCATGCATGGGAATGCCCCTGTTGAGATGAGCAAGCAGTGCATGAACGGGGTGCTGGAATTACCAAGGTGGTTTGAGTGACTGCAGGGTTAGGCCACCACAACCAGACTGTGGTTGAGGGATGCTGTTATTTTAAGCAGGTCTTCTGCCCAGCAGGGAAGACAAATTGAGTGTGGAAATTATCAGTGGGATACCATCTGTGCATTAGGTATATGAGCCATCACCACAAGGGTTTGGAAGCCAAATGGTCAAGAGCAGAGATTGGCTTCAGCCCTGGATGTAGCAGAGATGTTCTGTATCTGCTCCAGTTCAAAAGCTGCCACTGAGAGACACCTTGAAAATGTAACATGGGAGTATGGCTCATCTGCTTCATTTGGTCTTAACACTTAAAACTGGGCAACATTTCAAAAAAAGATCAGCTAGAAGAGGGAAAGCATTTATATGAGACTAATGGCTCTTAAATGACAATGACCTGACTTTTGCCTCTGCTGTGCCTCATAGTTCAAATTCATTATCTAGCAGTGAAAAAACCACAGAATACTGCATTCATTAGGCTCAACTCCAGCTTTAAATGATACCTGAGTTTCTGGAAATCACAGGCACCTAACAATCTTCAAATTATGTTTGTTCTACTAAGCATCAGAGCAGAATCCAACCTTAAAAATCAAGAGATATCAGTTTAAAGACCATCTGACCAAGGCACAACAGTGCCTTGCTGGAAATTATGAGAAATATTTTCCTCCATAATTTTGAAAATATTAAACAAGAAAAGCTCACCTAAATAATGAAGTCAAAATATTAAGTCAGAAAGTCCTCTGTAGCAGGTAACAGATGTATGCTGTAATAAATGAAGCACAGAGTGTTTTTCAGCATAACTAATACATTTCTAAAACATCTGTTTTGAACATTATAGTCTTTCAGTTGAGTGACTGCAGTTCCAAATAGATTCACGTTTTGCATTTGAATCACATCAAGTTTTGTTTTAAACGTATATTTACAACTGTATTAATGGTAGCAAGGTAACCTCTGCTTTTAAAAAAATCTTTTGTTCCAAGTGAAACAATAAAGCTATAGGGGGAGAGAAGGAAAAATACCTTTTCTTCTCATAACAGGAAAATCCTCCTTAGGAATAATGATTAGCTTATATTAACATAGACACCACTAACTTGATACATGAGCAACCTCTGTGTTTCACTATTGCGACAAAATTATTTAGTCTGTGTTGAAATGGGTCTCTGGTTGGAACACAAAGAGGAATCCATTGATAAGATAGATGCTCCATGCTCTGATACTGACTGACTACTGCTTTCAGCCAGTCATTTAACTCTATTTACTCTCCTGTAGACATTACAATTGTCACGCATGCCCTCAGCACCAATGTGTATATGAAAAGTGCAACCTAAGAACAAAACAATCTTATCATACCACTTCTTTTTTGGTGCTTGTTTACTAGCATGAACTACACTGAAAGGTTATTAGGGTTCCAAGTATAAGCACTTTCCAAGTTAAGAAATGACTCTTCAGCAAAGCATCAGTTCAGCTCTTTCACACCCAAGCTATGGCTGCATTTTTATAACCATGTCCAAACCAGGAGATTCTTGCTTCTCTGGAAGTGTAAGTGGACTTAGCTGGAAGCCAGACTGCTGCAGTGAAGGAGACATTGTACACCAGACATTCTCCACATAGAGGCATCGAAATGCTAGGAAAAATCCTTCCTCTTTGCTGGTACATCCTCTCTTTCATCTCCTGAAATACAGAAGCTGTGTTTTTGCCTCAACTGAGGAAGAGCTGAACCAAGGCTGAAGCACAGATATATTGTGCCAGCAGCAGAGAAGCCATCTGGGTTTGGGCTGCCTCTTTATTCCTTTGGCCTCTCACTGTGCCTCAGGTCTCCTTGCCCTACACTGGCAGTGTAGCTCAGAGGGTGAAGCTGGCTTGGCAGTGGAGAGGATAAAACTTAGCAGTGGGTGTGGAAGGGAAGGAATACACATTCTATGTATGCACAAGAATGAATGGAGCCACAGCTTGCTTTATCAGACCTGGGTATTTTAAAGTTACTTTGGACTGAATACCCTGTTACCACAATATTGTTACCACTAAGGTACACTGTGACTTCTCAGGTCATGTTTTAAGGAGTCAGAAGTTTAATACAATGGATGAAAAGCATTACTCAAAGAAGAGGAAAGGAAGCAATGGTTTGCATGTAAAGCCTCAGTGCCTGTATAGAACATGGGACAAACAGATAAGGACAGAGCATTCTTTACACCAATGATCAGAAAATGACCCAAAAACACTACTGTGGAAATCTTTAACAACAGAAACAAGAAAAAAAACCCATAATTATGATTTCATCAGAACATACATGCTCTTAGGTAGAGTGGTAAACTAAGGATATTACAGTAAGATGTCGAGCATATGAAAAGCTCTAGTCCTTTTTGAAAAGGATTCCACTAATAACAGGCTGTTTCCATCTTCATGTGTGCCTGGTGACAGGCTGCATGCAATAATATGACACAGCAAGGCACTCCTTCCCAAGATTTTATAGCAGCCACCAGACTCTGATCCCTTTTATTGCAATGTTTTCACCACCATCAAGCCTTGCAAGACACAGTCTGTTGGATACAGGCAGGTACAGTAAAGGAGAGAATAAAGCTGAGCAATCTGCTCACAGCAGCTGCGTAGCCCAGGGACACAGCACAGCTCTAAGAAAGAGTCTCTCAAACCATGTACAATAAAATCCCCTCAAAGAGAAGTCACTGAGACACCTCAGCCAATGAGCACATCATGACTTCCACAGCTATGGAGAAGTGCTCAGGGGAAGTGTGCACTGAGCTCCAAGCAATTGTTCTAGGATAGTTCCTCTTCAGATAGTCAGTTTTGGAGCTATCACAGCCTGGGTGGAATTCACCTGAAGAACCCTGGACATGAAAAAAAATTACTTCTAATCATCAATAGCTGCACACATCTCAGTAGAGATGAGGATGTGGGAGGAGGGAACTGCAATCTTCCAGCTTCTGAGAAGAGAAGGAGGAAGTACAGGGCCAGTGCCAGCTGATTCTGCTCCCTTACATTGGAGAGAGGAAGAAAGAGCTTCCTTCCATTCTTCTTCACTGGGGACTAAATCTCAAATCCACTGTGGGACATTCATACTCCACTGTATGGAAAAACGATGAAGAAAAGCAACTCTGCTTGAAAAAGGCTGAATAGAAGTTACTACAGAGACAGAACATGTGTTTGTGCAAGTGCATTAAGTAGGTGAAAGAATGTATTAAAGTAAATAATCTGTAATTCAGAATATTTGAAAACAATCATAAAGAGTGACCAACCTCTAAGAAGTACACCAGCATCATTCTCCAGGTACACAAGCCAATGTCAGAGAGGTTGAGTATGAAAGAGCCAGATTAGAAATGCCTGTATCTCCTACTGTGTGCCTCACTCACTCATCCCAGAAAGAGGTTATGAAAGGTTTTTTCTCAGGATTCACAGTACCAGAAATTACATTCCTGGCATTTCCTACACAAGTGGAGCAGCTTCTTTGCTTCACAAAAAGATTAACAATGTGTCACCAGAACCTGTTCCACAGGAAAGGAAAATTAGGGAACAAAGAGTAGCCAGTAGCCTACTCTCTTCCCAGGACTCCCCACCCTCCAGGTGTGGGCTATCTCTGAAGGGCCTGTACACAAAAAATACTGTGAAACAGAAGAAATGGAAAGGTCTCGGGTTCGGCTGTCTGGTCGCTGTCCCGAGATCAGTTGGGTGGTCTTGGAACGGACGCAGGCTCTGAAGAACAAGACTGGACTCTCTGGAGTTCAATCTTCGGATTGTTTATTATTTCTTATCTATAAAATTTCTTCCCTGCCATGCAGAGGTCTGTTTAGAAAGGCAGCCACAACACTCTCCAACCACCCCCGAGGCAGCATCGTCTTTTATACTACAAACTACATACATCATATTTACTTTTATTTTCTAATACTTATCACCTATGTTAGGCAGTGCACTTCTACTCTAAACCAATCCCCAAGTGCCAACATCACAGCAGAAGATGGAGAACAAGAAGAACAAAGAAGAAGGACGAGACACACCCTGTTTCTTCCATCTTGTCCCCATTACTCTTATACTAAAAATCTTAAAACTTATATTTTCACCTTGTGTGCACCCTGTAAATACACCCATTAAACTCGTGTGACCTTCTAACTCTCATATTAAGCTGGCAATTCATTTGCAGGATCAAAGTCTAGCCACCAAGTGTTCCAGGCATCATGCCAAGATCTCCGAACCCCCCGATGGGGTCTTGGCTCTCGACGTGGTCTCGGGAGACTCCGCACATCCGAAGTGATGTGCCGAGTTCCCACAGAAAGGCTGTGTGCAGGCACAAAGCAGTGATATTTTTAGGAGCTGAGATATGGTGGGATAGTTTGCATGATCACATTGCATGGATGGATGGATGGATCTCCAGGAAGGTAAAAAGAGAAGCAAGACCTTGGGGCCATGTTCTTTGCAAAGAAGTGATGTGAATGTGCAGAGCTCTGCAAAGCAATAGGTCACAGTCTGATCAAAAGCTTAAGGGTCAGGACGAGAGATGAGACCAACAAACAGAATAGCACAGTCAGTCTGCTATAGGCCACCAAAACCAGGAGAAAGTTGATGAAATCAGCTGGGAGGAGAAGCCTTTTGACTGCAGGCCCTGTTTCTCTCAGAGACAGGATAAGTGGACAGAACCTCAAGGGGTGCCAGGGAGGCTCAGGCTGGGCATCAGGAAGAATTTCTTCACTGGAAGGGTGGTTCAGCATTGGAACAGGCTGCTCAGGGAGGTGGTGAAATCACCATTTGTGAAAGGGTTCAAGAAATGACAGAACAGTAGATCTGTGCTTGTGCAGGGAACTGGCAGGCAGGATCCCAGTGGAGCTAAGGCAAAGGGACTTGGGAGGCCAGCTGATCTCCAAGAACCAGCACTTAAAGCAGAACAGAGCGTTCTGATGTGCAGGAAGTCAAGCAAACGTGGCAGGCAGCCAGCTCCGCCCAAGGGGGAATTCCTGCCTGAGCTCAAACTCTACTAGGAAGTGAACAGGAGGTGGAACTGGGGACAGGCTACTTGCAGTATTAAGACAAAGCTTGAGCACATAGGAAGGCAGGAAAATAAAAGTTATCTGGAGTTGAAACATGGAAGGTGTGCAGAACACAACAAGAAGTATTCCAGCAGTAAGGAAAACATTGATCCTAGGGGAAAGAACACAAATTCCCCCCACCAAGGTATAAAACATCTACTTGGCTGGGAAAGTCTGCTCTCAGATATCCCTGAAGGTAGGGGCAGAGTCTATGCAAGTGCATTAGGGGCCACTTCAGCAAATGAGGCATCATAAAAGGTAGCAGGAGACTGGACTAGATGACCTTCTAATCTGAATTAGTTGTGATGTCCCTTCTAACCTAAATTAGTTGTGATTAAAATTCTCAGGGATCACCATTAACCCTTTAGCTATCCAAACAAGAAATAACATAGAAGTGTCATTTCAGTCTATCATCTTAAACACAACTATGCCAAAGCTAAAAAGCTGCTGTATTTCAAGACAGAAGACATAACAATGCATACCCAAAATGTTGATTTTAATTTCACTAACAGTTCTTATACACTACTGTGTCAGATGCTGACAGCTCTAGAGTGATGTTTTCAGACAGCAATATCTCGGGTGAGAACAAGACGGGGCCAAACACAGTGCTGCCCCTTAAACCATATCAGAAAAGCTGATAACATCATTGCTTCCCTCATCACCAAAGGGTTAACATCAGAGATTTGGTGGCTGAAATTTAATCCTATTATACTCTACTATTAAAAGATCCCCAAGTGCTTAGAGTATGCCAGAGCAACCATTAGAACAAAATAGAGGGGGAAAAGCCCTACAGGGGCACCTTCCAGTGGAGCACAGTAACAGCCAATTTGAAGGAAAAATACAGACAGGTATATTAGCTCTGTGAAGAGAACAAACCAGGAAACTATTATGAATTTAAGTAAAACATCAGTATAGTATCAGGTCTCTGTAACGGTCCCTTCACTCAGCTATCAGCCAGGCAAGTTCTTTTACATGTTCGAAATTCATTGTTACCTTTGCAAACACAGAAAGCCACCGTTTAAATTATGATTTTAAAATAAAGCAAGACCAAGCACTAAGGCAAGACTGCTGCAAAAATCAAATACCAACTACACAATTAGTCCCAGTGCTACAGCAGGAGGGAGCTGAGCAGTAACAGTCTGTGCCTTTGGACAATAAAGCTTTTGAAGTTCGAGCCTTTTTCAGACCCTTCTTAGAAGCTGAAACATTCTCAGCTGAGTGCATGCACTCAGAGATGTTCACGTTAATGAACTGAAAGTGTCAACTTCCCATTGGTGCGTCAGATGGACTTTTTCTCAAGCAGTGGAAACAATTGTCTAGGCAGCCCTTGTGTGGGGCTGCAGACACCAACGAGCTGCTAAAGTACCTTTTATAATAAATTTGAAACTGTGAGAAGAGACTATTCATTCTTTACCTCTGAATCAGGAAGTCCACTCATTCAAGCAATCAGCCGGCTGCTGCAGCAAAACACATAACATTCACACCATCTCCTCCTCCGGACATTAACTCACAAAAAGCCACTCAGAGGCCTCCTCAAGCCCACCTGGAAAACCGGCAGGGGCTTTTTGCAGATGTAGTTAATGGTACTCTAAGGTCAACAGCTAATTTCAGCTAGGGAAAGCCCGCTGCCATTTATTTATTATTTCCTTAATGTAACTTACACAGAGTAGGTTATAAAGGGAAAGACCTGACACAACTATGATGCAGCCAAAATGAAACAAGGCTCCCCATCAACAAACCAGCCTGAAATAGTATTAACAAACATCACATCATATGCCAGATTAATACAATATTCCACCACAAACAAACACAACAGTTACAATGCCTACATCATTATTGTCACAGAGTGGAAAAATCTGCCACAAGAACATGATCTCTAGGCTGATGTAAACCAGGTACTTCACAATGGCAATGCTGTTTTTCTTCCCTTTGAAACTTCTTAAATGCATGGGTTAATTCCCACTCTCTCCCCAGAACTTGCTTAGAAGCCATAAATAAGCTTTGTGTCTCCATTGGTAAAACAGAGAAAGATGAGTCTAAAGGCTAGAAAGTAAATGAACAATAATAACAAACAGAATGCCAATTTACTAAAACAAATAAATCAATGAACAGATTGCCCAGAGATGTTTCATTCTCTGTTCTAAAAGGTTTTCAAAGTCAAACCAGATAAAGACCAGAGTAACCTCATCCCATCTCAAAGCTGATCCTGCTTAGAGCAGGAGGCTGGACTGATGAACTTCCCAAGTACCTTTTGTCCTGAATTATTGTTTTGTACTCCTGCCACACAGCTTTCCTGGGTTCAGCCTCTGACTAAAGAGACTGAATCTCCTCAAGTCTGGCAACACAGACATGCTCACATGCAGTCTTCAGAACCAAAACTCCCCTTGCAGGCTCTCCAGCCTTTAAGCATTCAAGTGAGAAAGTCATCAATCCTCTAGCCCAGTAAAACTGAACCATCAACTCCATGATCACCTATTGCCAGATGGTGCAGCAGCTTTGAGAATGCACCAGCAAGCTGGGCCCTTGAAACAGCATTGCAAAGGTGCTAGAGAGTATCTAGAAGGATGGCCAGGCTGTAACATGAGTGCTAGACTTCACTACCCTGCCAGATTTTCAGGGCTGACTAGAAACCACAATCCCTGTGAAATTTGCAGCCCACACTTCACATCTGTCAGGCTGATGCACCAGCACAGCAACCAGGGTGGCAGTGGGTGGCATCTTGCAACTGGTGTGGCCTCAGTCTGTCTCCTGGAAGTGTCAAACTAGACCAAGTCATACAGAATCAAAATGTGAAAGGGAAGCCAAGACCCTCTGCAAAATGCCTGTTTCCTGATTGGTGGGGACCAGCCCTCCACTGGGTGCCACCTCCCCTGACTGCCACCTCGTGTCTTCTGAAAGCACTGCCAGCAGGAGCAGGATGCTGCTCCAGGACCTTTCTCCAGAGCTATCAGTCTTTACTCTGCTAAACATTCATTTTCTTAACCAACACAGGGAGCAGTGCAATCAAAATTTAAGGCAGACTTGTAATAGGAATCTCTGTCATCTGTTTTTTTTTTAATCAGTTCCTGGCTAGCAGCACCCCAGGCTAATTGCCTTAATGAGTCAGAACTCTCTTTGAGGATCCATTGATTGTCACATTTACTTTGACAAGAATAGTATTAAAATACATTTGCACTTTTATTGGTACATGAAAATTCACCTTTTTTTTTTCCCCTGGAGAGCACAGCTAAGTTCTGCTCAAAAACCTCATCTGTGCTTTGAGGTATTTCCACTGAAACACCACCTATGACATGCCAGGGACAAAGAACTGGAAATTATTTAGAATTTGGATGATATTTAAGATATTCCTGATGCTGATCCTGAAACATCTAGTGTTGGCAATGGAAAACAGCAGTGGAAGACTACAGTGAACATAAAACAGGAAGCCCACTTGGCCACAAAGCACAAGCCACATCACTCTCACTTACAGGCAGAGTATTTCCTTTCTTGGGTGACTTTTCCAACAAGGGACTACCAGAATGCCACCATAAAAGGGAGCAGGGGTGTTTCAGTGACTCATCCTAGAGGAAAAGCAGGCCACACTCCAAAAGAACAAGAACCACACAAATTCTTTTTATTTCCAAGCAGTGAAATTCAGAGGTAGTATGGTTTGAAAGCTCAGTATCCAATGTCACCAAGCTTCTGCCTTGGTTACACAGAAAAGGGCAAACCAAATTGCACCTAGGTGAACATTACCCTGAAAAGGCAATTTAACCTTTCAAGTTAAACTTTGGGTTTCATCACTACTAAAAATAGTTAAATCTTTGACAATCCTGGCAAAGTCCACTTTTAGCTGAAACACACCAAGTGATATGACTGATAATCTTCTGCATAGATAATGGCAACTCTTCAGTGATCCAGAAGTACCACACACACCTTACAAAAATCCAGCATCCAATATTCTTGTTGGTTATAAGGAGAATTATATTCTCACCTGAAAACCAAGACATGAGAAAATTGGTAATTTCTTTTTCCAGGCAGTGTCAAATTTCATAGTGAATTCTCATTAAACAGCCTTAAGAGGCAACTTCTTATTCTATCAGAAGTTATCCCACCAGACCAAAATGCTTAAACATACTTGGTCAAGTTCTTCACATATACCTGTTATCCTCTCTGTGTGTTTGCACAGATTCTTTCAGCTCCCTCGACACTTCTCAGCAGGAAATGGCAGGTACTGGCTGAATTAGCTGAGCCCATTCTGAGCTGATAATGGGAAGTTAGCTCGCTCCCATGCAAATAAGTACATCTGCTATGAGACAAGGATCCCCATTCAATGCAAAACTTGCTGTGGCTGATGAAAACTCTCAGTTTCTTTCTATTAGCAAAAGTAAAGTGAACCAAGTAAGTCATGTGCTTTCCTGGAAATTAATTTCTAGCAGGTAGAAACCATTCCAATTCTACACAGTCCACAATCACTGCAGCAGATCATTTATACCACAGCTGAACACCTGAGGTCTTTCACATTTACAGTTTTTTAAGCATAAAACATGTATGCCAGATGATTTAATTCCTCATCTATCAGATGGGGATACTGCACCAGGTAGCCAGTCCATGCAATAGTGATCTCAAAATGCAAACTACACCATTAATTAGCATTTAATGTTCCCATCACTTCACTTACTAAATGTTTCTGCTCAACTTCTACATGACACCTTTCAGACAAAAATTCCCCCCACTGGCCTGTTCCATGATCTAAAGACCAAACACCTTTCGGGGTACAAAAGAAGTATTTAATAACAACTGCCCTTATTTCAGAAGTACAAAAGTGATACTCAGTTTTAGGGTCACAGCTCCTATTCCCAGAAAGAAATGTGATCATGTATGATGGAAAACAGCAACCAGATCAACCCCATACCCTGATACGATGAAACAAAAGCCAGATTTACTTAAGCCAGGAGCAAGAGGTGACACCAATCCATAGAAAACTGAGCACTGAGGGTTTGGATTGCAATCTGGGCACAGCTGTGAGATACATGCTTCTTGATTTATGAGAATCTACAAAAAGATTAGTACAGACCAGGAAATCCACAGCTCCTATCCATCCATCCCAGTGACTGCTTCCTCCAGCAGAGGACATACTGTTATTGTGGCAGGAATGAATGAGGTAAGAGAGAAACACCAGACCTCTCCTCTTTCCTCTCACCAAATGCTGTTTAGAGAACAATGAGGAGTTTTACTTTGTTTTACTTTTACTCTGACCCTACCAAGGTTACTGACAACATGGTCTGACTACAGCAAAGGGCACTCATCCCTTTTCAGAGATGTCACTGCTCACATATGGGAAGAAACACTGCAGCATGATATTGGCACTTAAAATGTTATTTCACACATGCTTTAACTGAATAAATTAAGCCCCATAGGATTAATTCTGAAGTTCTGCTGTCAAAAAGCCTGAGGAGGACATTACTGTTTACAGAACCCAATTGCTCTTCAGATATTTCCAGGGAACCTCAGCCACAAGGTCTGTAGGAGCAAGAAGGATCAACGTGATGATCTGGGAGGTGGTGAGAGTAAATGGATGAGAAGAGAACACATAGCGCAAAAACGACCACAAAGCAAGAATACAATGCTTCACAGCGCTTCTTCTCTCTTTTATCCAGTGACAATTCTTGTCTAAATCCTCATAACATAAGACAGGCTAGTAACTCAGCCATGGACTTAGACTCTGAATGTCAGTGTTTGGTTTCCAACACTATTTCAGAGATGTATTGAGCTGAGGTAGTAGCTCTGAGGCAAAGGTGTTTCATCTCTGTGCTGATGTTTCTTCTGTAAAATAGAGTCAAGCTGTAGTTGCACCACATCTTTCCTGCCTCACCTGTTCCAGTTATACATCAATGTGGGACACCAGTGTCAGCCTGGAGACATCTTTACCACAGTTCAGATCCTCATCAATAATCCTCCTAGGAAAGACCAACTCTCAGTGCAGCAATGGAGGTACTGGATTGCATGGACGACTATTGTATTTGTAGGGAATGCCCCAACGAAGGCAGGAATGATGAATCTGACTCCATGTTTTCAGAGGGCTAATTTATTACTTTATAATACTATATTATATTAAAGAATACTATACTAACAAATACAGAAAGGGCACTTACTGAATGTTAAAAAGATAATAATGAAAACTCGTGACTCTTTCCAGAGTCCCGACACAGCTTGGCCCCAGTTGGCCAATGAGTCAAAACAACTCACAGCAGAATCCAATGAAACAATCACCTGTGGGTAAACAATCTCCAAACACATTCCAAAGGAGCAAAACACAGGAGAAGCAAATAAAATAAGAATTGTTCTCCTTTTCTCTGAGGCTTCTCAGCTTCCCAGGAGAAAAATCATGGGCAAAAGACTTTTTTCAGAGAATGTGAATGCCACAGACTGCAATAAACCAGAAATACTGTCAGGTGATTAGGGCAAAAGCATTAAGAAAGTGATTAAATTAGAGTCCTTCACCAAATATAAGTAACACATTCCCGAAGAGTCAAAGACACAAAACCTGGCATAAAAATTTAAAAATCTTTTCTACATGCTTTACAAATCAAGTTAAAATAAAAAAAGGAATTGCTAAAAACCTTATAAAGAAGAAAACAAAATCTTTTTTTAAAGTTGTTTCAAAATAGCAATTTTTTTCCTTCTTCATTTACCCTCAGCTATTTAATTTCAGTTATCATACAAGATACAGCATCTGAAGTTGTGCAGAGCACAATACTTGCTCAGCATAGCCATGAAACGGCACATCTTATGAAGTTTAGCCTATGAAACAATACCACAAGAGAAAAAAAATATTGAAGAGGAAGTGGGTCATCTCTATGCAATGTGTAAGTCTTACGCAGTTAGAACAAGCGTACCTTCAAGACCAAAACCATTTTAGATCATCACATAAAAACAGGGCATCAATATTTACACATGTAACTGAAGTAACATGCTTGTTTTTCATACTTATGCTGCATTATCTCCTGCAATCTAACACACAGAATGCATTCCAGGCTATACCCCCCAAAAATTAAGATTTGTGGTGGTGGTTTTTTTCCCCTCACAGTCATTTCAAAACACTATCACTTCCACAATTTCTCAACCAGCTGCACTGTTTCCTTACTGGGTGACTTTTGTTTGGGTGATTCTGTATTACAGCAACATTCAAGATTGCTTAAGCCACCAATAGCCAAACATTATGAAGTGTCAATTGACATCAAAACCAAATCCAAAGTAGAGATGATAATCTCCCCATCTAAATACACATGAGGTGCTGGTTTTTGTTTTTTTTTTTTTAAGAAACTGTGCAATAAACAAAGTCAGCCAGCCAGCCTGGAGACTGCAATCTGCAACTGTATTTGAGTTCCAAGTGGTTTTAGTAAATGCTTCATCCACATCATCAGACAATGTCATGCTCATATATTGCTGAGAAAAGGGAACTGGCAGCAGGTCATGCCAGACCTCCTCTCTCCCCATACCACATCATTTAAAGGATTCCAACCCAAGGACAAACATACCTTTGCATGGAAATTACTTCAACTTTTTAAACCTTCTTTTGCATGTTTATTCTATCTGCATGCATCATACAGATCAGCATGTCCAAGGCACTGCCAAAATTGATTGCCAGTGCCTAATCCTTTCAATCCCTTGACTCCTACGCCTAAAACATTCCAAGGCACGCAGCGATGACACTCCTGTTGCACAAGCGTAGATTAGTGCTCAAAAAGGCATCTGCATGAGGAAAGAGAAAAAAAAATAATCAGGCTATACTGGTTAACAGTGACAAAAAGAAAAAAAAGACACAAAGTTCAGACCACATGAGAATACAGTAACTCTCGCCAGTAACTCAGCTGTGACTAGTCTGGATTGGCCAATTGGTAAGATGGGCTAAAAATGGATTTCAGAAGAGTGATTACAGTAATGATCACAATTGGTGGTCTCTATGTGAACTGAAATGAAGAAATATCTTGGAAGAGATTAACAGTCCTGATGTGGCAAGATGACTGACTCTCACACTGCTTAACTGACCTGCTTAACTCTTGCATTTCCACTTACCTCCTTATCTAGCACTACATCCCCAGCTGTAGCTCTGCAGCAAATTTAATAAACATCTGAAACCTCTTATGACTTTATACATGCATTTATATAACTCTTCCACCAGTTCTCAACTACCTGTTATGCTTTTGTACTACTTCAGAAGCACCAACAGACAGTATGGAGAAGCTGAGTGATGTACTCAGAGCTTTCTCTGACAGGCTGTTCAATGAATTACTTTGCTTCATGTTAAACAGAAGCTCTCAGTTAGAATAAGGAGCATCAGGTTACAGACTTAAGCCCTTTACCTCACAATTCTACTCTTACCTGTTCAGTTTATTAAGCCATCTCCTCCCAGTATTACACTTCAATACTGCAGGCAGTCCCAAATTTTTTATTACTATTATTATTTAAATAACCCACCCCCTCCCCCCTTCAATACACAATTTCATTACTTTTGACTCAAGGAGCATAACTCATGATTCAGGAAGGGTAAGATTTTCTGCAAGACTGCCTTCAGAAAGCTTCCTCACCTGGGGAAATATGCAAGTATGACCAATGTAAATGACAAAAAGGGTCACAGGCAGCTGGGGAGAATGAATAAAAGAAAGAATTTCACTTTAGACCACAAAATGGCTTGGGCAAGTGACATGCACCACAATTACATTACTGAAAAGGTTCATTAATTCTTCAAATGGACCTTTCAAACAAGAATTCAGTCTAAGGAGGAAAGAAACATCACCTTTTAAGGCTTTTAAGAGGGATTGATGGCAGAAAAAGGAAAAGGTAGAGGCTCATATAAGATAAATGCCAGCAAACTGCATTTTCTTGCTCTATTCAAAAGGAAAAGTTTTTTTACTTACTAACTAGAACTCAAGGACTTGATCTGCAATTGTTACAAAAAGTAAGAGTACACACAATTAAGAAATCTCAGAGGTGACCTTGCATTAAAGGATACAGGTGACAGTATAGTTGCTATGTTAAGTATTAGGCTACCAGGACACACTTCCCCTCCAATTTTCAATACTTCTACCCATCACACCTTTCAGTCAGCAAGTCCACATAATTCTGGCTCTGCTTCCAGCCTTGAAATTTCCCTTACAAGAGCAAAGAGCTCATAGCCTGATACAAACAATATATGTAAGTGAAGAGGCTGATGCAATGTTAAAACTTTGCTCTCCCTGTTATTCTGTTAAGACTGTCCTGAGAGGACCTCTCTTGCAAGTTGGTTATATCTAATTTGCCTTCACCTTAATACAAAACAAACCATCCAAAAAACCATGAAAACCTTAATTTAACTGCCTTTAGCAATACTGTGCAATTTATTTAGTGATCAAGCAACAGGTGAACAAAAACTTGTACAGGTCTTGAAGACAGACTGTATGAGACAAGGTATGTATGGTCAAATATTTGACTTCAAGTGACTTGATTCCTATGTTTTTTTCCTTTTGGAAGAAGAGGGCTCTGCTGTTTATAGGTTTCCAGCTGAACCAGTCTCCCAAGAGCTGACACAGATGAGTGGATTGAAGCATGAAGTCTGTTAAGCAACAGCAGGCAGCAATACACTCTTCTGGTCTAATGAGTTTGGCACTACAGCTTTTCTACTCCAAACCCCTGGATTCAAATCTTGTATTTCAGCCTCAAGCAAAACAACCTTGGACAACATCATGTATGCAGGCATGCTCCTCCTAAACCAGCACAAGCCATTGTAGCGACTTGATTTGAGTGAACAGGCTGTTTAAGGGAGACCAGAATGGGAAAATAAGCCCAGACATCTTTCCCTCAGAAAATCAAACTTGTGTAAGCTGGTTGAGTGACATACTTGGTGTGGAATGCATGCTAGTTTATGCAGTACCCGTGATAATTATATGTGAGTACATCGGTATAGATTTTTATTTATTCTTCCATTTAATACTACATGTCTCTTTCTTCACAGATATTGCACCTGCCCACTGCCTCCTATCTTCATGGACAGCAAACTGGATGTAAGTATTATTTACTTACATTACACTGTCACAATCTCCTTGCCAGTTAATGAGTCTGGAATTGTCAGCCTATGGGTATTAACAGCACTTTCTGAGATCTTCATTTTATTTTTCCATTCAGCTTCCAGAAGAAAATGGTCAAGGAAAGGGACGTTAAGAGTTGATATGAGATTCCCAAATGCTCCTCACTGGCAGAGGGTTTGTCTTTGGGCAATTTCTAGAAAAGAAATGTCCAGGAGATCCTTCAATGCAGATTTGTGGACTGCTGTACTTCTGCAACGCAGATGTACTGGAAGGAAAAGGTAGGTTAAAGAAACACCCAGACTACACATCCTCTGCTCTCCTGGAAACTCTGCCCAAGGAGTCATTAATAACACAAAAAAAGACTGCATATTTCTCATAAAAGAGCAATGTTAAAGGCTATGGACCTTGATTCAAGTGTGAAAACCCACTTCAAGCCATTCTAAAATGAGATATTCCAATCAGTAGAAGGTTTTAAAACTTCCTTGAGAAGAACCTATCAGAGAGGACACAATCAATTCTTTTGGTTTTTTAGAGAGATAGAAATTGACACCATCCATTTTAAAATCCCATTTATACTTATGATCTCTATAAGCAAACCAGTAAAAACTCAAAAGCAGTTACAGGAAAACACAGGTTTACCTGGCATGTTCTTCAACATGGGAATGTTGAAATGTAGATCCAGAATACATCAATGAGTTTCTTTCAAATCTCTAAGCACTGAGCTAGGAGGGGCCCAACTCTCCTAAAGGCAGCAGCAAAGCTGAAACTAAAGACACAGACCTGTGAAGAACAGAAATGAGCCCCCTACCCACCCCCACCCAAAAAGCCTTGGCATTGCTTGTTCTTTCTTCAGTGGAGAAAACAGAACAGAAAAACATCTTCCTTCCAATGTCAGTTCACTTACATCAGGTACTTGTAGCAACAGTACAAAATACAATATTTTTATGATTAATGAAGTGACAAACAGGGTAACAGCTGACAGACATGTTGTTGGCCATTGAAAATCTGGAAAACTGGAATTCTTCTTAGAAGACTTCCGATGGCAGGAAGAAGAAAGGAGAATCTCAAATCAACACTTCTGTGACCTCACTTCAGAGAATTCCCCTATCAAAAGTTTGAGTCTTCAGATTTCCTGGAGACTTAAACAGAAAGAGCCAAAGACAACAAAGATACCACACACCTAATCTTGCTCAGATGTATGTTACAACAGAGCAAGCAGAGATTTTTTTTTAAAATAGCTTCTGCAATTGCAGGTCGCACACCTTCATTTGTACTGGAAATGTGTGTAAATGTGAATATTAATGTAAATTTACTCCAGTAACCATTATATTTCTCGATTACAATACAACATACTAAAGTGAAGGTAAGCTAATCTTTCTCTGAAACTGAAGGCAACTTGCAAAGCCTTTTTGAACATCACTGAGCACAACAAACGCCTACACACTCAACAGTCACTTATATGAATTAATTTTTTTTAACACATCAATCTTCTTTTCAGCCTATGGTGAGATCTGTGCTGCCAGCAAGCAGAACCTCAGCTACACAGTTTTAGGTAACACTGATACCACACCAGAAAGACACGCTGAAGATTTTTGAACTCTAAGTTACATTACCTCAGGAAGCAGCAGTAGTGAATGCCAAGCAGAAATAAGAGTTGTCTTAGAGCCTCCAAAATCAACACAGTTCAAGATAGACACATTTTATGCAGTTATGCCCTCTTCCATTAAGGAAATGCCTGACAGCACCACACCCTCAGATTTAGCAGCAGCACTGGTATGAGGAGACAGGCACAAAATCGATATGTCACCAGCCTCCTCCAGAACTTAGAGTCCATCTTTCATACATGTTCATGTCAGTAAGGAATAGAGGCACAAACTACACTACAGCTATCAAAGCAGGCCACTCTCAAACTTGGAATTATTTCCCCTTTCAACTCTCATGAGAACTCTTAACTTACTCAGTCATGATGTATCATTTACAGAGGTCTTCTCTACTCAAAATTAGCTTGAAATGTATTTTATCTGAACTACACAAATACCATTGAGGATGATTTATGCTTCCAGTAAGTTGTACCTCAACAGACTTCACGTAGCTACTTACTTAATTTAGGCATTAAGAAACAAGCTTATAATTCAGCAAATCCTTAATAAAACCATTTAATGAATGGAGTAACTAATGCATTTGCCCAAAGCCATAAAGTGGTAGAATTGAAGCCAGTACTTTTCATAGACTCATGGAATAATTTCAGTTGGAAACTACCTCAGAGATCATCAAGTCCAACCTTGATCCAATCACTGCCACGTTACCACTAAACCATGTTCCCAAGTACCACATCCACACATTTTTTGAATACTTACAGGGATGGTAATTCCACCATCTCCTTCACAGCCTGTTCCAATGCCTGACCACCATTTCAGTAAATAAATATGTCCTTGCATTGAACCTAAACCTCCCCTGGTGCAACCTGAGGCCATCACCTCTTAGCATGGTGCTGGTTACCTGGGAGAAGAGACCAACCCCACCTGGCTACAACCTCCCCTCAAATCTCCCAGACTGAACCATGCTTATCTTCACTGAATTATGAAATTATTATAAAAGAGTATGATTTGCCTTAACTTCTCCTCAAGGTGCACAACATCAGATCCAAGGAGACTCATCCTTGGTGCTTTCTGTTTAGAGTGTGGGAGCACATCACATGTACCAATACACCATGATGGAGCATGTGGCAAATATCTTTGAAGGATATTACAAATACAAACATACATTCCTCAAATGCAAAAAGTACAACTTCTGCTGTCTTCACCCAGGATCTCAAAAAAAAAGAAAAGCAGTCATACTCATGTCACTCTTTAAACTGCTTTGTTAGTAGAGAATAAAGCCAACTTTCTTATCTAATTCCTAGTGAAAACAAATGCTAAGAGTTTTCTAGCACCATTAAAAATCTCAGTACTTTCAAAGTGTTCCAACTCTAGAGAAGGTATGATCTGCAACAATATTCACCCATGTGACATGAAACAGATTTCCCAACCCAGGTCTCAATTTGCTGAGATCCTTGCCAAAGTGATGACATGCACTGCCATCTTGTGTTATGGTTTAGAACTGAAAAAGTCTGAGAAGCTGGGTGTCACATATGCTTCCAGCTTCTGCTGTTTTAACAGTAATTTTTTCCCCAGCCACTGCTCCACATGAGGAGTCTCTCCAGTAACATTTTATATATAGATATAAAACTAAGACCTAACTCAGGCTGCAACAGATGTAAGCCTCCACATTCCCAAGAAACAAAGTTCATTATTTTCCACTGATGCAGGTGTTTTCAAGAGCACACAGTTTTTTAGTTTTGCTGGGACAACTGGTGCTGAGTGCCATGGATATTACCTTTTAGGTTTGAGCTGCTATTCCTCCAGCACAAGCAAACAAATCCATTGACAAACACTGCAGTGACAAAAAATGTGAGTTTAAGATATTAATCCCCTCCTCAGCTTTAATCTGAAGAAGAATAATAGAAGATGTCCCTTTTATGTCCCTGAACTATATTTTGAAGACAGGTATTGTTCTCAAAATGTCTTCTGCAAGAGGAGACTAAGGGTTCCTTTACCTACAATGGCTGGGTATAAGCTGAGCAACTAAATTCTGTACCAGGAGCACAAACTGGGACAGGAGCTCCAGAACAAAAAAGAGGGATGTGAAGTCTTAGATATTTGAGTGGTCTGCAGCCAGCCCAATCCTGCTACATCCATGCCTCACAGGGGACAGGAAAGCAATCACCTGTCAAACCTTCCCAAGTCCCACACTGAGTGCAATGACATTGTGTCTTGCAATTCAGTCCCAAGCCCAGCGGGTGGATCACAGAAAAATACGTGTTAACAAGTAGAAGAAACAAAACTGTGCAACAGTTCTGGGAAAGGACATTAAATATATGCTGAGTGGAAGATGAGTTTTCTTAATAAAAATTTAAAAAAAAGAAAAAAAAAAAGAAGACTGCCTTACAATCTGGGTATGGTCATCTAGAAAGTAAAAAAGGTTCTGCTGCCTCTATTCCAAACAGAGTATCAGAGAACTTCTACAAGTGCGCTATCTTTACACAATTCAACCTCCTAAATCACCCATCTTCTTTCTCACTGGGCATACTATGGAACTGCAAACCACTACTATATTGTTAACCATTTACTGACAGCAGCACTGAACCTATCCACTTCACTACTGCACTGCTATTAAACTGGAAATTTCTGTATTATCTTGTTGCTCAGAAATCATCCACTGAAAGAGAAACATTACTTCACAAAAAGTTAGTTACAGCAATCAGGAGGCATCTTTCTTGCTCTAGCAGATAGTTTCTCCTATCATGTGAGCTGGCAAACAGAAAATATATCGAAGTTGATAAGCCTTCACTGACCAATTTTGACACAAGCTGAAATTCAGTTTGCAAAATTTTTTGTATGTTTCTTTCTTCCCTTTCCCCACCCACACAGAAAAAAGCAAGACACAACTCATCTGCCATACTAATGTATTCCATCTTTCAAAAAGAAAGACATGATTTTAATATTACTTAACAATATGTTAAAAAAGTAGCCAGTTAGGCTTCAGTGTTAATACAATTATACACTCTATAACAGATTTGATAGTGTGAGTACTGTTCTTTTTTAAATTTTCTCATTCTGCAAGTATTCTTACACAAGCTGGCTACAAGTCAGGAAGAAAAAAATCAAAACACAAATAGCGTAACTTGTACACTCTTAAACAGTAGATTGTGAAAGAACTGAGGGAATACTTGTCCCATAAGAGCCTCTTTGTCATGAAGTCACGTCAGGAGAATTCTGGAGCAGATGAAAGCACAACTGACTAGGTCCATTCCTTTGTCAGGAGTCAGAATGACAAAACATAGCTAGATGCAGAAGTGACAGGAGCCACTGCAGATGATGCAATCTAGTATTTTGGCCTCCACCCAAGCCTAAGCAATTTAAAGTCTCTGAGGCCAAGGCATTCAGAAGGAGCTGGAAAAGAGCTATTGTTCCAACTCCAACAGCATACAGCTACAATCAAGTAAGTCTCACTCACAGACTACAAGCACACAAGCTAACAAATTCAGGTAGAAAGTGGCAATTTTTCAGTCCGCAAGAATTATCAGGCCAAAGGGTTCAGTGCAGATCCACACAGCACTGGGGACAAGGCAAGGCAGCACTGGCTCAAGACCAGATAAGCTCTCAGCACAGCAGGACAGGTAAGTGGAGTTGTCGTTCATTGATTCCTGCAGGGTTCCCTCCCTGTATTGTGTCATTTCAATGTGCAGCAAAGGTGGTTTTTTTTAAGCTAAAATTGGACCAGTTGATGGAAAGTCTCTGCCTTGTCTGTCTGGCAGAATCCAAGCAGAACCTGAAAAAAAGAAAGCAATAAAGTGAAACCAGTATAATTAAAATCAACCCACTCGTGTTATCCCTCTTTTGGAGAGAAGCTCTCCTTCAGAAAGACAAAACCTCTTAACAAAACCATACATTGTAAAAAAAAAAAATCACTTGTCCATCACTCAAATACATAATAAAACAGTTACTTTCAACACCACTGCATTATGAGAATTAAGCAAAGGAGGTAGCAAAGAATGCTGCACCTTCAGCACCACAGAAGCAAGTTAAATGTCAACTAGAAACAGAAATGGCATTGCTGTACTCAACAAAAACTTTGAAAGGGTAAGAATGAGTGGTAGATGGTGTGTAAAGCAGCATCACCAATGGCATGGGACAATGCTGCTTCTTTTCTTAATACAGCAAAGCTACACTGGAAACAAAAGACCTAGGGAAAGGAGGTCTCTATAATACAGCAGATAAGTGGCCCATATGCCTGGAAAAAACACCCCTAGAACAAAAATCCTCTTATTTGCTTTCACTGACCACAGTTTATGGAATAACTCTAGAAAAAGTTGCCACATGCAGGCCTTTCAGGGACTGTTAATCTGAGCTGAACTTTGAGGCAAGGTGTAGCTTGGTGAGGCTAAAGGCTGCATGACTGCATCAGAGCAGTGCAAACCTCTCTCTGGAAGGTTACACTGCTTCTGTAGCAACTGGAAGCCAAAAAAGGGGGGCAGTCAGAAGGAGCACAATTAAACAGATAGAGTGGAAGACTACGGTCAGACTTATTTTTTTCTTTCTGTGCTGGTTAGAAGCAGGATGCAATATTAATCATGATGTCAGGGTGCAATTAAAGTATTCATCTATTATACCACTACAAAACATGAAGAGAAGATGATGAATGAGCTCCAGGTGAAAAATATTAATTCAGTCAGCCTGTGCAGCTCATTGCCATGTAGGGTTACTAGAAGAAGCCATGCTACTTGCCTTCCAAGTATTATGCTGGGCATTACCAAATGGTAGAGAACCTAGGTATTAAAGCTGCCTTTATGGCATTAGTATCTGGTTTTGTCCCCTAAAACAGCACCTATCAGGGTTTTTCAGACACCTTTTCTAAGCAGGTATCCATAAAAACCTAGACAGTAACACACACTTCCTAACAGAGACCAGTAAAGGAGCAGAGTCCACCAATTAGTGAATAGATTACAAACAGCATGCTTTAAGTGCTAACTCTTCAGTTGGGTAACATTTGACAAATTTATTCCCAAAATTCAACTGCACCTCTACAAATGTAAGACACTGTTTCATTCATTCTATTGAGAGTAAATAACTGATGAACAGAACTTCTTTATTTACTGCAGATAGTGCAAACTTGAAGGAAGGTAAGAATATTCCATAACAAAGGCTTATACTGTATCAACACTAGCAGTAACTAACACATGCCATATTTCACCTGTAAAACCTGCATTTTGATTTTAAAAAAATCCTTTAATTGGCATCACTCAGAAAATTAATTTTTAAGACTAGAGACCATGTACCTGTGACAATTTCATTGTCTTGCACATTGTAACTCCCTAAGTAATTACATATATGCATTTTGCAGCAATAATAAGCAGGAGTTGTAGTCAGTTCCTTCCAAGACCCAGACACACATTACATCCCAGGCATGTAGGCCATGAAAACTATTTAAATTTAGAAAAGAAATCCATACTGAAAGTCCCTTCTTGTAACAAATGGTTTGTGTTGCTTTGGGAAATACTACTGTTGAGTACTAAATTACTGAATTGCAGGAAACCAAGTTATTTGTGCCATTACAGATTTGGCTACCATAATGAAAGGCTCACTAGGATGTATTCATGGGGAACCAGCACAACCAGACACAAGTGGAGAATAAATTCAAACAGATTTCAGTATTATGTAAGAATACGTGCTGCACTGTTTAAACATGAGCTGTCTCCTCATATTTGAGGAATTTAGAGGTAACTAATGTCACAGAATATTCTGAGTTGGAAGGGCTAGGATCATTGAGTCCAACACTCAATATGATGCACAAATCCCAACATCAACCAAAAAGTACAGAAGAAAAAACTTTCACAAGCACAGGTTTATATTATTCTTTTACTGTCACTGTACTAGGTGACATGAATGAGGCTTTGAGCAAGCTGCTCTAGTGGAAGAGAACCCTGCCCATGCCAGGGGGGTTGGGACAAGACGGTCTTTAATGTTCCTTCAAACGCAAACCATTCTATGATTCCAGGATAAGCATCTCCCCTTAAAGTCTGGTGTAAGACACTAACCCACAGTCCTACATCTCTGCTTAAAGCACAGCAAAGAATTCCCAACTAACAGCTTCTGTAAACAGGTAAGAAAACAAAACAATCAAACCTTTCTGAAGTATCTGTTAGGAAACTTAAATCCAATCACTTTTCAAAAAAAAATAAAACCACTAAACAGTATTTGGCCTGTGTGGCCAACAGAAGATATATTCACACAAACTTTGCTTATAAATAATGGTAATTGAGAATATTCTGAAGGCCTTCATGAGAACCTAGGAGTTACATAGATAATTCTGGCACTTGCTTCTGAATTTGTGCTATTCAGCCATAAGCTGTGCCCACAGATCACAGCTTTGGTGATTGTTACAGTGTTCAGAATGTCAGCTGTAACAGCATTTGATGTGTTACAACACAGGCTTTTCTGCCAGGAGTTAGTTATTAACTTGGGGGCTGCTGTGGTGCTGTTTTTGCTTGCTTTACAACCATGACACATGGAAAGAAGCAACATCAACATTATGCAAAGGGATTACAGCACTTTACCTTTTAAAATACTCCACTTCTCGTTCTGTTTCATCCATTTCCACACTGTCTAGATCAATGTCTTTGGGTAGAAACACATCATCTACAAAAAAAAAAGATGGTACTATGTTATATTCCGTGAGGAAGGGGGAAGGAGAGAGGAAGAAGCTGCATTAAAGATGTCTTTGGAGAACTGACTGAACCTCACAGACTATTAATTATTCATATTTACACTGAATTAATACACACTTATAACTAAAAAGACACTTCTTAAAACCCCTATACTAGCATCTCTGCCCAGACTTGAAGGAGTTACACTGGTAAAAAAGATGAATTAACAGTAAATTCACTGATTGCACGGGCTGCAAAAGGTACCATAAACCTGGAATGCACATAAGAGTAACCAATCATACTGAGGGTTTGATGAGTCAGATAGCTGCTTAATGCCTGAAATTTTTGGCCTTACTACTAAAAATGTAGCTCTAGAAACATTTTTAAAGCAGTATTTATAAAGAAAAATACTTGGCAACTTCTGGGTTGTAGAGTTGCTGTACTCCCTCTGGGACATGATGATCAGGCTGTGTCTGCAAGAGTTTAACTCATGCTAGCAACCATTGGACTTTAAAAAAAAAACAAACCACCAAATATTTAACACATTCATGTATGACTTGAATTGTATGGCCTCAACTATAGCAAAGAAGTCACCATAGAGCCTGTTGGTACATTGTGTTATCCCAGCATATGGTTCTCTTTTAGACTTTAAAAAGAAATGCATTGGAAACCACACATTTTTGTAGAAACCAATTTGAACATTTCCCTCTTGAAGCTTCTTTCTCACTGCACATACACTCCAGTCTCATTTCTGAAGCAGCTTTACAATACAATGCAAAAACCAGGTGTGACTAAGCAAGTAACCAAACCCACCAAGTACACACCTGACTACAGAATCCCTGAGATGATGAGAATAGACAACTCATGGTAAAGACACTCATGGTAGTTTTAAAAGTTACATGTACTTGCTATTCAGCTTACTTCTGAGGAAGTGGAAAGCCCTACAAACACAAGGTTTCCCTAACACTCCTACCTTTCTTCAGCCTTTTTATAACAAGGAGTAAAAATACTCTGCCAGAAGAAATTTCTTTCAGAAACAGAGATCTCACCAAAAGCATATTTACTGCTTTAACATTTCATTTGAAAACTCAGTTAAAACCCCCTAGCTTTGTTTCCCTCTTTTCATGTTCTCTCATTACCCTAGTTCTACTGGTTTTTTCTCAGTTCAATTTTTGTCTTTGCTAATTTGGTACATCAACCCTATATCTTAAAAAAAATTATAACTACATGAAAAATCATGTATTGCAGAATCTTTCTTGTAGCTCTCAAGTCAGAACTACTTAAAGCAAAAATCCAAAGTCTATAGAGAACAGCGCAAGTTTTTCTCGACAAATTCAGAAACATGTCCCTGTATTTTTTCACATTTAAACACTAACTTCTGGAAATTGCAAGTATACTTCAGCAGGAGAAAAAAATGGTGGAGGCAAGGAGGAGGATAAAATGCAGGAAGGTACCTGCAGCATTCTCCTACAGTAAACACCCTCTTCCGTATTTTCTCTTTCAAATGTCTCCAGTCTTCTCCTTCTGATCCCAGTTCTGGAGCTCTGTCTTGCTCCAATCACTGGAGTAAATTCTTCTTTGTAAATTAAAAGAGCCAAAGCCCAAATATACCACAACAGAGTATGCACAAGAACTGAGGTGTCAGAGAAAACGGTTCCATACTGTATTGTTGCTTGGCTGACATAGAATGGAAATATTAGGCATCAGATTTAAAAACAGAGATAGTGGGCTGACCCAATCCAAACAAAAAATCACTAAAAAAACCCTAGCACTTCCTGCAACCAGGAACTAGCTTTACATTTTTGTAACAAAGCTTGACAAAAGTAAGTATTCTGAAACACCGGCAGAGACTGCCAAGGCATGAAGGTCTCCTGTCTTGCTGTGCTCACCAGTCAGAAGAGCAGCAAGAACTGGTGTACACTGAATTTATGCAGTGTTACCACTCAGCTGCCAGGTGATCCCAGGGGAATGACTGGGTGCTCCAAGCAGAGAGATGTCCACACCACACAGCTGCCATCTCAGCTGGTAGTCCCACTAGGGATCCAGGATACGCAGAAATAAAGAGGTGCCTGAGAACAGCAGTTTGACTATGGCGCTAACAAAGCCAATGGGCCAGAACTGTGTTACTCAGCTCTGGTATTAGCTGTTGGATGTGTTCAGGCAAACAAAAAAATAAGTTGTAAATAAAATTGTTCAAGTGCAACTTGCTTGACTTAACTCAATCCTCTACAGTTTTATTATTTCTGAGAAATAAAAATAATTCTGTTGACTAGAATGAGCTGATATGGAGAACACACTCAACTTTGTCAACTAATTAACATCCCACTACAGCTTTTCACTCTGGCAAATAAAAAATAGTAAATTAGTTTCTCTATTCATGTATTTACTTGTTGATGTAATTAATATAAAAAAGGAATCATTTCCACTGAAAAAAAAGCATACTTGAATGACCATACATGAATGACCATTCTTTGACTGAAGAATCCCCTTATTTCCCTTGCCTAAAGAGTAAGACCAACTTCATACTATGCTCTTAGTGCTGTATGAGAAACAATCTTGCTTTTAAAAAACACAAAATAATGGATTTCAACATACAATCAAATAAAACAACATATTTATTTTAGGCAAGAAAAGAAAGTCAGTCTCCTGGAAAGCCTAACTGACAAAACTCCCTATAAAACCTAGAGCATATGCTTATTCATTTGTTTTTAAAAGCATCCTACACTTCTTTAGTAAAACACTATCCATCTCTTAATTGCTGCAATTCCAATGACTTGACTTTTCCTGACACCAGTTTTTCAGTTTTTCTGATTGACATTGGCAGGAATGCCTGAAGATAAGTACGTCAGACGTCTGGAATTAAATGGTAAGAACAGAACATAAGCCAAGTTCTTCAACTTTCTTACACACTTACCAATGGAATTGTTGACTTTGTCCCCTTTTTTCTTCTTGTTTTTCTTGTTCTTGCCTTTTGGTTGAGGAGAATCTGCAAGTATTAACTTATTATTTTGCTGCTGCTCACTTGGTGATGGTGATTCACTTGTTACAGGTGCTTTCTCTTCCTTTACATGGTTCATCGGCTTTTTGTTGTTATTGTTTAATTTCTTCTCATCTTTTTTAGGTTCTGCAAGTGTTGGGAGCTCTGCTGCTTTTGCTTTGGATTCTATTTGGTTTCTGGTTTTAGTCTGAATCTCAGCTGCTTTGGGGGATTCAACAGACTTTTTCACTTGTTCAACACACTGTTTGTTCATCTGTTTTAGTTTCTGTTTGCTGTTTCCCTCTTTATGTTGATGCATAATATCAAGCAGAAAAGAGAGGGGCTCATGCTGCTTTACAGTGCCCTCCTTCTGATAAAGCAGCTTTGAGTCTCTAGTGTTGACAGGGTTGGACAGTTCACAGCCTGTCTCTAGAACTGGCCTCTGGTCTGTGTGATTCACATGTCGGGACAGTGAACCAGCTGAGGTTTCTATCTTTTCTGATTGCTCAAGGGTACCATTCTGAATGTCTTCTGGGCTGTTTGGGACAGCCTCCTTCACTGCCTGGCAGTTCCTAGTGAGCAGCTCTGCCTTTGCACAGTCCTTACTTGTTCTCTCTTTCTTCTTTTTCTTCACAGCCCGCAACTGCTGAAGCTCTTGGAGCCGCTGTAATTCCTGTTTCAGTCTCTCCTCCTCCTCTTCCTCACGCCGCCTCTGCTCCTCAAGCAGCTGGTGATGCTCCCTCTCCCTGGCTTCAGCTTCAAGTCGAGCTTTTTCTTCAAGCTGCAAAGTAACAATAGGTTTATTGAAAGCGACAAATATTAAGGAAATTAAGAGTTTTAGGGATTATTACTACTTTGCTTTATGAATGTTATAAATCCTTGGATGTGAACCTATGAATGTACTTAAATCTATAACTCTGCAGAGCAAGCAAATAGGTGTACAAAGGCTGCCCTTTAAAATATATTACAATCCTTTCTCTATTCACATTTTCTATGTTTCTGTAACTCATTTGACCATTGTTAATACCAGCTGTTGATCCTTTCTTCCCTGTTTCTACGCCTAACTTCACATCAAAGTTTTCTACAGCCACAAAACATTCAGCTTCCTTCTCAAAGACTGTGTGTGTTTCTCAGGTAATTCAAGCTTGCATCAGGTTGTATCATTTACCTGTTCTCTTGCTATGGTAGCAGAGTTGCTCTCTTTCAGAGATCAGGAACGTTAGGGAAAAAAATCATTAAAAACATTCTACTAGCACCAAAATACTAAGCAAACAATAGTTACATTAGAAGTTGTCAAAAATCCTAAGGATGGTAGATTTCCATTGTCAGCCATTAGTTCATTAACTAAAACACAGACATAAGGGACTTTGCCAGCCATTACTGCCAATGCCTGAAACTTTGCTGGGCAGCACTGATCTTGCATCATTAACAAAATGAAACAAAGTCATACAATGAGAACAACCACGAGCATTTATTTTCTTGCACATTTAGAGATGCCTGTATGCCATTACTTTTTCAGTTACAGAAGTCATTCAAAAAATGGGAATTGCTCATGAGAATGACCCTATGGGAATTTTCCACTTCTTACACTCAAACTGCTCTGTATGAGCAAAGTGAATTTTGCATTGCAAATTTTGCAAAGTTTATTTTATTTATAAATAATCCACTAAACCCTCAAGATGCTGAATAGTGCTACAACATGAACATAAAGAATTTAACTTGTGAACATTAGGTCTTCCAAACAAATGGAAGCATTTAAAGAATGCAGAAGTAGTGCCAGAAGAAAATCCACAAACAAGAAAATATTTACAGTGTGATCACATAACACGCTTACCAGAAATCAAAAACATTCAGCAACAAATTACATCGTGCTTTTACAATTTTACCAATTACACTGAACTTTATACTTATGGCTGATACTTGAATTGCTCTAAGAAAAGGTTTCCTGCCTGTTCCAACTTAAAAAAAAGGTATTTCCTCTGTTATTCCTTTTTCATATTTCCTCTATATTATCCTCAGCAAATACTGTTTCCAAAAAAATAATTTCACTATTACACATTGGAGATTTTTAGAAATCTTTTTTGCCAATTTTCATTTGAAAGCAACCTGTAATTTTTTCTTCCCTGCCCGCTCTCTGCAGCTTTCCACTCCAGCTCAGGATAACCCTTTGTGTCATCACGTGGCACAGCACTTAACCTCTGTCAATCAGGACAGCAAGGTGCTCAGTGCAATTATTCTAAAAATACCAAATGCAACTCTTCCTCTCTCATAAAAGCACTGACCTATGTTTCCTGGCTTCCTGCAGAGATACTTTATCAAAACCATTATCCTAGTACAGACACTGACTTTTTATTTCCCTCACTTTTAAATGTCAGTGCTACAAACAATAAAATTTATAACATTTCTGATACTCAGAAATAACCTTTAGAAGTGTGGGAAATTCCAATATAAAGCTGACTTGCACCAAAACACGTGACAATGGCATTTTCAGGAATGCTCCCAGTCTAATACATAACTCCTCAGGTAGCCCCTGAACAGGTAAGGCAGCTGTGTAAAAACAAACTGGCAGTGTACCAAAAACCACAACTACAGCATTAGGATAAATCAGTATACAGTGGCATCCTTGAGGGGAGTGCACAGATTCAAAAGTGTGAGGTGTAGGATAAACATACTTTCATGTCTTACCTTTCTCTGCTTATGCCTGGCTCGCTTGGCTGCGCGAGAACTGCTCACAGGTTTGGTTTCAGAGCTGTTTATAAACTGTAGCAAGTCCTCCACCTTTCGATGGTCAACAACACTTTCCCTTTCAGAGATCTGATCGGGTTTCTTTGGCTGCTCCTCTTTCCTTTTTGTTAAACGTAAACGAAGCTTTTCTCGCATCTCTGCATAATTTCTACTGGTTGGTGCAGCTGGAGGCTGAAGGACGCACAACAAAAATTTAGTGACTAAATGGAAAAATTTCACTGACTTATGCTTTGGGGATTTTGAAATATCAAAATACTCTCCCTTCAAATAACACAGGAGGTCCAAACCTCTATCAAGCTCATTGTTTGTACATGAACCTAAAGTGTATTTAAAGTGCAACAGACCTGCCAGACTTGGTGCTGGCTTCTGAACTACATTTTCCAACTGAAAGAACAGCTGATCTTGAGGAGGGGATGGTATGAGTAAGAAGACAAATAAATAACCTTTAAAAGCAGGAAAAAATAGTGTGACTTTTATTTCCATACTCTCTTGTGATTGGTAAGCTGTATTTGAAAATTTCAAAGGAGCAGATGTTTGCTCTGTTTTTATTTCCTGTGAAATCTGTTTCAGAGGTTTGGTTACACAGGCCTCTGGGCTGTACTTGTGAAGGGCTGCTTATCCTGCACTGAAGCCTGCCAGCCCCCCCTCCAGCAGAGTCCCATCAATAACTCAACACTGCTGAAAGTGGAATCCTTGCATCATGTTCCGTATCTGTATTTCCATCCACTGTTCCTGTCTCTCCCCTCCTGATGCCTTATCCTCTCTGCTCCTGTACCAGACCTGGTGCCCATCTGTTCATGGCTGCACCAGTTCAACTGACTAAACCAGCAAAACAAAATCCTGTCACATTCTGCCACTTCAGCAAAATGAGTAACTTACCGTGCAGTCAGGTAAGCATCAAACACAAATCAAGCATGGACATGGTGGGAACATTCAAGGAGAAATAGGACGCCTTCCCTGGCCCCTTGAAGCTAGCAGGGCAGGGGCTTTTAATTCACTTGCAGAACTAAGATGAAACTGACCTGATCAAATACATGGCAAATAAACTGAGCTTTTACCTTAAATAGGAAAAATGCCAGTGACTCAACTTGTATCAGTAAACTGATTATTAAAACAGGCCATACACAGATTTACAAGTTAAGAAAAAAATGTGTTATATTTCAGCTAAGAATCTAGAGTTTTTTCTCTTGTTTTTTCTCCTTTTTTAAGAATTAGAATAAAGGGAATACTTTGAGGATTGCTATTTTTACAGAGAGCAGACTAGCTCATAAATTGCTGTAAAGACTTAAACTAATATCCTATATAAAGGGTACTTTTACCCAACCTCATCACATTCATTGTAACTACAGTACTAAAGAGAAGCAAACGAATTTTGTAAAGTTATTTAAATGGCTCAATGCCCTTGTTTGCAGTTTCAGTCAAACGTGGCATCTATTATCCAAGTCAGTTGCTTCCTAAATCTTTTAGTCATTTTTATTGCTCTTAAATGCTTTGAACTGGAAAGGTTTACTTCAATCCTTCATTTCAAAGAGGAAAATTACTTTTCAACTCCTTTTACAACCTCTTGAGTGAGTTCCAATGCCATCCCCTAAGACGCAGTCTGATAAATCACACGCAGCCTTATGATGAGTAAGTGGCAAGAAAGCAAACAAAAGCAATTTAAAATACAAAAACTTACTCCTCCATGGCCGAAGAACTCACAGTAACAGCAGTCACAGTATTTTCCTTCCTTCTGATTTGTGGAAGTTGAGGTACTGGAGCTATGCTCTGAGCAGCTATCTTCATCCTGGCTCTCCTCCCCATCATACTGCTGATGATCGTACGTGTTACTGCTCTCACAGCGATGGCCCTCACAATCAGGATCACTATGTCAAATTAAAAAAAAAGCTTATAAAACCCTAATGAAAATAAATAAGGTATAATAATAACAATAATATCATTATTAAAAAATGAATATACATGTTCCTGTCTCTAACAGGAACAATGGTTCTCAAACTGGCATATCAGCCATCCTAAAGCTTTCATCCACTAACTTGCAAATGGAGACATTCAAAACCAAGCAGTAGGATAAAATGATACACAGGAAAGTGATCTATAAAAAACAAAATTAGTGATGCCCTGAACAAGCAGCCTAGAGAGTGAGTTTTGGAACAGTTCTTCCTGGCTTTAAACAGGTAAAGTATTGCAGAAGTAGTGACTCTAGCTTTTTAAAATGGAATAGTTTTGAAACTGCTGCCCCTCTCACCACTTGTGACATCAAGAAGGTTTTAAATGCAGTTGCAAATCTCCTGGTTTTAGGCATGTTTTCAAGCTCTTGACTTAAATAAAAAATCCAAGGTCAGCTAAAACCTAGAAGTTTCCATTACCCTGTCTGCAACTTGATTTTGAAGGTGAAATACAGGCACATCTCTTCAATAACCAGGTACATGGCATTTGATTGCCCCAGAGCTCTGTGTAACTGCACACAACATTTCTACTTCCCAGGTCTTCTAAAACAGAGGTGATTTTGCTTCAAAAGAAAGCCGTATTAAAAAAATTCCCTCTCTTGTCTGTCATTAGTATTTCTTTGTTCTTATGTTAGAAAGGTGAAAACAGGCCATATTCTGCCTTATCTACAGAGTATGTATAAATCTTCTTTCTAACCTCACTGCCCCTCCCCAGAATGCAATCATTGCTTCTGGGTCTCTCTCAGTTCATTTTTTCCCCCCCCCCAAACAAAAAATACCATGTTAGCACCTGGAAACAATTATAAAAAGTTGGATTTCTATTGTGTCCATATTCAATTATGTCCCTGAACTACATAAGAAAAATTCTTTACAAAATTGTAATAATTTCTCAAGTATGAAAGAACAGTTACTTATCTTGAGACATCATCAATAAAACCAGTTGGTAACAGAAAAAAGGACATTTTTAGAAGCATTTACCAAACTCTACCTAAATCTCACACCATCTTCCAAAAACTTACAGCAGCCAGGAGACTACATTGATACCATCCATGATCACAGCCCCACAGGTCAGAGAGCTTAGAGCAATGACTCAACTGCTTTTCTGTTATGCCTTCACCCTTCAGACTGGTGGCAGACATCAAAGGGCTGCCACCATTGTCAGCCTGTCACATACATAACATTACCAGGAGACAGCTCCACCAAAGTCCTTCCCACCTCCAAGACCTTTGAAAACCTTCAGAAATCACAACATTCCTCCACACTAAAACCACTGTGTAAATGGTAGGACTGATATCTAAGAAGCCTTAAGTGTAGTCAGGAAAAAGTGTCACTACATGGCAGGTTTCAAGACCATGTATGACCTCTTTATTTTGAGCTAAATTACAGAGTAAGAGTAAGTCTTCACAGCTTTCCATTGCTGCTTGCCATGTAATACCAAAATGACAGAAAACAGCTAGGTTATACAAGAGGTTTGTGTCTCAGCAGCAGCAATCATTAACCAGTAATTAGAGTAAGAAAGGACAGTTTGAATTGTATATGCCAGGCAGTATTTCCAAAAGTTAGTAAACATTTGTTTTCAAGCCTCTAAATTCAGTAACTGGACTTGGCAATGGAAATCATATTTGTGAAGTCTCACACCAAGTTAGATACTAAGTGTCTGCATTTGGTTTCATTTGCTGAACACAAACACAGCTTTCACACTACAACCAGTGGCAAAGGAGAAGTATCTGTACTTTCATTTCCCTTCTATTGAATAAAAAAGAATGGCAAGAATAACAACAAACCTACCTGCAGACGCTTGGTGGGGCACTTACAGAGCTGTCTGTGGTTGAAGTAGGAGGTGCAACTGTAGTAGGACAAAGACCTGAATGAGGATCCACAAATCCAGGGGCTGTTGCAGCAGTTTTGGGGAAAGAAGGAGCAGCAAGATTTGGAAGATGTGGTGTGGAGGCTGGAGACAGTGCAGCAGGAGACAGTGAAGGAAGGGATGCTAAACTGGTAGGACTATTTCGTGGTGCAACTGGTGCAGAATGTCTATGGTCCTCTTTATTAATATTGTGGAACACTTCACCTAAATTGGTGGAAAAAAAGAAACCACCTACAGTTAAAAATAATTAGTAAGTCCCCATAAACTATCCATAAAATTATATAGAGTACTGTATATTCTCAGCTTCTATAAAAATCAGCAGTATTTCAACTAATTTCTATTACCAATTTCAAACCCTAACATCAAGGTCTTTCACAAAGTTCTTCAATCCAGAAGTACAGAGACTACTACAAGAATAGTAACAGTAATTAACAAAAATCATCAAGATGCATGATATCACTACATTAAATACTTTTCATATAAATCCTTATAGTTAGCTACATGTACTTGAGCCAGTTACTGAAGCTGTGTGAGTTACAAATCCATACCTATTGATGAAGGTCTCTTGGATGATACTTTGAACTGGTTGCTGCTTGACTGCACTGTAGTTGCTGTGCAGGAGACAGAAGAAGTGGCAGAAGACGTTGCCATGACAACTTTATTAGCTTCCATAAAGGCATCCTGGAAATTGTACAGACATTTCTTCTTTGCAGCATTTTTTTTCTCTTTGCTGTCAGTAACTGCTGTTGTTTCATTGCTAGATGTAGTAGGAAGTGCTTCGGGTCTTATTTCTGAGAGTGCTGGTGCTAATATATCACTCCCTTCAATTGAAACACACAGTAATTAAGAATCACATCATTACTGAAGTGTCTTTACAGGATTTAAATTACACATTCAATAATTCAGATGCAGACATAGGATATATTGTTAATGCTAGCTTAGTAGGATTAGTGAAGGGAATCCTCCTTCCCCCCTCCATTCTCCCAGATAACGTAGCTGTAACAAAATGTGCTGGGAAGTATCAGAGCAGAATCACAAACCCTGAAGACAGAATTCTAAGAATGTTACTAAATGTGTTAACAAGCAGCAAATGTGTTACAGATATCTTCATCCATTTATAATTGAAAAATTTTAATTGGACAACATTTTAACATACTAAATATATAATATCCACTATCTGAAATCCAGGTAGGCCACAACAAAATTGTAAGATGAAACAACACATCCATATCCATCAATACAAAATTATAAACCATTTATTTATTTATTTGAAATTCCAGTTAACAGAAACACCTTTGTGATAGACCTTCCAGATGAGTCTGCCACCAACCATCTGTTGGAATAGCTACCCACAACTACATTTGTAAATGGATGAGCTGTCCTACTGGGGAAGTTTTTCTGGATGTTTTTAATGCCTTTCTTTTTAAGTATCACTGTAGTAGCTTGAACAACTTAGCAGCAGGTGAGTCTGAAAAAGAAAGCCAACACACAAAACCCCCAAGCCTCCTTTTTTATACAAGACAAATAAAATAAAGGCTTTTTAGTATTTGCTAGGATGTGAATGGAAAGATTTCTCTCTCTCTCTAATTTTCCTTTTATTCTTTTTCACTTTAACCATTAGGATTTCCAAATGCTTCTTGGCTTAAATTAATCTTTTTCTTGATTTATGCCTTTTTCTCAATGACAATGTGGTTATCTGGGTGCATTATAAGAAGTAGGACAGAGTTCCTTGTCACCAGTGCTCTTACTACCTTGTAGAAATAAGGCAGGCTTTTGTGAAGAAGCCTAGAAGTTATTTAAGTTTTCCTTTACAATACTAAACTTCTGAAGACAAACATAACTCTACAATGACCATAGGTGAAAACCAGCATGCTATTTGTTTCCCTTTAGCATCTTCTCCCCAGTACATAAGAATTTATTTCCCAATTTTCTGCCCAACTGGAGTAGAAGTGGCAGCAAATCTGCCAGAATCCCATCTTATAAAACCATGGTGATAAAACCCACCATTCCTGAAAAGAAACATAAAACATAAGGCTTTTAACTAGTCAGTGTGAAGGAGCAACAAACCCTCACCAGGAATTGTGTCAGGCAAAAACGTAGCAGGATTCCAGTTCTTGTCATTCATCACCTCTGAACCCCAAAGACTTATAAATTTAGAGCTATTCCAATCTGGAGTGCTCCCAAAACAGCTTGGATAAATATGATCTTGGAGAGATGCATTGAATACTTGATGCTTGTTTGTATGATTCTGAACTGGAGCTGGTGGTAATGCCTACAACAAAAACAGAGTATTTTCCCCATTAATATTCTGTTTGCTTGCACAGTCACTCCAACAGCAATATTCAAAGAATAGTGTTTTAATTGGGAAAAGCATTATCAAAAGCATAATAGACACTATTTCCCAGAAAGATAAAAAGGCTGGTTTGTTGATAATTATAATGCATATAATGTATTACACAGATTGTATGTACATGTGTATATTTTACACTCACAAAGCACTGCTTTTAGAATCAACTAACTGATGAACACAAAATACCCAAATCTCAAAAAAATAGTTGTGTCAATATATAATTAAAACCAGTATTTATATGAATTTAGAACTTGCTAGGAATTACTACCTTTCAAAGCATGAGCTGCCTAAACAAACTAATCTTCTCTGACAAGACAATCACTACCACAGAAGACAATTGTGAAAAAGGGATTACAAACACTTCAGCAGTGAAAATAAGGGCAAGAGAAAAAGAAATAAAACACATAAACCAAAAGCAAATTATTTTCTTCCTTTCTTTTAATTTTCAAGTATTAAGTGGTTCCTAACTTACACCCTTTCCTTTTAAGAACCAAGCGGGGAAAAAAAACGGAAGCACACATTTTTTCTCATTTTATAGAGACAAGTTGTTTGGGCTCACCCCATTTCTTCTGGCTGAAATTGTTTACACACATTCTAAAGTGACCCTTCTCTCAGAGACCTCATGCAACATAAACATTATATTCAAATATTGCCACCTTTAAAAAGGAAAAGCAGGTTTTCTTCTCTTTTTATATAGATTTGATGCAAATTAAAAGCTATGCAGAAGTAGATAGAGATATTATAGATAAAGATATTAAAAATATCAGTTGAGTCCAAAGACATTTCAGACATGAAACTCATGGCCAAACAAACTACTTAAATACCTATTCTCCCTTTTTTATTAAGAAGGATTTTCACTATCTGTCTAATGGTGAAGGTGGGAGGGAGAATAACCTGCATTGAAGAAAATGTGACTACATGGGTGCAAAGAAATACTTAACATGGTTTCCAAAGAACAGCAATGGGCTGTTGCTGGCACATTGCAGGTACGGAACAGAGGTAAGGAAGGGACACCCAAGACAGGAAAACCCAAAGTGGATGTTAGAAGGACAAAAAGAGCAAGAGTCATCTTGGTGGATTATTCTACTCTCCTTGCAACCTTGACCAGTGGATCAGACCAGGAGAAGACAAGGATGTACCTAATGAAAAAGGCTTTTTTGCCCCTCTCAGCAACACCCGCAGTTCAGCTGCTTTAAACATATGTGAAACAACATCCCCATTAAGAGGAATGCTTGGGTTTAACTCATATTTCTGAAAAGCTGTCACTTGGTCCCAATTCTTGTTCCACACCTTTCTCTTGTTTATTATTTAGGAGTTTAAGGTCAAAAGAATTTTGCAGAACCTGCAGAAACACAAGTTCTCTTGAAGGACAAAAAACCCCTTACAAATATGAAATAAGACTCCTGTGTCTCTGTTTGCTCAAAAAAACCCAACAAATCCCAACCAAAAAAAAAGAGAAGAATTCACAAAAATTTTAACAACAAATCCCAGAATATTACTGCCAAAATGGAATACTAAATTTTTCTGATGCATATAAAATGAAGACTTAATTAGTTTTCTTACACTGACTGAAGATCTATCACGGCTTCCACCTTGCAAGCGTCATTTGACTAAACATGCTTTCTAATCACAGTGAAGACATTATCAGTCTTCCTGATGAAAAAATACCATCAGCCATTCTCTATGAACCTTCCAGCAGTTCTCAAACTCACTCCCTGCCCTCAGCATTCCTTGCAAAAGGAATATGAGAACCAAACGACAATTTGCAGCAACTTTTCATTGTTCCACTGATACTCAGTCATGCTGGTTTATACAGCTGTACAGAATTTTTCCTGGGATGGGGATGCATCCATCCCCATTGGTCAGGCTTACCTTATTGTGTGTGAAGGGAGAAGCAGTGTACAAGGTGGGATGGATAAGTGGCCGAGGCAGATGAGGAATTGTATGCAATGGTATATGTCCATGGATGTGAGGGTAAAGATGAAGTGCAGGATGTGCAGGTTTTTCAGGATTCATAAACTGGTGCCCAGCAGGCAGGCGTCCAGTTGCGAGTGCAGAGACTGTTAGTCCTGAGGCTTCTTGTTTGCAAACATGACATTCACAAGCATTTGGACCTTGGTCAGCCTATAAAAAACCCCAACAAAACCCATCAAAAATTCAATCTACTCAACAGACAATAAATCTTAGTAATCAGTAGCATTATTTCATTTTGCATACATCAATTAATATTTTCAGAGCATCCATATAATTTTTTTCTAGTACCAATAGAAAAGTCTCATAGTGAAACAAAAGCACTAGTGAAGAATCTTTTTCTTAAAAGAATACCCTAAAAACTGAGAGATTTCATACCATATAGAGATTTAATGTCCACTATGAGTGACAACAAGCAAAACTGATACAACTGATACAAACCTTGACAGCATTCGATCACTACTAGGCAATCACCCCAGTATAAAAAGAAAAAGTCTAACTGGATTAATATTTTTCACAATTTTCCAAGCATATGTAAAAAAGAGGTGGGAAGTAGTGGTAAGAGTTGATTAGCTGATCAAATTGAAAACAGTCCTCAGCTGCATTAGGCAGAGCACAAACAACATGTCAAGGGAGGCAATCTCTCCACTCTGCTCAGCACTGATGACACCAGTGCCAGGCTCAGTCCCAGGCTCCCCAGTATGAGAGACAGGGACAGGGACACCCTGCTGTCAGACCAGGGAAGGACCACAAAGATGGGAGCATCTGTCAAGGAGTGAACGAGAGCACTAGGACTGTTCAGACTCAAAGAGGAGATTCACACTGACTGGGTGGGGAAGGGAAGAATAGAGAGGACAGCACCAGGCTCCTCTCAGTGGCATCCCATGAAAGGATCAGAGGAAATGGACACAGACTGAAATACAGGAAATTCCACTCAAACCACTCATTTGTGATGTGAGAGTGGCTGAACACTGGAGCATAACAGCTACAGCAGTTCTACAGCCTCTACTCATGGTGGTACTCAAAACCCAACTGGACACTGTGCTGACCAACTCTCTCTAGATCTTGCTTGGACCAGGAAGGCTGGTCTGGATTATCTGCACAAGGCCCTTCCAAACTCAACTACTCTGTAAATGTGTGAGGCTGACATTTCTCCTAATGATTTCACAATCACACCAACCATGAAAAATCCACACTTCAGAAACTTGTACTGATCTAAAGGTATCATCAGCCTCCGTTGTCTCAAAAGAACTCCAGACTTTAGAAAAAAAGCAGCTCAGGAAAGAGCAGCTCCATTTCCCTTTCAGCTCATTACTTTTTCCAGCACTGTCACCTGACATTTCACTGGTAGATAATTTTACCAGAAGCAATACCAAAAATACTTCCCAATTCCTCCTTTTCCCACCAATGTGGCAGTTCACATTTTTCCAAAAATGTAACATTAAGATTAGCTTTCTAGAGAAGAACTGACAGGTGATGCTCTTCTTAAATATCTCCTCAGAAACAAGTAACTCATCATTATCATTTAAAGGCATTACACCCTTTAACACAAGGCATATTTTAATAAATAACAGATTTCATAAACCAAATACAACAACTGAATTCATTCCATGTATAAAGAAAACAAAATAAACCCCACCTTCATAATAAAAAAACCCAGTACTATCCAGAAATTAACACTAATCTACTAACAAATGAAAATGGAAAAAATATTTCAAACAAACTGAAGAGACTCAAACCCCAATTCTGACAAACTGGGTACTGAAAAAGAATCCAAGAGAAATAGAGGTACTGAGTAAATACGCAAACCCAAGAGGTAATGTCAAAAAATCTCAAATTCACATGACATGTATAAGCGAAATTGATCACTTAAATACAACACTACACTACTCAGCTCTGATTAGAAGATCAGACTAAAAAAACAAAGTCATTAAGAGTTCCTCAGAATCATTCTGAAAATACTCTTATTCCTCAAAGAAAAGAAAAAGGCTAATCCATCTTTTTATCTTGCATTTTAGTTTGCTTCCCTAAGGCAAGCAGACTTATATAATCTAATTTGATTTTCCACAACACATACTGAATCTCTTCACCAGTTTCAAACTAGTCTTACAGAGGTCTCACCCCATGTAATTTTCAAGGCATAGGTCAGCAATACATAGAATAAACCCTCAATGTACTCGCTGAAAGAAAATTAGTTTAATACTCTTAATACTTCCAGTGGAAGGTCTTAAAACATCCTAACCAGAGGATAACATCTGCTGGGAGGTGATTGTCTGAGGTCTGAAAAGGTGCACCAATATGCACTCCTCTCATGCAATAAGAACAAATAAAAGTGACAGTCTCTCTCAAAGCAGTGAGCCTGTGCTGTAGCTGCAGGGTAACTTAGATTGAAATCCTCGTGGTTACAGAGACAAATCCATTGGATCCTTTGCTTTGGTGCTCAGTTGTTAAACCAAACACCGCTACTTGCAGAGCAGATAGACCAGGCATGATTCTCTAGGTGGTCTGATGACCTTACAGTCAAGAGCTTCATAACCTCAAACCATTAAAAACAAACAAACCAAACATCCCAAGACCCATGCTGTTGAGCCATGCAACTGATTTAAATACACAGGGTTTACACAGAGAAAGGCAATCCTCAAATAGCATATGAAAGAAATATGTGTTAACTAAGTACTCATAACATCCACCCCCAACCCTAATTAATTTCAAATAACGTAACACTAACATTTAGCAAAGACCAGGCTGATCTTCCAAACAGAAATGCTTGTTAGCTTATGTTTCTCATTCATACAGGTAGGAACAGGCTTTTTCCCCTTTTCCTGAAGCAAATTTTAATACAACTGACATATTTCAGGTTTTGACTAAAAGATTATTTGACATGACAATGTAACAATTAGTTATTTTAGGTGTCATACTTACCTACTGACAACTTAATATTTTTAATTTAAAAATTAATTTATGATGTAAATGTTTTCTCATTCAACAGCCACATTTCAGAAATTAATCTACCACAAGATGCTTTTAGATGACTGTACCTGCTGGCTGGGGTAAGAAGGTGGTGGACTATCCATTTTTGTTTCATCTTTCCTTAATGCCCTTTTTCCTAGAGACATTTCCTCCTTTTGAGTCCCTGGTGGTTCACCACTGCTCTCCCCATCTGCTTCTTCATCATCTGCTTCTGAGGAACTGCTGCTAGTACTGCTCACCTGAGGAGACTGGACAACATTAACTCATTAACATGGGGACATTAATAAGGACACGCCTTTCTCCAGTGAGCACATCCAAAAAGCAGAACAAGCTAGGACACTGTAAATGCTGTACCTCATCTTTCAGGGCCATGTTTTCGCCGCCGCCGTTCAGCTCGCTGTGGATTCCGTTCATGTTGGCTACAACCTCTGCATCGTCGTAATTATTCAGAGGGTAGATATCAGCAAATTTTGCTGATAATGGTGCAACATCATCATCATCACTACCACTGAGGGGACAAGAGGCTTAGATAAATCCCAATGCTCAGTTACAGTGAAAGCAGCTACAATATCAAGATGAAATAAAGTTGAGGGTATCCCTTGTATAAATGTTCCAATTAGGAATCAACGGATGGTCTTCCAAGTTTTTCAACTTGAATTTACTTTTTCAAGCAAGCAAAACAAACAATCTGCCACACAATACTGCTCAGTGTAGCAGTCACATGCCTGAATGACAGACTCAACTGAAAATAAGATTCTCTACTGGTTTTGAGAACACCGTTTTCAAACACTGTTTTCTGGCCAAGAATCTATGGAACTAGTAATTCCAAGATACTGATGGTCTTCAATTTGATGAAAAAAGCTTTATGCCAATGTCTTCCTTCATACAAATTGCTAAGTGGAAAAACCACAATATAAAATTTGAATTTTTCCACACATTAAATGTCACACCAGTAAAAAGGGAACACCGAACACATCACAGTAGCTCTTAAATTTCTCAACAGCCATTAGTTTGTAGACAACCCCACATCTGCATGCTTTTCAAAATCTGCTCTAAAATACTAAGTGAATTTTTTTTGCCTAACAGATAGACAGTAAAACGATGTGCACATTTAATTACTCACTCCAGGGAAGTGTTGCAAAGATCAGTTAGTTCACGTTGCTACAATAATCCAGAGCTCTTAAAAGAGCTCTTAAACTGTGTACTTTTATCTTGTTGCATTCCATAAAATACTCAGCCAAAATTTAATTACATGATGGCACCATTAGGCATATTTCAAATGTGCAATGAAGAAACAAAACGCAGCAGATAGTATGAGACATAAAATGGCACTTCCCCAAAGAGCAGTGGTATTTCCCTAAAAATAGGCTTCTTACAGTAAATAATACTTGGATTGAACTGATCTACCTTCTGAAGAGACAAAGTGAACAATTTTTGACATTTCAGCTCCAAAATTAGTGAGAGTTTAAAGAAATGGCAAAGTACACGTTTAAGAACATGTAGCTGTTTTAAAGTGCTCTCTGAATGGGTGCAGAAACTACAGCTCTGTAATGGAACACTATACCATTGGTGGCAGTAGATAAACGCTTAGAGAAAATGGAACTTAGTGACTGACAGTCACCAGAAACACCCCACACATCTGCACTGTCCTCGTTCAGCACAGCCTATGAGCACAGAACGCTATGGCAAATCCCCCTGACTGCACCTACAGCACGTATTTCATTATTTCAGTGTTCCCACCAAGAAAGTAACTCAAGTTGGAGTTTTAAAGTATTTCTTTAGAATAGCACGTAACAGAGGAGACTCCTGGTTAGCTGTAGCCATACTGAGCACAAAAGCCAGCCCACCAAGCAGCTTTAAGTCTTTGGAATCATGAAGGGGTGGAAGTTCACCATTAGACTAATGTCTCAAATCTGATAAAAACTGATTGGAGTGTACAAAATTGGGTGGCAGATACTTCTGATAGGGACAAAAATTATTGATGCAGGCCATATTAACACAGGTTCAACAATCCAAATAGCCATATAATAAAGGCTTTTTTTGGAACTAAAGAGATTCATGTGAAATGATGATCCTTCAAAGAAAGGAATGCCAGTTCCCTTGCTCAGTTTAGGAAAATCTGACATTTCAAGACAATGCTCTAAAGTAGACTAATATCTGATGTCCCTGTAATTGCAAAGCAGGAGAGCACACACTACAAAAACTTCTAGGAATACTGGTATTCAGTATCTTCACAAATTTTCAGAAATGTGACAGCATCTTTTTTCATATATGTAAGTTTGCACAACATACAGCTGGAGTTGTGGCCAGCTGAATACAGTACCATTATTAAATAATTTTCTGAGGCAAAACTAGCATTACATAATGATAGCCTGCCAATGTCATTTGCCTGCTTAAGTCCAATTCACTATAAACATTTAAAACAGAAAAAGGAACTTACAAAGTTGGTGCAGAACCATTATCTGCGAGGATGAGTCTGGGATGTTGCTGAATTGTGATAGGTGAGCTGGATCCAGATCCTGAACTTGCTGAAGACATACTGGGTGGGCGGATCTCAGATAAATAATCCGGAGCAGAATCAATTTGTAGTGGTAACTGGTTAATGTGGATATCATCCGTTATGGGAGAATCCATGATGCCACACGTTAAAATGTGTGAAAGGCTGCAGTCATCACAAGTACATCTGCTCAAAAATTAAATTACAGATTTTTATGATCTTGTTTAACTATTTAAAGTAACCATATTCTTTGTTCCAATAATGTATTTCATTTCCCCTTGAACAGGAAAGTAATGATTTATTATGATTTCATACTAAAAACATCAGCTCACCTTCTTCTATAATTACAGTTGGGACAGTCAGGCATGCTCAAACGTGATGACAGCATGTGTCTCATTGTGTCTGTGAAGTTGTTCTCCCCAGATAGTGCTTTCTTGTTATTAAGCTGAAGTAAATGGTAAAAGCAGTGTTTTAGTAGTGCAAGTCTTCCCGTTAAAAACTCAATGGCACATAATGACAAGTTACATAACCTATGTAACCCTTTCTTGCCCAAAGAAAAAGGGTTCTTTGGGCAAAATTATTTAAAAGCAGAATAATTCAGAATAATTCCATGAAGGTGGCATTTTGATCACAAAAAGGAAGTTCAAAGTTACAAATGACAAACATTTGGCATCAATACTCCTCAAATAAAGTCTGTCTCTACTGTGAAATAGGACAGTGGACAAGTCTGTCTCCCTGACTCATTCATATGTACATCCTGCACTGTATTTCTGTTGATGCATTCTGAACTTGAGCAGTTTTTGTCTTGTTTCATGATATGCACAAAAGGACACTGCTGACAAATGGGGAAAGCAAACTGACCCTTAACTTGCAAATCAAAAGAATTTAGGACTAATTTGTTAGCTACCATGGCATGGAGTCAAGAGTAGCTGCCCAAAACAGGACTTGACTGCATTAGTAAAAAAACACAACCCAAATAATCTCCACCTGGCAGAGGCCTAATCCTGAAAGCACCTAATTTCATTAGGTACCTACAAGCCTTAGGTTAAACAAGGATGTGCCTAAGCTCCCACTTCTGCAGATGCCCAGACCTGATCCTTACCCAAGCAGCCATGGTCTTACAGCTCACTTAAGGCCAATGAGGATCAAGGAAAAAGAGGATTCTTCCTCAAGTCCTCTGAGGAGACCTGTATACCAGATGTTCTGAATACATGGTTAACACAGGCTTATGTTCCTTATAGGAAAAAGTATTTACTGATGACTGCTTTGAGACATTGCCAATTTAAGCTTAAGTTTAAGTTTATTAAAATGTACTATCATACTCTCTCTGGCTCATGACTAGCGTTTCTTTCTGCATACTGGTACAGGAACGGAGACGTTCTCCATCCAGAGTTGACTCTAGCCGAAGCCCACTGTACTCTTATGGAAAGCATGATGCACACTTGAACACTTCTAGGCTGCAGAAGAGAGTACTGAGTCTTAAACAGCAGTTTTAGAATAAGGTAGAAACTTCTACTGGCCCCTCTCTGGTTACAGCTTAAAAAAAGGAACACAGTTCTGCTCAGCCCTTTCCCCAAAAAGCAACTGCAGGAGCTATCTCTGGGGTCTCAACAGGTGGAATCACCTGCCCTGACACTGAGGCTCCTACTCCTGCACACACACAGGCATTTGTTAAATTCTTGAGCACAGTATTCCCTACCATGTACATTGAGACAGCTCCACACTCAATGTATTGGCTGTTTGGGATCCTGCTGCACTGAAGCCTGTCTGTTTTCCCACAAACCTGAAACCCTCTAACTTTATGGATTCCTACAGATCCCACTCTAAGGCAACAAAAATTCCATGCTTTTTCGTACAAAGTTTTTAAACACCTGGCATTCAGTCCTAAGACCACAGTGTTTATGTTTTACCTTGTAGTAACTGAGATTACAGGACTTTTACCTGCTCTTCTTGGATCTCACTTCTCTGCATTTTAACCGAGCAAATTTCATGTCTGGCATAGTTGCAGAATTAGATTGCACAGAACTAGCACAACATACTACACTCATGTTTGCATCTTACAAATACATGTGCAGCATTAGTATAACTTAGAAGGGTATGAAAAAAAAATCCTACCTGCTCTTCAATAAAACGTCTCTGTTTAAAAAATTCCCAGTCTTCCTTTAGCATGCGTTGTTTTGTTTTCATTGCCATCTAAAACAGAATTTGAGGAAAACTCATTGATTTAACAATAGAAAACCTACTTTGTTGTCAACTGGTCTGTTTCGTTAAACCTAGCTGATCTATACTACTCTGCAAGTACTTACACACTTAGTCAATACGAAATGTGTTTTATTTGCTAATAATTTGAGTCACTTCAATGAAAGAAGTGACTCAAATTTACATGATTTTTCACTTGTATTTTCCACTTGGATTTTTGCACTCTTACTCCTTATGTTAATATTTCTTTTCATTAAATAGCTTCATAATATTTTTGATAAACAGCGATTGCTATTAAATACTCAACATCTCAGATTCACAGCAATCCATTAAAATCTAGAGATACTGGATTTACAGCAAGGCCCCAGTGCAGGCACAAGTGTAAACCCTGAAGTACCACATGTGGAATTAATCAGCCAAAGAGTCAAAAGGATCAAAAGCAGTGACCTAGGCTAACACTATTTAATCATCAAAGTTCTTCATGCCCCTTGATTCATCTAAGGCTGGAAAAATACTTTATAATTGCTGGTCTCTCAAATCACATCAACATAAATGAACATAAGAGTTTGTAACTTTTAATACACAAATGATATTTTTCTGATTTAGTAAATAAATTGACTCTGAGGGAACGCAAAAGCTTTCATGAACTTTAACGCAGCAAAATGCAAGAACAAAACTTCTCATGTTGTACATTACAACATTGTAACAGTATTACTTCATCAGTGAGGAAAAACAACTACCTGGGTTATGTTTTACAGACATTTTTAAAAATTTACCTAAATAATAATAATCATCATCATAATCTATCACCTTATAGAATATGAGATTACTTCATAAAATAGGTTAGTGAGCCAAAGACCACTAGGTTACACCATTAGCAACATTCTTTTTATCCTCAAAAGCATGCCTCCAGAAATTCATACTTGATAAAAAGTTTAAAGTCCCACTACTAAGCTAAGCATATTATTGCTATTATCATTATTTACTTAGGAAGATAAAATTTTAAGCTGGGGATCTGAAACAGTATTAAGTGAAAAAAATCTGCCTAATTAATTTCTGAAACTATCAGCATCATATTTTAATTCCTACTGTGGATTTGGATTTCCTTTACTCCAGTGAGATAACGCTAACACCAAAAAATGAGTTTACCATGTCCACATGTGTTTATAAAAAATAAGAAAAAAAAAGACATCTATGAAATATTCTTAAATCACTCATACCACTTCTTAGACACACTAAAAGGTACTGCAGAGCCTGTGCGAAGTAACATCAGAAATTTCATCCTGCATGAACTATCAGCCCCTGAGAACCCTTGGGCTATATTTAAGGCCAGCAGCTCTCACTGGTTTGGGTGCCCTGACACCTGAGCCCTCACCATCAAAGTCAGCCACCTGCATTCACTACACTTTGTAAGAGAAGACTTTTAATGCCAAAGAACGACATTTAAAACAGCCAGTGCATTAACTGGGAGCTGCCTACTCAAGCCTGCCCCGAAACTGTCACAGCAAACAGCCCAGGATAAGGCCTGGTACCTGAGCATTAATGGGAACAGGAGCTGATACTCAAGTTTTCCTACTTCCACCTTTGCAGCCTTGCCAATACTCCATATCTACAAGTATCTTAAGTTATCGATTCCATAAATAATAGAAACCCACTTCTCTCCCTCCTTCCTTTTCCCCAGTGAATATTTATTTCACCAGAGCAAAGCAGCTGCAACACAAACCACATGAATCATGCCCAAGAACTCTGCTAGGGAGGGAGAGATAAATTCAAATGCCATCAGAGGAAAAAATTTACACTTCAGTCTCGTACATCTGGACTGAATATGATTAACACTGCCCAATGGAGAAGAGAGGGTCACTACCACCCTCTTCCTTCCTCCCTACTTATTTGAGGCTAAAAAGTATTTGAGCTCCATCAGACAAGCAAGACAGACAGGTGAATAAGTACTCTTCCATTCTGAAATGGGTTTAATCAAGAAATGAAGCCAGCAGCCTGGTCAGAACAGAAACATAACATTAAATCATCTGTGAAAACTCTGATGCCCATACACATATCACAGGATGCTTGTTTCTTCCAAATTTTAAAGTCTGCACCAAATGTAAATTGCACATTTGATCTTCCCAGATTTCATGTGTGAATCTATTTTCCTAGACTATTTCACTAGAAATAACAAAAATAATTCCTCCTATCACAAACTCTCAGCACAAAAAAATAACGATTGCTTCAGTTATCTATACAGCCACCAAAAAGACAAAAAACAACTTATGCCCATATTATCTTTCTATTAAGTTGACCAGGACTTTAAAAAAAATTAAAATCACACATTAATATGGAGAGACATATTTTGCCTGGGCAAAAACATTTCAGTAAAAAAAAAATTATAATTAAAAAGGGAAATAAAAAAAGGAGATCCTTTGTCACAAAGCACATATGACTGTCTAGCAATTACTTGTTGAAATATCCCAGGACCTCCTAGGTAATTGTAATGTAAGTTTGGTAAGGAAATCACAATCTGGATGTACAGCTGCATACACTTAAAACTCTCCTGTACTCAAGATACTCCAAAGACTTTCCTCAGATTTAGCATACGATTAATTCAGGCACTGATACAGATGATTCCTTATTCTCAACTTTATCACAGCATACAGACATGGCCCACCAGTGCATTAAGTTATGTCTGTGCATGGCACAGCTATCTTACACCGTCTTAAACAATTAATATTTGTGTTGCTTGCAAGAGCTAATCTCTTTTTTTACCAACATGTAAGACAACATACTATAGTGAAGGGTCCATCAATTATCTTTGCTGATGGGCTGCTTTGGATATAGTTCCACAATACATAAGTGAGAACCATTCTTGGATCTCCTTTCTTTTTTAACTTTTCAAACACTACCAAGAAAACCTCACGATTTTGTTGAGCCAAGAAGCAAGAAACTAATGAACATGCATTCACTATGAAGTGAATGATCCACAGTTTCTGTAGCAGCTGGGCTTTGATTTCTACTTTGTTGACAAAAATATCACTGCAAATTCAGGTATGACAGTTATACTGAATAATGTATTTTTGATCAAGAGAGTATCATAGGTTATCAACAACGCAGGGTTTAAGGCAGGACTGTGAAACTGCTTTTTCCTACAAATAAATACCAATATAAATCTGACTATCTTCTTTAAAATTTGAGGGTTTAAGTTTTACAGTTGTTTCTCCTACCGACCTCCCTGCATCATTGCAGGTACTTTTGGTCATTAGGAAAGAAGTCATCACATTAAATTCCCCAACTGGGAGAAGAGCGCCTGTCTGCATAGGATACAGGCTTCACTGAGCAAATTTAAAAAACGCTACAAGACAGGACTTGTGGCAGCTGCATGGTCACTTGATAAAAAGAAATACAGAAAAGTCAGTTAAGAGCTGATCAAGTGGTGCAGAACAACCAGTCAGAAACCAAACATGAATGTGACTCTACAGAAATGCCATTGAAAAAAAAAATAGCTAAATGATGGCAGTGAAGTGGGCTCCTTTTCTTACCAGAGAGGCAATATCAGACAGCCATGATACCCTGACACCATGGGAAAGATGACTTCTAATAGCATAAAATGTGAGGTGATAACATTTTACTGAGGTGTAATCAAATATTTGATTTGGTCAAAATTTCTCTTGGAAAAAGAGAAAAAAGCAAAAGCAGCCAGACCAAGAGAAAACTTTTTAACTCAAAGCACACAGATGCAGTCCCCAAATATAGAGTGAACTCTAAAAATAAAATTAGTTATATCCTGTTAAGGCGCTGGAATTAATGGTAAAAGTTCACTTGAATCTTCAACACAGGGAACAACTTCTGAAGGACATTTACAGTGCATCATAAGACTAAATATGTTTGTCATCTATGGAAGCAACACAGTATTACTAAATCTCAAATTAGTTCTCCATATTCCTACTGCTCATAAAACTTCAAAATAGAAGGAAGTTTCTAGAATTCATAGAATTCTCTATCTTCAGTTATATTTCCAAGACATTTTTTCTTCTAGAACACTCAGGATTGAACTAAGCAGATATTCACTCTTTCCCTGAGGTGTTTTAAAAAATTTTTTTTGAGTATGAGGCAAAAGCCACAGGAGAAATTTTTGAAGAGTATGAACAACCACTTCCAAAATAAAAGCTATTTTTCTGAAAATTAAGCTCTCAGCAACATAGGAGTCAGCACAATAACATGATTATTCTCTGAAATGTAGCACAAATCCAAAGAATAAGCTACCAGACCATATAGTTGATTAAAGGACTGCTTCAGAGGTCTCAAATATTTAGCCTTGAGACAAACTGGAGTTTCCATTTTGACAACTGTTCAGTGATCATCATGACACCATGAAACATGTAGTAACTTTTAAAATCTACCTCTTGCTCTGGATTTCATTTAGTGCACTTATTACTTTGAAAGCTTAGGGGGTTTTGTGGAACAGATTATTTTCTTTCCTACAGCTCATTTACGGGCTAACATATTTATAAAATTTTCAAAGACCATCTCTAAACAAGAACACAACAGTCTGCTTCAACAATGTGAATATGTCATTGTACAATCACCACTAAGTATTTTAAGTTCATGCTTTTCTATTTTGAATGACTAACATGAATGAAAAAAGTTACATTTTGTTGCTTCAAAGTCCTGGATACAAATACCCAAGAAATTTTTCTTCACTGAAGGCACAGTCCTGCATGGGCTGCTCCCTACATAATCAGTCTTGAGACTGTTTGCATGACTCTTACCTGTTCATCAACATAATCATCTATTCTTTTCTGGCATTCAAGCCATGCTTCAGCAACTTGGCCCATTTCCTGTTCCAGCTGATGATACCTTTGTAGCAAGGTACTGTACATATCTTCACTACAGGAATCGTGGGTTGTTCCAAGCCTGAAAGTTCAAACAGCACTTGTTACAGAAGAGACATTTCACTGAAGAATCACACTTTTAAGATCTGCCAGCCAAAAAGAATGTTGTGAAAATGTGATTGTTGACACACCTAGGCCCACAGAGCTGCTTGTATCCCCAAAACTGAGTATTTTTAGTAGTTTTTCAAAAAACATCCAAACTCTGCTTATTCCAATCTTCTGTAACCAACAATAGCAAGAATGTGGGAAGTGCCACATTGCTAGAGCCTCTTTCCCATGAGCAACCAGATGACAAACCTATTTGTTCAAATTTGGTTGCTTGATATATTTATCCTTCCAAATTCTATGGGCTAAATATACATGTTGACTATCCACTGCAGAGTTACATAATAAAAATAAAGCCAGAAGCTTGTTAGGCAGAATTCTCATGACCAGTGCTAAAAAGAATACCAGACGAGTTGGAGTTCCAGGTGGGAAATGTGCTGTAGAATGAGGCAAGTGAGATACAAGCAGTTTATCTACTATCACTTGAGCAGCATGGAATTCACAACATGGGGATGCCACTCACTGCTGACTGTGTCTGTGAGGAGCCCCAGAAATAGGAGACAGACTTACCTCCCTTCCTACTGCTGCATCTTTGCACAGCATAATGCTTCTTAAGTTAATATGCCAACTCCCAACACACTGACTTGACAAATAATAGAAGACAAAATTCTACTCAATAACATGTGTCTAAACCACACTGAATTGTAATGACCTGTCAAGTGTCATAAGTAAACTGAAGCTTTACAACATTTTTCTACTCAGTAATTACAGAGAAGCTGTGTGATAATTAATTTGTCACAGAGGTTGTATAGCAATCAAAGTCAGTACCAAAAACCAAAATTGAAGCATCACAAAATGTGATATTTAAGCCCAGTTCCAGCATTTCAGGGAGGTTATAGATCTTCATTGCAATAGGATGTTAACCCAATCTCAGAACCACACAGTCCTGCCTGTCACCTGGCAAAGAACTAACCCCTTAACTTGGCAATTAAACATAATGGAGACCTGAGCAAACAGACAACTCAGCAAGCACCAAGTTACAGCTGATAGTGTGAATTTGCCAAATTTGTTTTGCTGTTTTTGCCTAGAACCTGCAACACAACCACTTAAGAAGGGTGCACAAGCAACTCTGCACATTAAAACTTGGGCTGTCCATGGGTTGAAGAGTACAAAAAGAAGTTTCAGTGGATACAGTGCCTTTGTGCTACAACGCTTCCTTACTATTAGTACAAACACTGTCAACTCCTGTTACCAGACCACAATCCACTACTTTTTTTGGAACCTTCGTTTCTAGTATTATGTAATCACGTGAAAATCAGATCCCTACTATATAAAAATCAGTAATTTGTTATCATTACTGCTCCTGACTAGTACTATTCTTTCACACAGCAGTTGTACATTAAATAATTTTTAAAATGTGCTCAAGTTAGAAGAAAAAGAACTCAAAAAAATTGTACTAGCAATGCAACAGCATTTACAGTTTCATTTTTTATTGTGATTCTGAGTAAAGGTAACGTGATCCTAGTAAACACACTTTCACCCCCCCAAGGCAAGTATAAAATAATATAGTTAACATTTCAGTCCTTTAAACAGAGGTGCAGTAAGTTCCTCAACTGCAGTAAAAACAAAGGTAACAAAAAGGATAACACATACATAAAATTTAACAATTGCTCACTTTAAAGTAACTGAGACTTCCAAGCCATACCTGTTAACAAACCGTCTCTGCCTACATATTTTGATCAGGAACACAATTTTTTTGGACAATGGCATTTAAACTAAGCTCTGCAAATATCCTAACCACTGTCCCATCCCATGCTGGAAAAGCAAAGGAGACAGAGAAGCCCCAGATATTGGTCACTTCATTGGTCACCACATCCCAATAAAGCAGTGTGGTGAATTCAGAGGGCATGTCAGAGGCTGCATGGAATCAGAAGCATCTTAACCCAATCAATATTATTTAACCTCTAAGAAATTCTTCATACTGACACCTTTATCAGGAAGTACTACCCACTGACCTTTGAAAGAACTGGATTTCCTCAAACACTCATTATGAAAATATATCCTTATGAGATGCTGTGTCTGACCTAGAAGCCCTGCTGAATAATTAACTCTTGCTAAGCCATGGACAGCCCTTACAGCTGGTCTGCAGACTGTGCAGCTGAGCTGCCTCCTAACAAGCCACAGATGCTGGCCATGTAGCCAAACAAGACACAACACATGAAGACCCTGGCAGTTTACCCCAGCAGATGTCCCCTGTCAGCTGTGGAATACTGACACAGCTGATCTTGTATCAGCTGAGCAAACTCCATCCCCACAAAGCTGCTGTTTAAACCTCCCTATGTGAACACCTTTTCTAGTCTGACATCTGATAAGCATCCTTGGAACTAACCACAGAACACCTTTTTGAAAAAGCCAAAGATATACAAAAATTTAGTGATTTAAGCAAAGGATGAAAGAAAGGATGAACACCCAAAATCTAAGCAAAACTGAGATGTCAAAATACCATTTCACATTTCTCTTCAGGAAGAGAAAATAACGAGGCCAGTGCTCTTTGTAAAGTAACTCTAGCAATACTTTCTTACTGCACAGAAGTGATTCTCTGTTCACCAAATGTCCAGAGGACTAGGCTGATCCCTGCTTTTCCATGTGAGGCTTCTGTGATGGAACATTTCTCCACTAATTTCCAATGGAAGGCAGAAATATATCCTTCCCAGAGGAATCTAATTCTGTCACTTCAAGACACAGAGAACTCAAAAATAAAATCCTGAGAGACCATGAACACGAACAAAATCTATGTTTATCAAAGAAAAACAAGACAGACACTAAATAACCTAGAAATGGGAAGCTGGTGCTGAACCTTTCCTGTCAAAAAATTATTCATGTCAACCAAACTAAGCAAAACCATAAGTTCAAGGGTGTTTCACATAAACTACCGAGAAAACACAAATGCATTGGAAAACAAAGTCCTGCAGGAAGAGATTCTGATTTCATGATATTGGTAAGCTTTGAAGATGGCTGTCACCACAGTGACAGCAGAAAAACAACTTCTGACTTAAAGTCAGTTGCTCTGACTTTAATTGCAGTAGCACAGAACAAGCACAGGAAATGAAAAATGCTTTTGTTAAGAAATAACCATAAAGTTCACTAAGAGCATTCTCAGCTATGCAGATAAAGGCAATATAAATATTTTTATATAGTCAGGATTGCTGGAGTAAAGAGGTAAAGAGAGGCCTTGTCAAAAAGCATGGACATGAAGGGTATCACAGAAAAAGAAGCCACAGATCACTGGAAAAATACACAATTAACATGCTGCTGAACACAGCAACAAAATCAGCTGTTGGGACAGGGGGAGAAAGGCTTTCAGTATCAACCTAGTTCCATCTAAACAAATCAGGTAACTTATGAGGGACCTTGGACTTCTTGCTGAGCCTGGCAACAATTCAATTTTTTGTCTCTTCTTTTTTCCTTTCTGGTATCTACTAGCAAAAGGAGGACTCAAAAGAAATTTTTTGATTCGCTGTGTGCAACATCTCTTGTAATAGAATTAGTCAAACTGCTCTTGCACCATGGAAAATTACCCAAGACAATACCTTTAAACCACATGTACACAGATCAAAAATGTGTCTTCATCACAAACAAGACTGAGAGGTCAACATGAACTACCCACAACTGTATGTTAAAAATGTTCAGACTTAGGGTAAAGAAAATTTCTACTGATACCTCTTCCCTAGAAAACACAAACACTTTGGCAGTACACAAATTACAAGCAGAGCAACCCTACTACGAAAATATACAAATTTAATGCCTCAGGAGCTTTAAAGCATGAGACCTACAAGCATACAGCAAGGGGGTTTCTCCAGTGAAAAGATGCTTAAAACTCCAAATTCAGTTTTGACCACTATGGGAAGCAGAAGGTAATGAGGCTTTAATTTGCTTGTAGAGCTGTAGAAACAGCAGCAATGCCTGATAACTGAAAACAGTACTACTCAGTCATACCATCACTATTTACACAGGATGCTGTCATTTTACTGGGTAACCTACAACTAAGCAAATTAGGGTTGTAATTCTTCTGACAAGCAAGTTATGACAGCAGCCTGTTCAATCAACAACACTCTTTTCAAGAGAGATCCACAAAGATTTTTACCAGTTGAATTGTAGCAGCATATTTTTTTTAATGCTGTGGTTGCAAACATGGGTTTTCTTCTCTTCTTGAAACCACAAAACAAAAGTTAAACTCTACCTTAGCTGTGACACCAGTGTTGGCAAGCTATTCTGCAGGAGTGGCTCAGAAAATACCAAATTTTCAAACAGATGCTTGTTGTGCAATTCCCACGTCACCTGAAATTTCTTCAAATGTTCATTTTCCTATAATGATAAAACAACCAGAAATAAAGCAGAGTTAAGGAAAAAAAATCAAAATTCTGCATAAGGCAAGAATTTTTTAAAAAGTCTTATTTCCACCCTACAGGCTGTATGAACCAGCTCAGATCTTATGTAGTTTAAAAACCCAAACCCTCAGAATTGAAACCATTTTTAATGACTTAAATAACCATAGCATCATTCCTTCTAAATTGTCATTAATTTAAGAAAAAATAACAATAAAAAAAAATCAGTCTGCATTATTCAAAGTTCCCTTTCATTTCTGCACCAAAAGATGCATTTTATTATCTGAACCTGTAATTCTCAGGTTTTCTTGTAAACAATTGTCTATTTATGATTTATTTTTCAATTTTTTAAACTTATCTATTATAAGACACATATACAATGTCAACCTATAATCTTTATTCAAAACAGACATAAAATCAAATAAGCAGTTCTCCTCAATTACAGCTTAAAAAATGAAGTTCTCTAAACAGACAAGACCAACAGCTTATTTCTCTGGTAAGCAGAACATTTTTGTATTTGAGGTTATTTAACACATAATTGTATGTAATTTCAAGAGCTAAACCTTAAAACTATTATCATTAAAACACAAGAATTCAAAACACCTATAATATACATTTCAAGGCAGCAAGTTTTCCTACATATAGCCAGTAGTAGGTAGGTTTTCTATATCAGGACTCAACCACACAGCAGAATTAAATGCAAACATTCTGGCTCTCAGGTCAGCAAGTGGGCCTTAAGTACTACAACCCCAAGCACCCATAAATATCATTATACTCTGGAATTTTAAAGTTTTGTTAATAACAGTGGGTCAAAAAATAAACCAACCAAACATATTTATATCAGACTTGAAGACAAGACTACCAGCATTAAATAAAAAACAATTAAGTTCAAAATATTATTGTTAAAAAGGGTAGGTGGTGAGGTTTTATGAGTTGCACAAGACACATGTATCTTTTCATTTTGTGTATTATGTTTTCAAAATATTTTAAATTTCTATAAAATGGTAGTAATTTCTCAAGGTTCTCAAGGTTCACTGAGGCTGACTTCTTAAGGAATTTCCATATCATGCTGTGAACCAAGCAATAAACACTTATCTACAAACTCTTTTGTACCAGTTTGTGCAGATTGTGGTATTTCTTGCAAAGAAACATTAGGAAAGTTTTCTTCTCCAGTCTGTATGCTGGGTACTTGAGGGCCCTTCTGTACTGACCAGAGTCTTTGCAAATTGCTGTCAGTAAAACATGTCATTCCCTGCACTGGTGGGACACAAAGCTTTAGTTCCTGCTATTGAAGTCAGATGAATTCCTTTGAAAGGAAGGACAACTATTCATAATTTCATTGAGAAATCAGTTTCTCACAGGTGGAGGTTCAAGGCATTATATGCCTTTATACAGTACACAATATGCAAAGCTTTCATCCTTAAAAGGAAGGCAGCAATAAGTTTAGAGACCTTGGCTGCCTGTTATGTATTTTACCTGAAAAGATTCCTTCCTCCATAGTGTACTGGTATCTTGAGAGGAAACATCCATGTACACTGAAAAAACTAGTGACCCTACTACCTGTACTGCAAACTGTCACATACTACTCAATTTAACAAAAAGGTTATTTATTAAATCTAGAAATGTATGACAAGACAGAGTATCCTACATTCTCACATTTCAGTTTCTCAAAGTCACAGCTTAGTAGAAAGATGTTTTCAGTACTGACTGGGCTGTAGAAAGAAAAAGACAAGAAAAATCCAGCGTATTTTGTGTTTTCTTGTGGTTCATTCTTTAAAAGAGGAGACAAATTTTGTTTTACTTTTAATTTTGTCAGGAAAGGGGTTGACTAGGGAGCTCAAGCATCTTCTGTTTTCTCATGGCTATGATTTCAATCTCCAATACCTACTAGTTTTCATAACTACTAGTTCACAGTAATTGCCAGGAAAGAGGTAAACAATGGTTATTTTCGGATCAGCTGTATAATTCTGGCATTAAAGGGTTCATTATTGGCAGAGCCACTTTGAGAAAGCTGAGGTGCACTGCAAGCCATTTGCTTTACAGCTGAACAAGCTGCAATGCAAACCAACCTCAAGAGCAACCTTCTCTCAAGCACCTTGTTAGAAACTTAGTGACTGTTAAAAGCAGCCAATAAACAGGAGATAGCAGTGACCTCATGCCTGTATCTAAGTGATAAAGCTGAGAAAGATAATAGAGACAACAGCAAATAGCACTGAAAACAAAAAAAACCCCATCAGATATGCTCAAGTTTTTTAGAAGAAACATCTTCCTGCTTTACCAATTTAATTTTACTGACAGCCCTACCTCAGTAATGAAACTCTGCTTCCTCTTCACTTCATATCCTCACCTGTGGCCATCACAGTGTATGCTCCATCTGTTTTTTCCTCTCTTTACCCTTTGAGAGAGTCACTTTCACCTAACTGGCAATAAAATCCGAATTCCCCATTTTTGCCACCTTTTTTTTTCTCCTTGCACAAAGCTTACACAAGAAAAGGGATGGGCAGGATGATGACATTAACAAAGGATGCACAAGAAAGGATTAATAACAAAACAGGATTAATAACCTTCTAAGACCTTAAACCAATAGAATTACAGAATTTGTTTATGGTATTACTCACCCAATGGACAGTTACTCAAGAAGAAATTTTTAAGCCTACTGCCTATTTTACACCCAAAAATGTAATCCTAAGTCTAACATGACAATCAATTGGCAAAAAAGCATTAAAGGTAGAACCTTAGAAATAATAAACTACAGAGCAGATTAAGTCTGAGGCAACACAATGTCTTCAAGTAGCCATCCTAGATCGTGAATGAAAAGTTGAAAAGTTTTCACTCAAAATCTAGGGTGGTTACTTGAAGAGATTGTGTTGCATCAGAATATATGGAAACAATTTAAGTTAGTGCTACACACAGAAGTTGGTGTCACTTAATCATGGTTGTGAAGCTACCATTAAAGATTACCAGAGGAGTGTTTTCCACATTAGGCTATATAATATTTTGTAAATCTGCTTAAAGATCTGTTTCAGAGTAAGTGCCACAAACAACATCCCATCTTTTTCTTTGTGAACAAAAAAAATTACATCAAGCCACTGTAAGAGATGCCTATTCCACACTTCTGAATATTTAACTGCATTTTCAGAATCTCCCTGTTTCCAGAGAAGAACACAAAGAGAACCTTACCATTTACAACCACAGAAGACACCTGAAAGAGCCCAGAAATAACTCTGCCAGCATCAGCCCTGGCAAGCAGGAGCACAAAGCTGTTTTTTCAGTCTTACCAGAGTAACTAGGAAGGCGCTGATTGTACAGGCTGCCTGGCAGAGTGCACTGTACTCCTCAAGCAGGAGGGAGATGAACTGCTGGGCCTGGGGGGGCCCTTCTGTGGCTAAGGTCGATGCAACCTTGGATCCCAGGGACAGGTGTCTGAGCAGGCGAACCTTCATTTCCAGCACGTATTCCCGAGCTTGCTGCTCCAACCGCTGGTAAAGCTGGTATGGATCTCTTTCACAAAGCCTTTAGTTTTACAATATTTGTGACAGAAAAGAGAAAAAAGAGAGCATGTAATCAACAGTTTTCATTTTCCTAGGAGTATTTACCAGTTACCATTATCCTCACCAAAAATAATCTCAGTGGTTTAGGTTTAGAGAACTACCTTAAATCTCAGAGAACATAGTCCAGTCCCCTATTTGTACACATATGGGACTGAGCGCCTGTGTACCTTAAGGAATAGGATGCCTGCACACTTGAGGAGTAAAATTATTTAGGATTTAAAATTTCACTTCAACTTGTGAGCTCAAAACCTTAACTCCATTTGCATCCAACCCTGCAGGCACCCAGACTCTTCAGATATGCTTCTTCACAATTTCTCCATGATGTTCTTAACATGTGACAAATTAGTGCCTACAGAAGAAAACTGAACATGATGGCTGCTTTGAACCACTTTAAATAATCCAATTTCACTCTAAATTTCTGGGCATGGAGTTTAAGCATGCACAGAATGCTTTGGGTTTTTTACACCACAGGGAGGTGGGGAAGAAGAAATGAATGGGCTAAGTACTTAAGAGTCAGATTAATAGAAGTCTGTAGCTATCTAATCCATGCTTTTCCCTCAGTACTCACAAAACAGTTCTATCATACTGCCATCAAGTATTCCAACATACAATAGGAACATTACTTGGCACCACTACTTATTCCAACAAAGACAACCAGACACTCAATTTTTTTGCCAGCTGTGTCTAACAAGAGCCAAGCATCGAAGTGGGAATTTCTGCCTTTTAAACAGTTACTCAGCCACAGCATGGTCTTCTGCATGGTACCTAAATGGAAGGTATTTTAAAAATGCATCCAATACCTACATTGACTAGCTTTGTAAAAAAATTCTGCATTATATTAGCACTACAGACTGGACACACTGGTGCCTGCCCAAACCGTATCCTTTTTTTATTTTTCACTTTATAGACTATAAGAAACTCAAGTGAAAAATAATCCAACTGGCATTTAAGTTTTCCTTCTTTGAAATCCTGTTTCTGTTTTTGTATTGTAATAATCTCTCTCAAAAGTGAAAAACAGTTCTGAGTAATGAAAACTAGTGAGTACGTAAGAAAGTTACACAGTATTATGTTCTGATTTCCAAAATTTTTCCATTAAGGAGATGCATAACATCAATAACCACTTTAGCTGTGATTCAGTTTTAATTACCAACACACTATGCAACATTTAAACATCTTTGATTTCCAAGCCTATATTGCATGTTTTGGTCACTTGAATAAATGAAGTGTGACTAATAGGGAGGGACATTATATTGCTCTGCTTGTACACAACTTACATATGAAACCAAACAGATTTTATATAAACAAAGTGCAATATGCTTATTTAATTATCTACTAAAGCCAGTTCACGTGCACAGTCATATTAAGAGTAGTGCTAGATGAATTTCTCTTTCAAATGGGTCTTTACCTCACCAGAATTTAGGTTTAACTAGAAATTGCACATGAGAACTGCAGCTCAGGTGAGACTGCTCAGATCTTGGTATATTAAGCACATATAGAACCAAGGAGAACAAAAACTCCTTGACCACACATGGAGTTAGAGAGAAACTGAGATGATCCTACTGGAGCCCTTCAGGGTTTGCCACACTATTCTTAAAAGTAGAAAACTCTCCACAGAGGATCTCATTAAGCCTATTTTCACTTCAACACCTTAAAAAGCTACAATTACGACTTCTAAAATGAGAATGAAATTGCAATCTGCCTCATCTAGTGATCAGTATCCAATAAAACTTTTCTTTATTTTTATAAAATTTCTTCCAGGTATTACAATCACAGTAAGGTACAACACTAACTACTACTAACTCAGGCTAGTTCCACAAAGTAAGATTTTCACATGGGGCAATTCAAACTTAACACTGTCTTATGAATAAGGCCTTTTGAAGAATAACATTCTAGGACCCTTCCATAATTATGCATTTATATTCCTATCGCAAACAGCATATGAATTTAATAGCTTCCCATGCATTCAAACTAGTATTGAAAAATCCTGAATAAAATAGAATTTATCTTCTTTGAAGTAATATACCTATCCACCAGCTCTTTCATGCCTTCTTTATCTGGTACCAACGACTTGGTCTTGGTCATCTGCCAGAGGGGTCCCAGCTTGACGATAAATACACCGGACCATGTATCTGACTTCAGACCAATAATTCTGCAGCTGCTGAGGTTCACGTTCAGGCTCTGCTGAATTTTCTCTGCATTTGAAGACAAAAATAATTACCCTCTGTTTGTATGCATCACATAAGCGTATTGATTCCTACTATTCCAGGAAAAAAAAAAGTACATTTGAAAATGCCTAGAATAAAGTATGAAACTGGGTAAATATTGCCATTCAGAAATTACTGTTACTGTCAGACAACCTGTTTCAATAGTTTAAGCACACAACTACAAACAAGCTACACAACTGGCAAAGTCTGACTACAACCTCTGCGCTGCTGAGGTTGAGTTCAGCTCTTACCTGCGTTCATTACAGGCCTCACAGTTGCATGCTATGTCTGAAGGAGAGGAATTGCTAAGATCTGCAGCAGGCACTGTCTGTGCACCAACAGTTATTCTTCCTCCTCCTACAGATTCCTGCTGTGATCCACTGTTTCCAAGAGGCATGTGCAAAAGGAAATCTTGGCTCTGAAAAAAAAAAAAATAACCCAAACAGTTTGTAAGGTCTGAAATGTTATTAGGTAGACAAATATTAAAGTGGCAATTGTTAGTACTGCATGTATTTTAGAAGGACACTCAATCAGGCACAAAGAATTAGTCTTTCAGAAGCCTAATAAATGCAAGAGATGAACAGAGACGACCAATGATACAAACAAAGCTTCATTTCTAATGACCAAAGTACACTGGCTATAATTATCACCTTTATGTACTTCAGCATAAACAATGAACTAAGCTAAAGGAAGGCTTGCATCATCCACACTTAATCATAAATCAGCACTATCTCTTCAGTCTCATGTAACAGTATGTTTGGCTTCCAGAGTTTAACAATCCCTTCTAGTAAAAATGATAAAATCTCCTTGTTTGTAACAGCCAGACACAGTATTTCATAGCAATGGATGTCAGAGAGCTGCTGCCATTGGATATGGATGCAATCTCCTGTGCACAACGCTGTTCAATTCCAGATGACACAGACCACTCACCCAAACTGCTGCTATTTTTGTCTGCAGCTTCTCTCCCTTCTCTGTGCTCCAGCCCCAGCACATGCCATGCTTCTCTCCTGCACCCTCCCAAGTCTGCCACCAGATTGTCCTGGCACCAGGCAGAGACCTCTCTCACATCAGTACTGTGACTGAAGGTGGTTTTTTTGTGCCCCAAATCCTGGATCAGAATGCAGACATAGGTAAGAGCAAACCTGCATGCAGTTACTACCAAGCAAGCTAATGAGAGCAGCAGCAACCTGAACACAGGAACACCTACAGCAAACCACCTGTATTCTGCCTTGCAGTCACTGGGAACTTTTTTTTTTTTTAGCTAATTTTGGCTTTTTTTCCCAGGTGGTTCCTCTAATTTGACTAGCCACCTAATTCATGTAGTTGCCTTTTTAAGTCAAGCTTCCAACCTTGGAAAATCTATTTGCTGTCTGCTTTTAAAAATTCCTCTTTAAAAAAAAAAACTGTTGCCAAATTAAAAAAAAAACCCTGAATTTTTATCTACACCTGGAGTATCTGTAAGTTAACAAAACATGTAGGAAGCAAAACCTGCCTTCCTTGCAAATCTAGAACACTCATTTTCTTTGCTAGTTCCTTAAACAGAGCTTAAATGTGTTAAAAGATTTGACTCAGTCTTGCTCAATGTGCCTCAGTCTTGCTGTGCTTAGAACTCTCTAGGATGTGTTTACCACCATACCACCACTACAATTCCCTCAGATGTAACCTCTTTTGATCAGTTTACTACCCTTGTTAATAGCAAGATTATCTGTAAACACAAGCTGTATACAAGTGATATACTCTTAAATTCTCCTTACAAAAAATGTCCTTATCTATACTTTCAACACAAGCTTAACAACACTCTCTATACAATCTCTCTTCACAGTGATTTACTGAAATAAAAACCTGTATGTGCCTATGGGTGTGTGCACAGCCTGTTAGCTCTCTGCAAGGAGGTGTCAGCTGGAACCTACAGTATTTCCAATTATCCCAAGTGTGTGACTTCCCAGCTCAGTCATGAAGACTTGGTTCTGCAGTATAACACAGTTTGCTTCTAATGAGGTTTTGCTGGACCTGTCAATGAACTTTTAGTATCTTCCTGCAACACTAAGCACAGCTCTTACATGAGTTTGAATTCACAACTTGAAATATTAGCACCACATATTAAATTGGTACTTGCTGTGCTACCAAGACTAGGAAACTGCTACATTCATGCTATGCAAAGTTGTGCTTCTTTATTAAAAATGCAGGAAAGAAAAGACAACAAAACTCAGAAATCTGGAGGAAGGTGTCAGTGCAAGTGCAGTGACTCAAGAAGTTCACTGAAAGAACAAGGAAAATTCTGACAGTTTACTTCACAAAGAGAGGAAAATGCACTATGAGCAGACATAATAGAAAAAAGTGTAATGAGTAAGGTCATGTTGGTAAAAGTAGAAGAAATTGTATTTAAGTACAGCGGATAAGGACAAAGCTTGAGATCCAATGAATTAAAAGCAAAAACCTCAGTGAAAAACAGATCCAAACTATGCACTACTTAAAACTCCTCAACTCAGAACCAGAACTCCTCACTTTTGGAAAATCTTCCCTGCTCATTTTAAATAAAGCCAACTCAAAAAACACTTAAAAAGCTTTTTAAGCATTTACAGTTCCAGTGGCTCCAAAGCACAAAGTGTCATGCAGCCCATAACTAAGCATCTTCTCCGTTTACTGAGCTACTTGAACTCACCACGAGAGACTGCTCTATTGTAGCGTGCCTCTCCTCCTTTTCCACTGTTCTTCTACAGTCTGGACACACCCACAGTGGGAGGTGCAGCATGTTGTTTGCTTTTGGAGATGTGGAAAGTGCTGTTTTGCTGGAATTCTTGATTCCGCTCTCTGAAAGCGAAGTATCTTTGCGTTCACTTCTACAAAGAAGACAATGCTCGCCAGTTGTATATGGTGCCCTCTGGCCCAAGCCAAAGGTAAATGGTGTCTACAAACAAATGTTTTGATAGATAACTGGTTATTCACAGAATACATACCATAAAAGATATTCTGATACTTGAAACTAACAACAAAACCCCCCATAAAACAACACACATATTTTACTAATCATTATAAAAGTGAATACTTGGGAGTGTCTCAACAAACACAGCAATCTCAATATCCATGAGGCAAACAATTCTGACTATTAATACATTCCCATTTAGGAGCATGGTCTACAGTCCTTCCCTCTAAAATACTTTGGCCTAGATGTAACAATGTAGCAAGTAAAAATAAAAAGGGATATTTACTTTTACTGTCACCATTTACTGATAAAAAAGAAAAATATCTCCTCTTTGAAGCTCTGTGACACTTCTGTTTATAGTACTACCTGAAATCAAGTCACTTTCAGCTAAGCCTACTACAAAATAAAAGTTTAAATCAGTTTCAACAAATCAAGTCAGTAGTGTCCTCAAATCCACTATCAGCTATTGAATCAAGCAGACTTGGCAACTTACAAGGACAGAGGTACTTCAAAACCTGAAATTTTTTCCAAGATGCTACAGCATGTGAAACTATGGTTCAGCCATGCAATGCTGATCCTTCACCAAGGCTGATAGTCAACAACAACTTAGGCAGCACAAGACAAAGAGAACCCAATTTTATGAGACATAAGAGATGATTGGAACAAAATATCATGTAATGGCAGAATCACAGATTTGTCCAAATTTATTACAACTGCTAACTCTGCCTTAATTAACAACACCTTCTATCTAAGCATCAAAAGAGTTTAATTCTTTCTCAAAGAAAAAGCAAACTCTAAGTAATTAAAGTGCTGTTCTTGATACTGCTCTAATCTCTAACAAAAAATATAGCTTTAAAGATCTTGTAAGGCTCAACTGCACAGGCACAGGTGAACAGATCTTTAGGGCAAAGGACCAGTTCAAGCTAAACCATAATTCACTCTCTTGTCTTCACAGCAACAACAAATCAATTCTCTAGTGCTGACATCTAAAGAAAAACAGTAGAGCATTACAAACACTGATTTTTGTGTTCTTCACAATTGTAAAACTGACAGACTCAGCAATATGGAAAGGAAAACTAAGAATTCTAGACACAAAAGCCCAAAAGACAGACTGATTACATCTCCACAAATATCTTCCTGTCTTTCAAAAGTTCATGAGAAATTTAACAGATTTATTAAGAACAGCTAACCTTTGCTCACTGCTGCCACTTGTACAATTTGCACCTAAGCACTAAGGCAGGAAAAAGAACACAATCTCTCCAGGAGTCTACTGCAGGTTTTTAGAAAACCTTCTCATGCAGGAAGACTCCCTCTGCCAGCTGAAAGGCCAGGACTGACCAACTCCTTTATAGGCTCTACAAACACCAACAGATTTCCCAAGTTAGACATTGCTCTTGGCTGACCTGCACTCAGCTGAAGATCTCATTCATGCCTAAAACCCCTGCATGCAGGAGGCCATGGCTGCTTATCCCTTAGCCCTGAAAGTTTCCTTCTTAAATCAATTTTTTTGAAGCCAGATTAGGTGAGTCCCTGTCAGAATGATGACATAGCATCTTCATAGCTATTTTGCAGGCAAATCCTTATGAACATCATTTGCAGGACATCTTCCAACAAGCAGAAAATGAAGAGGACAAAAATATAAAAGTTCAGAAGCTAAGACAACCTGACACTTACTCTTTTGCAAAGGCAAAGGTCATGGCAAACACACCTCAGCCACTCTGCAGGGACTTCTAGAAGTTAATATGTGTGTGTAACTTCCTTAAAGCTGCACCACAATCACTAAAAAGCCATGGCAAACACAGCAGGAACAATAATTTCAGTGAAACCCTAATAATCTCCCCACTGGGCCCACATTTATGACAGATGTGAATCTCAAATTAAAGCCCTTGGTTCCTAGAGCACAATGCAAATCAAGAATCAAAACTGAAACTTCAACAAAATCTAGACCACAAGCATCTCTGATACCTGTTATGACTCCATCCTACTAAAATGAAGCTATAAATTGCAGTTTCTTATTTATTTAAAGCATGATGAATGCAGTGAGTGTTCATGTGACCATTTCAACATGAGCAGTAAACTCTTGCTGGATTAGGAGAGCTTGCAATTAGGTCACATTTCTATGTCTCTTCAGTGCCATCAGAGCAAAGTGTACGTTTTGTGAAAAGCAGGCTATTTTTCCACTAGTCAAGCTTCAAAAAATGTGGGATGCATCTCTGTAAGAAAACACCCAGGCTCACTTTATCTCTGAAACATGTTCAGATATAACATTCATAAATGAAAGCTGGAAGTAGGACAAGTTGGAACTGAAATAACTGCATCTCTGCTATGTATTTAGATTTATTTCCAAGAATAACTTTATTACCATAAAACTGCATAGATTTTTTAACATCCAGGTCCAATTTCAAGCATACTATAACAATAAAATTTTACTTTAAAAAAAGATTCCACTGCTTTTTAAAGCTTAAATAGGAGATAATCAGAAACTGACTTCAATTACTAACATCCCAATCTCACACAGCATTCTTTTTGAAGAGTTTGATTTAGTATCTTTAATACTGCTTAATATCTTCTCCCATTAGTAAATAATTCTGCTTTTATATATACCCACAAAATTTGACTGCACATACCTGAGAAACACCTGTGAATTCTGATCCAACAGAACTGTCTGTAAACTGTGTACCATTTAGTGAAACCTGGAAAAATAACAACAGATTGGTTACAATAGTTGAGTTTATTGCTAAAAGAGCTTTATAAAAATTAAACAAAATCTTCCTCAGTATCTGAAGACTGATACACCAGCTTTTGAAATTTGAATCATCATTCAACTGCAGAGACAGAAATCTGCTTTTCTTTTGTAAAAAAGTTCTACAGATGCAAAAGTTTGGATTTTCAACTTTTGCACTATAGCTGTTTCAGCAGCAACTCTGAGCTGAAAGAACTGATACAGGAAAACAGAAAAGTCTTAAGTGCAAAACTGCATTTTTCCTTCAGTATTTGATTGCTTGCATTTAGCTTTTGAACTTCGACTACAAGTCAAAACAATAACAAAGATCTTGCCTTTTGAAACTTGAATACCATACTGCATAGAAAAATATGCAGTGTTAACCAGAAGAGTTTTCCACAGCAAGGCTCCCAGTGGCATTCAGCTACTCCACTGCAGCAGCCTCCCTCCTGCCCCAGGCTGTAACTCATACAGAAACCTCTGAGATCTCTTCTACACAAGTGCTACAGGGACTACACCAGACAGCAATGAAATGCCTTTTTACAAGCCCCAAGTGCTCTCTCACAGCACTACTTGAGGACACTAAATCAAAAGTAAAGTCAAGACAATGTATGAATTCAAGTCAGTGACAACGAAGAGCTCTAGATCATACCAACTTGAAGAAAAGGCATTTCATTGTTAAAAAATGGGAAAGGAGAAATGAAGTCAGTCCATTATTTTAGTCTCTCCTTCTTGAGCACTGGTTGAGCTTTTGAATTTCAGGTATCAGTTATCTCATGCTTCTGTTCCACCTTTCACATGCTTTTTCTAAACTCTTTTTTGCCCTCCAGTTTCCCACCTATTGCTGTTGAATATTAATGTTTCTAACACTACTCTAAAGACCACATATAAAACCAGTCTGTCTGACCAAGACACCCCAGATCTTGTGTGCTGTAATGACGGAAATCAGAAAACATTTCTGCCCTGTGCCCAAGCCATAAACTCTAACTGGAGCTGTCCTCAGTGCAAGGAGCATCCTTCAGTTTTATACATCTCACAGCACTCCCAACTGCTCAGTTTAGAGACAGGGAGATTATTGCAAAGCCACTGCCTTCAGCTGAATTTTTCCAAAGGCAAAGTGGGGGATTGTCAAATCACTGCTAGAGAAAGTACCAATAAGAAATCACACAACTTCACTTCCATACCCTATGCTATCTTTCCAGAGTAGATATTTAAGGAAAAAACCCTCATACACAAGTCAAGCATTTCAGGTCTAAATTTAATCATGGAACAAAAATGCTGATGTGGAACAAGTTCCCTATTTTTATTCAGGCACTTTCCAAAAACTGGGAAAAATAAGGGGTTTTGGATAAAAAGAAGTCTTCTTCATCAAGAAAAGATATCCTCCAGTCTGGAGGTCCACTGGTTATTGGCATTCATATACATTTAAAAATAAAGAAACCAGTATGAAAGTTTAGAATGAAACAGTTATCTGCAGCTAAAACCACTTTTTTGAAGAAAATGAATAGAACAAGAAGTTCATCCAAAGACATTACTTATTCATTAAAGGAGTACATTTACCTTCTTTACATTCAAGACAGTGATAATGAGAAATACGTAAGCCTTCACATTGAAACATGCAGGCATTGAGTGACCAAGCTAAGGTACTCAGAAATGCTACAAAAGTAAAAACAAAAACAATGGGGGGTTTTTGCTATCCACTAAATGTCACAGGAAGCCAAGACAAAATACTGACTGTCAGGAATGACTGCTTCATGGAAAGAGCTGTCAGAAAAGACATCTCTTGATCCTAAGCACTGTGCAGAATTTGCTTAAAAATATTAGTGCAACCCTCCCCCAGAATTTAATAGTGACCTAAATATCTGCAGGAGGAAAAACACCAAGGAATTTAAAGAGAGGAATTAGACAAATAGGAGGCAACAAAGAGAATCATCAAAAACTTGTGTGTAGACAATGAGATATAAGACATTGTATGTGAGGCCTAGAGGAAACATAAAAATCACAAAAAAAGAAAATACTTAAGTGGAGATGAATAATAACATGACAGGCAAGGAAGGAGATGGCTAAATAACATATTAGAGAAAATATTAGAAGAATCTTGTAAAAGTTGTCCAAATGAGGCTCAAACAATAGCAAGCTAAAAACAGAAAAAAATACAAGACAGTCTCACAAATAATTTAGGGAAGGAAAAAAAAAGTATTAAAACTACAATTAAATCCTTTCTTGAGGCACATAAGAAGCAAGGAGCCTGTCAGGATTGGTAAGGGTACAGCACATAAACAAATAGAAGCATTAAGAAAAAAAGCTTAAATAACCAAAAGTGAGGACAAACCCAGCAGAATTATTTTTTGCATGTTCATTAGGGAGGAACTTAAAAATATTCTCCCAGTGAAAGGTCTTTAAGGAATATGCATTAGAGGATCTGTTTCAAAGCAAAGCGCTGCTAGAAAAAAAAGACAAAAACAGTACAGAGAAAATGGACAAGCGAAAAATTAGCAAACCACCAAGAGTGGATGACATTCAGCCAAGAGTCCTAAGGAAATTCAAGGACCTCAGAATTGCACTAATAATTTCAGTATGTTAATGCTTGCTTTGTGCTTCACTGGTACTAGAGGAGCAAATTATTGCTTTTATTATTTATTTATTAAGCTTTTAAAAGACAAACTGCAGTTACCCAAAGGCTGTAATAAGAAAGTGCCGGAGATGACAAAGTCAGCTAATAGCACTAAATTCTTCATGCAACTAAAGAGACTGGAGAATGGCAGAAGGACCATCCAAGATCTAGTTACTGTGCCATATGTTGACAGATGTAACTCTGTGTGCAGAGGATTCAAGTGGAAGTGACAAGCTAAATGCTGTCACTCCTGAATTACCCTAACTTTTTTTATTTATTTAAAAAAGCCTTATTTTTTCATTCCCGAGTTTTTAATGATGTTAATGCTTTGTGTTTTATAAAGCTGTTTTGTGAAGGTAAATGCCACAAAGAAGGCTGACATTGATGATGAGGAACATCTGAATCTCCACAAGCACTCTTCACCATAATGAAAAGTGTGTGTGTGTGTGAAGTATTTCTGTTCTTACTATGAATTTTATTTACAATGGAAAAAATATAAGGAAAGATATCTTGTGTTTCTTGGAAGCTACTGTCACACCAACTCACCTTCCCCAAAACATTGATTTTCCTGGAGAATAAGACATGCAACATCATAGCAGAAAGTATGAAGAGAGAGGGAATCCCAGTTTAAACAATGCAGCCTGATTACACCCGAATGACCTTGAAGAACCAGTTGAGCAATTAGAAAATAAGCACTGAGAGACTGCCACAATTTGCTCTAATAGCCTGTCACTACTGCAATCAGACCTCCAGGAGGCTGAGTGACACATTGCTAGACAACACACCCCCATCTGTCTCACAACTGAGGCCTGCTGAAGACACACAAACATCATGAAAGTGAGAGTGAGGCAAGATCTCAGGAGAGCTCAGGAAAAGAAAAGCACAGGAAAGAAATTTAGATTCCATTCACCAGCACTGAACCTTAAACTGTTCAAAAGAAATGTGATGCTCAAAAATAAAAAAAAAAAAGCAAGACTGAATCAAATTTCTCACAGAGAAAAACAGCAAGGATAAATTGCACTGATTTTCTCAGGTGCATTAGGAAAGACAGATCAGAAAAAACAATGTTACCAAGAGACAATTATAGCTACACTTAATTCTACAAGGTCCTAATATAATAATTGTATTCCATACCAGTTTAATCAATTACCTTATTTTTATACAGGGAGGTGAAGAATCAAGTTTGCTGAAACATCTGTCAATATCTGACTAACAGTAAAGAAACCAGCCTGCTATCCTTCCCAAAACCCATTCAGATGTTTTGTCCATGCCACTTGTTCTCCTGCCTGCATTTTAAAGCCAAATCCCATTTGCCACAGCTTTCCTGTGCTCAGCCTAGCCTCAGGCACCTGAGGCAGCTCTGCTCACCTCCCACTGCCATCACCCACCACCCTTTGGTGGCAGCACTCTCAAGTCCCACTCTCTGCTCAAGACCTGCCACCCTGCAGCCCCAGTGAAGCTCTGATTTGTGCACGCTCCAGTCACAGCCTGAGCTGTTTCTCTCCTCTCCCAGCCACAGCTAAATTGGTGACAGAACTGCTGCTGGCAGCTGAGTGATGCTTACAAAATCCTAAGTGACTGCAGATATGAAGAATGATTTATTTATGCCTTTAGTTCAACAGATAGCAAACAATCTGATTTCAGTAAGTGAAAATTTAGGATCCTTCTCCCCCCAATGGAAACTGATTTAATGATAAGCCATTGTAAAAGTCAAATGCCTGGTGGATGAGGGGAAAGAATGATGATAAACGTATCAGAGAGACATTCAACAGCACATAACAAACAAAATCTGATTCAGGACACCCCAGGAATGGTAAGACCTGTGAAGGGGCACAGGAGGAAGATTATTCTGCATATGCACTGAAATTCTCTCCATTCTCTAGCAGCAAGCACTGTCAGACAGGACACCACGCTGGCCAGACCAGCAAGGCTTTGGGGTTTCCTTCAAACACCTCTCCTGAACACAGGCAGGAGTGACTGCAACCTCTGTATAACATGTATTACAGCACTGAAGAGATATTATGATGTAAAACACAGCAAGTGAACTATCAACACTTATCCCTTCCTTAATCCTCTTTTAAGCCCACATTATACCCAGTTAACATCTGGTACAATCCAGTTTTTTAGAGGAACAGCAAACTGGAGCAGTTCTACTTGGCAGTGTCATCACTCTTGCCAATGAGATTTCATTTATTTCAACATACTGATTATTTTTCATCTGCTTAGGAGACCCATGAGCATTTTAAAGTCATAGAAAGTACACTACCAAGAGACTAAGCAACGTACTGCCTGGTTTCTCACAGAAAACGTTCCTACTCCAAAGGTTTAGCATGAAGCAGCAGTGAAACATGTCTTAGTGGGGGAGGAATGAATAAAGACCACCAGTTAGTTGTACTAACTATAAAGTTAAAGGATGAACAAACTAAATAGTATCCCTTCCTGATCTAGAAGCTGGAGTGTTTTGCTTAAGAAATGGACAAATATCTAAATTTTTCATGCCAGAATCACACATCTCTAGTGATACTGAACAGAATGCAGGTGTACATCCTAACACAGACTTGCCCACCAGAGTCTCAGGATTATATGAGAGACACTGCCAGATAAAGTGGTTACTGATTATCTGCAACAGTCACCAACAGGGAAAGTTGTGAAGGCTTCCTATGCAAAAAAAATCCTTAATTTTACTAAAGGTGCCAAAGTACCAAATAAAAACCAGCACAAGCAAAGACAAGGTGATAATATTTTAAGTTCAAATATCCCTATTAAGGCAGCCAACATTGATCTGGCCAATTGAGTAACTTTGCAGACCATCAATTCATTTTACCAAGCATTCTGTCCTTGGCATTAATATTCACAAACACTTAAATTATCCTTTCCCAGTCTAGCCTGCATTATTCTAGTGCACTCCACACTCTCAAGATTGGAAATGCTTTAATGAAGATAAAATACACATAAACAAGACAGTGATATCACAAGTCAGCCCTTGGTGCTCCTTTGAAAAGCTACTGGACTAGACATAATTTCAGAGAACATTTAAATCTTTATCTCAATTATCAGGATATAAAAAAGTGAAAGCTGAGAAAGAACAAGGATTTCAAGAAGAGTTACAAGACTATTGTGACTATCATGGTATTTAGATTTTTTTAAAATTGTGATATTACTCTCAATTACAGATAAACCAGCTTTTAGATATGAAATAATTTAGAAGCAGGAGAAACAGAAGCTGCAGAAGCTGGACAACAGTCAAGAGTGAAGAGTTCATGAGAAGCCTGACAGAGCTTCAGAGGGCAAAAGCTCTGCCAGCATGCTGACTCAACCCTTATTTATATTGGTATCTAGTGCACAGCACATCTATGTTCCATAGCTATAGTACGTAACAGAAATCATTAAAAAGCAGATTTGCTGCAGAACACCACATAAGATACATCAACCAACTGTGAAAGCAGCAGGTGAGTGGTTCATGTAGCATCTTGTGTACACACATTTGGATGGGGCAGGCTGGAAATCCTGTGACTGCAGAACACACCAGCCCTTTCCACCATGCTCATCCAGAGGAATTACACAGTCAAGGGCTAAACACAGGAAATGACCTATGGAGATGGAAGGAGGAAGAGAGACAATGCTGGGTCTAACAAAAGATTGTTCATGTGACTCGAGAATTCACACTTGCTTTGTTTGTAAAGACAAGCAAGAGACAGAAACTGTAGAGCAGTTACACTGCAAACCCAAACACTTGCAAGTAGCTGACAAGGCTGCTGTTGAAGTCATTCAGTTTAGCCCTCAAAAAAGTGAAGTGTGATATTACTTCATATTAGGGACAATATATTAGGATAAAGATATATTTAGCAATAGACACTCATCATACTAAACCAAAATTAGGTACTCCCTATCCAAGCATTTTCACAGAAAGTGCTTATGAGCAAAACTGTTTCTCTCTCTTTTGAACTGTACTACTGCCAAAATAAACTTTGTAAGACCCCAGGTTAAATCCTCATTAGCCAATATAAATAGCAGTCTTCTTACACGAATAATGAGGAAAAATACAAATAAAATCAACATGAGATTTCAATAATTTTAGTGACACTTCTACTGTAATTTTAATCTGTTTTATGTAATAACACTGACTTCCAGTGTTTCCTTTATTAAGTAAAATCACACCATTACAGAATCTGACTAACCTGCAAGACAGGTTCTCTGAAGGCTTTTCTTCTTCAGCAAGTCATGTTATTAAAACTTATCACTGGGCTTTAAGTAAACATAACACTATTTTCATAGTTCAGTAAAAACTAGTCCTAAAGTAAATTGCTGATGTCAAGCAAGCCGACAATCTGAGGGTGGGGAGGCTTAATCTAGAAAGTTCCATTACCTTGCATGTAGGTTATGAAGCAAGTGAATCATGAAAGGCTCAAATCCCCAAAATTATTCCTCTCCCCACATCCCCACGATCTCAAATCTAAATTGCTTATTTTCCAGCAGTGATATCCTTTAAGACCTTTGCTACTAAGTCAAAATGCCAATAGAGTTTTCAACAGGAACTGAAATTATTTCAAATTACACTTTTTCCAGTTGAAGTCTTTGTTTTCATAGAAGTTCAATCTATGGAGAGGAACTACAGAAGTATAAGTAGCAGGCATGTACAGGACTTGTTCAAAAGGACTTGCTCTGATTTAGCAACAGTTATGAGCTAAGAGCAGGGTCAGGGTGCATGGGGAGGCTGTCCCTATCTCACCCATTTGGGGAGATATCCTAAATGACAAGATATCCAAGATGACAGGTGCTTACTACCTCCTGCTAAAACTGAAGTCTAAGATACTTGGCAAACAAAACTTTTTTCCCAAAGGATTTTTGTAAGATATAAGTATTTACAGGCTTATCACAGGGGTGGGAGAGGAAGGATAATCAATCACTTGGACACAGAGCTCTATTTCAAAATGAGGCATATTAGTAGTCTCAGAAAGTTAAAGGCATCTTTTCCTCCACAGCTGGCAAGAGTGCTCATCATGCATTGTCAGCTTCTAGCAGATCAAGTGCATGGATGACTTGTAAAAATCTGTGCAAAAAAGTGTACATAATTTAAGTTTTTGTTTTGTTTTTGTTTCCCAGACATATACAAAACCTTCAAAAACAGAGCAGGGAGGAAGGAAATCAGACAGCATTGGACAATGGAGAATTGAAAGAAAATCAGTTTTCCCTCTACTCCAGTTCTGTAAGACTGAAGTCCTCTGAAAATTAAGTAAAATCACCACCTCTGGTAGATTTACACAGAACTGATTATTTACCAGCTGCATTTATTTCTCCTTTGGATCCTCAGTGCCAAAATAAAACAATTCTACTGTAGCACAGTAATCAGAAGAGACTGAAGTCTAAACAGCTATTTAAAATTCACAAACCCATCAAACCTGGACTGACAAAAATCTAGACTCAGAAACAAAGCCATCTGAAACTACATTATCTACACTGCAAAGAAAGCTACACAAAACTCCCCAGTGAAAGTTTTTTTCCTCAGTAGTACCTTAAAAAGACAACTTTGAAGTTGTACTTTGAAAAGAACACAGACACTGTTACTCTGTAATGAGTTTTAAGGAAGCAACATCTATATTCTGGGCCATTCCTCCCACACATTCTTCAATAGCACACTTAGTTTTCTTTTAGTTGAATCAACCTAAACTACATCCTTCAGGAAATGAGCACCTCTTAGGAAATAGGGAGTTCACAGGTTATAGTGCCACAACATAAAAATGTTAGCACACACAAAAAAGCCGTGATCTCTACAAGAATTGGGAAGAATTCACAATCCAAAATTAAAAAGATGAAACTCTGATGTGTATCCTGTTATAAGACAAAACTATCTGCATTCACTTAATTTTTTAAATGGAAGTTAAAGCAAGGTTGTACTCAAGAAGTTTTTCTTATATATTCCACTTTATTGAACAAAGTCAAATGATTCCTTGGCCGTTAACTTGAAGGATGTCAACTTGAACTATTTATTCCATGAAACTCACAGATGGGTATATTCATCCCTACCTCAACCACTGCCATAGAATTCACCTCCCTGTTTCTGATTTTTAAAAAGTCTCATATGACAACTGATCACTATCAAAAAATACCCTAAGGAAAAAAAATTAAGAAATAAACAGTTGTTTGGTAGAATGGAGTGTACAGACCTTACCAGAAGTCCCTGCTGTGTTCTGCAGATACTCTTGAGTTGAATTCCACCATTAAAATCAAACCTACATAAGCTGTAATTAAGAAATGTATCTAAGCATTGCCTGGCACATGATCTCATGAAATTTGTCTTGACAAAGGCCAAAGACCTTCCTGAACTAACTGCTGTTGGGTGTTTTTTCCATAAGATATGATCTGGCATAAGCCTATTTAAAAACTGCAAGTAGCAAATCATCTCTAAGAGAATTCATCTAGGGTCAGAATCAAACATCAAGTAGTGCTCTTCATCATCACTCTTCTTTTGTTACATATTCAGATGCTTTTATCTGATGAGCCATCTTCTCCTTATATTCCAAGAAATTGGAAAGGGTTAGAGAACAGGTCCTTGGAAGACAGGGACACAGACAATTACATCATCCTTCTTACAAAATACTCACAAGAACTGGTAATTCTGGAAGAAATCCCTGCCAGATAGCCAATAACCTCCCACTTGACACCATTGTGACGAGATTAAAGCACAGCCATCCTTGAGGTCACTCTACCTAAGTCACATGAAATTTGGCAAGGCTTCCATGAATATTGTGTGCAGCATATGAACAAGTACTGGGTTTTGTCAGGCTCAGAGCTCTGATTATCCCTCTCTAAATCGTTATATCCCCTACAAGCTTTACCAATATAATAACCATGTTTTCTTCCAATGCAACACAAAAAGAAAAACAGCATTACCACAATTCCCTATAATCCACTAGCAAACCCATTACTGAAGGTTTTCCATGACAAAAAGCTGGAAGATCCATGTCACCTGGGAACAAAAATACTCCAGCTGCATTTGAAATCTAACAAGCTGAAGTCTCCCTTTCTTTTTCAAAAGCAGTGAACAGTAGGTGCAGTGCTGTCTCACCCTGAGGACAGAAGTGCCCAGCTCTCTCCATGGCCCTGCCCATGTCCCTTCTCAGGGAAGATGTGCGTGTCCAAGCAAGGGTTAATAACACCATAGTGAATCCTACTGCAGTCTCTGGTGGATAATGGTTCATTGCTTCCAGCAGAGAAGATCACTACAGTAGAAAGCAACAGATCCCTGATGCCATGAGAGGTACCTATGCTTGTAAATCCCAACTTGTCATTTTATCTTCCTTTGAACCTAAAAATCTGTCTTATCTTAGAAAAATTTGAGAAGTATTAGAATCACAATTCCTACCACGCTTACCTTTATAAACATGTACTACAAAAATATATAATATCTACCATAGAGAAATACATATTGTACTGCAAGAAATGAAAGATTTTGTCCTTGGGGAGCAGGAGGGGGAAGAGAAACCTCAACTTACACTTTTGCCCAACTGTTAAGCTTTATTTTGCAAACTGCAGCACCATTGCTTGTACAAATGGCAGCTGCAGCTGATGAGCCATTTCCTCATAGCACCATAGAGGAAAAATTCAGTTCCACAGTAAAATAAAATTATTTTGGTCATTAAAAATAATTTTTAAAAATCTACAATTAAGTTTAAGGGAGTAAGTTAAAACATAACTTAGCACAGAAATATTATAGCCTACTTAGGGTAATAAATAATGACACTTCAGCAAAGAAGTGGTGAAAATGATAAGAATCACAAAGCCCCACATTTGGAAGTAAAATTTAAATACCAGTCAGAAAGCTGCAAACCATAACATAAGCTTGTGTTCATCTTATGTCTTCATTTTTCTTAAAGAAAATGTTTTTAAACAGAACAAAATTAAACCAGCTACAATACACATGAGGCTATCAGCTCTTAAACTGTGTGGAACCAAGACAATGCCTATACTTGTGCAACCAATTACTTGGCTGAATAAGACCATTTATTCAGATTAAAGCCAGTAGAATTAATATCCTTTTCTTCTTTGTATTTTGCTTTGCACTGATCTGAGGTACTGCACGTAAATTAAAAATACATTACTAGAAATTGGTTGTTTTTAAAGAAGTATAATCATGCACATGCATATTTAATTATTTGTATTGATGATTCTCTAATTTCTTGTCTTTCAGTATATTCAACTCATTATCATAGTTTACATTTCCAACAGTCAGAATGTTCCAATTCCCATCTCCAAATCAAAAAATTGCACGTCTTAAAGGTGCATTGACACTGACAAGTGTCTTGTTCTCTATTTGCAGCCAAAGAGGCTTTCTCAGATTAATCCTCTATCAGGACTGGGATGTAAAAGGGGATTTTAATACCAATGGCTGATGCTCATCACTACAAGTGCGAAAAGGAAACACGATTCCAAGATGCATCACACTGTTTTCAAGAGGAAGGAGGTATTAGTGCTGCTTCACAGCCCTCTGGAGGAGCCCTCATTTGGTCAACCACCCTCCAGAAATGCCTAAGTGGAACAGACATGGAGACAGCCAAACTGGGCTGTCAGCAAGAGCCCTGCCTTGTTTAGCTTAGCAAAGCAATTCAGGTCTCTGCAAGGGTACTGGGGATGGGCAGAAAACAATTTAAACCAAGGACAGGGAGGCAGAGTCAAGTGTCCTGGAATACACTCAAACTGAAGGACAAGACTATCAGCCACAGCATGAAGCAGAACTGAAGATATGGACAGTGAAAATCTATTTCAAATGAAGTTGAATCAGCTAGTGAAAGGCATTTTACATATTTCTACAGATAGACAGAATCAAAACAGCTGCCCCAATCCCTTCACATTTTTATCACCATTCACATGAAAAAGCTTTGCACCCTCCCAAATACATCTGCAACTCAATTGTAATATAAGAGCTGCCTTTGTCTTCTGGATGGTTTTTCAGCAGCAGGGGAGAGGAAGGGAAATTTGTCTACAAGAGTTTTTATAAAGCTCTAACGTATCTTTTAAAACTGCATTTAAAATAAAATAAAAAGGAAAAGAAAGAATAGTATTTTGTGTAAAAGTATGGACAATTTGCAAGGTAAAGCAAACTTGAAAACCTGAAACCAAAATAAAATCATAGGGTAAGGAAATCAGGTTTTTCACTGGTGGATGCGCGGGAATTTATTGTATTTCATGAGTTTCAGCAAATCATTAAATGCTATCCCCTAGCTGAAAGTGAAATGGCAGCAAGTATACAAAATAACAGAATTAACTTAAGTGCAGACAAGCTTGGACTTGAGTGAAAACACACTTGTATCTCTAATACTTGCATGTGCAGCTACCAAGAACCCAGGCATTCCAGTGAAAAAAGGGAGGGAAGAAAATTTTGTTCTAATTACACACATTACAAATTCTTTAGAAGCACATACCCCTTCCCACATGCAATACTTCCCTTCTTTGTAGCTAAATATGACACAGCAGAACACAGCCAATCCACCTCCTACCAGGATTCTGTCTTTTCTGTTCTAGGAATATGTTCAACATTTTCCCAGTGATTTTGCAGCCTCGTGCTAAAAAAAGGCACCAAAAGCTAATAATGAACATGCTTCAAGCATTCATTTTCCCGAGTACAATGAGCAAAGTGCTCTGAGCAGATAGTTAAAACACCCCAAAATTCTCTCAACTAGCCCTGACAGGTAACAACCATGCATATAAATTCTTTTCCTAGTTAGAATTGTTAGAGCTTTAATCTGTTGTTTCAACTTCAATACTGAACAGAAATATGTAAAATTAATAGGATTACACAAAACCAACCCAACCCCAAGATGTGTCTTATGAACAGTAGAAAGCACTCATCCAAAGGCAAGTTTAAGATGTGTAAGACAACATCTAGGAATTAACCACCTGATGATGTAACTTCCAAGCTACAACTGCAGATGCCCTACTCCAGGAATTACATTACAAGAAAATGACTTCACTTGTTAACTGTTAAAGGGTTAAATATACATGCTCCTGACAGGAAAATCTCATAAAGCATTAAGCAAAGCCACATTCTGGACATGGGAGAGGCCATTTTCCAAATGATCCACCAAAAGCAATTTCTAAAACTAGCCAGGTTTTTCCCCCAACAGAAAAAAATATATGTCAGGCAAATTGCATATGTTGTACTAGGATATGACACTGACAGTACAAGCCAGAGGAATTCTCTATTTCTAAGCCATTTCAATTTTGCAAAAATCAGCATCAGTAAGAAGCAGTCCTAGTTTTAATAGTTAAGAGCAATCAGCAAAATGACAGAAGATGCAGCAAGTAAGCCGTAACATCAGAACTGCATTCAAAGGCTGTGTTTCTAATAAATCATTACAAAGTTACTAAAACCCCAAGTTAAGCTAATAGCCACACAAGATTAGTCCTTGTACTTCATTATCCTCAAACTGCTGAGCTCTCAACGCTCACCATACACACACATATCACATCACATCAGTTAGTAGTTTCTCATGGCCACGTGAAATACACTGCTGAAACACAACACATGGTTTGCTTCAAGCACCACCATGGCAGGGAGCAGACATTTACTGAATTAAACCAGGAAACGTGTAAAACTTGACGTCTTTTGACCCAAATTTACTGCCACAACTCAAGAATCAGAGATCAGAGTGTCCAAGGAGTCTGTTCAGCTACCCCTCACCAAAATGCAGGGGTGTAAGTGGCAGGAAGATAACAATGATTCCAACACACATACGAAGAACAAAAAAAGAAAGTGACATCTCCAAAACTTTCATCTGGAATGTTCCCTGACCCAAGGATGAAAAGGTTATAATGATACAGTGAGACAAATTTATGTCTTGGACTGGATTTGTAGGAACATTTGCCTGTATTTCCTATACTGAGGGAGATTACAAGGAAAACATACAGGGCCCATAGTTCTACATTACAGATTCTTAGAAAGAGGTTTTGAGATTTGGATTGTGGGGTTTATTTTGTGGGGGGTGAGGCACTAAGGAGAAGCAGAAGGCAGCTGAACCAAGACATCTGTGACTGCTAAGTCTTTAAGGCAATTCAATGGGAGATTGCAAAAGACAAAGCCAAGTAAACAGCTGTACCAGAAAAAACACCATAAAGAACCAGCTGTATACTGGCCCTACTTGGGTGCATGCTGCTCCAGATGTTCTTTGCCTCTTTGAAACCCAAGAAAATAAAAGCTGCTCAAATGTCATTCACCACACCAACCCCTCTTCATGGATACTACAAACAACAACTGAGAACAAACAGGAAGCTCCCAATCAGCTCTCCACATCCCAAGACTGTCAGGAACAAACTCTCCTTGCAGACAACCACACGAATTTGAAAATGCTATCAAAGGACAGCTTTGGCTTCTCTGACTGTGCGATGAGGGTCTGTGTGCTGGTAGGTGACAATGTACATTAAAAGGAATTCACATACAAAAAAAGCCTTCCCTGGTTGTCAGCTTGAGGGAAGACTTTATCACTAGGACGATGAGCAAAACATCAAGAGTTCAAAGATGATATACCAGGGCAAGAGCCTAGAATTAAGTACAAGTAATTATTCACAAAAGTTCATAAATCCAAGTAATCAATCCATCAGTCTTAGACAAATGCATACCAATGTATAAAGCACAAGAAAAGGAGTCAGAATTCTCTGAATGGGACTAACACAATGATCCACTCCATAAGAGTCCCTTCCCACTGGAATACTAACAGAAAAAGGATCCAGTCAGTTCACCAAAAAACACAACAAACACCTAAATATGCAAACAAAAACCCAAACCAAACAAATGCTGAGGAGTGTTATGCTCTATACCCAAAGGATACAAGCATCACAAATGCAGAGAGGTATCCTGCAAGTCTGCAAATAATAAAAAGAGGAAAGCAGGAGTGCTAACAAGCTGCAAACTTACCACAGACCATCAAAAAAGGCTAGCAGACAAATATCCTTTCTGAAAGGGGAAAGAAAAACCTGTAATACTTTTTGTTACAAGGAGATAATAAGAATCTAGGCATCTACTGGGAATGGCTCAAGGAACATACATTTTTAAAACACAGAAAGCAACTGGAAGCACTTCCTTTAGCTGTAGCAGCAAGTAAAAAGTATTTGACAGTAAACAATAAGAGTTTCACTGGAAGTGAACCATCAATTCAATGGTTACTGAAGAGGGAAAGGAAGGAAGAATAGCAAGAGACAGATTTCACATCACTAAGAGCTCACAGATGACAAGTCTATGGGAAGGAAGAGTTAATTCTCAAATGACACAATAGAAACAATCAAATTCAAGAAAACCAAGCACAGCAAGAGAATAGAAAACAGCGAGAGAATAATGACTCTGAAAAAGCACACATGAAGGGAGTAACAAGCATAACAATGGCAAGAGAATAAGAGGGACAAATATGAAAGGCTAAAGGCACAAAATGAAAGAACTCTTACTAAACAGCTTGAGGCTACTAAGAAATCATTCTATTAGCATACTACTACTACTACTAGAATTTCTCCATTACTGAATGAAGAGAGAAAACAGATTGATGAAGAACAATCCTTGAAGAGATCAACTACAAGCAGATGACCAGCAGAATTAGTACAAGTAAATGAGTAAAAAGTCCACCCAAAATCAACTGACTAATGGAAAGAGCCATACTTATATTTTTTCCAAGTAGGCTAGATTTGATAACATTCAAGAAACTTCCTCAGGAAATCCTTTGAGCCACTTCAAAATCAATAATCCTATATTTGAAAACTCATGGAGGATGTCTTAGATAATCAGCTTAGAAAGAGGTGAACTATTTAGATCCTTTTTTTAAAACAAAGAAACAACCTCACTCCTCAAAAAAAACCCCAACCCTCTGCCCCCCCCACCAAAGAAATAAATTAGAAAACCAAAAACTGAAGGAGAAAAAAGGATAGTGAAGGTAGAAAGACTTGAGGAATGGATTGTCTTCAGTTCCCAGAAAAGCTAAATATACCCAAACAATCTTTTTAAGCACTTAGATGATATGGAGAGAAGGAACAGCCACCTTGGTTATGTCAAACCAGTAAAATTTTCTTCAATATAAGATTTACACAGGGGAGGAAGAATAAATGTCAGGATTTACTTGATTAATGTCTTTGACAGCCTTAAGTACTGAAACTTTCTCATGACCAAATTAAAAAGCAGGATCTTGACAATTACCACGAATTTCCAAATAGTTCTAAGTGACTAGATGCAAAAGAGGAGTCAACAAGGTCAGGCTGATGGAAAGAATGAATACTACCTTGGGATGCATAGCTTATGTGACACAGGACATAATCCTTTCACCTAATACTGCTCCTCAGAGTCTCAGAGGGACAACTGCAACTCACCCTGAGCACAGGTCTTGGAGCCAGACAGGAACAGCTGGAGAAAAGCCACAACAGAACTACCACCAGACACAGACAATATTATTATTAATATTATTATTATTTCCTGACAGGAAAGGCTGAGAGAACTGGGGACACCAACCTTACACATAACACTGAGGAGAGAGAAGAGTCAGTTCTCTCCATCCACAGCAAACAGAATAAGCAACAAAATGTTTGAATTGCTGTAAGGGAGAATTCTATGCAATAGAAAACTAACAGCAAAGTAGTTAAGAGTAAAACTAGGCTGCCTGGTGAGGTTGTGGAGTCTCCATCAAATAGGTCATTTTAAGAGCAGGTTAAACAAACAAGTAACAAAAAGCAGAATCACTACTGTCTCTACTGGGCAGAAAACAGATGAATGAGATAAAAATAAGCATGGAAAAAAACCTTGAGGTTAAGACTTCAGAGCACTGATGAGAGATTTTGGAATATTATAATCAACTTTGGTGTCAGATTTAAGGAGCTGGTTTACAAAGATGGCTGCTTGAATTTTTGTCTGCTTCCTAGAGTGCAATTAAAAACCCCAAAACAACGACCAAAAAAACCCACAAACAAACAAACAAAACACAACCACTACCACCACCACCAACAAAAAAAATGAAACAAGAACACCAAACCCACACCATAAAACAATCTTAAAGAAAATCAATTGTATTCCTCAGACAAATCATCTACCTTTTAATATGTATCAAGGTATATAATTACAAATACTAATGTGCTTTAATATTTTAAAAGAAGATTAAAGGATCAAGAATTAGTGGAGTCTACCTGATATGATTCACAGAGGGAAAAACCAGAGCCAAAAAGCTCAACTCCCCTGGAAGCTACACAGCTCCTGATACCCTCCAGACTACCTGCCTGCTCAGTGCTCTCTCTCACAAATGCTCAAATGAAAGAGAGATTAGGAAAATGGAAAAATAAGACAGTCCAATTAGAACGGTAAATCCCCACAGTAGCTGTGGGACACAGGCATCCTTTCTGCCTCTCCCAGCCCTATTCATGGCAGTACAGTGGAGCTGGAAGCCTAACCAGTATAATTTCCAACTAGCCCAGGAGGTCTGAGCACGAGCACTGGTTTTCCATAAAGAGGAGCCACCAAGATTCTTCCTGTTCAATAGTGCCAGGCAAATTTTGCTTAAGAGGAAAAGAATCCCAAGAGCATATTGGAAGGGCAGGGATCCTCTCATACTTTAACAACAGGGATTTGTGCTCCACTAAACTCCAGTAAAGTCCACTAAGCAGAGGCACCTATAAAAGAAATAATCATCTGACCTCACACCTTTCTGATCATGTAGTAACATTCATTAACAGATTACTGCTAGAGCTATGCAAACTCTCTCATGTCACAAACACCACTCTATGCAATAGCCATTTTGGTGAAAAAATTAAGACAAGGACAATTTCTAGTCATAAATAAAGTCTTAAAAGCCTCAATAAAGGCAGTTCCTTGCATCAACTAATTTTTGCTGGTCATGAGTTAATACCAACACTAAAAAAACTTTGCCTGTAACTTCAAAAAGTTAAACTACTCAAGCACACTATACAAAGAATATATTTGTGGCAGAAGTGTCAGAGACAAGACAATGCAAGCAAAATAAAACAGTGAAGACTAATTTCCTGCTATAAAAAAGAAGGAAATACACGAGTAACAGAGAAACCACAGAAATTTTTTTTTCCATCAGACAAATTCCCTAACTTGGGAAAACAATTAAAATGTAAAAATACAATTATTTGGGAATTATTTTTTATTATTAGGACAATACCTCACATAATGAGGGCTGGAGTGGGAGTGTTGATCTGCTGGAAGGTAGGAAGACTCAGCAGAGGAATCTGGACAGGCTGGACCAGTGGGCCCAAGGGTCTGAGGTTCACCAAGTGCTGGGTCCTGCCCCTGGGTCACAACAACCCCTGCAGTGCCACAGCTGGGGCAGAGTGGCTGGAAAGGGCCCCGTGGAAAAGGACCTGGGGGTGCTGGGTGAGGAGAGTGGCTGAACATGAGCCAGGTGTGCCCAGGTGGCCAAGAAGGCCAATGGCAGCTGGGTTAATTATTATTAATTAAATCAAATTAAATCAGCAGTGGTGTGGCCAGCAGGACCAGGGCAGTGACTGCCACCCTCAGCACTGAGTCCTGGTGTTCAGCTCTCAGTCACTGAGCTCCAGAGGAGGGACAGGGAGCTGATCACTCCCATAAAGAGTGGCTGAGGGTGCTGGGGGTGTTTAGCCTGGAGAAAAGGAGGCTCAGGGGTGATATCACTGCTTTCTACAACTCCCTGACAGGAAGCTGTAGCCAGCTGGGGCTCAGTCTCTTCTCCCAGGCAACCAGCAACAGGAAATGGCTTCAAGCTGTGCCAGGGGAGGTTTAGGTTGGGCATAAGAAGGAATTTCTTTGTGAAAACAGTTGTTAAACATTGGAATGGACTGCCCATGGAAGTGGTAGAGTCACCATCCCTGAAGGTACTCCAGAAATGACTGAACATGGCACTTAGTGCTATGGTTTAGTTGACATGGTGGTGATCAGTCAAGGCTGGACTCCACGATCTCAGAGGTCTTTTCCAATTTAATTGACAATGTGATTCTGTATCCTCCATTTTGTAACATTGTACACTATTTATATGCTATTTCTCCAAGTTAAGCCTTCACGGAAAAAGCTCATGATGAGGATGTTGACTTTCTCAGGATTATCACAAATATAAACAGGGTTAGGAGTAAATTTCTTTGTTTTTTTTTGTTAGTGTTTTTGGTGCAAAGGAGGTCTAGTACCAGTTAGGATCCTCAAGGCTTCAGCAGAGGAGACACAGCCTACCATGGACATTTGCAGCTTAACTGTCAAATCATCAGTAACACCTTATGACTGAGAGGATGAGCCAATCTCACCAACAGGTAACACCATCAAGGACAACCTGCTGGCTTCAGAGCTTGTTTCAAAACTGGCTTCACATTTAGACAAATTCTCGTTTCTGTGACCTTAGTTAAAAGCCACAAAGGTAAGCACACATTCAGACTTCTGTCTGAATGTGCTACTTAAAGAATATATTACCACAGGCCATTTCTGGTAAGGTTTTAACAAATTTCTAGGGATCAGAACAATCCCTTAAACCTTACACAATCACTAGATTTTTTCACCTGAATAAAAATGAAAACATAAGCTCAGAATTACTTTAAATATTGACAGAAGAATGTTCCTCTTCATCTTTTAAGGTGCAGCCATCGAAGTTTACAAAAAACATACAACAAGCAGCCTAAATAATATTCAGTGTGTGATTGTCATAATTTCTGCATAATTCTGAAAAGCAGTAAGCTAAGTCACCAATGACAGCACTTCTGAAAACATTAAATAATAATTAATCTTTAACTTTGTTACTATGCAATGTTTCTTAGTACAAAGTTCCATACCCTCCTACATAAGGTTTCAAATCTCTAACTAGTGTATACTGTAGAAACATGGCAGCCTGTTTTTCAGACAGAATAGTTAATTGTGTTTTTTTTTCCTTTGAAAGCATAAGAATCTTTTTTAAAGCTTTTTTTATATCTAAAAATTATGGAACTTTTAACTTTGTCCACTTTCATTCTTGTAGCTCAGACTTATGATACTAAAAAACCCCAGCCTAGTCAGCTTCAGGCTGCTGCTGCAAGCTGTCTCAAATCACAGCAGCCACCAGTACAATTCCCTGCAGAGTCCCTGAAAAGAAGTGGAGAATGACAGCATAGTAGAGCCAAATCTTGGGAGCAGCCAGGAAAAAATGTGAAGATAGAATAAAGATGATCACACAGATAAAACAGCAAAGTTTCTGTGACAGTAAAGGAGAGTTCTATCTCTTGCTGGATGACAAGCTAAAACCTTAATTCATCTGAAGCCTATTCCAGTAAAGATCTGGGTTTCAACTACACATTAGCTACAGCCACACAGATAAGTTAAAGCCACTAAAACAAATTTGTGAAAAACTTCTAGTGAACCTCAGCTAAACCACCATCTGTTGTGGCAGCAGCTGATTGAAGATAAGCAGCCTGGAAGCATTATGGCAATTAAGAAATCTTATGGTCATTAACTCCACACCAATTAAACACTAAAGGCTGGCAGAACCGTACTGTGGCTCAAAATTGCTTTTTAAGGGCAACTCTTCTGTTTCCTGTGACTGGTTTCAGGAAGAGACACAGTGTGGCAAAGAACCTTGAAATATTTCCTCAGATACTTTGTCCACTGGCAGCCCACATATATGTGCGTTCTCCTATTCAGAAATAATTTCCATGCACACATACAAAGTACTTACTTCATTCCTACACTTACATAGCAACCTCTTTAACCCATATTTAAAAACACCATGTTCCAAAAAGCCTCATGCACACACACATTCTCACTCATACATCTGCCCGTGGAAGTGTCTCTGGGCTTGCATCATTAATGTTATCCAAATTCAGAGTGTCATATCTATCTCAGTGAAATATTCCCTACAACACATTTGAAATTGTCAACTGTTAAGTTTAATATAGTTACAGAACTTGAAAGAGATTTCCTTAACTTCCTTTAATATTTATAAAGTAACAAAAGTCTGCCTATTACAACATGTTTTTCTCAAGGCATTTTTAATTTAAACTACCAATCTCAGTGGGAAAAAGCACCTAATAGCAGAAATATCTGAAATACCTGGTCAGCCTCGAGAAGAAAAGACGACCAAGAGTACATCTTATCAATGTCTACAAGCATCTGAGAGGAGGGTGTCAAGCACATGGAACCAGGTTCTACTCAGTGGTGCCAGGCAATAGCACAAGAGGCAAGAGCTGGAAACTGATGCACAGGAAGTTCCACCTGGAAAGAACTTCCTCACTATGCAGGTGACTGAACCCTGGAACAGGCTGCCCAGAGATGCTGTGGATTCTTCCTCACTGCATTCCAGATATTCCAGAACTGTCTGGAAACCACCTGTACAGCAAGATGCTCTAGGAAGACCCTACTCCAGCAGGCAGGTTGGACCAGATGACCCCACCAGTGGTCCCATCCAACTGCAGCAATTATCTGTAAAATTCAATGTCATCATCACCTCTCCAGCTTAGGAAGTCTTCTGCTCTGAGAGCTCAAGTTTCTATTTCTGCATGGAGGGAAACAAACAAACAAACTCAATAACACCCCACCACCAAAAACCAGAAAACAAGCTTTGATATTAAAAAATTTCCTACTTTAAAACCTTAATTATTTTAGCCTCAAAATACAGAAGAAATCATAAAGTTTGCAGTGCTCACAGTTAGTGCACTGACTTCAACCACATCAACATACAGCTGTTTGTACTAGGTCTCTCTCTTTGAAAAAAGCCTCAAAGAGAGAAGTGGGTGGTGGAGTGTATTCAAGTCTGGCACCCCTGCCTAAAGCCACATCTTTTGCTTCTAAGGAGCCATCACTGATGCAGTTTCAGCACAAAGCTGAAAGCAGAACAGGAGTCAAGGTAGAGCCTTACGGCACTACATGTACACTGCATAATATGGTTTCCAACCTATTGCAATGCTACACATGATGAAATATCCCCTAATACACAGACTTAAGAGTCATGGCTTGCATTAATTAACAAACTGCTTTCAGGAAAATTATTCAACTGATAGTCTTCTTTTCCTTCCCTCACTTTACAATCCTGGTATCACAACAGACATTCAAACCTGAGGCACATAACCAAAACTTTCAGTCAAATTCAAAACACAAGTCTACATCATGCCATGCTTAGCTAGTGCATTCAGCAGTCTTTTTTTCTTGAACTCAATTGTCCATCTCAAAAGGCCAAGCATATTTCATGTACCATCAACAATGCCTGCTTGCTCTTTTACAGTTTTCTCCCCTCATTCACATTAACTCATCTCCTACTTCATCCAAGAGGAAAAAACCCCACATTTTAGTCTTATTCTATCCCTCTAAAGACCCCACCCTCATTCACTACCCACAGACTTCTGTTAATTTACCAAGCCTGTAAGTGCCACCTGTTTCTTCTGACATATGAGGAGAATAAAAGCAGAGTGAAAAAGACCAGTCCCCAAAAAAGCAGTGTTTTTCTACAAAAAAGGTGCTGCTTCAGGGTCTTGTTCAGATGTCAGTCTAGCTGGCAAATATCCATGTTTAGAGCTCCTAAATGATGGCTGGTGGGCAGAGCTCAACACTAACACTGAGTTATCCTGCACTAGCTCTGGCAGCAGCCAGCCCTGCCAGCACACAGCTGTGCCAAGCCCACCTGAGAGGCAGCTGACTACCCTAAATCCAGATCATATATTAGCTTAGATAACCACTTTTAATAAAAGCTGGCTCAGGAGCCAGGTGGTCCTAACACAACATGCCATATTCATTTCCCTCCTTCTCAATACCTTTATGAGTGTTACAACTGAGATTCCCAGTACTGTAAAACCTCCTTCAGATTCTGATGCTGTAGAGAAACATGCCTACTACTCACTCCTTACTTTCCAGTACCCTTTCTGAGGACTAACTTTAGAGGTTACTTCTGCTATGCCTGCAGATTTCCTCAAGGAGGTGAAACCTCAAGGAGGAAGTAAAAAGATAATGATACAAAAACATATCTTAATTAATTTACTGTTGTCCACACAAGTCAAAGTAGCAAAACCCTTTGAGTGGGCTTCAGTTGCCAGTGTCTTTATTCCTAATTCATAAAATTACAAATACTTATGGTTCCATGGAGCCCTTGACTTTTTTAAATTACAACTACTGGATTTAACTACCACAGCTAACTTATCAATCATTTATTATTTAATAACAGATATCAATCACTAGAGTTTTATATTCTAGCAACGCATGCATATGTTAATAGCTCATGTCTACAGCACACGTACAGGTTTGTGACATAAACCAAACACTGCCCAGTTCTCTACACAGTTTGGTCTTGCTTTAAGTAGCAAAACCACTATTTCCAAAAAGAGCAACAACTGACTTAGGAATCAAAGTGAGCAAGGCTGACATTGCATTGCAAGCCATGACTAAACAATCACTTTTGATATTGTAGGCATAATTAATATCTGGAAGAATAAAGATGGGCATCTGAAAATTTACATCTCGAACAGTGATGTGTTCTGTGCCGCCAGCCAGACACTTCCATCCAGCCTGCTACCTCTCCCTGGAGAAGAGAAGAAACAGCTATTTAGAGCAGCAAACACTGCCCCAACAGCTGATCACATCCTCCATCTGTCTGCAGCTCAACACAGACCACTGAACTGCTGCCAAAGCAGTTAAAGGGAAAAAAAAAGCCAGCAGCTTTTTCCTATGAGCAACCGTCATCCAGGAACCCTCCCAGAAATTAGTCCTCACTGCCCATTGTGGCTCCTCCTGGACCACAAGCAATTTACCTCCCACAGGCACATTCTAACAGGAGTAGGAGACGAGTCCATAAGAGAATCCCTGAAGTCCAGATGCCATAAGTGACAAGTTTGCTCAAGATCCAGGCAGTCCACAGCTCTGGACTTCAAAATAATTACATTTGTGACCTTGTAAAAACTTAGTTATTTACCTGGGTGATTGTTGTCTCATGTTTTTGAACATCCTTTGCAAGTAAACACCTGTCAAAGCTACTACAAGCCAGGTCAACAGATCAGTGTGTGAAAGGAGGACTAATGTAAAGGACTACTGTGCATGAACACTTTGTGACCTTCCACACCAAGTAACAATTCAGAGGCACCCACAACCTAGTGTGGCTTGTTCCTCTACGCCTGAGGAGAGACTGTGTATAGGAATATTTCATGGAAGCACACAGAGATTTTCTGAAAAATGTACAGTGAAGTAAATCTTTTATTTCCACCTTATAAATGAGCAAAGTTACTCTTTAAGATTTACGATATGACCCAAGGGGTCTTGTATCATAACCTGTTTGAGCTCCAACTTTTTTTGTTTTTTTAAGAGGAAGAAACCATAACTGAGTAGGCAGGTAGAGGCTAAGCATGGCCTCCTACATAGGTTTTTCACCTTATCTGACTTCAGCACTCAGCTTATGCCAAAATGTCTCCAGGCTCCCTTCAATAAAGAGTGGAGAGAGATGGCCCCTCTACAGAGTGATGCAGAACAGGAACCTGTCTCTCAGATGCCTGAGCAGGTTCTAGCATTGCTAGGAATTTTGAGATGGAGAGAACTACCTTTGTGGCTTTTGCAAAAGAAGGGGAGTTGATTATTTAAGAACTTTATTATTTATTATTTAAGTTGATTATTTAAGTGGGTTAAAGTTCCCACCCCAAGGAAGTTTTTCACCACTTCAACATGAACAACTTCAGTTCAACAGCTTAGAAGAGGCTCACAGGCAACCCCATTAATATTCCCCCTAAAATCCACTTTGCAAAACAGTGCCTGGACTAACTTCTGCATCACTAAAGCAGCTGTACATCCTCTCTTAAAAATGTAAATAACAAAAGAATATTTAGGAAAAAATATTTACCTCATGTAAATGGCTATGCTGCTCAGATGTATCTTTGATAGTATTTCTGGTGTGTTTCCTCACAGGGGAGGAGGTGAAGGTCAGTAATGTCATAGGCTGCCTTGAATTTTTACAACACAAAATTAAGTGATTGCTGTGTCAAAAAAAAAAAGGCATATTTATTCTACTGCATTCTCAGAAAAGCCTCAATTTAGGCAGTTCCTGTAATACCATTAAGAGTAACATCATAAATGTAATTTCCCTGTTGAACTCTTCATTTGCAGCAAAGAAGGAACTGAACTGCAGTATTCTTTGAGACATTTAACTAAAATATTTCATTATGTTTCATTATCCTAGGAAAATTCCACATATGGAATATTCTTTGTCAAAACAGACCAGTCCACAGCTACCTTTGCCACTATTAAATTTTAAAAAAAATACCACAAGAAAGGAAAATGTAGGGACTGTTTCCATTACCTTAATAAAAGGGGATATATGACCTCCTCTCCTCAGTGAAGGAGCCCCAATAAATATTAAACCTTCTTTGATTACTCAGATCCATACAAACCCAGAACACTGCCTAGCACACCCATGAAGTCCTGTACATCCTAATAAAGCAAGTTTATTTCCCAGTTATTCCTCCCAATCACTTCTCCACAATATGTCTTCAGCAGGTCTGTATTTGTTCAGGACCACCCTTGCTAAACACACAGATCCAGGTCTGAACATTACTCTCATAGGCACCAAGCACCACCAAACTGAATTTCCACACCCTCTCAGCTCTCCTTGGCAGGCAGAAGAGAGGCTGACTGGATCTCCTGTTGTAAAGGAGAAAGTATCCAAAAACTCCCCCCAAGATGAGATACCACTACAACAGGAAAAATGCCATAACCAAGAAAATAATGTAGTATTAAATACTTACATAAAGCTTCACATACTGTTTGGGGTCAAAAAACTTGCAGGATAAGAACCCTGGATATTCTCATCAATATACACCTATTTCAGAACTAACTTTCAAACTAATCTAGTTCCAAATTAAATCACCAAGGTTTTGCTTCCACAGTCAGGAAACAAAAGGGAGGAGAGGAAGGGAGTCACTATGTTTTTTAGAGTAAAAAATTTCTCTCTCTCAATCTCTCATATTTTGCAACCAATACAGCAAGGAGAAAAAAAATCCTCTGCCTTCACACCTGCAATCAAATGTCTCCTAAGAAAGGTACAGGAGGATCCTTAGTTGATACAGGTTAGACACTGCTGAACCAGATGCCATTATTTTCAGACACACTTTTGGTATTTTGGTTGTTTCATTTAACAATTCACAACCAATTATTGTCATTATCAGGTGACCATGATTTTGCAGGTGCAGGAGGTGGGGGAGAAATGGACTGCTCAGGGATTGGATATACATCAAGGTCATGAGTACACACAGGCACTCTCTTCCCAGGGCAGCATCATGAGATCTGACCCAATCACTGGTTCTGTGCCTCTGGTCTCAGGTCTATTAGCTGAAAAATGCCTGAACTGAGCATGGGAAGAAGCTATGAAAGAGCTAATAATGTCAATGTTATGCAACCACTAAGCTTGTTTTAAAGTTTGAAATGTTCTGTTTAGATTCTGCTTCTAAATTAGCAAGTTAACTCAACCATACCATCTAAAGCAAATCCTAATAGTTTTATCCCATTCTGTCTCCTTTTATTACAAAAAGCAGAGCATAAGCTCTTCAGGGCAGGCACTGCATGTCTATTAAAAAAAAATAAAGTGAACTACCTTTAATCAGAGGAAGAAATTTACTACCTGACTGTCACAAAGGCTTGTTTTTCTTCAAGTCAGTGTTTCTAAGTACCGGCTGCCTCAGCCTGAGGAGCAGAGGTTAGAATACTGTTTTATTAATTTGAATTTATCTAGTTTACCTGAGCCTTGACAAAAAATGGCCAAAAAAGTTTGCTTTTGGAGAGGAGGAGGCCCTACATAAAAGCACAAAAGCTAGCTATTTGCTGAACTTCTGAGCCCCTGACAAAGCTCCTCTTATGAGTGTTTGAATCATGGAAGGGGAAGAGAGAACAGGGAAAATCTGGAATCACAAATCAAACACAGATATCACTAAAACACAATGAGCTACAAAGCTGCTGAAGAAATTGGCAATGTACATTCTGCTATGTATAGAATCTCTATTTAAAAAGCAGTACCCCATAATAAAAAATTAGTCTGCTGAAGTATTCTATGAAATTCTCAAACAGCTGTCCAATGTAAGAAGATTCAATACACTACTATATTTGACATACAATACTTTGAAAAATGCAAATGAGAGAATTGTAAAATGGCTACTAAATTACTCCCTTTAATAACACAAGATTGGTCAGACTGTAACAAAAACTATTTCTGTAGTTGATCAGCTACTGACACACCACTCTTCCCTCCAAAATACCTGAACATACTAATGAATAGCCAATTTTGCTATAGTATATGTATGAATTATGCAGTGGTTGCTAGAGATAATGCCTCTCACAACATCAATAATCCAACTGTCCGTCAAAAATTCATAGGATCAAATCAAGAAAGCCTGATGCAATTCATTACTGAATTAAAACAAAACCAAAACAGAACAGAAAGCAACATCTATTTCTATAAATACACATATTAAAAAGAAAAAATCCTAGAGAAGTCCTGCAGCAGCACTGGACAACTAAATGTCTCGGTTTCCAGTTCCAGTTAAAGTTGACACAGTTACAGGTTTTCAAAACTGAGACTCTCTTGCACTGATACACTGCCAATGCACCCTTAACTTCACTAGCACTCCAAACCACCTGACAGTGCCTCAGAGGATGAATTCAGAGGGTATAAAGCATGTGCATGGAATAACATTCCTTCCAGGAAGATCCCATTAGGAGTTGCCCACTTGCATCCCAGAACAAGACTCAGCATGTTCTCTAATAGAGAATTTAGCCTACAGTCTTCAAAAACCCTCCAGATAAGATGTATAAAAACATCAATTCAAATTTATTTGTTAGCACTAACAGGGTTAGCTAGAATTTCAATACTGGCGCATGAGCTCTTAGTCTGAACCATAATACATTCATTTTTAAACTACAGTCAACCTGTTTTATGAAGGATACATTATCCTGAACAATTATTGACACACAAGAATGTGGACCACACACAGGATTATTCATTTAACATCCTGTTTCATTCTGTCTTTTAGACAAGTTTTGGAAGAATCACCTAACAGAGCACTAACAGAAGGATGTGCCCACCCCACCCAGAATGGCTTCCCTAAAACCAGGTAAGTGACAAAAGCTGGAAACTACATGAGAGCAATGAGAGCATGACAACAAGTAGAACACACTACACTGCGCAGCAAACACTACATTTGTGGCGGGCTGGTGGTTATATTTCACATCTTTTCAAAGATTAAATAAAATATAAGTTAGTTCAGCAGAGAACTGGTTGATGATTGCTCTTACCCACCAAAGGGAACTTCACATTATTCTGGGTAAGATGAAAGTAAAGCAAGTCTGGTTACTACTTTGCAGCTATTAGTGTGTTGCTTACTCTCCATCCAGGCAAAACAAACATTGCACCTAATTTAGAAGTGATCCGTCCCGTAAAATACAGTTTTGTTTCTCAACTTCATCCACAAAAAACATCTAGTCTTTCACCCAAAAAACCAAGTCTTGTTTTGACCATGTACCTTAAACTATCAAATTTTTACACACCATTAAGGTGATCCTATTTTCACATCAGCAAGAGTCATGCAATGACACTTTAAGATTTCATCTTTGCAACAAGATTATCAGCAAATTTTTAAGTACTGGCAATTTTCACGTCACAACCATTGGAAAGCTATTGGAAGTGTCAAGAAAGAGGTCACTGAAACCACCATGGAGTAAGCAACACCAACTTTAAAGCAGCATTATGGGGTATAAGCATTTACCTATCTAGAAACTGAGCACAGGCATTTACCTGTCCCCAAAACCTCATTCTAAAATGCTTACTGTTTGATTGATCAACATCTCTGCTGCAGGTGTACTCTAGTTTAACTAATCTGTTTGTTTAACTGACTTAACTCCCCCCCCCCCCTTGCCCATCAGTCTTCAGAATCACTTGTATCACACTACAAATGGAAATGGAATCATTTGACAACTCACACATCTAATAGAGGCAAAAAGAGACCAATTAAGACAAAGTCAGAAATGCATTAAATCACATGTTGTGTACACTTACAAACGTATGAGTAACATGTAAGCAAGTGTAATAGACAGATGCATTCTCCCAAAAATTTAGTGCTGAAACACAGTACTTAATTTTCAAGACATGACATACTTTCAGAGAGATTTTATTTGGAACTGCCTAGTCTGAAAGAAATAAGGAACACGAAGTAGGTAGACTAGCAATGATTTTGGCTTTCAAGATCAATTTCAGAAAGATCCCATACAGTCTGATGAGAACCAAAGTTCTAGACTACACATAACCACAAGCAACAAACATCAAAATATTGGGGGTAATGGAGCCACATCAATGTCCCATCCTGAGCATCATGTTGCTGCTGGTTTTACTTCCCTTGGCATGATGATGTCTAACAATATCTAGGAACCTGTGCCTGTAAAGGCTTGTGATCTAAGACATAAAACAAAACGAGACACATCTTCCTGGGTACAGGTTTAGTTAGAATAGTGTTGAGTGATGACTTGCAAAGTTGCAAATAAAAACCTGCACACCTCTTGCCATTAGGCACATCATTCTTCTGGGTATCTAAGTCACATATAGGCTACTGTCCCAAAAGGAAATTATGCATGAAGTGTCAGATTAGGACAGACATACAGAAGCGGTTAATCTAAAGTACACTAGCCAAGTATGAAAGTGTATGAAAGCAAGCTTTAAACCGAGGGGAAAAAAGTCAACCTACAATCACCAGATTGATTGTTGACCCAGCAAAATAGATGGGCACAAAACTACATGGAGAACAAAATAAACCCATTTGTTGTATCATGGCATTTCAGACATGCTACATCACAAAAGCCAATTCTTTCATTTCCCTTTCATGTGCACAACAAGTTTATGAGAGCAAGAGGAAACAGAGCAGGTGGTATGACATGCACATGGAAGTCTGAAGATGCTGTCAGCAGGAAATGCTGCTGTAAATATGATACCTGAACACAAGCTCTGTGTTGATAACGAAAAACTTGAGGTAACCTTCACAAGAGAAAGGAACATGAACTTATTTGCTCTTTTGCTACTGGAACTAATAGGACACCTTTTTAAGGGCTTGATCCTTGAGTATTTTTTCTTGGAAAAAAAAATCAGTTAAACTACACAATCTGCTCGAATAAATTTCACCATAATATGAAATAATGTAACAGATCTGAATTATTCCAAGGCACCAGAGTGCCAACCACAGTCCAAGCTACAATGAACCTCCTATGCTTAATGACGAAGTTGGTCACTGCAAAAAGGGCGTAATGGAGGTGTCTTTTTGCTTTCTCAAGGCCTGCCCGCCTATTTGTTCCATCTCCTCCATTAAGGTGAGACCCCGCGGCTGGGGAGGCCGAAGCTGATTTCAGGACAAACCCCAGGACGCGGCGGCCCCGCGCAGCCGGCGCGGCCCTTCCCCCACAAAGGGTGGGGAGCTGCGGCCGCTGCCCAGCCCCAGCCCCACCGCCCCCTCCCCGCAGCCCCGAGACCCCGCCGGGGCCCGAGCGGCCCGGGGGCACGGGGGGATGTCGCGGCGCAGCCCCGGCTGCCAGCGCGGGTGTGCGATGTCACCGCGCCCGCCCCGGCCCCGCTCACCTCGCCGTGTCCCGCCGCGGCCCCGCCGCCGCCCGGGGCTCCGCTGCCGCCGCCCGGAGCTGTCAGCAGGGCGCCCACCGCGCCCGGCGGGGCGGGGGCCGTTGCCGCCGCACCCCCGGCCTTGCCCAGCCCGCCGGTGCCGCCGCTGGGTCCCGGCCCGCCGGTGCTGCCGAGGCCGCCGCCCCGCTTGTTCTTCCGGCGCTTCGCTCCGCGCTTGGCGTCGGCCGGACTCATGGTGCTGACACCCGGGCACGGGAGGAGGGAGCGCCGGGAGGAGGAGGAGGTGGGGGGAAGGGGCGCGGGGTCGCGCCAAGCGCCCGGGGCTGGCGAGGCCGGGCGGGGCCGGAGCTCCCAGGGCGGCGCGGGCGAAGCGGGGCTGTCACGGCCACGGGGACTCGCTCGGCCCCGGCGCCGCTGGGCAGAGTTACCGTCCAATATGGCGGACACAAGGGGAAAGTGATCCCCCTTTACGTTGGGGGGCTCCCCCTCGGCGCTGACGGGAACTGGCCGCGCTCGGCACGCTGGGAGGCGTAGTTCTGCACATCGCCCTAGCCTAGTATCGGTGCTAGCATTGGACTACACTTCCCAGCGTGCATCGCGACGCCCGCCTGGGCGCGGCGGATGAGCTCATCTGTCCCCGCGATGGCTGCTGGGAGTTGTAGTCCTCCGGTCTGCCGTTAGCCGCGCCGACCGGCGTTGCCACCCCGGTCAAGGGACTACAGCACCGCCCAAAAGCCATGTGACTCCTTAAAGGGGCCGCAGCGCTCGGAGATGAGGCGTGAGGGGATGTTTAGTCAAAGCTCCGAGTAAGGGGCGGCAGCCCACCTGCTGTTCCGACATAACACAGCCCTTAAATGTAGGGCTCTTTTGTCATACTGTCTCTGTACAATCATCCCTCAGAACAACACAGGCAGCACTGCTCCCAAGTCCCACATAAGGCAGGCTGAAAATGGAGGTCGCAACACACGCACTGGGGCTGAGGGCACGGCTGTGCCCTGAGGTGCCAAGAGGCCACTGCCTGAGTCACCGTCCCTGGAAGTGCTCAATAAACGTATAGCTGTGGTGCTTCGTGATAGTTTAGAAGTTTGCCACATAGTCTAGTGGGAGGCTTGGCAGTGCTGGGTTAATGGTTGGACTCACTGGTCTCAGATGTCTTTAAGAACCTGAAAGATTCCATGATTCCATGTTCTCCTCACAGTGCACGGTCACACACAGGCCCAGGAAAGGTGAAACGCTGGAGCTCTGCGCTTTGACATGTCTAGGTGGTGCGATGCAAAAATCATAGATGTGAGCACATTAAAACAGGTGGTAACTTCATGAGATCATGGAATCCATTAGGTTGGAAAAGACCTGTTATTGAGTCCAACCTATGACCAAACACCACCATGTCAATTAGACCATGGCACTGAGTGCCATGTCCAGTCTTCACTTAAACACCTCCAGGGATGGGACTCCACCACCTCCCTGTGCAGCCCATTCCAATGTCTAATCACCCTTTCTGTGGAAAAACTCATCCTAATGTCCAGCCTAAACCTCCCCTGGCACAGCTCAAGACTGTGTCCTCTTACCATGTAATTTTCTGAAGAAGAAGCCAACCCCCACCTGGCTACAGCCTCCTTCCCTGTAGCAGGGATCTGTAAGGTCTCCCCTGAGCCTCCTTTTCTCCAGGCTGAACATCCCCAGCTCCCTCAGCTGCTCCCCCTCAGACCTATGCTCCATCGCCCTTCTCTGGATACAATGAAATGCTTTAACTTTGGGTGGTGTAATGCAAAAATCCTAGGTGTGAGCACATCTAATTACTTAGGACAGTCTAAAATCTCTCTTGCAGCATTAAAATTGTGAAGACATTGAGTGGTTGTGATGGTCTGAGGATAGTTCAGGAGCACTGGCATATTTGCCTTTTATTCACCAATGACCATACACTTAAAAGATCAAGGGAAAGACAGCCTCAGGAGTTTTGGGAGGGCAATGGAAGAAGGCCAGTAGAAGCTGCCGTCCACACTGAAGCTGTTCCAGCCTTAGTTTGCTTCAGTACACAAGAGGAACTTTGCTTTTACACAGAGACAGCTGTGAAACCAGGAGAACATGTTTGTTGATTCTATAGATGAAAAGGGTTTTTTTGTGGCAGGTCCCTCATCTTCAAAAATGCATTCAGTGCTCAGCACAGACAGCCCTGCATAAAGAGCAAATAGCAGTGGCAAGAGTAGCTGTGTACACATAAGCATACACAGCCTTTTGCCACAAACAAATAAATTCCAGACCCTGAAGTACAAATTTGAAGTTGACTTATCTTTGTAATATATGGCATTATTTTCAGAGCTAACATCTTTCACTTGAAATGATGACACAGTCTTATATAGGGCTGTCTTTATCTTCCTTTCCAAATTATATTTTCACTTGAACCCTCTTCATTTAACACCGTGCTTTTGAAAGAAAGATTATAGCTCTGTCAGTCTCTCTATCCCCTATGTATTACAGATAAAAAGCATTATTATGAGAAACTATTATAGTAAAATCACTCAACCATACAGGAGCTAAAGTAATGCTACTTAGTCTGACATCACAGTATTTAATTCTGATAATCTTATTGCAGAAACAAATGCTTTCCTTTTACACTTCAGAAAATAAGGGACATCCTGAAGATTTTTTTTAAATCCAGCTTTCAGTAATAAAATTCACAGCACAGGACAGTGAGACCTGTGAAGGACAGGGTCTTTTTTTAAACCTGCAGGTAAATACTCAGGGAAATGAAGTACTCTTACAGGTTTGCACTGAACTTAGCTACCCCTTACAATAGCTGCTGAGGCAATAGGCTGTTTTAGAAATGAACTTGCTACTTTGATGGTGGATTTGAATGTTTGTACGAACTGGAACAAAAGGCAGAGGAAATTAATTTGACTGCTGTGGAGACCTATGACTATGCTTCTTGTCCTTACTTGAATTAAATTACTTATAACATTCCATCTCATCCATAAGAAAATAAACTCAGTCATTTGAACAAGCTAATTTACCTCACTGTTAATCTAAAGCATGGCATTTCAAAACCCTTTTGGGGGAAAATTTATTTATACTCTGAAAATTTTTCACATTTTCCAGGAATGCCATATATAAAAACTCACTGCATAAACAGTGCAGATCACTGCAGGGCTTTCTCATGCTCTTCCTTTGAACCAACCCAGTTTTAGCAGCATTGTAATTTTCCCTGTGAGCCATTAAGTCAATAAAAGGCTGAACAGAGAGCTCAGGTCACAGTTACCTTTGAGTTCTGCCTTCAGGATGTCAGGGTGGCTGGAAAAACTCAATATGGTTTTACCACCTCACTGGAATATTTGTACTGATCTCCTGTTGCACGCAGAATGATGTAAGGAGTCTATACACTGAACTACTGTTATAACCTCAAGTAAAAATTAAGACACCAGTTAGTCATTACATTTTTTGAAATAATAGTTTTTGTGCCAGGGAGGTTGAAATTTATGGTTTCTTTCATTTCAAGGGGTTCTTAATTGTGCATTTAGTTCCCAATTTTACAGGTGCTACTTGATGACATTGGTAATAGACTGAACTCAAAGGAGCAACTCACACACATGGCAATGCCATGGGCAGTTTAAAGCACATCCAGGTGTTTTAGGAATCTTCTGGCCTCAGTTGTACCAGCTGTGATGCTTCCAGTTAATTTCTGGCAAGCTGAAGTCCCCAGTAAGGCCAGGAGCAGTTGGCTTGGAGCTGTCCCTTAATTCCTCAAAGACTTTGTCAGCATCATCATCCTGGCTGTAGGTCTGTAGCTGACTCCCACAATGACATCCACATTATTTGTTTGCCACTTGATTGTAATCCAGAGGCTTTCAACTGTTCCATCATCAGCTGTGAGCTCCATATATTCTAACTCTTCTGTTCCATACAGCACCATCCCTCTGCCTCTTCTGCCCTGTTATCCCTCCTGGAGAGCCAAGAAGCATCCGAAATGGCATTCCAGTAACAGGACTCATCTCCCTAGACTGGGCCAAAGCTTCAAGCTCTTTGGCTTTGTTCCTTATGCCTTGTTAATTAGTCTAGAAACATTTCAGGTGTGGTACATTGTAGCCAATACCTTGTAAAGCAGATTAAGGGATCCCAGTAGTGCTCATTTCCTCAAGATTTTAGCACGCAGTGCCCTCATTTCTCACAGGTAAGACTGGTTTTATCCCTTTCCCCCTCCCAAGCTACTTCAAAGCTCTGTCAAGGAGCCCCAAGAGCTCCTGTGCTACAACTCTTTTCTCTCTCTGAGTCAGGTGCATCACATCAGTGCTCAGTAGACCAGCTGTTGAGTAGATCATCTCATGAGCAACAAACTCAAAATTTTTCCAATTACATCAATCTTGGAGCCACATATTGACCTGATGGATCTGCCTAACATAATTTTTCCTTGTAACTGGAAGGATCAAAGGAATCAGCACCTGTGCTCCCTATCCTTCTGCCTATTGTCCCAGGCCCTGAGGTCTCTTTTGATTGCCCTCAGGCTTCTCTTTGTTATTTCATTGCTGCCAGCTCGAACGACCAATAGCAGATAGTAATCAGAGAGCCTTACTAGGCTGCATAATTTTCCAGTAATGCCCCTTGCCCAAGCCCCTGGGAGACAGCAGAATTGTGTGTGGTTTGGGTCCAGTCTGGACAACTTCAGCAACTGGCATTAATTTGTCTTTGCTGTCCAAAAAGCTGCCATTTTAATAGAAGTTCATTTTCCTCTACAGGAGAGTGAACATGCAGGTGGGTAGGTATAGGGAAGGAGGTGTTTACACATAAGTGTGCAGCATCATAGCATCTATGTACACTGCCTGCCTTTTAATCACCTTACCTGCACTTCTCACACCCAATTCCAGAGTATCTGAGCTCCTTTCAGGTATGATGGATATTGACAGCAAACTCCTGGATGACCACGGAGTCAAGGCACTCCCTCCTTTACAAAGGAAGTAAATGTTCTCTGGGTGAGGTTATCAATTTATTGGGTTTGGTTGAGAGAGTTTCTGATTGCTTGGTGGGACTAAACTGAAGAATAATGAAAGCAGCATCATTCTTCCAGCAAGGCTTTCTGTGAAGCAAAAGACTGCAGCTTTTCCTTTAGATGGCCAAAATTAGTTTCACCCAATCACCTCTGTAATTTGTTTCACAGCCAGATGCCTCAGCTGAGAAGACTTTGTCTAATGCTCAAGAGGTTTAGAGCAAAATAAAAGGAATCTCACATGCTGGATAATAAAACTTCATTTCAGGAGCCTTATGACCCCTTTGACTTTATGGTTCTTGGATTTTTTCCTAGACAACCTTCTGGTCCTTGAACTATGTGTTTTTTTAAAGCCATAAGCACAGAGGTCTTGCACAAAGTCAGACTTACTCCAGGGCATCCACCATGAGAACAGTGTCCCAGGGGAACCTCGACTTGGTGCTTGCTGTAGCTGGGAAGATGTGTGATTCCTGGCTTCTTGTTCTCAGTGCCTGTGCTGAAAGACTCCTGTGTTGTGCTGAACTTATAAACAATAAATGCAGAAGCAAAAAAGCAAGAAAATATTTTTTGTCTTTCCAAATAACAGTAAAGAACTGAATGAAGGTCAGTTTCTTACAATGGGAATGCTAGAGCATACATCTGTACTGAACTGATCTTAATTCAGCAACTTTTTTCGAAGCATTACTTTGATTCTCATTTTTTCCCCATTTGGAGTAGACTCTTTCAGCCTATTCTGAAGAATGCCTTTTGAAACATAACCTGCATTGTATAAAGAATTACCTAATTCTGGCCACTGAAATATGGGCTATGTCATGTAATGTTGCTTCTCTGCCAGCTGGCATTTTACATAATGAAATTCGTTGCCTTTTCTGCATTAAAAAAGTAACTTTGCTGTCCCCTTGTTGCCCTTGTTGCCCTTGTGAAACAAAGAAATGTTTTGCACATCAGTACTAGGACAGCAGGTAAGACTGCACTGGTTCCAGTTTTTCCTAACTAGAGCATGAGGTTCCCCCTCTGTGAGGGAAAGGCTGTGGCTGCAGGTTACTGGCACACAGCTGGAGGATGTCCTCCTACCAGCAATTCCAGCAGCAGCTCAAAATGAAGCAGAGCAGCTTGGACAAGTCTGCCCTCAGATGCTTTCAAATCTTTGAATTAAAGTGTACAGGGAATGATGTTTAGTCTCTCAGCTAGCATTTGGGAAGAAAATCCAATTTCCACCTTTCAGAATAGGTGTTAACTACACATTCAGAGCTTTGATGGTGTGCTGGGGGACTGAAGAGGATATTTTCATAGTGTGATCTTCTCTATTCACAGAGTCCCTGCACAGCAAGAAAATACAGCAGCAGTTTCCTTGCTCACAGTTTCCAGTCCTGCCTGCCCAGCCAGCTCCCTGCCTTCAGGAGCCCAGGCTTTCCAATCCCTCTGAAGGCCACAATCATCAGGGATGTTCCATTTCCCTGCCTTTTCCTCTCACCAACCCTTAAAATGAAGCATTGGCAGCCATTCACTGAGAGGTCTCCCAGCATTTTTGGTTGGTTCCGCACGTCAGGTTCAAATTATTCTAGGAGTCTTCCTTCTGTTTCCAACAACTGCTTTATAACAAGGTCTGGGGCTCTTTTGACCTTTTCATTTCACCTTTTAAAAGATGCCAAATCCATCCATCAGTTTTAATCCAGAGTGTGACAGCTGAAAGATCAGAACCTGCCTCCTGGCAGCCATTAGCACCTACGAGCACATGTCCAATTTCTTTGTGAGTTGTACCAAAAGAAACATGTTCTGCTTTTGCACTCTTTTCATCTGGAGCTTTTTAACATTATCAAAATGAACAATGCAAGTGATGAATCTTTCTTACTGTTTATCTTTCTGCTTTGGCTTTTAAATTTATGATCATGGGGGGAAAAAAAGAGTATCCCGTTGCTCTTCTGTCAGCTGTTTCTTCAATAATTTATTTTTCCCTGTCACTGAATTGTCATTTTATTAGCCGATCTCTTCATAACATGAAGAGACAGAGCTCATGGATTACCCAAGTTTCCACCCTATGTCTAAGAAACCCAACAGAGAAAAAGGATAAAAATTTCCTGTTTGCCTCTGTTCATCTCTGAGCAATCCAGTTCATGAATTTTAATTGACATTTGTAAAGTAGTTGAGCCCAGAGTAACAGTGAGGGGGTTTATGGGTTTGCATCATCTTTCCTGGATGTCACAAGAGAGAAAGTCCCAGATAGGAGCATCTCCACACCAGCAAGCCCCTGGGGAATTAACAGCAGTCTCAGTCAGCATCTTTTGTCCATCCTGACACAAGGTGGAGGACTGGGCCTTAGGATGCTCTTAGTGCTGCTTTAAAGCCTGGACAAACCAAGTTTACCAGACTACCTTCAACATAACCCTTAAGATTTCACTTATTATTGTGATGCCCCCCAATCAGTTTCTGGATGACAGTGCTTTCCAGAAGATGTCTGGCCCCAACCTTAAAAATACAAAGGACATGTGGTCACATGGCACTGTTCGCTATGGCACTGCTTTTTATGGTGACCTGCTCAAACAGAGTAGCAGGAACTCAGGTGAAGCTGATAATCCTGTGTTTCCTGTTCTTGACCTTTGCCTCTCTTCCCCAGGTCTTCTGCAGTGTGGCAGTGCCCATTTCTGGGCAGAGTCTGAGACAGAAGAGATCCATCTAAAGCCTTTATCTGTTTTGCAGGAATGGAGTCAAACCCCCATGAGCCTGTCCTCTTTGCACCCTAAGCTGTGATGCAGACACTGATCCCAAACCATCATGCTTCAGCTGCATGACTCACTGGAGGACACAGCACCAAAACTAAACTTTGCTGCTTTTACCCCTGACACAAGTTTAACCTGATTCACACAATGCAACACAGCAGATAGAGCCCATGTTTGGAGTGGGGTTTTTGTCTGCAAAAGAACATAAAAGTTTAAGCACTAAAAACCAAAATAAGCTAGGAAAGTAATTTCTACAAGCTGTTCACAACTGTAGTGGGAAAAGGAAACCAAACCAATGCTAACACCTTGTCTCAGTGACCCAATTAAGAATTTTTTAATCCACCAATCTCTTTCAGTCCCATTTGACAGAGGCAGTGACCCCACAGGTATGCCATTTTATGAGTTCCAGGCACATATTAGCTTTCACATCCCAGGGTAGTCCCACCAAGGGAAAAACACTTCCAGTCCCTTATCAGGGAGGCAAAAACTCACTGGCCAGTCAGCCCATGTCAGCACAGCATAAAAGATGCTGCCTCTTGCCTGGCCAGGCAGAGAGGAAACGAGAGAGCTGGGAAGGACAGAGAAGGACTGTGAAGACTCAGAGTCCAACCCCATGGGAAACTTTTCCACCCTTCATAGAGCAGCCTATTTCCATGGAGACTGAGATTTACAGGTGGCCTTGCAGAGATGTCTCCAGACCGGGGGTGTTGGGGGCTAATTTTTGGTTCAAGATCAAAGATACCAAAACCAGCTGTGAAATTCCAGTCCAGAGCAACTTTCTTACCACAATAAGCATCTGTATTTCAACTTAAATATTTGATGAGATTATTGCAACTGACTGGGTTTGTCCCTACATTGTTGAATCATTTTCATCTTGTCTCCTAAAGTCCAAACCTGGTCTTTTAATCCTCAGAAAATGAACAATTAATTTAATGATGTGTTCCAAAGAGACACCAAGCACCAGAAATCTCATAGCAGCAAGTATAAATATGTCTGGATTTCAGCTGCAGGTCCTTCAAGAGTTACCTGTTATTCTAACCAATTCACATCATTTGCACAGTGGGGCTTTTTGCTGGATTGATAAGCAGTTCTCTGTAAACAACCATTTCATGGTATTTATATGAATACAGGGTGCCATAATTCTCAGCTTCTCTCATCCCTACAAGAGAAATTATTCAAGGAAATTCCCCAAAGGGCAAGTCACATTTGGATAAGGCTGGCATCACTCCAAGAGTGTGAGATTGCTAGAGAAAGGGAATTTACTTGAGGAAGAATGAGAATATAGCATTATTTAGCAGCTAAGAGCTGTTCCTGCAGGGAGGGGAACATCATCTGCCTTGGTATCAGAGGAAACTGAGGCCGTTCCACATCTCAGCCCCAGATTTAATAAACACTGACATGTTTGCACAGTATGTGCTTGCAAGAGGCATTTCTGTAAGTGTAAGGAAGCAGTTTGTGCATTAGCAAGGCTGGCAGAGGCATTTTCTGTGCCCCTTCAGTATCAGAAATGTCAAGTGCACTATCAAAAGCTTCAGCAGAAATGGCTTTTTAATGTACACTGTTTCAGGGCACAAGCCATTAGCAGAAGGCTACAATTGCTGGGGTTTGGGGCCTTTGCTAGATTATCTATTGATCTATTTATTTATTTATTTTGAAGTAGTAGAAATTTCATGTGAACTGACTTGTACATGAAAGTAAAAGGAACATTTAGCACACATCTTTGAGCATACCATCACTTTTAATCTCGGAGAGAAACCAGGACTTTTAAAGCATCCACTTTCAGAGAGTGCCTTGTACCATCAACCAGGTGCCATTTATTTGTGAAAAGGGTGAAACAAGGAAAGATTGGGCATTGCAAACATTGCACCACACACAGCCCAACCAGTTACAGTGAACATCAACAGACAGCTTGTAAACACAGCTGGGGCACAAAAGCAGCTCCTTCCTTCCTTCCTTCCTTCCTTCCTTCCTTCCTTCCTTCCTTCCTTCCTTCCTTCCTTCCTTCCTTCCTTCCTTCCTTCCTTCCTTCCTTCCTTCCTTCCTTCCTTCCTTCCTTCCTTCCTTCCTTCCTTCCTTCCTTCCTTCCTTCCTTCCTTCCTTCCTTCCTTCCTTCCTTCCTTCCTGCCTGCCTGCCTTCCTGCCTTCCTTCCTGCCTGCCCCCTCCCTTTGTTCCAAAACCCTCCAGGATGTTGCCCAAATTATTCAGAACAACAGTGAGAAGCCCTGCAACTTTAAATAATCAGAAATCATTTTTCAAGCATAAATTCTTCCCATCCTGGTTAATTGAGTCAAGGCTGACTGAGAAATGATAAATTTTCTCTTTCCCCTTTTAAAATGTCTACATTATTGTCGATAATTCATGCCAACTGAAGTCAAGGGATACAGTTGGGTTTGGTTATGATAACTTTATTTACATTTATTTCTATCACATTTCCGCTTCCACAGGCCATATAACAGCTCCCTGTCTTCAGCTAATGAAGCACTTCCAGTCATCTCATTCCAAATTAAAAATATGGCACTGCTGTTGTGCCAGATAAGACATGGGTGTATTTTCCTAATTATTTTATTTCTTGGTGACTAAATTGGAAACAGACTGAACAAAGAAGAGATATTTCATTATATGTCTGCAAATAAATGATATATAAAACAACTACATCATATGCTTCAGTAAAATAACTTGCTGTTGTGAGTAATACTCTTTGCTAAAGATTTACTTGAATATCCTGCACTACTCAAGGAAGGGTTACCTCTCTACATTTCAAGCAATTTTATTTTCTTCAAAGTGCAAAAGAAAAAAAAAGTGGAAAAATGTTTTAATTTAAAAGTGTGTGGTAGCCAAATGCATTGTAGATGAAAATAATGGATAATAACTCAAATCCAGAAGGGGCAGCAGATTCAGCCTGAATTAATTCTAAAGCTTTGTCAAAGAGAGCAATTCATTTTTGGCAGCTTGAAAGCTTAGAAAGCTAGTAGGGGAAGGGCTGCCAGAAATGTGTTTCTTGGAAGGAGATTTTCTCCTGAGGATGCCCTTTAGAAATTGATCTAACCTGGGTCACCCACAGATGCTGCTTGTGCTCTGGTTCAGGAAGTACAGGCATGGGTGAAGTTTCCTTTCTGCCCAATGCCCTCCATGATTCCCACCCTCTGTTTAACCTCCTTGGGTTCAGTTTCCCAAGAATTAAGTGGAAATAAAACTCATGGTGCAAATCTTCTTTCTGAGCCTGTCATGATGCCTTACTGCAAGAACCATATAAATCCCATCTATAAAGTAAGACTGCTCTGTAAAAAATCTGCCATAGTTGAACTAAACGCTCATTTTCTCTTAAAAAACACAACACTAACATCATATAAAAAGCCAGTGGAATTTCAATGGCATAGAAAAAATCGTTGACCATTTTTCAAGTTCTGCATAACATTGGAAAATGCTTCCCCTGGTACTGTTAAACTGCAAGAAGTCTCATCTGCTTGGCCTAGTTAGCACGGGTGAGTTTTTACAGTGTGTTCCTCCTGTTATCCTGGTAAATGAAGGAAACACAGCTGCTGTGGAAGACATACCCCCAAAAAGGCCAGAACACGACCTCACAGAGCTGCAGGTCAGGAAGAGCTGGGACTTGGGCAGGGAGAGCAGGTGAGTGTCCCACGAGTGTCACAGGAAGAGAGGAAGTGACTGCAGGCAAGACAGGAAGACATGGATTTTTGGAGATGTTTCTTGGACTTCAGGTGTGGTGAGGGTCTCCTGAAAAGCCTCCAGCAAGCTTCTTTGGCAGCCAAGAGGGGAAGGGGTGAGGGTGTGTTAGCAGAAAGCAGGAGATGGTACAGAAAATGCAGTTCAAACAGAAAAACAAAAGGCAGAGGGGACCAGGAAAAATGTGGAGGTTTTGAGTCACCCTTTCTTTCACTGTATCCTGCCTGTGTGCAAAATCAGCTCATGAGCAAAGCACCTTTGCAGGTCTGTGCCCCACAAAGTGTTACAAAGTGTTGTGACAATCTGAAAATGCCCCACTGCAGGACATGTGAGCTCATCCATGTTCCCTCAGCACAAGGGATGAAACCTCTTTCTTAAAAAAAAAGTCACAAATTTTCTTTAAAATTATTGCTTAGGGTACATACAAACAAATGTAACTTTCTGCTTTCTCAGCAAGTCCAGGCAACACTAAACACCCATTTTCTCTTTTTTCCCCTCATTTATGATCACTGTAAGGGAAGGAAGTCCTGGCTTTGTCAAAGCAGTGGGGAGGTTTTGCTTGGCTGGACATCTTCAAGCCCAGGCCTTCAGCTGAAAAACCTAAACATTTGTAAATAAAAAGGCTGATTTGCCCTTGTTCATATAATAGAGTTCTGTTTTCCCCAATTGCAATGCTAATTAATGGCTTTCACTTCCCACTGTGACAAGCAATCACTTCCCAAAGCCCAAAGCCCTGTTGGTGCCTCCATCATCCTGAGATGCAGGTGAGCTTCTTTTCCCAGACTCTCAGCAGCACCAAAGACAGATGTTTGTGGGTTTTTTGCTTGCTTCACTCTCTGTGAAGATTTGATTTCCAGTTAAGGTAGTAAATTAACCTGTCTGCTTTATGGTTTGTAGCCATCCTGCCTGGCTGCCAAATTGCTCAGCGTGGCCACATCTTTCCTCTGATCTTTCCTCTTTCCTCTGAGCCTGATGGAGATGCAGTGAGGCCACCCCCACACGCACAGCCCTGGAACATCAGCTGATGACATTCTCCTGGTTTTATCTCCATGAAATTGTGCCCAGAGACCTGAGTCCTGTCTGCCTCCATCCACGGTGAAAATTGTGCATTGGGTTTTGTGTGGCCACTGGCACCAGGAGGAATTGCCTCCCTCTTTGGGCAGCTGGCTGTGCTGAGTGTTGAAGGTGCATGATGTGAGCTCCCAAGGTGGACAGTGAAAGCAGTGAGAAGGGAAAAGCTTGATTTCCCCCCCAGGTACAGCCTCTCCACCTTTTAGCCAGGTGACTTTTCTGTCTCATCGAGACCAAGCATGAAGGTAAATGTCTTTCCAGTGTCAGGAGCATTCTCAGTATGTCACACCTTTAGTAAAAGCATCCTTCTGCCTGCAAGCTGAAGAGCTCATTATTCTTACAGCACCCCCATATCACCTTGAGAAATAAAGGTGTGTACAAATACCACAGCCAGCTGGCAAGCTGGAGACAATTAGTGCTTGCTCCTTCTGACCCTTGGTCACACACTCTCTGCTGCCCTTCTGCCTTTTTTCCAGCTTCAGTCTCACCAGAAACCCCAGAACTGTGTTTTGCAGTGTAAAAATGACAAAGAGCAGCTCAGTTCATGATAAACACAGAGCACATGTGGCTGTCATGCCACTGCAGGCTGCAACACTCCCTCAGCACAGGGCATCTCCCCAACACTCCATGCTTTTGCACAGGATAGCTCTTTCCAAATTCCCAAGTAATGAGGTAAAACAAGCAGGATCCCCTTTGTTTGTAGCAGGATAAATGCTGACCTATGCTACAGGTGCCTTCCCAGGCCCTTACTTGGTTTTATTTATGGCAATGTGTTGGAAGGGATCCCTGGGGTGCCCAAAACCTCACAAGAGACTTTGCAGCTGGCTCCAGCAGCCAGCAGAGCTATTCCATGTGCCCAGGGTGAGGGTGTGTGACAATACTGGGCTGTTGGGATAAAATGTGATTAAAAGAAGATAGAAACAATAGTCTGACTTCATTCTACAGCTCTGTAAGTGTCTGTGTCACTCACCTATTTTTTTTCTACATGCTATTGGTTTTCTGCTTTGCCTTTTATGAATACACCCTTTCCATGTATGCATACATTTTGTCTATTAAGGCCACAGATTTGCAGGCAGTGAGGCCATTCCTTTCCACAGTGACATCAGCCAGTGGAGGATGTGATTTATTTTAGCACTCCTTGTAATCAGAGTAATGTTGCTGCAGTGGCCAGAGGCTCCCTGCACAATGCAGAACATTTTGACGCAGTGCAAAGACTCCTCCTTGCCATAGCAAAAGAGACATTGAGGGATGTGCTCACCAGAGCTGCACCACTGACACTCACACAGGTCCTGAAACAGCAGCCCAGGCCTGGGTGCCACGAGCTGTGCCCAAACTGCTCTGACCCCGCCGTGCCCAGGGCTCTGGAGTCAAGGCTGACAATGGGCAGCATCAGCCCACCTCAGTCTGCCTCCACCTGGGACTGTTGCTGCCACAAACAACAACTGAGAGCTCTTTGGAGAAGGGCAATGCCTTTTCATTCTCTGCAGAGCATCCCACTCTCCCCTGGACACTGCACAAAGCCGCTCTGCCGTTTCCAAGGTGATGCCTGGAGGTGAAGCCTGTTATGTATTCTCTTGCAGGTAACAGCAGCTGTAGCTCAGAGATGCCCTTGGATGGGCCATTGTTTGAAAGGAGGTAGGAAAAAGACAGAAAGATCTATTAGTAACCAATTTTTAAAGACTGGTAAGAAAAAAAAATAAGGACATTTCTTGCACCTAGGAATGAGCATTGTATCTATGTTGTAAACAACAAAATCAATCATTTGATACTGGTTTAGTTTTGTCCTGTAAGATAATGGTTACAAATGTTGTTTATGCCTAGTATTAAGTCTTGAGTTGCCTGAGGAGGACTGACTTTATAAATCAAAATGTAGATGCTCCCTCCTGAGGTCTGTCTAGAGGAAGGGCTGGCTGTGGGTACAGCATTTCATCCCTCCCTGCCCTTGGACCTCCTGAAATCTTGGGGAACACTTTTTAAACTTAAAATATCTTTCTGGAATTTCCTCTCATAGTTTTGCCACAATCCAAAAATTACATTATTTTAAGACTGATTCCCTGGAGTCTTTCTACTGAACTCCTTCAGCTCAAAATGTCATAATACCCTGTGGTTTTGCAAGCAATAGTTTAACAGACACATTTCAGTCAGTGTGCTAAGAAAACAAAAAGCTGACTCCAGAAGATGCTTGTTTCCTTTCTGGTTTTCCTTCCAATAGCTCCATGTGGGAACCATAAGTGTATACCATACTCACTTGGGTAAAATGGGCATTTCAAAACATGAAAGCCTGTTCTTGCAGGATAATGTTGGTGTCCAGCAAGGCCGAGCAACAGCTCATCCAGGCTGCTGTCTGCCACTGAGAAATCAATGCCAGACATTTGAAAGGATAATTGATAAAGCCAATGCAACAGCTTGGAAAAAAAACCAACAGAGACCACTGCTTCTTCCAGCAGGATCCATCTTTATTACACACAATCCAGTATTTATGTATCTACCTGGGAAAGTTTAAAACAAGTCTTGGAGTACAGAAGGAAAGACAAACCAGGCACAGCCACAGCACCAAGCACTCTTTAGAGCAGACATTTCTGCCCTTAGTGGCCATTCACTCAAACGTGCTGCCTCCCAGCGTCCTGGGAGCCAAAGGAAAAACATTCACACATGGTGTTTATGGCTGCAGTCACTTCTCTGCTATGCACCTTTCCCAAGAGAACAGAGAGTCTTTATCAAAGTTAAGGTAAGTGTGCCAGGTTGCTGTTCTACACAGGACTCTCATTAAGGCCAGGATGGCTGCCTCAGGTCACTGCTTCTGCAGCCAGTGCCAGGCCTGGAACACAGGCAGTGCTCTCAGGCCCATGGGGTGATTATTGGGGTTGTTTTGTGCAGGGCCAGGAACTGGACTTGGTGATCCTTGTGGGTCCCTTCCAACTCAGGATATTCTATGAAATGAAGGCAGGGAGATGGTGAGCAGTGAATACATCACGGACGCTTGAATCGCTTCTGTCAGCACATTGAAAGGCACTGGTGGAGGGAACAGAGCAAGGTCTGCCCCAGCCTGACCAAGAAACTCCCCAAGTCCAGAAAACTGGGAAAGGGGAGGATGGATGGAGATGAAGAGAGCCTGGTCATCTCCCCTCCTCCCTGCAGTCCTCACCAGGAGCAGAATACAACTGTGGTCATGCAAACAAGCACCCACTGAGCTGGAAGTCTTTTCAACCATGGTCCCTGATGCAATGGAAGCTGGACTAGTGTCTGTGGTTATTCAGGAAGCAAAACAAATAAGTAAATCATCCATCACAGAAGCACTTTTTTTGGATGTTAAAATGTGATAGACTACAAATGTACTGGTGTCTGTGTGGGATGGGTGGTTTATTCCCCTCCTCAGGCACAATCCCACAGGGGCATCACCATTCCCACAGCAGGATCTGCTTTGCAGAGGGAGGACCAGGAGGACTCTCCTGCTTTGTAGGCAAGATGCAGGGCATGACCTCTATTGCAAGAGAGACATCCTGGGGCCAGTTCAGCAGTTCAGGATTACCTCTGCTAGCACTGCTTAGCCTGGCACAGAGAGGCTTGACTGCCCCTCTAAGAGCTGCTGTCAGCTGTGGAATGGTGCCTGAGCATCACCATGGGATGCTGCAAATCCTCTGCCTCCACATCCACCAGCACAGCACTGCATTAGGTCATGTATTTGTTATTTTTACCCAGAGGAATTGGGCTAGGGCGTGGTAGGGAAATACTGAAAGTTTATTTTCCGTGGAAAACCATGAAAGCCACATGGAAAATCAAAAGCACACTGAAACCTCTGCTGTGCAAATCCTTGGCCTACAGCAGCTCTGCTTTCTATCTGTGTAAGAACACGCATATCTATTTACTGTGCTGAGCTCCAGGCAGCACTGGTACATCCAGAGGGCACAAAAGGCATCTCAATGAGGCTACAAGCATCAGTTCAGTGCATTTTGTGTATATAGCTACTGGCAGATTACAGACTTAATAGACATTTCTTCTAACTGGCACAGGGAGCACCAAAGAGCTCAAAAGCTGTTTCGAAATAAATCTCTCTCAACACTTAGGTCTGCTCATGAAAGTGATGGTCTTTTAATCTGTCTCTGACATACTGAACTTCTGCAACGGGCTCCTTGTTACTGATTTACAGCTCTTGCAGGGGCCTTCAGGGCTCACAAAAAGGTCCAACAAGGCAGACGAGGGCAAAGGGAAAGAGGCTGCTGCAAGCAAGGGCTGCAGTCCCCTGCCTGGAAGCAGTTACTGTCCTCAGCTTGGGGCACATCACATAATGCTGTGGGCTGTGCTCATGCAGCAGCTCTGGGATGAGAAGAGGCCCTGCCCTGTTCCTGGGGCTGTTGCCAGTCTCCCTTGGGCACCTGGCCGCCCACTCAGGAGTGGGGTGCACCTGTTTCCCTGGGAAGCATGAGACCTCAGATCCTGTTTGGGATTTGAGAGCCTGAGACCTCAAATCCTGTGCTCAGTTTGGGGCCCAACCACTACAAGAAAGACACTGAGGTGTGGAAGCATGTCCAGAGGAGGGCAAGGAAGTTGGAGAAGGGTCTGGAGCACCAGTCCTGTGGGGAGCAGCTGCTGGCACTGGGCTTGTTCAGCCTATCACTTGACTGTCCATGTCAGGCCAGTGAAGGAACCTGACACCTCCTCTGTGGCCATCCCCAGGTTCCAGCTGGGCACAGGCACAGGCTGGCACTGCTAGCAGCAGCACTGACAGATTTCCTGTGAGAATACAGACACTTTTCATCTTTAAGAGTCTTGAAACATCAGGATAACCTCAGAGGGGACTTGGGAACCCCGAGGAGGGCAGGAGAGAGGTGGAAGTATTTCCCTGTGTGGTGGAGGGGCTTGTAATAGGTGTAAGCCTGCAGCGTTTTGCTGTGGATGTGACTTGGGCTAACAAAATGCAATTACTGGATATGGCATTTCTCCAGGACCCCAGGATTAATGTTCTGATTCACATGAAACCTATTACCTCCCCATAAATACTCAACAACATTTTAAAGAGTTAATTTATTTTCCTCTCCTCTTCTCTTCTTCTGCAATTTGCATTATCTGTTGCTAAATATATTATGGCATGCTTTAGCCCAATTCACCACTTCAAAGACCTCCCCGTAGCAATTTCATAAGTAAATCACTACTTGATCTTATAACTCAAGTACATAGTGTCAACCACAGGAATTTTATTTCAGCCCAAATCACCATGCTTTTGAAAGTTAATATCCATTATTTTCCTCTAGTAGTTTCATCTGCTCTACAGCAGTAGGAAAAAAATATTTCTGCCTAGCTGAAGCCATTAGGTGGAGATCTGTTTAATGGAGACATCCCAATGCTGCCTGTTAATCTCTCCTCTGGAGCTGAGGTCATTTGAAAAATATGAGTGTTTACTTTGTTCACCTCTCTAATCTGAGCCATAATTTCTTTTTCCTCACAGACCCTGGAGCACACAGAGATGGTTGTTGTTTAAGCACATTGGGAACCTTTCCTCCAGGGCAAAAATATGATGTGAATTTATCACTCAGGGATCCTCAGCTCCTCACTGGCCCACAGGTGACCAATGTGGTGGCATGCACCAGAGCACCAGTGACCACCTTCTGTGTCAGGCAAATCAATATCTTCCCACCTTTTGACCCTTTTACAACACCAGCTGGCCTTGTACCAACCAAATGTGCTAGCAGTTGTCAGGGCTCCTGGAAAAAACAGCTTTGGAGGTGGTCCTGAGTTCTGAACAGGGTCCGGTCTTTGCCTCTCCAAGTAGCAGTGCCAATATTTTATGCTGTTGGCAGACTCTTGTCCTTTCTCCAGCCAGAGAATGGGGAAAATGGCTTGTCTGGCCTCTGCTCCTGGACTGGCCCACCCTGAAGTGCACCTGGCAAAGTCACAATGAGCTCACGAGTGGCCAAGCCAGGCAGCAGCCCCAGAGGCAGACGCTGCCTCACCAGTCACCACCTAGAAGGGTGCTCAGCAGCTTGACAGAGAAATTACTGTGACAGAAAAAATAATAGGAATTAAAATCAGCATGAATTGAAACAAATTTGAGCTAGGAGGGGAGGGATTCCTCTTTTGGCTCAGCACAGGAGCTCACAAAGGCCCATGTACTTTGCTGTGGGGAAGTCAGCAAGAGCGGCATGCTGTGTATCAGCGTCCTGCACTGATTTATGACCACAATCATAAATAAAAGTGGTTTTCAAGAAAATACTTAGCTCTTGAAGAAAAATATTTTCTGTTTTTGATGATTCTTTGTAATTCTTAATTTCTAGGCTGCCCAGAAAACCCTGAGAGGGGCCTTATTTATTTTCCATAGAAATATTTTCAAGATTTTTTCTTCAGCAAGAGGCAGGACGTTCTTTTCCTCATTGGTGAGAGGGATGTCCAGCCAAGAGGGGCAGCATTAAGAGCACAAGTGACCAACACTATGCTATGAACTTGACTACCCCAAATGTCCCTTCAGGACTTGCACAAGGCTGCATTTGTTCCAATCTGCTGAAGATGAGGAGAGGCAAGTTTTGCCTCAATTCTCAGCTGCAGAGAGGAATCAGGTTCTAAACATACCCAAAAGTGAGATTAAAACACAAACAAGGTTAAATGTTGGTATTCTAAGTGATAATTCAGCTTTATTTTTTTATAAAAGAGGAGGGAAAGAGAGAAAATGGAAAGGTGGGAAAATGCCACGAGAAGCACAGGAGGGGCTTAGAGCACCATGGGCCCAGCCCTGGCTCCCAGAGTGCAGGAGGGAAGATCTGTGCTGATGTGATCCCAGGCAGCCACACAGACAGCAAAGACTCCAGCCCTTGGCAGATTTTGCAGCAGCCTCTGTGGCAGCTTGGGCCCTTACTTCGGGAGGGTTTTGAGAGTGGAAACCTCAAGTCCCCCTCACAGCAACAGCACATCAGGGGAGAAGCTCTTTGCTCCCCCAAAGTTCATTGGCTGCTCGTTGGTATCCAGGTGAAATTCACCTGATGTATTCAAGTGTTCCTTGCTGGTTTGCCTGAAGTATCAACTGCAAGGCCTTTTAATGACCTCACACAGCCTGCCTCATTTCCTAGAATGAAGCAGTTCAAAGCTTTAACTGTCAAACCTCAAATCTTCAGAGGCAATGGAGAAACATTGCTCACTTTTTACTGGTTCACTATGGGACACTCCCAAGGGTTGGGAAGCTCCTCACAGAGACTCCATTGCTAAATCCCAACTGCCCTTCTGTGAGCTGCGTCTTTTTCTGTCCATCTGTCCACCCATGTGTTGGTCAGAGGTTTCTCCTCTTGTCTCACATGTAAAACCTAAGGGAAGATATTGGTGAGATGCCTGGCTCACAGCTTAGTGCTGAAGGGGAGAACCACAACTGCACATTTTAATGTTTGCCATTAACGTTTAATAATTGCTTCCCTCTTATTGGGCCTGTCACTGCAATAAATTTCAATGTACTAAACACTTGAGTTAAATCCTCTCTAACAGTTCCCTTGTTAGGCTGAATAAAAGTCAGATTTCTTCAATATGTCCCACCAAGATCCCTAATCATCTCCATTGTTTTCCTCTTGGCTTCTTTAGTATTAACAGTATGCAGTTTCAACAGGAACTGCCAGCTTCCTCATCAACTTTAATAACAAGTGTTTAATAATTGCAGGTATAATTATTCACAGCACTGACAAAATTTGCTATTCACCACTAATTTCTTCAAATTACTGAACACATAAAGCAAAAGTAGACTAGTTAGAAAGACATTCATTTTTAATCATTTTCATTACTGTTGTTTAATGAACAAAATCTGCAACTCAGCGTTCCAACAATATTTCAACACAATATAAAAAGAAAGCCAGCAGGATTCTGGGTTGCATTAACAAGGGCATCACCAACAAAGACAAATATGTCATTATCCCACTTGTCAAGCCACACCTGGAATACAAAGTTCACTTTTGGTCCTCACTACACAAAAAAGACATGAACAGGCTGGAGAGGGCCCAGAGAAGGGTCAGAAAGGTGATCAGAGGATTGGGAACCAGCCATTACAGAAAAGGCTGGGAGAACTTGGGAAAAGGCTTAGGGGAGACTTTATTGCTGTGTCCCAGTACTTAAAGGGTGGCTACAAAGAAGATGAGACTCCCTTTTTACAAAGAGTCACATGGAAAAGAGGGGAGGTAACAGGTACAAGTTACTCCTGGTGAGACTGGACAAAAGAGGAAAATTTTTTCACACAGAGAACAGTCAGTCATGGGGATAAACTCCTCAGAGACGTGGGGGACTCCCCAGCACTTGACATTTTTAAGATTCAGCTGGACAGGGTGCTAGGCCATCTTGTCTAGACTTTGCTTTTGCCAAGAAAGGTTGGGTCAGCGTTCCTTCAAGCTGGCACCACAAGAGGAATAAAGACAATGGTGACTTATATGCACAGATGTTTTGGACTTGGCTGGAAACCCTTACCCCAGACCTCTGTCAGTGTGTGCCCAGACCAAGATGGAGCAGTACCAGCCACCATTGTATCTCCTCACCTTGGTTTTATCCCATTTGTAAGTTTTGATTAATCCCACAAGCAGAAAAGCATAAAAGCCCACACAAAGGACTGGCAGAAACCCAAGTCTGCCATGCACTGTTGCTCTCTCCTGTCTCTGAGGTAGGCACATCCCAGAGGACATTTCCCACATGCTCCCACCTGGCACAAAACCCTTTTCCAGAAGAAAGCTGGCAGCAGGGGGCAGGTTCCCAAGTCTCTCCAGGCATGTCAGTGCTGGATGGTCTCTCCCATGAGATCTTGGCTGCAGCACGAGGTAGGAGCAACATAACTCAGCTTGGGACATGAGCTCCTGCCTGCCAGGAACAGGCAAAGCTGCACTGTCAAACACCAGGTGTGTCCCAGCAACAGCCTCAAAATCCTCCTGGGTGCTGGATCTAACCTAAACCAGACACCAAGTGTTTTCTGTCCTAGTGAACTGCCTTGTATCCCAGTCTGGCTTGGCATAATTCCATCTGGGCATCACTGTGGTAGGGAATGTGGGATGCAGGACACAAGCCCAGGACCACAAGGTATTTCCCAGGCTGCAAACACAACACCTTACCCAGGGGATGTTTCAGATATTAAGGGTGCAGTCTTGTGGATATTTGCAATTTCAGATGAGGAAGCCCAGAGGGATGACTGAGGAGGTTAGACTTGACAGTCTCACTCTTGTCCGGGATACCCAAGCATTGCAAGTCCAGCTGTAAAATCAGTGTGTAGGATAGATAAATACATAAACATTTGCTTTCAAAATAATGTCCAAAAAGCTTTTTTCAGGCATCCTAAAAGATACAAAACAATACTAAAACCAATAAAATCCTATAAAATATCAAGGCAGCAATGCTGAGATGTAACTGCCCATTTTTTAATTGCAAACTCTTTCTACTGCTCTTGCATTTCCAAGGAGCTGCTGTGCACACAACACAATTATTTCATTCATCTCTTCAGAGGAACAGGTACTGCCCTGCTGTGGCTCAGTGAAACCCCAATGCTGCCAGAGGGAGTGGCAGGCTCGGAGCAGATCCAGCAAACTGGGCATCAGCCTTTGCCCTGGGCACCCCTGGACACAGGGCAAACAACAGCCCTGATTTCTCAGGGAAGGAGGGTCCAAAATGAGAGCTCTGCCTGAGTTCATGCCTGGGACCCTGGTGGCATTTATTAAATCCCCAGCCTCCAACACTGCTTGAATTGGTAATCTCTGCTCCCCTCCAAAAACAGCTTTGGGGGACAATTTCCAGCTCCTGCAGATGGCTGTAGAAGTTTATAGAACGGGCTGATTTTTAATGAAATAAATAATAAAAAATCAATTTTAGGGTCCAAGCACTTCCAGCTGGAAGTCCCCTTTCTTTCTGAATGATGGTGACACTGACTGAGCAGCACTTTGTTCCACACAATGCTCTCTGCCTTCAGATATGAGAGGTGGGAGAAGACAAAAATGAAAGGAACACTGATGGCAAGTCTAACAAACCATCTCTACAGACAGAGAACCCTCAGAATGCCCAAAGCACTTCAAATATTTCTTAGGCAGAAGTGTCAGAAAATCAGTCTTGTGTGAGCATTTATTCTAATTAGCTCTTTGCAATTCATGAGGCCTGGAGTGGAGCAGGCAGCTCCTTCCCAGCGGAGCTCCGGCTGCTCCTGCAGCCCCGTGCTCAATTTGCTCAGCTAAGGGGAGTTAATGCTTCAATATGCGGCAGGCACTTTCCTAAATGTTGAAAGACTTAAACAAATTATAGCCAGCCTATAATTTGGCAGGTTAGGAAAGAAGCTTTTAAAGAGCCTTGTAAAACGAATGACTTAAACCTTCACCCCAGGCTATTTTTAAAATTCATTTGTCTGCACTCAAGTAAGAAGGAAGGCACAAATATATGCATGATCCATGTCTAAAATTTTGATTTCTGAATTAGTTAGAAATACACTTCAATCTTTGTGGCAACTAATAAATGATTTGGGGAAGTGGAGTTCTAATACTGGTCATGGAAATAGCCAGCTTCATACCCTTCCTCTGCTGAGCAAGGCTTGAAATTAGATTTGTGGAGGAATTTTTGGCAAAGGAAAGAAGAGATAGCACACCCCCTCTTTGCAGCAGAGTTTTAATGACTAACTTTCGTGTTCCTTTCCACTGCAATATATGTGCTTTTAATCACACTAATTATGAATTGCGCACTTGTGATGATGCAGCAAGTCAAGATGTGCAAAAAGAGCTACACAGAAGTTTACATAAAAAAATAATGCTGCTCTATCTATCCCATAAGGCACTAAGTGGGATAAACTACTGCTAGAGAAAGCAGAGGCCCTTCTCTTTCCCCAGGAAGGAAGAATCCCTTACTATATATGAACATGTTTGGTGTGCTCTCTGTGAAAAAGTTCCCCCATAAAGAATTAGAATGTGTTTAAAATTGACACCTGCAAGTGCTTATATAGACACACCTCTATGACCATTAATCCCTGGACCTCTGTAACCTCTGCATTAAATCAATATCATAACCTGTTGTTTTTCTGCGTAAGACTTTTAATGCTAATATCTTCTTCATTAAATATGAGAGAGAAAACAGGATTAGAAATAAGCAGTTGTCCATTCCTAATGTATCTGCTTTTAAATGCTTACCTAAAACCTCAAGGTAACATCTACTATGGAAAACAAAAATATATAAAGTCTGAATCTACAGTCTATGGGTAGCAGAGTTACTAGGGGGAGGTGAGGCCTTCAGGTTTACATTGCTGGTGTAATCAAGGGCTTTACTGAGTGAAAGATGGGGCAAGCAATCAAAATATTTTTGAAATGGCCTTTGAGACCTCCATCTCCTTCCCAACAAACCCAGTACATATCACATCACCTCTGCATTCATCCTGCACCACTGCCATGGCTGGGACCCCTCTCTGAAGGGACACCTCAGACTCTTGGACTGCATTTGGACACAGCACCAACAACTCTCCTTGACAGAGATGGCAATGCTCTCCTCTGGTGCTGGGGGTTAGGTCTCTTTCCTTTTGTTCCTTTTTACTTATAGAATTTTTTCCCATAACTTCCTAGGAAACACTAACAACTGGGTACTTAAGAAAAACACAAAAAGTGGCCAATTCAGAAGGAGAGGGTTTACATTTTCCATTCCAAGGGAGGCTCCTGCCTTCCTTAGCAGACCTCTGTCTTTCAAACCAAGACAGATTTTGGGGCCCATCGTGAGGCACGAGGGCATCAAGAGAAAAAGGGTGAAAAAGGAATAACAGTTCTTGAGTGACCTAATTTTTTGTGTGCTGGATATAGAAACCTCATTAGGCGGTGGTGGTGGGAGAGAAGCCCCAGACCAGATATTCCTGTTCCTTTTACCTTCCCAGAACTCTCAAAGAAAAACTGTAGGAGGATTTAGGATTCCAGGAAGAATATGAAGCAGCTCTAAAGCATCTCATTGTTCACAGGCCCTAAGTCAACTGTAGAAACCACAATGAATTTGGTCTTTAGATGAAAGACAAAAAACCAAGCTGGATTTTACATCATCAGGCAACATTGACATAAAAAAAGACAAAGTAGTTGGAGGTAAAACCATCCTCAGAAGCCCAAGGGCTCAATGGCATGCTCTTGACCTAGAGAATAGATTTTTACAGAACACGTAAAATTAGCATTCACTGCTGTTGCCATCTTATTGCAAAGTTCCCATACCTTCTCAGTGATTTCTCATGTGCATCTCCTCACAGCACAACCAACAAACTCCACTCTTTTGCAGCAGTCGTCTTCTTATGGGACACAGCTGTGGCCTATTAAGTGCAGGCCTGTTCCTAATCTTTGGTGATTGGTACAGCTGCAACTCCTCAGGTGTGAGACTGCCTTCTGCACTCTTTGTTTTCTTACATTCTATCCCTCCACACACTGCCAGCAAGTGTAGATCAGACACAATGCAAGGACACATCTCTACAGTTAACAAAGCTTCATAGATGGCATCATGTCACCTGTCAGCCTAGCCCCAGACCTGTGTCACCATCCTAATCCAGGGAAATGGAGGTTTGAGCTCTGCAACCAGAATGTAGCTATGGCCCTGCTAATGTTTCACCTGCCATACACCAACACTTACCCTTGGCAATTCCCCTTTGCCAACTGTCTGCTCACACACAAAAAGCCGCAAACACATCTGTACATTTTGCTCTGTAGCTCCAATTTCTAGAGAGTGATGTTCCTGCACTGGTCCCCAGTCCATAGCCATGGTCTCCTCTCCAGCCCCCAGGATCATCCACCCAATCTGAGCCTTCAGTTCAGACACTGCAGCACCGCAAACATTACCCAGATCCCATGTTCAGCCCAGCCACTGCACCATGGTTCATACCCAGCTCCTTAGACCAGGGCTGGTATGCCCTGGACCTGGTTTTCAGTCTGGTTTGTTTCATATCCACCCCTTCTGCTTTCCAAAACTGTGATACAGAATCAAACCCCAAGTGAGAACAGCTTTCTGCAGTTGCTGCCTGCTTCATCCACCCAAAGTGCCAAATCTGGCTGCAAATCAGAGAGCAGATCTGATGGATCCAATGTTCCACCAGAAGCAGATCAAGGGCTTAACTGAAGCAGCAAGGACTCCCCATAACAACAAACAGTCTTCCTGTCCACACAGCCCTCTGTTTAAAACATCTGACAGCTGTTGAACAGCAGGTGACATTATTGCATGATGGAGGTTTTCACTTTAATCCTGACTTGTAAAAAAAAGGATCCATTATTACAGAATGTGGTGTAATACGGCAAAGATACTACAGCAGAAAGCAAAAAAGTTATAAGCTTATTTTAGGATAAAACAAAAGTGTAATGAAATAGCAAATTACTCATCAGCATTTGGAAAGGCAGCTACTCCATATGTGTACAATATAAAGAGTAAAAGAGAACAAAATACAATAAAAGCAAATAAGAGGGATAAGCCAAGACCTTCAGGAAACAGCATCTCCTTAGTTTCTTTGGAGAAAAAAAAAATCGGGTGAGCTTTATTGTGACTTTGAAACTACCCTGTGTCCAGTTCTCTCCTCAGCATTCCTCCTTGCCCTCTCTCCAGTGGCTGCTTCACCCAGCCAGCAATGGGAGCCCCAGGGAGGTGGCCCAACACCCTCTGCCCCTCTTCACTGCTATCTCTGGCCCTGGCTGCCAGGCTCCCCCCACCCACAAAGCCACATCTGCATTGCCCCATTGTCCCCCTCCTGAGCAGGACTTCAGCCTCTTGTCCCCACACATCCCTCCTGCCCCAGGTGGTGCCTTTCTCCTTTGCCCCACACAACCCACACTGGCCCCAGAATCTGAAAGGCTTTGGCCTTCAGGATTATTTCCCCCCAAATCAATGACTCCAGCACAACGAAAAGAAGCACTTGTGATTGATCAATCCAATCATTTTATTTTCACCTGTTAAGAGAACCCTCTGCCTACCAGCAGAGTTCAACATAGATGGGCAGACAGACTTGAATACAATTAAATACAGGAAAAATTGAACTATATACAACAAGACAGACATCTACTTAATATAAAGATTTTTTCATTTTCTATGAGTTCTTGCCAATGTGAAATATTGCTGGAACTGAAATATATCAGACTTTTTTTTTCCCTTGAAGAAAAAAGCATGTAATGAATTTCCAATTTTTTCCCATGTACTGAGACATAATATCCTTTTTGAGATGCACAAAATTTGTGGCACTTCACAGGGTACACAAAAGCTAAAAACTCTCTGTTATAGTTTATGATATCTAAATTTTGATTAGATCTATTTATTGAGACACTAACTCTAAAGTGGTATTTACATGGAGGAAGTTGTGCAAAATCATTTAGGCCATGGCTAGTAGACTGTGAAAGATGCATGGTTAAGTGACTTGACTCACCCTCATCCTCAGTAGTAATCCCTTAAATCCTCTCCTGATCCTTCCTTTCACCCAGCAGCCACCCCAGGAAAACCAGCCATAATTTATTCTTTCTTTGCTAAGCTACTGGGACAAAGTAGCTTCTGTGACCCCTGTGGGTCACTACAATTTTAATGTTGGCCTGCTTCTCCTCACACAATTAATACTTTAAGCATCAACTCTGCTTTTTGGGACACAACTGCAGCCATCACTGTCACAGCAGTATCCTGAGACAGCTGTAGTCCTTGCTTGTTTATCTCACCCATGGGAGCACACAGGAACCACCTGTGTGCAACTTTGTAGGAGTCACCCTACTGCTACAACACAAACTGCATATTCCTGCTAACAGCACTGAACCAAAGCCACTCCAAACCAGAGGGGTGAAAGTGCTGCATTTCTTCAGGCAGCCTTTATGTAACAAAACTCTCTATTTCTATATCCAGAAACACCTTAATTAAAAAAAAAAAAAGTCAACTTTACTTTGGGTTGCAAGGCAGCTTGAGACAGCTAATTTAGAAGAGCTGCTTTTATTAAAGGTTTCCTACAGATAAGGACAGGTTAGCAAAGACACTTGTGATACCAACATTAACTAAACACACCCTTCAGTTGTGCTGCACCAGGGCACAGAATGGTTTTTATAATGGTTTCTATAAGCAACCGACTTCAGAGAAGTGGCCAGGTTTAAATCTGGAGGTTCTCATGGATGCATCTACCACAGCTGTGGATCATAAACCACTGATTTTAATCATCTTGTCCACATCAACCTGTTTGTATCAGCTCACCCTGGACTCCAGATCAGCTTGGACATTTTAGCTGTAAGTTTAAAATAGACTTTTAGAACTCGGTTCTGGGGAAAAAGTGACTGGATAAGAGTGCATCAACTGGTGTACTCCTGCCTTCTCAACTAGAGGAACTGTCTTTCCTAGGAGATAGATCCGACTTCTTTTTTAAAACTGCATTTAAAAAAAACTGGACAGTCCTCAGGGCAAAGGGAAATTAAACTTTTCTCTAACTGGTTGTCAACATTGCTACCAAACACTTTTTAAAGCCTCCACTCAAAAATGGCAGTACAGTAATTTAACTTTCAATGCTATTTACCAGGCTACAACCAGTCAGGTGTCAGTGTACCAACCAGTGAGAACAGCAAAGAGAACACACTGAACTTAAAGCATTACACTGGGAACAGCTGATACAGTAAGAAGATCTGTAGATATTTTGGTATTCAGCATACAGATGAATTTGCTTCTTTGCTTTCATCACTAGGAAGCCTAGAAAAGACTGTATTATTGACAGTTATTAGGACAGTGTTACAGCACAAGTAAACCCAAGAGACCATCTCATCACGTGAGAAAATAAATTCAGTGTTGGGATTAAAATACAGGAATTCTTGGCAGCTGAAACAATCAAGGAATTATTTTCACATTGTACATGCTGAAATGTGTCTATGTACCTGGGATCTCATGGAGTTCATAAAAACATCTGCATGTTCAAGTCTGCTGCTCAAAACACCTGACTGCTGGTTAACAGCAGGTCACTTTATTGCATAACCTTTGTTGTCAATTTAAGACTGATTTATGAAAAAAACACCCTTCAGTACAGTACTCACTCTACTAGGGCAAAGATGATATGCAAGAAAGCAAGAGTCATGAGCTTCTTACAGGATGAAAAAAAGCGTAATGAAATGGTGAATTGCTAATCTCTCTTCTGAAAGGAAACTATTCCATACCTGTATGTGAAGGTAGGAATAATTAATAGAGTAAGAAAAAACAAAATATTCACACTCCCTCATTTAAGCATTAAAAAAAGTAGAAGGAAATGGATTAACTGCTTCCTTCCTGGTCTAGGTTGCTGATCTAGTTAGACAGTCATTGATGTAGCATGATAACCAGGAACGTAACAAGAAGCAACTTGGACCATAAAAAAGCTGTCTAGATACGTTCAAGTTGGTCTCCAAAAAAACCAGTTTTATTTGGATTTGTGCACAACCTGCTGCTCTTTAAATCTTCAGAGCACTGAAAATATAACATTTCCCCCAAAATCCAGTTGAGTCTGTCCTGAGAAATAAAAGTACTCATATATAAATGGGATGATACTGTCTGTGAGTGAGTTTCTTCCTGCAAGTTGGGCAAGAGTTGGCATTCCTAAGGGAATCACGGAGGCACTGACTGCAGAAGACATGGCCACATTTTGTTGACACAATCAGTCGTCCACTTTGCACAATCTGGAAGAAAAGAAACAACAACAGGCATGAGAAGTAAAGAATTCAACTTTGCTGGTCTACTGCCATCACACAAACAGGACTTAGATGTCCCTTTACTCTTAGAATAATAAGGAACTTGAAGATCTTTCAGTGCCATCCTGCCAAGGGTTCCTCCCTCTACCCCCACCACCAAGAGGTGACTTAGACTGATAAGTTATTATGAGCTTCAAGGCAAGCTCTGTGCTTCAAGCCAGCTCTCTGTAACATCCCACAGCAGCTAAATGAGCCCCCTCTGCCCCTCTCTCCCTCACACAGCATATAAAGGATGACAGCATGTGGGTCCTTACCTCTGAGTAGACATCCATGCAAATTGGACAGCTAACAGTACCAGATGGCCTTGTGGTACAGAGAACAGAAGAAAAAAGAACATGCAGCCATTAATTTCACTGCACATCAAGGCTTACCCACACACAAAATGTCACGTCACCATCTCAGAGCACCATGGTCCATTTCTTGTCAAGATTCCTGTGTACCTTTAACTCCTCAGTTTGTGGCATGTAATAACAAGATTGGGTCTCTCTGTCCTAAAAGAAAGGTTCTCCCTAGGGGGAAGATGCACTCAGTCACCCTGGTCTAGCACAAGAACTCACAGCAGTCTCTTGCTCTGTTCAGCACTAATCTCCAACAGGCCATCAGTGACAGCTCTGTAACAAAAGCACTGAGCTCTGCCTTGGAAATGAGTCATTCTAGAAAGGGAAGAGGTTGTCAGAAGTTCCAAAATCCCCCGCTCTCATTTAGCAACAGCCCAGTAACACAGGCACTTCAAGAACTCCTCCTTATAAAATGTAGGTCAGGAACACAGTGACACAAGGAAATAGTCAACCCCAAATTTCCAGTTTCAAGATGGAAATGCTGACTCAGTGTCTGCTACTGAGCTGTGGTTACAGATGAGCCTCTGCTGCCTTCAGCCTCCAGGAGAGCAGTACTGCATACACACTCAGCAACAGACACAGCTCAGCTGCCTAGGGAACATGGCCCAGCCCAAGAGCTGAATAGTAGCAGCTAGCAGAAACAAAAAGAGCTTCTTGATACTTTTCTTTACAAAAGAATCCCTAGTTTAAACCTTCAGAACTCCTTACCTAAATATTTGGCTTTCTTATGTCACTGCCCATGCTGAACCAGAGTTTGTAATTTATTAATCAAACAGGCATAGAAAGCATGAGATGGTCTTTATTCCATTATTTTCAATTCAAGCAGGAAGCACTACTAACATCCACCCCTAGTTTCACCTACAGAATTTAACTCCACTAATTCTCCCATTTGTACTCCTCAAATTCTTGAGGCACCAGCTATAACACTCCAGTAAGAAATTCCAATTGATGATCTTAGAAGGATGAAGAGTCCAACACTACAGATGGCTCTGGCAATCCCCAGCACCAGGAAGGACCCTTTTGTCAATGTTAAATGCTGCAACACTGAGTTCTTTCAGCCTTACCTACATAGACCAGGAAGGTGCAAGCTTTAACAGAGGAGGCTGAAGGAACAAACTATTACCTTTTTATATTATCCAATTAGTGGTGTTTGTTCTCTCAAGTACTTCACAACCAAAATTTAAACATTTACACTCCATTGGCAAAGCACATTATGGATCAGAGTAACATAAGACTTTTCAGTGACATGTTTATGACCTGGCACCCAAAAGCTACATATTCAAGGTCTCTCCTACACTGCCTTTCAGTAATCCAAAAGGCTCAAAGCACATCAGCTTCATTTAACCCTGTATTTATCCTTCTCCCCACAAAAAAACCCAAAGCCCACTTTAAAATAAGTTTATACTACAATTCCTATGTCCTTCTGATGCCTTGGAGAGGCTACCTAGAAGAGAGGCTGGACAAAGTTGAAAGAATAAAGTGGGTATTTATTAAAAGGCCTTCAAAGGATACACCTTGGGCAGCACAAAGCCTCACAGAGGCCACATCCAAGATGGACAACAGGCATGAGTTTCTCAGCTGGATATAAGTTTGGTCTATTTGCATATCAGAAGTTAATTGTCCAATTAGAGTTTCAGGTAATGAAGTCATATTCCCCCAGTTTGCTTCCCCCTCCCCTAATTAATTTTTGTTTACACTTTCCAGGGCCTGAGGCAAATGGTGTGACCTTGGCTCACAGAAGGATTGTTTAGTCCAAACAAAATGGGAAAAAATCTAACTAGCATTCTATATAGAGTTCAGAATTATACACTAATGCAGTACAGAATCTGAAAAATATAAAAGCTAAAAACTTGAGGCATCACTTCAACTTGCCTAGTCACATAGACACCGGATTTCATTTCCTTAGCCTAACACACTGCAGCAGGATTTACTCTTTCTCTGCAGAATGGGGTCTCTACTGACTCAAAAAGCAAGATTCACATCCCACATGCAAACATATCAGGGCTCCATGACATCCATGGGACAGAAGAATTGACCATAAGAGCATGACCTCCAGGATCCCCTTGCAAGTATACCTTGGGAAGCACAGTGGTTGCTTTGAGAAAGGCAGCAACTGGCACAGTATGTAAAAAAAAGCAGGAACACATAAGGGTTTTTACTGGAATTTGCCAGTCTGCTGCCTGCCAGTCTCGTGATACCAAACCTTATGGACACCAACAGAAGTATTTTATATCTAATGTAACTACTGGAGCTTTGTAGGAAAAGGAAATGCAATACATTATGAGCTTTGGCCTGTGACTAATTCCTACTTCCTTGCCATACCCCACACTCATCTTTAAGGCTGTACACAAAGCTGTAGATCTGTTTTGGGCTGGCTTTTCATCCTCAAGTGAAAATGGTATCATTTGACTATCATGCAATGTGGGATGTCATACTCATTAAAAGAGGGAACTGAGAAAGTGAAGGCTTCAAAGGAAGTCAGGTGATGACAAATACAACTCAGTCCTGTCTGTCTCAAAAAAGCACAACTCCATGTTCGGCAGCTCATGAGGTGTACGTACTTTGAACTTGCAGTTTCCTCTTCCAGCGGTCCCAGTTCTCGAGCTGCTTTATCAGCCACGTACACGTCGTTATCTCTGGTTTCATCTTCATCATCACTGCTCAGCACACAGCTGTCTGCCTGTCTCTGGCTCCTTAGTCTCAGATTTCTCCTTTGTCGTTGGTTCTCTGTAATTTAATTTTGTTAAGTTAGCTATACTATTATCTCACTCCCTGAAACTATCCCTGAAATGCAAAATTAGACCATATTCAGCTGGGTTAAGAGCAATCTTAAACTAGTTTCTAAATATTAAGGCTGAACATATCCAGACATTGTGAATATTCTGCTACATACTGACACAAATAATTTGATCTCTTCAACCTACAAACAGCTAAAACTTAATCCTGAAGATCCTCTGCATCACACATTCCATGTAATTACACTATCTGTGAATTAATCTCCCCTATAAAGGGAAGACACTTCTCCCAATCCTTACTGACAGAAACTGCTACAATTCTATGTTGAGGAACTGCAACAACTGCTGTGATCTGGAAGAGAGAGGACTGAACACAAGTTTATCTCTGCAACTCCAGTATCCGTGTAGAAATAATCAAGCTACTAAACAATAAGACAACACAAAAAGTCACAAAATTAAAACCACTTCCTGCCTAAGTGTTCAGCTACAACTTTTATTGCAGGCATTTTTCACTTACCCTTGCTTCACTCAGAGCACAGAACAGATTATGTTCTAGATAAGCAGCTGACAACATACTAATGCATCTCCAATATGTAATTAGAACTACATCTGAAAGATGTAAAAGATTAACTTCTTTAGACCTGTAACTATTTTAACATCTAAAGTAGAAAAAAAATTAGTATTTCTCACTGGAAAATTTGAAGCATGTTAGACTAGTGCATACTACAAGCACAAATCACTTTCTTTACTTCCTTTACTGCAATACAGGTTAAACAACACTTCTGACTTTTTTTTTTCATTCACAACCAATATTCTAGTGCTAATTAAAATTATCATCAACTTGGGGCTTAAAGAAATTCTGTCTTTAGAAAATAAGTATTTAGAGCAGCTTTTGATATATTTTTTTTCAGGTACTTTCTACAAGCTCTGATACTGACTATCAAACAGAGACTGGATTCATTTTCTAAGGCACTGGCCTTTTGCAGTTTCAAGAAATGCTGCTCAAATTAATTGAAAAAGGCAATCAAAAATAATTATTACATTTAGGAAAATTTCATTATCAATTTTAAAATGTCAACTCACCTTCAACAATCTTGCATCAATACACATGGGAAGGGAGAGAAAAGAAAATACAATTAGACTTTGTTGTGCACCCCTGGTCTTACATACAAAGACCAGCTAGGCACAGCAGTTCCAACAAAACAAGCCAAGAATGATAGGCTATTACTCTTATTTTGATTAGGGCTATTAAAAGTAGTATATAAAATGCTTCACTGTAAATAACTATGTGGATGCTGATGGTTCTGCTCCCACTGCTCCAATGGGGTAGCAACAGAAGCAACTTATGAACCACCTGAATGCCCTCCTCCCTGCTCCCCCATTTCAGTTCCATGGTTTAGGGTTTTGGGTGATTCTTTCCCTCTTTCTCCTCAAACAGGCCAATTCAGCACTGATGTCCATAAACATTTCATGCTACAGCAGCTGCTGAAGAAAAGAAACCCAACCCCCAACCTCTCTTGGCGGAACTGGAGCAGGGTAATTGCAAATTCTGTTGTTTGTTTTTGGAGTTTGAGGCCCTTCCTTTGCAAAGGCTCAGGAATGACCCCAGCAAGAAACACTCCCTATGCTATTCCTGTTGCTTGCTTCTGCTTGGCACAGTAGCAGTGGCATCCTAACCCTGAGGGAATAAACAACATTGTCAGCTGGATCGAAGACTATTCTAGCTTTCAAAAGAGCAGAAAAAAATAAGGTGTTTTAAAGACTTCTGGGAGTATTAACCTGAACTTATTTTACTTACTCTTCTTTCCCTTGGCTTTTTCTTTAAATCATTTGCCTATAGGGGTATTAGAAAAAATTCTTCAGCAAGAGTTGTCAAGCACTGCAAGGGGCTGCCCAGGGCAGCCCAGCGGCATTGGCTTGAAATCACCCCAGAGATATTTCCAAGATAAGCAGATGTGGTGCTTATGGGCCTGGCTTGGTTGTGGACCTGGCAGTGCTGGGTGAGTGGCTGGACTTGATGATCATAGATGTCCTTTCCAACCTGAACAATTCTATGATTCTACCTTTGATATATCTAGAAAAAATTCAACTATCAACTACATCTCTATGTTACATTACTTATGACTGATCTATATAAACTCCAGGTTATTTTATACTACCCTATCACTAACTGCAAGTACAGCTCCAGAGCAGCTTCTTTGTTATCTGTAACACAGGACTTCAGGCCCTGACAAGCCAAATCTGAATTTAAAACTTACCCTTAAAGTCAGATTCTATCAGGCAACACATGAGAAAACTAATTTGACTACAATATTTAGGCAAGTGTGCTATTCACTACTTACCACAATGGAATCATTGTGAGTTAGATCAACGACCACAGGATCAGAAGATTCACATGTGAGATCTACTACTTCTTCACCAGCTGAAAAACAAAGTTAGAATCAAGGTCAAAGATTGCAGAGGAGGAAAATTGCCTGCCACTGTGTAACAGCCTAAGATTCAACCATCTCCTGTCCATCTTCTCTTCAGGAATGAGTTCAACATCTCACTCCAGCTTTGCCCTCAGCAACCCACAGAGAGCTTTACCAGCCCTGTCTTCAGCAAGCTGAAATGCAAAAGAGCAGCTAAGCTCCTCACACAATTCTGTCAGATGACAACAGCAACAGACAATTCATCTGACAGGAGAATGCTTATCACACAGAAATATAACATGAATCATATAGGATATAATAGCACTGTGCTGTGCATGTTCCCTTGAGGGATTGGGCACAATTAATGATACAAAGTTTTCCTCATCTTCTTCAAACTTGGGAGTTTGGAAATTTAGTTTGCCACCCTGTGTAGTGGCAGCTGCTCTAAGTCCCATCTTATCTGAACAGACATGCAGATGTTTGAGCAGCTCTTGAGGACTTTTCCTGTGCAACTCATCTATCACTAGTGGCAAATGCATTGTAGCTCAGTAACAAGCCAAACCAGTTTTCAGTAGGCTTGTTATTTAGCCGTACCATAGTGTGTGCCACTAGGCACTTCCTAAAATCATATTTCCCTTCTTCTCCAGTAAACAGCCTAGAAACTGGCAAAAATACATGTTCAGCTGTACCCAAACCCTGCAGAAGCACTTTCTGTTCTTATCACTTCAAAAGAAAGCTTACCACTTTCTTCAAGTTCTATTGGCTCTGCTTCTGAAGCCATTTCAGCAGTAGAAGCCATGAGCCTGCTTCTTTTTCGAGCTTGCCTAGAATTAACTGTTCCTCCACGGCGCTTCCGTTGAGTCTAAGAGAGAACAAAGACTTAACATTTTCTGTGCAAGCAGTATTAACACAGCCCTCAATTTTGCAACACCAATGAAAGCACACAAAGGTACAGAAAACACTCCTGGAATGGCTGCAATAGTCATCAAAAGGTGGGATGGGCTATTCTTACCCGAATCAATTCCAGCAAGGATAAAAACATCAGCCCAGATCCAGATCTCTTACCAGCTGCCTCACCAAGAAAAAGCCTATCATGATGGTTTGCAAATGAGAAACTAGTTCACAGTTTATTGGGTTTTGCTGACATTGTGAGCATTTCTGTACTACTGCTAGCACCTAGAGTGATTAAAAATTTGAATGTACACCAAGATTCAATATACTTATGTTCCTGTGTATTAGCTAGAAACTCTTAAAACAGTTTGCAGAAATACAATGGAACACATGTTTCAAGAATCAGGTTTAGACTGAGAAGCAAAATACTTACTGTGCTCATAGTGTTTCTTGATCTAAAACCACTGAAAAAGAGGTACAAACACCAAAAAAGTAACGGCAAGGAAGCTATAGCTATAATTTCTTTAGATTCCTTTAGGTAGCTCACTGATAAAAACTCCAGGTTTCTGAAGATTAGAGGATTCCAAACCTATGAAAGAGAAGAGAGAAGGTTACCTGTCTGCAATGCTTGTACTCTCCAATCCCCCCTGCTCCCAGATTCCCATTGCTGAACCACCAGTTTCTGCCCAAAGCCAGAGGAGAGGGAAGTCCCCAAGTTCAGTATGTGAGCCTCAGACACCTGCAGCTGGGCCTGAAGCCTCAGTCATTCTCACCCGTGAACTAAACACCTGGAAAAGTGAGTTTGACAGCAAACTACAAGAATATTAACAAATCCCAATGACATTGAACTGAAAAGCAACCGAATGACACTCAAGGCAATGCCTGTGGGCAGGAATCAGTGGGAATTTTGTCATAAACAGCCATCTTCAGAGAATCTAAACTCCAGATGAACAGCTTTCTTCAGCAACCCATCTCCAGATTCCAACAGCTGGGAGCCAAACAGCTTGAGAGGAATTCAAAGCAAGTGAGGCAGACAAATTTCAGTTTCAAAATAGTTGCTGATGTGCAGGAGAATCGGAGCTCCCTGTAGCTGCTCTGTTACCGGTACATGTGCACGCCCAGCTGCCTGCCAAGGGCGAGAGGTCACAAGCATAAAGGGAGCTCTGAGTAACTGACAGGTACTGAAGGGCCCATCCTGAGCCTGCCTGTGCTACAGTTACCACCTGTCCAACACACGGTGGGGCTGGGTGTGAGTGGACATGGTGGAGGCACCAGGAACAGAACAACTCTGTGTCTTGAGGTGACTGTACACCCTGGTATCCCCTGTTGTCTGCTCTGTGCTCAGACACAGAGCAGAGCCTTCAGCACCAAGTTAGAGCTGAGAGAGAGGGGAGAAGTAGTGGAATTATTGTGGTGCCTGTGTTCAAAAACAGAGAAGCATCTGGGTTTCTCCCAGCTTTCTTTCTCTAGAGAGAGAGACAGAGTTGTTCCCTGTTTTTTTAGCTAGCCTCTTGTTCTTTAGCTGAGGCAGTAAGCTTTTTCCTAGGACTATGGCTTCTTCTTCTGGAACTGTTCAGCTTTTCTCCAGTCCAAAACACTGCAACATCACCTGGGAGCCCCCACTACTGAGCCACACCGACAGAAAGGACTCTGAATCTACCATCTCTTCAGAGCAGTGAGAGGTTTCATTATTTAAAATTATTCACTCCTTTTTTTCTTACCTGTGAGCAATCTGATTGTTAAATAAACAGAGTTTTTTCACTTTCTCCAAGGGAATTCCTTTTGAACCTGTGGGGGAGGGGTTGCTGAAATCAGCCTTCTATTAGAGGAGACAGCCTTTCAGGATGTTTCCTCCTAAATTTGTCCAAAACTGGGACACTATTTTAAACAAGAACTGCTGAACTGTCTCCAGAGCTGACTGATTTTTGCCACAAAGACCAGCACACACTCTGTAGCCTACTCCCAGATGGAGAAACATGTGAACACACAGTGGGATGGAACAGCACTGGTAGTCAATCCTAGCCTTCAATTAAAGGAACCTGACTGATCTTTTTTCTGCTTCAACTTACTCCATTTCTTAAATTACTTTCTTAAGAGACCTGTTAACACTGAACTGTGACATTATTTAAAAAACCACCCTTGAGAAAAATGCTTACACTCAATTTGATGCTTATTATGAAGCCCAAAGATGTATTTATGTATTGCTGTAAGCAACACAATACACCACTCATCAATTTTCTCACATTTTTTCATTTTAAAACCAGCACAAAAGGCAAAATGAAAGTCAAGGTGCCTTTTTTTTTTGCCCCCAGTCGAACCACATAGGCCAGACTTAATGCTTAGTGAGTCCATGGGCACAATAGATCTCATTTTCAGAACTATTATGTGAACACCCTCTCCCGATTTTTTTTTTAGACATCTAAACTGACATGTTCAGCTTTCCTGGTAGATAAGAAATAGCCTTATGTTGTCACCTGGGATGTTGAAGACTCAGGCTACCAGAGAAGGCAGACTGACTTCAGTCTCTTGCTGCCTCAATGCAGGACTGACCCATGCAATCATTTCCATAACATTTTGTGTCCAGGTAATGAGAATTCTCTTTTAACACTTCATCCTACTGTTCTTAAGGTCCAGATTTCATTTCACTTGTTCGGAAAGAAAGCTTCTCTGTGTTATCAACATTCTTGGGAAGATACTATTTTACTCACTTTACTGAGTTTCTGGGATAGGAGACAAGAACTTTTTAAACCAGACCATGACTAATGCTGCAATCATACAAAAACCCAACCAAAGAAAAACCAGAAAAACAGTGAGACTGTTCTGTGAGCACATTTGCTATGTGCTATACAAGCTCCTAGTTCAATATGACTATTATTCATGGATTTGGAGGTTTTAGGAGACCATGGGAAGAGAGAGGGGAAGGAGAAGACACAGCACAAGGGATGAGGGATGGAGGCAAGGGAGAGAACCATCCCTAAGCCTTACATATCTGCTCTTTCAAAATAATTGCTTCAAGACAAGTTACTATCTTCACTGACAAGCTACAAATGAAATTAAAAATTACTTAGGTAAGCCAGTTTTCTGCACACAGCAAGAGGATGAACAAGAGTGAGCAACACATGAGGTATATTAAGAAGTTAAGCCATTAGATAATCTGTAAGTTTTATTTCATCAAGAAAGCCAAGACGTTTTCTTTCATTCTCCTCAGATATTGAATTGGAAAAAATACCTGGACATTAAAAAGCTGGGAAATGTTAGTTGGTGCACACATCTGAGAAATATAAAGAAATGAACTTTATATAAGCTTATTTTAAATTACAAGTTGTCAGAACCGTTTTTAAACAGACTCTTTCAGAACAACAATATTGACATATCTGCACAGCTGAATGACAGCAAAAAATAAGCCTATTGTATTCATCAGCAGCACAGGTCTGAATGTAATACTCAGAAGGTTTCACAAGACCTGCTGCTTTTCAAACTTAATACTGAATAAGTGCAATGGTTTGTTAACCAAGTATATTTAGAAAGGTTAAAAATATTGTGGGGAACACCTGTGATGACTCCAAACAAAACTTGCACAGATTCTCTTTGGCTATGAGAGGCTTAAATGCCAAAGAGCTGTAACAGAAGAAAAAATGAAGCCATCCAATTTAAATTTTAAAGTTATGGTGAAAACTGAAGTAACACACAATAGAAGACCTGTTAAGACCGTCCTATCCACTTTAAATACTCATATTCATTCTTTACCCAGACACAAAACCCCAGATTATTTACAGGATAACTGTAATGTTTGTGAACATAGGATTGCTGTGAAATATCTCAGAGGATCTTATGTCAACCCTCAACTGCAGTGGAGGACAGAACCACCTTCTGACATAAGTGGCAGAGCAGCACACTGTTGCTATTTAAATGGTTTAATTTTCAGAATCTTAGAACAATGACAACTGGGTTTCTTTATGATTAATGCAGAGAGTACATATAAGGCACAAATGTTCTGTCTGCCAATGGCTCAATACCTCTTCAGAAGCTGCTTCTGAAGAATTGAGAATAGACAGCCACAGGGAAGCTCATCACTGTAAAACTACCTCAAATCATCACAGATAGGTTGACCAATATCAACATAGCTCATCTCAGAAGAGTGCTGTTTACTAAGAAAACCAAACTGCTGGAATTTATTAAGACTATAGGAAGAGTCTTATGATCCAGTAACATTTTTGTTTTTTAAGAACAAATCTTTTCTGAGGGCTATAGATTTCCACATGTTATTGGCTTACTTGGGAAACCTCAATGAACATCAAGAGCCCTAACATTCTGAAAACAAAGCAGAGTTCACTTTCTTACAGACACCACAGATCAAGTTTAGTAATGTACAGGAACGGGGCATACGCATTGCATGTTAAGAGATACACTCATGTGGAAAAATTGCTCAAAAATCTTCACAACTGCAGGACAACTTAATAATATAGTTTGTTACACAGGTCTGGACAGCCCAAGTTAATGATAAAGCCTATAACGCTCTTCTTCCAGCAGTCACTATGAAACCAACCAGCACCAAGACTCTCAGGAGTTGTTAACACAAAGAATTACTGCAGCAATTTCCCCCCCTCAATCCACAGACATCACTCCCAACTTTAGCTGCAGTTATCTGTGAGATTTCTAGCAAGATGCACACAGACACCAATTTCAAATTCTAAAATTACGACTTTTTAAGAGGCAAAAATACTTTTCTTTGTGTAAAAACCTAGCAGATCAACTTAGCAAGCCAATAAATAGTTTTAACTTGTACAGACTTTTCTATTGCTTCACTGCAGGACAGTACAGTACCAGAAGAGGCCACTCCCCTTCCTATCATCTGCAGAGTTTTGCACATGCAGTCATTGTTCCTAAACAGTGTTGATCTCAGAACAAGGAACATTTCAAAGTCTACAAGTACCAACTTTTCTCTGTACTTGAGAGAAAAGGTCAAGCTATTTAAATTAAGAATGTTTACACTAGGAGTGGTAACTACTGCTATTCATCATTTAAGTATCTTGTTTTTTCCTCTAAAAAAAAGTCAACATTTTCGCTGAGTTAATCAAACATGTTTGAATTACCACTCAAAACCAACTGATTCTTTAAAATACCGAAAACTTTTCTTGCACCACCCTCAAAACGAAGTCTAGGTCTCCCACGTGAATGGAGGCAAATTGTCTGAAGCAAGAGATAAGACATTTTCTCTGTCTCACTAACACAGACAAGACTTAAGTTCATATTTATCTTAAACGTGACAAATACACTGAAGCACCTACTTAAAGAAACCAATAATGTCGATCCAAACATTGGGAATGTGCAAGGCACAGCTGACAACACAATTATATGTTGAATTTGTCAAAACTGAATATCCAAATGATGCCTTACATTTTAATTTTGTATTTTTCAGATCCTGTACTGGATTAGTGTTTAACTCTGAATTTTCGTATAGAGTGTTAGTAAGCTCTCATCACAGTTTGGTCAGAAAAAACAATCCTTCCAGGCCTGAAAACCAAGGTCATCATCACAGCCTCAGGCCCAAAAAGTATAAACAACAGTAAATTGGGGGCAAGTAAACTGGGAGAATGTCACTTCATTACCTGAAGCTGTAATTGAACAATTAACCCCTGATATGCAAATAGACCAAACATATATCTGCCCGAAAAACTCGTGACTGTTCTCCATCTTGCTTGTAGCCTCTGCAAGGCTCTTGCACTGCCCAAGGTGTATCTGTTAAAAGCCTTTAGTAAATACCCACTTTAACTCTGTCTAGCCTCTGTTCTAGGCAGCCAGTCCCAGGCATCACCATGCTTTTAATGCTTCTCACTTCTACCCCAGATGTCTTTTTGCACCCCTAACAACAGGAAACATTGCATCAAAGATGCATCTACATAACAGCATTTTTGTCTTCAGAAGACACACATACCAGGCACAAAGTGCTGGTCTCAATTTTTTTTTTTTTTTTTTGCCACGGAGAACACTAATTTTTCACTCTTTTACACCTTCCTATCCTGTGCTTCCAGTACTTTTAAAGATGCTTTCATTTTCTTAAACTTTAGTGAAAAAAGAAACTGAGTCTGTTATCCAAATTAGGTAAAACGGTCCCATACTAAGAGACCTTGGTGAGAGGCACCATAAAAAGAGTAAAGATGAGAGATAACCAGCGTAGAAACAAAAATACACCAGTCTGCTTGCTTTAAGCAGGCAGTTACACCTAGAGACAAATATGACATGTTCATGAATAACCTAAAAAACCCAAAACAGTTCCAAAACCAGCCAAGAAATCCCTCAAACCCACCCACAGAACAAAACAACACACTGAACCTTTTCATCGGCCGTATGTCCTATTCCAGACATGGCAAAGAAAAATTGATACAGGCCAGAAGTAAAGCTCATTGCTCTTACTTGAACAAGTTTCTCCGAGAGACGCCACAACTCACTTTCAATAATCCCAAAAACAGAATACAGAAAAAAAAATTAAAAAAAAAATAGTTGAGTCTTTCCACATCCTGTAATGAAGTGCAGGTGCGGGCTGAGGTAGGCGAGGAACATTCCCCCCACTCCTGCTGTCACACAAAATGGGAGGGCAGAGCGACAACTTCATGTAGCTCCATCCACCGAGCCCCGGCCGTTCCTCCGGAGAAGAACAGACCCTTCCGGGGAGGCGGGGCAGGACAGCGATAGCCCGGCCGTGCCCGTGCCCGCACCTCGGCCCTGCCGCCCCCGCCGCTCCGGGCAGGGCAGAAGCGACGGGGCCGCCCCGCGAACCGGGCGGTGGCGGAGCCGGCCCCGAGCACCCGGCCGGGCCGGGCCGGGCAGGGCGGACCCGCCACGCGGCTCCCGGCGGGGGCTGCGTGGGAGCCCCTCGGACAGGGCCGCACCCGGGGAAGGGGCTCGGGCACCGTCCTCAGGCCGGAGCGGGGGCGGCGCCGGCCCAGCCCCGCGCACCGGCAGGAACGGCCGCATCTCCTCGGCTCCCCCGACTGCGACCGGGAACTGCCGCTTCCCCTTCCGCTTCCCCCTCCCTTCCCGTCCCCTCCCTCACCTGCCGCCCCGGACCGTCGGGCAAGCGGGAGGGACGGACCCAGCAGCGCCGCTCCCCCCTCCCCCGGCCGAGCCCCCGGCCCGCCGCGCTCACCTCAGAGGCGGCCGGCAGCGGCCCACGGCAGCGCCCGCCCTCGCTCGCTTACCATTGGCTGAGCTGCGGCTCTGCGCTCGCGGAGTGGCCGACGCGCACGTCAATCAGACAGCGGATAGACGGGCGGCCCCACCTCCTCGGCTGCCGCGGGGCGTGCTGGGAGCTGTAGTTCCGCGCGGGCGTGGGGCCTAAGCGGGGTTTAGAGGCCCATTGAGTTCGCTCGCCACCGCTTGGGAAAGATCTCCTGGTCCTCGGGTTCGTTCGGCCCTGACAGACTCTGAAAGGGCGGCCGAAGCCAGACCCTGTTTTTGCTGTGTTCTCCGGAGCTGTTGTACCTGGAGGTGGAGTGTGTGTGAGCTTTGGGGTGGGGTTCCCTATTCCCCCCCCCCGGCTTCTGGAAACGTTCCGCAGTCTCAAAATTGTGGGATCAATTAGGTCGGGAAAGACCTTTGAGATAATCAAATCCAACTGATGACTGAACAATACCATGTCAGCCCCAGTGTTATAAACTGCTCCTGCAGAAGGAGCACTCGATGGAGCTCTGTGGTGGTTACTGCCCCTTGTGACAAGCCAAGTCAGCCCAATGCAGTTCCCTCAGAAACATTGTGCAGCTTTTATACCAAGGGCGAAAACCAACACCAGGCAGACCACCAGGAGTTCCTAAAGACCCTCAAGAGGCCTCTCTGAGGCTCGCTGGGCAAACCCATGCAACTTCATATCTAACACTTCTCTGATTAATATGTACACCACAATATAAGGAAGATATTAAACTAATAGAGGACATGCAAAGGAGGGTGACAAAGATGGTGAAGTGCCTTGAGGAGAAGCTGTGTGAGGAGCTGCTGAAGGCACTTGGTCTGTTCAGCCTGGGGAAGAGGAGCCTGAGAAGACAGAGACCTCCTTGCAGTTACAAATTCCTCATGAGGGGAAGAAGAGGAACAGAAACTGATCCCTGCTCTGTGGTGAGTGACAGGCCCCAAGGGAATGGTCTGAAGTTGTGTCAGGGAGGTTTAAGTTGAATATTAGAAAAAGGTTCTTCACCCAGGGGATGGCTGGGCAGTGGAACAGGGAAGTGATCACAGCACCAGCCTGACAGAGTTCAAGGAGTGTTTGCACCACGCTCTCGGGACAAGCACATGATGTGATTCCTGGGGAAGGTGCTGTGCAGGGCCAGGAAGTGAGCTCAATGATCCTTGTGGGTCCCTTCCAACTCAGCACATTCTGTGATTCTGTGATCTCTGGCTAAGAAACACATATATCATCTTCAGGCAGGCATTAGGCCAAGTTACTCCCTGTGCATCTGGTGTAGTACTAAAGTAACGCCTGCTTCTTTGCACTGTATTGGTGTTAAGGAGTTTTATTCTCCATTTTCACTGACAATACCATGGCCATATCCAGTCTTCCCTTAAACACCCCCAGGGATGGTGACTCCACCACCTCCCTGGACAGTTCATTCCAATATCAAATCACCCTTTCTGTGAAAAAAATATTTTTCTCAGTGTGTTTCCAAAAGACTGAGAAAAATTCATCAGAGCCATCAGTGTGGGAGATAGTTACCTCTTGCCCATGGAATAATCACTCCAGATCCAATGTCTAACTCATAACAATTGCAGAGGTGTTTCAAGGCCCTCACCTCACTATCAAAAAGGGGTTTCTCCAACAGTTTTACCTTAGCACAATAAGCAGCTGTCCTTTTCTGGGTTTATTGCCCTGTGCCTGGCAATTTGGCTGTTTATAGATGAACTAGTAGCTTCCCCTAGTGACTTGTATTCCCTTCTCCTCCTCTGGGAGAGGAGTGCTGGAGATTTGTACTGGGTATTTTTTTCCCTGTCATGCCAAAATAATCATTTCTGTGTCTTTAATTTAATTCAAATAATAAAACACCTATGTTCTCTAGGGCAGTTTGGATTACTTGGTATGGCAGTCACTGACTGTGAGCTTTCCCTTGTTCCTGAGGCTGATGTGGAAGATGCCAAATGCCACCAGCAGTGACGGTGGTACCTGAGTGGGTGGCACCCTGTGTCCAGTGCCTGTCACATGGCAAAACCCCTTGGTCTTCCTCAGCTAATCTGGGCTTTGTTATACCTCCTTCACCTCCTTAGTGGCATGTGAAAACTTCTGTGGTGTCCTGGTTTAGGGCAAATTTGGGAGAAAACCTCCAAAAAGGGGCCCCTCCAGAAAGCAAACCCACACGGCTCCTCCCTCCAACCAGTTCAGGAAGGATCCCTTGGAGAGAAGTGGAAAGAACCTGTTTATTTAACAGGTACAGCACCCCCAGCACACAAAATGAACAATACCAGATGACACCACTCTTTCACTGCTCTGAAAAAGATAACAAATTCAGAAAGTCTCTCTTGGGGGTGGTCGCTCTGTTCTCAGTCCCTCCGGTGCTGGGGCAGCTGCTGCAGCCACAAGGTGCAAACTTCGATGTCCCCAGGCCCCAGTCCGGAGCAGGCTCAAGTAGTTCCAAAAAAGGGAAAGGAAAAACAGTCCAGGGAAAATTCAGACTGCTTAGCTAAACTAACTAATGAGCAGAAGCAAAAAACAAGATCAATGCAGGAGCAAGAGCAAGAGCAAAACAAAAAGCCAAGCAAAAAGCACAAGCAGCACTATGTACTGCCCTGTCTCTGTGTCCTGCCAGCCGCGGGGGAGCGGCTGATAAGAAACCAAACCAAACCAAACCAAACCAAACCAAACCAAAACTTTGACTCTTCAGAGGCACTCTTGAAGGCACAGAACATAATATCCAGCATAAACAGAACACATGCATGGGGATACAAACATCATAACTTCACCCTAGGACATGTGGTCTGGCTGCTTGTGCTGAAATGAGAGCTCTCTGAATGTGCAGCTTCCAGCACTAGAAATGTTTCCTTATGAGTCTGTCACTGTGATCAGACAGGTGCAGCCTCTGATTTTGTTACTCTGTTTTGATGGATGATTTCAGAGTCAGCCTTGTTCACTCAGGCTCCTCTTCTTGGCTGCAAATGGCGTAACAAATGTGTAAATGAGTGAATCATGAATTATTCATCACCTGCGTTTCCGTGAAGCAAGTGCAGAGGCGTTGCTCCCTCGGTTATCTGTGTGTGGCTGCTGCAGGTGGTGCATGGTCCCTGCCACAGGCACCAGCTGAGGCAGCAAGTCTCAGTGAGCTGGGTGTCTTCGCAGCTCACCTGGCTCCAGTGCCACTGCAGCTGCTTTTGTAACACAAGGCTAACAAGTCCCACCAGACCTCTGATTGCTCTGCATTGCTCACCTCAGGTTTCCATGTACCACACAGGAATACTAGGAAATGTGCTCCAGGAACCAGGGCAGAGTGGTTCTGGAGAGGATCTGCTGTGTTCAGCATCAAGTTATACACATTTGTCAGGAGCAAGCTGGTATTTTTATGTTATTCTGTGTATTCTGTTGCAAGGCCTGCCATCACTGAAAAATCAATAGACTATATTGATACAAAAATACCAATATAGGAACATATTTGTATTTTCTTCAAAAGATATTCTTTTACATTCCTCCAAATGTTGATTCTGTAGATGACTTTATGCATCAGATCCCAAAGTAGTAACAGGGCTATTTGTGATCTCTGAAGGCAAAAATTCCACAGCTGGATTACTGAGATTCTTCAATTCCTCAGTCCTTTCATTTGAGAGCAAAGAAAATATAGAGAAGGAAATAATTCTGAACCAGCTTGATTGCAATTCAAGAAGAATTTTGAAAACTTGGTCCAAAATCACAGGGGAAGAAGCCTGCAGTGTGATGGGGATTTGAAATTTCCACTATCTCAATATCTGCTTAATGATACCTTTTTTTTTTTTTTTTTTAGAATTCTTATGAAAAGGTTTGAGAACTGTTCAGCCATGCAATATCCTAGAGCATGAGTGTCAGTTGTTAATTGCTGGCTTCTGGAAAATCAAGGTGTTAAGAGTCACCAGTTAGCTTTGTTGCTCTGGAATGCAGTGCAAAAGAATGCTGAAAAACCACAAAGGAAGACTTTGTGGAAACTCCCTGCCACCAAGGGTATGTAATTTAAAGATATACAATACTGTACTAGACATGGTATCATGGTTCCCTTTTCTATGTAGTTTTACTTCTATGATTCCTTCTTTCACTCTCCTGTGTTCCTTAACTCTTGCTCTGGAGCTTGAGCCCTACCTGCATTGCCTTTGTGGACTACTGGAGCATTTACTTGGAGTGAAAAAAAAGCAGATTTTATCAGCTTGTGGGTTGTGGAAGTGATTTTCACAGCTAGGTGGCAATAAAAGAATTCCATTAAACCTCCTTCAGTAAAAAGGGAGAAATGCAATGTTGTGAGAGCATTAGAAGCAGCTGCCTTACTCTAACGTCAGTGACAGTCTCCTTCAATTTAAATATTTGCAATAGCCATAATTAAACACTTAGTAACTGGCATTGAGTTAAAATAGAAATACCTTACATAGTCCTAATGCTGGGCAGATTTTAATTTTGATTTATATCCTCCTTGGCTTTGTGTCTGGATAAGTTTTGTGATTTAAAAGCTGTTTTACACAGTATAGAAATTGTCAGAGGGCAAATTATCTTCCAGGTGAGTAACAGAATTTTTACTTTTTTTCTGGAAGCAGCTCCCTAAAGAGATCAATGTTATGTTCTCCTTTTACTGTTTTAAGACTGAAGAAATTTATGTCTGCAAATAGAGGAATGGCCTGGCTGGGTCACTGAATCCAGACTCTGACTTCTGGAGGCTTTCACATCCTCTAAACCTTCTAAACAGTTTTTCCCTCATCCTCTAAAACAGTGTTGAAACTGGCAATCCTCTTACATAGTTACTGTCGTGTAAAACGACAGTAACTTGGGCTGATCATGCCTTCTGAAAAGATGCATAATGTAAACAAATATTTTCTGAAGTTTGCCCTCATTTTTATTATTTTGGAAAAATGAGTGTAGCAAACCATTGCATAGTGTACAAACCAGAAATACAGGTCCTGACATTCTTACACAGATATTTGCCATTCTGCTGGGGTTGAGTTCAGATGACAAAGTTTCAGTTTCTTAAAGCTTTTGATTCTAGCAGAAGAAATCATTATATAATTAATCATTTTATCATTATAAAAGAACATAAAAATTAAATGGTATTACAACCCCCCACACCTTTTTATTCTTTGTGCCTGTAAGACCCACATTTTTCTAATCACACTGTAAAGGTGAAATAAGAATAAAACTCAACCTTGTAGTAAATAGGTACACTGGGATATTTCCAGCAGGCCTGAATTTGTTCCAAATGTATTTTATTTTAGATCAGAGCGCAGTATACAGGATTTGGCTCCAGTTCTTGCTGCTGCAATGAGCTCCCTTTTCTGAACTGCCTCTCTGTCCATAAAGCCATGCTGAAGCATTCTGAATTGTCTTTCCCGACTCTCTTCCAGTTCTTTCCAATGGTTCCTTTGAAAAGAATCCTGCAGGAAAAACAGAGATGATCAGACTGCAGGTGATACAGTGGTTCTCTTTAGCAAATGCACTAAACTTCTATTTGATAATCCTGCTGGCTGACAACACTGTTTGCGCACATGATTGGGAAACTTGTTAGCATCAAGCTTGGCATGATGAACAGAAAAGCAAGCAGAGTGAGTTGCCCAGTTTAAGGTGACTTAAACACTGCTGCAACTCTCCACAAAACCATGGGAATGATAAACTGTAACATGCCTTGGTGGGAGAGGGGTGAGCATCCCAGTATGGCATGATAGGATGTGTGTGATAGGAAGCTGGGAAAGACAAGAGGTGGAGATGGGGTAAGATGCTGTCTTGGTGGGATGAGTGTGTGGTGGTAAGAGTGGGAAGGCAGGTGTTGAATGGATGAGTCCTGCTCTGTGACAGCAGAATGTGTGAAAAGAAGGTGAGGTCAAGGCCAGGCTGGAGAAACGGTGCCTAGGCAGGGGGCAGGGTGTTGTTATTGGCAGCCATGAATGGCACCATCTGCCTCTGCCCCCTTGCCAGTGCTGGCACTTGAGCAGAGGTCTGTGAACAGCAGGTCTATTGCAGATCTTTTCTCCTTATGTAATAACCAGACCTTGCTTGACACAATTCTGGTTTTCTGGGGGCTAATCTTCAAGAGTCCTTCTTGCTTTTTACGCTCCATTGTTCTTTCTACAATCTTCTTCTGCAGGTTTAAAATGCGTTCATCTTTCATGGGCCTTTCAACAGGCTGGGACTTTTTCGTTTCTTCTTGCCTGAAAAGTCAAAAAGAAACAATGAGAAGGTAAAATATTATCATCCCACAGAATAAGTCCATCTGAGCACACATTACCTTGGTAATAATGAATTTGCTCTTGCTTCTGAGAACCAGTTAGACTCAAAAGAGATTTAAATCATATAAACATAACTTGCATGCGGTACTCACATTTGCCTCTTGTTGTTTACAGAACAGCATTACTAAACCACATCAAATAATTTTTTCCCACAGGATGCCATGATGACAATATCTTAAGTATTCAAGCCTGACATGAAATTCTTTAGAAAAAAATGTGCAAATGAGATAATACTACAGCTCTTTGCTTGTGTGAACAATGGAGTTTGCCTTATATGATCATTAGTATTCATCTTGATTGCTGTATTCCTTGGCAAATAAAATATATTTTTTTCTGTGTAATCCCAATGCCCAGATACAGAATCAATGGAATGGTGATGTATTAATTAAGGTTAGTTGCTCTGTGTGAGCATAAATTGATATCAGCATGTGCAGCCTAAAAGTAAGGCATACCAGAGACATTATTGGATACTCTTCCTTTCCATCCCCTTCTATTGTAGCCAATTTTCTGTCCTCTGGAATTTCCATTTCATCTGGTTTTACATACTTTCACCCAATTGGCCCAATTTACTCACAACTTCTCCATGTAAGTTACACCATGTTACAGAGTGACAACTTTCTCTGTTATTCAATATTGCCCTCGAATTTAGCTTAGTAAGATCAAATTGTAGAGTTAATATTATGTCATGAGCAGCTATATGATTCTCTGGCTAAATTCAGAGCTAAAGGAAGTGTCAGATCTTCCAAGGAATATACACAATTGTATAGCCATGTTAGATCTGCTAGGAGCAGCTGGCAAAGGATAGTTTTATAAAATGTCTTTTTATGTTGCAGTGGTGCAACGTGGCAATTGCTTTTATTGGAAACCAAATAAACACTCCAAATGACCCAGGTCAGAGTGCACTGGGGCACTGTCTACTGATTCTGTAGCTCTCATTCTGTCAGTGGCAGGACTAGTTTTACAGACAAGTTGCCTTTTGAAAAGAAATGTTTTACAACTGAACTCTTTCCTTATATCTTGGGTGGTTTCAGTATAAGACTTCTCAAGAAGCTGGCAGATGGGGAAGAAGGAAGAACTACCTTCTGATGCTAAACCCACCAATTTGCCTTTAAAAAGTGTCTGTATCAAGGATGCAAGGATCCAAACACTTCTTTCATCTTGGGAGAGATGGCTTTTGCCTGCCTTGTTAGCTTTATCTCTGCTTTAGGAAACTCTCTGTGATAACAAGTTTTCTTCAGTGCAGCCATTCCAGAATAGAGGTCCCCAAATCCTTAGGAACTGGATGAAGGGGAAATATGACCTGTGTCACATTCTGAAATGTGACTGTGAACTCCAAGTAAGGGACACAGTTAAGCTTGGCTTCTCATTTCCAATTACTTTTCCTGAACTCCTCTGCTCCGTGTGTCATGCTATCTGGTTGGGATAATGTTTCCTTATCCTCTTTAAGATTGTGATATACTCTGCTACACTGAGATTAATTTTTAACACTATATTGTAAATCTAAAAATTGTATGCTATCACTTGATTGAGGACATGGTTTATTTCTATTTGCACTGTATGAAGGCATTGCATTCCAAAGGATAAAGGAGAATATAACAGTATAGTTTTAAGTAAAGACTTGATGAGTAAATCTTGTCCATGAGAATAAACAACAAAATCCTTCCTTACATGCAAATCCAGATCCTTGTAAATACAAGTAAAGGAAATATAGCAAGAGGTTTAACATCAGGAAGCAGCAGCAGCTGCTTCTATATTAACATTGTAAATAGTTGCTTATTTCCAGAGTAATATTCATTCCTCTTCTAAATGTAGTCTTGTGCCAGTCATCTACACTATTCCAAAAAGCTGCCAATCCCATAGATTTTCAGATGCCACACCATATCATAACAGAAACTCCAAGAGAGGAAGGAATGGAAAAAAAAATCTGGTTTTCTGTCATCAGTTGAGAATTTTGAGGGCTCAGGATAGAAAAACCTCATATGATCTCTGTCACCTCATATCATGAATTTCCTAAGGAAGTAAGGTAACAGCCAGTCAGAATGGGCTAGTACACAGAAAAATCCTCTCCAGATCAATAGAAAATTATGTGATAATTTATGAAAATCCTTCTCAGCTATTTAAAAAATGGGAAATTTGAAGATTTGCACAGAGGTTTCCTCCTATAATCTATATTTGGCTCTTCATTTACATTTTCAAACTCCAGCTTTCCATCAAAAGTATAAAGAGATAGATGTATGTAAGAGCTGTAGTCAGCTCTTAACTGACTCAATACTTGTAGGACTTGAGTTCACCTTACAAAAAGGAGTCTTGTGCAAAACACAAATATTTTTTTTAAACAGAATTGTTTATAGTGCAAATAACAATATTAAAAAAAGTTTCTTGTAGCCTCAGTGAGTATGGCTGTCTATACTTCACAGTACCTTGCCTTTTTCGGTCCTACACCATATAATTCCAAGTTACTGCAGTTAGCAAAGTGGATGTGTCTAATTGTTAACAATTCACTGATAAGGCAGTCTCTATTTTGACATTTAAGAACACTACACTATTAGACTGATTATTGTTTTGTACTAATGTGAGTGATTTAAGCACTCAAAATCTGGCTCCCTTCCAAAAAAAATAACTTATTAAGCCCCTAATTTTAGGTGGGGAAATGATTGTTATTCATAACAGTGTTTTCTTCACATGAAATAAAAATTTTGAAGTTGCATAATCAAAGTTCTGTCACTGAATCTGAGAATGAATGGCTGAGTCTAGAAGGGACCTCTGGGGGTCATTTTGACCACCCCATCTGCTTAAGCAGAGCCACCTTGAGCTGCATGCCCTGGTCTGTGTCCAGATGGCTTTTGAACACCTCCAAGGATGGAGACTCCACCACCTCTCTGGACAATCTGTGCCAATGCTTGGTCATCTCCACAGTAAAAAGTGTTTCCTGATACTCCTCTTGTCCCTTCAGTGGTGACCATTGAGAAAAGCCTGGCTTTTTTTTACAGCTTCTCTTCACATTTCTCATTTCTCATCCTTCATTACTGATGAATTTCCCCCTTTTGTTTCAATGATGATGAGTCCTTCACTACCTCCTCCCCCTTTCCCTCCATTTCCTGCTCTGGCTGCCTTCACACTATGCCCACCCTTCCCCACCTCAGACCAAGAGAAGGGGGTTACCTTTGTCTCAGTGTGTGTGGTTGATGCCCCTTGTCAGGGAGGGATTTGAGCCCTGGCAGTGGCAGGCAGAGAAAGGATTGCTCTGCCATCTTGGCAAACACACCATCATTTGTAATGCAGTGCTGGGAGCCCAGCATGCCACAGCATTACCACAGTGTGAGATGGGGATCCAGGGAATTCTTGACTTGGTGGCAATCTGTACATCTTCCTCACACACAGGGAACTCAGGGAGGATCAGTCCTGCTCTCTTCTGACAGCTTTGAACCATGTGAAGGGTGAGAGCTTGCAGTCCCAAACCTCGAGTCCAGCACAAAGTAACTCTGCCCCCAAACCACAGAAAATGTGGATGGAGGGAGCCTCAGAGCAACTGGTTTGAACTACTGTGTGACCCTTAGGGCATCAGATTGATTGCAGTAATACATGTCCCTCACTAGAAGGAAAGGGAGTTGTATCTCAAGTACACAGGCATGTCATGTGAGCACATTAGCATGTATTCAAACACACACAACTCTGCTGGTGCTTGAGTTTGAAGGCTGAGAGCAGAATTGCTTGTCCACTTCAAATGACAGTGCTGATTTTCAAACTGTGTGAAATTCTAGCAATTAAAGGGATGTCCAGTATATGTACCATCCTGCAAGCACTCACAAAGCCATTGCTGTGATAGATGTCACAGCTTGCAGTCTATTAAAGGCCAATGTCTCTGTAATTTTACATGTTCCATTTCCTATTTTGTTTAATATAGCTCATTATATGCTTGCACAACGTGCTTCTTTTGTGTTGATGTATGACTGTGAATGTTGTTGAAAGGAACCTGCTTGGTAGGGACCTGATTAAACTCCAGCTGTCACTAAAGCAGGTGTTTAGCATAGTTTAGCTGCCATACTTTAGCTGATTAGTAGTAGCCTTCAACATAATGAAATTTAGGATGTAACACATAATTTTATATTGATGCATAAGGCTAACTTCTGAGGACCATTGGTAAGATCTGCTATTCTATCCCTATAATGATGAATCAATTCTGTAAACATAAAAATTAGCTTTTTACACCTCCTGTGCAGCATATGAGTAATAGAACCCAAACAATTAATCACTCACACTGGTTTGAGAGGTATTTCAGGAATCAAGGTCTGCAGTTAAGGTTTAATACACAAAGCCCATAGTTTCTATTGAGAGAAATAAAAACTGCATGAAAGTGTCTAGCATTTGTAAGTGCCATGGCCAGCATGCCATATTTCTGTATTAACAAAAATAACACCAGAGATTTGGATTCTGTATGAAAATGCATGAAATACACTTCCAAAGAATGACATTTTTGGTGTACTATGATGATGCCTTTTTATAGGAATTACTTCCAACATATACATAAATCGTATACATACATAAATTCCTAGGAACCATGAAAGGAAAATGCCTTCTAACATCTATAATGAAACATTATATTTCTTTATTTAGAAAGCAGATAGGGCTCCATTAAAATTACTGTATAACTTATCAAGAATCTGACCAGACTGACTGATTGAGTCAGAGGCTTGAAATTTAGTGTATAATTTAATTTGGATTCTACTATCTTTGGCATGTTGATCTGTTCTAAAAAGCATTTCAAATGACAGAACAAAAAGTTAATTTAAAGCTTCTCATTCAAGCACAGCTTATTTTAGGATCAGAACAGTTTTAGTTCTGAATTAAGCCAAAGAATCTAGTTTAAAGGAACCCGGCCCTATGGAAAATTCACAGATTGCACATCTAGAACAGATGATTCTTTAAGCAGGTACCAGTGAAACAGGTTTTATGTAATACACAAGTTCTTAATGCTTAGTTTGCCTCTCTAGTGGAAAGCAGTGGCTTGAGTTATTCCCACAGGCTTTCACAATACTGAGTGTTTAGCAATGAGAGTATATTTCCAGCTCCAACTCCATTTTAGGTTGTTAAGTCTTAAAATCTTTTCTTGATACATGCCATAGAAAAGAAGGTCACTGCTCTGTGGAGTCAATCCACTGCAGCTGCAGTTATTGATTCATTAAATACATTAAACTATCTTCTCAAGCACTAACATAGTAAAACCCCAGTCTTTGGAGACTGGCTATCAGCAACAAACCAAATTACAGCTGAGAAGAGTGAAAACTAAAGGAATACATCAATACTGCCTTCTGTAACTGAGGTGTAGAATTGGATGATAAATGATTAACATGAATTGAACTCTAAGAAGCCACCTCTGGCAATAAATGTGAATCTAAGACATGTCTAAAAACACGTGTTTATAGCCTTATAGAATATGCCTTCTGAATGTCAGCTTGAACATCAGTTTGCAATATAAATATAGCAAGACAAGGACTTATTTTTCAAAGACACAAAAGGGAAAAGATAAAAGACAATTTGAAAGGAAAGAGTGGCAAATATTTAAGATACAGTAAAAATGGTGTAAGAGTAAGAGGTGTGCCATGTTGTATACTTTTACACAGGCTTTCTTCCTGCTCAGCTTTATTTGTAAATAGCATTAACTTAGATTTTGAAACCCTTGTGGAAGGGACCTTTCTTCTGCGTATGTGAAGCATCTGTGATGATTATGTATCCTTTATGACAATGATTAATAAATTTGATAATGAATAATAAATATTAGTCATGAATGCAGAATTTGCTCAGCCTGTAAGCAAAGAACTTCTTTTTGATCTAGTGCTATAATGTATTTAATTTATAGCTCATTATTGCTATTAAAAAATCTTCCTAAAATATTTTTAACTTCTCGAATAAGACCTTCCTTTTAACATTACAGATGAAATTCAAGGAAGAAAAATACAGCTCCAATATTGGTTTGGATGAGAATGAGAAACAACTTTAAGTGTCAACATCAAATTAGTTCTGATTAGCTGAAAAGGAACAGAAGAAAGGCAAAACTTCTTGCTAAATTTCTATTATTGGCTCTGAATCCTGGGGCAATACTGTCAACACTAGCCTATGGAATGTCTTCAACCATGAATGATGAAAAAGATTTGTTAAATCTGATGAAAATTATTTTCAAGAATTAAAAGGAAATCCTGGCCCCAGTGTAATCCTTGACAAAAGTACAGAAGGCCTGTATTTTGCTCTCTACTTGTTCTTCTCCTCAAGGGCTGGCAAAATATTAACAAAGTTGCAATGTCTTAAATGTCACATGCTGTTTTATACTGACTTGAAAGCAGCTGCTCGTTCAAGTTCTGCTCTGAATTGGGAAATCTGGTCCAGTTTGTCTAGAATAAGTTGTTCCTTAGCTTGTTTTTCATGAATTATCTGATCTCTCTTCTCTTCCTCTGCTGCCTTCTGTGCTTCCTTGAGTAGGGCAAGGCGTTCACGTAGTTCCACTACTGACATTTCACCAAATAAACCATGGCCACCAGTCTAGAGAACACAAAATATAGCTTTAAATAACACTGTAAATACCAAGGGGAGAGTAAATGAGTAAAACCAGAGTATTTTGATTGTGTTCCAATTCACGCTGAATATATTCTGATTTCCAGAAATATAGGAATGGTCCTAAACTAACTGGTATTTAAAAACTGGTTTTAAAATCCAGAGTATATCTTTCATAAAATATTTTAAGAAAAAGCAGAGAAATATGTAGAGGATTAATCATAGATACAATATATTTGCTCTCAAAATCTACTTGACTTTTAGTTTTAATTAGACTTTTGAATTTTTAAAATGTGTAAAACTAATTTTTTTAATGTGTGAAACCAGAACAGACTTTACACTAAAAATATACATTTTTTGTATTTATCTATTTCCAAAGTATGCATTTGATCTATAATGGTATATACTGTTTTTATCTGAAATTATTAGGACTAAACAATGCTTCATACCCAGAAAATTCAGATCCTATTGCCCAAATTTGAAATATTTGAACCTGAATGTTTAATGATGGCTTTTTAATAGCCACTTTGCAATGTGAGTGATAATGAGATGCTGAGATCTAAAGTGAGACTTCTACACTTTAGTTTGCAAACAAAGATGGATCATTTCCAAACAGCTTGGTGAAGGCTTTCAGTTTTAGGCCCTTGCTCTTATATATACTTTTCCTTTCTTTTAAGTCCACCATTAAACTTGAAATGACCATAGAGTTGTATTCACAGGACGTGAAAGGGAAATGTTTTGCAACAGGTACATATCTCTATATCTATCTATCTATCTATCTCTCTCAGTGGTAGTGTTTGAGCATGACAAGGAGACATCAAACATGTCTAGGAAAGAGAATTTGCTTGAGGCATAGAGTGGTAGAAGCTGAATGTTTTGAGTGTCTGCATTTCAAAAATGCTTAGTGAAGCCAGTGAAGTAGTTCCTAAAATAAGAAAAGTTCTATAGTCACACAGTAGATACTGCTGTATTCAAGGAACTAAAGTACCATGAAGGGAAGAACTGGTACTTTAAAAATTAGGAGAATAAATGGGAATTTTATGGACAAATACTTAATTGCACTAAGCCTGAAAAAGGCCTTTTGTAGAAAGGAAACCAGGGCAAGCTATCACCAAAAGTGTGCCAATTCACTAGAGTGCTACTGTAATAGTCAGTATGATGGAACAGTGAATCTGTGATACAGATTCACAGAACAATTTAACAATTTAAGTTGGAAGGGACCTTAAAGACCAGTCCAAAAGCCCTGCCATGGCCAAGAACATCCTCCTGATCAGGCTACTTCAAGCCCCATCCAGCCCAGCCTTGAACACTTCCAGGGAAGGGGCATCCACAACTTCTCTGGGCAACCTGTGCCAGTGGTTCATCACACTCGTTGTAAAAAATGTATTTCTTATGTCCAATCTGCTAATCTGCTTCTGATTAAGTTAACAAATAAAATAAGAGATTCCTGGATGCTGTTGTGCATCAACAGCAAGTCCAAGAAGTTTGAGATACAGTTAATACAGTTATTATAAATTATAGACTTACACAAGTTATTTACACAGAATTGTAACAGCTCAGAAGGTTTTGGGTTCTCTTGACAATCTCTTTCATATACCTCAATGTTGACAGTTTTGAAAGCAAAGGAAATTAATCTTGTTAATAATTACCATGGCCATCACTACTGCAATATAACTAAGTGTACATGAGTCCAAACTTTGTGTTGATTCAGTTCTTACCCTGACAAATCTTTGAACTTGTGAAGGATGCACGGAACATCTTGTAATCACTGTCCAGACTATTTTTGTAAGATATTGGGAAACTCAGATCCCATTGGCAAAATTCAAAGAAGGTTTAAGAGGACTAAGATTTCACTTGCCATCAGAATATTCTTCTTGATAAAATTTTCATTTTATAGACTTAGTCAATGTCCCATTTCATAGCTAACTTTTGTCATGCAATATGACAAAATACAACATGTATGAGGTCACTTTGTACTTCATCCATCCAGACTGTGATATATCTGCACTACACAATCCCTCTGAATGTGTGAAACACATACAGTACACATTTATGTAAAAACTGTAGTTTTTCCTTTTGAGTTTACCTCTGTTAAATCAACAAACTTGTGTCTGATGCTAGGTGTAGACTCAATAGCTCGTATTTGTTGAATGAGTTCATATCTTTTCCTGTTCTTCTCCTCCTGTTCTTCTAAAGCTTGCCGGAGGAGTTCTCCAGTTTCTTCACAAACCTGCTGAACTGAAAGATAAGAATTAATCTCAGTTAGCTGTTTGCCTATTTTAACAAGTAGTCCATCTGGAGGAAAATTCATATGCATTAATGAATAATGATAATAATACTGATCTAAAGGTACTTGAGGGAACAGTCTGGTATTGGTGGGAGGAATCATTAAAGAAACAAATGAGTACTTCCCACCTCCACCATCTATCCTTCTATTCAGCACATAAATGTACTATATACATACAGAGACACTTTGAATTACTGCTTTGTAATTTCTGCTCTCATTTGTACATACTGTTTTATTACTTAATAAAGGATATTATAAAATAGAAAATATTCATAGTCTTCCAAGCTATGTATATCCTAGAAATGACTGAATTGCAAAGGCTGGTAGGCTCTGCTAGTCCATTCTGGAGTGACGAACACTCTTTGCCTGCCTCAATCCTTATGAGTACAAGTATGGAGATACACAAGCAGAGAAGTCTGCATTTGACAAAAAAAGTAGAGTCATTTATACGTGTTACTTTTAGCTGGAAGGGAAGCTGGCTGCAGAACATTCGTGATGTATATCTCCTGTTTAAACTAAGAGTAATTCCAATGACCAGTAGCTTAGAATTTCTGATCTGTCCATTGCCAACTGATTCCTGAATTCACATTCATACATTCATGGGAATGTATAGCCTGGATCTTTCCCTCAGTTTCACTTTCCCTTCTGTAAATATTGTAATTGGCCTACTAAAAGAAATATGAAGTAATTTGGGGATATTTAGCATCACCTCTCATTTTTTCTGGCAATATATATACCTATCTGTTGTTTGTATTCCTGGATCTTTTCTTTTACTTGCTTTACATTCTTGTGTCCTTCCATGACCTGTTCCACCAGCTCTTTCATTTCTTTCTGCTCCTGTAGACGTTTCTCTGCATACAGGTGCATCAACTCTGCTTTCTAAATCACAAACAAACAGGTGAACACAACTCCTGATAAGCCTCAAATCATTGAAACAGGGTAAGGAAAATTACCCTGTTTCATTACCCTGATTCAAACTATTACATCATCCACAAAAGTAGAAAAGGACAGTGGGGACAAGAAAGAGTCACGGATTTAAGCTCCCCTCTCTGTGTTTTATTTACACACTACTGCCCTGCATGACATTTGTACTGCTGCTTTCCATAATTCCCTCCTACATGTTTCCAAGAGCAGACAGAAGGAGTAATTTCTGGATCTGGTTGTGAGATAGCAACAAGTGTGCTAATCTAATATACTGCTAGTTGTGTGCCTGCAGGAACTTCTTGGGCCCAAGTCACAGCTCTGTAATGTCTAGTCCACTTTTGGGTACCATGTTCCTTTCTTTGTCAGAGGAAAGGAAGAAGGAGCAGGAAAATTGATTTTCTCGGACTAGATTCCTTGCTGCTCTTCCTGTTTTAGATGGAAGAGCAGAGTTTTAAAAGAAGCCGGTCAGCACAACAGCTGAACATTGGAGAATGTCTGCACGTGGATGACATGCTCTGCTTGTTTACAAGCAAAGGGAGCTATGTGGAATTGGTTGGGTTAGAGCAAGTCTTACTTGCACATCCCCAAATCTATTCATTTTGGGACATTTCTGCTAGCAAATAAAACACATATGCTCTGAAGTGGAAGTGAATATAGCAATTTCAATACTTTTGGAATGAGGATGAGCAATTATACTACGTTCAGTTGTACACTAGGGTTCACTTTAAGTTCTTGCTATAGTCTTTCTAAACAAACATGAAGACTCAATGCCAAAAAAGATTGAAAGGTATTATAGGACAGAAAAGGAACTCATTAGGCAAATTTTCCTTTTATAGCATGGTCTTTATGAAAATTTTGTACATTTGTGGTTTCATTTTATGTTGCTGAGACATTGCACTGACATTTGTGAGATAGTCAAAAGACAGGTACTAGCCTACAGGGCATAGCAACAAACTGGAGAAATAAAAAAGAATATGGTGGTGGCTATGAAAAGTTTCAAATCTGTAGTATTTGGTGATTCTTGATCACCTGTTTAGTTTACAAGAAGAGCACTGGGAAAATGTAATGTGAGTTGTGAAAATAACAAAAAGATCTAGCAATGATTTTGAGAAACTGTGATTTGCCAGATTGAAAACAGTGTGAAAATATTTCTTGGCATAAATATGCAGTTTTCCATACAGATGGATCCAAAGAGGGTTGTCTGTCTGAATTTTTACCTAAGAGAAATCTGAATGTGTCAGATAGTATGAAGTAAATTGAATTATATCAGTTTAAGAAAACAAATACTTTCATATTTGTGGCTCTCATTTTGACAAGAAATCAGTTATATATTGTTGATTTCAATGCTAATGGTGCTTAGTATCTCAGTATCTGTTTAAAAAGTATTTGCATAATGACAGAATATAGGGGAGCATTCTTTGACCTTCTGCTTTTATTCAATTTACTTCATAAGTGTTAATCAAATTTTAAAAAACACTTGTAAAAAGTACTTTCATGTACAGCATTGCTGTATCTGGAAGTTAGAGCCCTCTTTTTCCCTTTGCAGACTTCAGTGAGTAAAGACACTGCATAGAATTTTACACCTCTAATAGCAGGTATCATCTGTGCTATGATTTGCACAGATTGGAAATCAGCAAAATATGAGCCTCCCTGTATGTATTACCTCTTCTCTCAATAGATCAGCTTTCTTCTTATTTTCTTGGATTACATTCTGATGGGCTAGAACTGCCTCTTCATAACTCAGTTTTCCTTGAAGCCTCCTACACTCTATTTCAGCCAGTTGATCTTCCACATCTTTTCCACGCATCTGTTTCTGCCATTCCAAGAATTCAGATGAGTCTCCAGCCCCTTGTTGCAAATTTTCAACTCTGCAAGAGAGAAAAAAGGAGAACAGTATTTCAGGAATCTGGCTTTGTAGCCCTGCCTTGGTTTGTAAAGCATTTCCATAGCCTTTGATAGAAAGTGTTTGATCTCTGCAGAGGAAAAAAGGCAGTAATCACAAAGTCATTTGACAGATACATTTTAATTCCAGTCTAAGAGGTGTTCCTACTATGTGTAAAGCCTGAGAAAGCCAGACTGGAAAAAAGTGCATGAGAGCATGGACCTGAAAGTTTTCAGTAAAACAAAGCCCCAAGAGAGGGCAAACTTTAGCTATGTATGGATTCTTATGAGGAGCAGAGAGAATCAGGTAAAGGGATATACATTTTCTCAGAGGACTGCTTTGCTTAGAGGTTGAAAGAACAAATAACTTTCCTCTTTGACAATCTTCTTGTAAACTTTAACACAGAGAACAAAAAACTTCTGCTTAACACTGTTTCTGTTTTTTGTCAATTAAATAATATTGCTGTAATGAGGCAAAGAAGTATTCAGCTCTTAAATTCGCGTCCCTATTTTTTGTGCTCAGCTGAGAGAGAAGAACATAGCAAAGCCCTGGGGCAGGCCCACGAAAGTCCTGCAGCAGAGGAGGGAATGAGCCAATAACTAGGCCAGAGACACAAACACGGAGTGAATTGCCTCTTACTGCTGCTCCCCAATGCATATACATGAGATACATCTATTTCTATATATATCTATATATATTTATCTCTTTATATATATATATATATCTGTTTTGTCTTAAATGCAGCTGAAGATTAAAACTCATTAAGATAAAATAGTGTCAAGTTACAGGGAACTGTTCCTTTGCTGAATGGAATAAATTCTGCCAGCTAGAGCGAACAGTAGCATATGTAATATGGGAGAACCTCAATATATGTGAATAGCTGATAACAGAACCTGAGTGATGTTTAATATCTACCTGCTAAAATCCTGATGCATGAACCAATACTGTTAGGTCCAAAGATCAAATCCAAACCTACACAGTCCTTCTAGGATTTCAAATGCTATCAATATTTAGTGCTTAGCCTGCTAAGCCAGGTGGATTAGAAGTAATACTAAAGCAGGATAACATGATATAAGTTTTATCTTTGTGAAGTTTTTTAGCGAAAATGTTATGTGAGTCTAGCTGTAGAACACAACCTTCAGTGGCCATCCAGGAGCCACCCTTTCCCTAGTAAACATCCCCTGAAAACTTGTGTTGCTGAATAAGGAGGAATCCTTTTGCCAAGGTTTCTTAGAGTGCTAAATGCACAAAAGGACCTGCAACCTCTTATTACCCCCCTTCTCCACACCCTGGATTCAGTGCTTGTGTTCAAAGACAGCTCTGCTGCAGTGTGACTGTCTAACACTGGATGGGACTGGAGTGAAAAGAACTGTGTGAGGAAGAGCTATGGAAAATCCTGGTTGGTTTGTGTGCAGTTTCTTCCCAGGAGACACATTCAAGCCCGAGTTAACAGCCTTGGTCCTTGCCTAAGCTACTCCATAGGTCAGCCTGCATCCAGCTCAGAGCTGGGTTGACCCTTCCTTCTTGACTTGGCTTCCTGACTGGACCTTGGCCCAGACTGTTGTAGCACCCTTGGCTGACCCTGCTGCCTGTCCCTGAATCTGTCCTGCTGCCTGCCAGGGGACTGTGGAGCTGCTGTCAGTGAGGACACTGTCCCTGCATGTCCTCCTGTCACTCTCAGCTCTTGGCTTATCTTGCTTTAAGGAACAGCACATTCTTAGTGTGCTATATCTTACTGTGATAGAAATGGACAGGTATTTTTATGTACATATAAACAAGTTCAAGTATCAAACTTGGCATGTAGTTGACCACAAGCATTGAAAAAATGGAGATATATGAAATTATTTGGCTTAATATAGATGCATCTTGTACAAAGGACACAGAAATAGATGTCTATTCAGGTCATTATTTAGTCAGGAGAACTGGAATAAATATAAAAGTGATACCTGTTGGACTTTGCAAGTGGACACTGGCCAGAGTGCTAAATCAGAACACAGTAACACTGCACAGCATCTACACAAAAAGAATTACTTTACTGTAGACCTTTTCTTCAGCCCAATTAAATCCACTTCTCTCTTCCTTTGTCAACTGTTTTTGTAGAATAAAAAGCCATACAACAGAACCATTAGTTTAGTTTACCTGGAATTTACTTAATTATTTTTGATGTGGCTCAAATCCTAAGTCCAGGGATGTGAAAAGCAATCTTAAATGGAGTGTGGTCCTACCTTTTGAGCTCCTCTTCCAATTTCCTCTGGTAGAGGGCACCCTCCCTCAAAATAGCTGCTGTGTTCAATTTAATGGGTATATTGTCAATCTGTCAGGAAAGGGAATGTGTATTCCATAGTTAGTAATGTAAACCATGAAACAGAGTATAAAAACATCTCAGTGGGTTAAATAAATTGACCCAAGACAGCATAAATTTTGGTTAAAGCATTCATCTAGCATTAATCTGACATTCACAATGAAATTGCATGCTGTTCATAAACCACTCAAGCTGCTTAAGAAATCAGCAAAGTCCCCCAAGTGGATTATAAATTTGTAATCAGTTTTGGACCATGTCAAATCCCATAGAATGTGTTCACTTCCTTTCATATTTTCCAGTGCTCGTATATGCTGTGCAAAAGGATTTGATCTGTTTTGGACAAAGACAATAAACTGCCTCTCTGAAAGATGTTCAGTGAGCCAGAACAGTGAAGTAAAACAAAAGTGGCACCTTTCATAGGGAGATCTTGGAAGCATTTTATAAATAATCACTATTACAATGTAGAAGTATTTCCAAGACAACTGGAATCACCCATTGCCATATCCATTTTCTAGACAGTACCAGTGAAGAACAGTTCTTAGTGACTTTCAGGCCTCAAGGTGTAACTTGGACTAGATCCTGTGGCTGCTTTGTTAACTCTTCAAAGTATTGTGTTAAGACTGACTCCCAGACAACTTCTAAATACTGAGGGAGGAAAGGATCAATTTCTCTGCCAGTTAAAATTGTTCCCTGAACAGGTAGAGAAAATGGGTCACCTTTGCAGACACATGCAAGAGACCTGATCTGAACCAAGGCAAAGCAGTGCTGCTGAAATAAGAACTGGGATCATTCCTGCAGAAAACAAAGCTTAATCATAACACGTTTGACTTAAATCCAGACAAGTTCTGTGTTCAGAATTCAAACATGTATTTAAATTCCAAATGAAGAACTTAATGAGTAGCTGAGAAACAGATGCACAGAATCACTCAAGCTACATACTGCAAATATTGTATGCAGAAATATGAACTGAAGTCTCCTGAAATACATAACTGGAAAAAGCATGTGTTATAAATTATATTAATTAGGTAGGTCGAGGATAGCAAACACATTCCATCACCTAGAATTCACTAAGTAAAATTACTGTTTTTACATAGATAGCATATTTTAATGCAAAAAAATTAATTACCTGTCAGTTTCTTGACAAAATGATAATAACTTGAAGAATTTAGCAAAATAATCCAAACTAATGTATTTCATTTCTTTGACTTACTGTGACTTCTTAATGCCCAATGATGTTGTACCTTTTGATCTGCATCTCAGCACATCTCAAAGCCTTCTGCATTATATGAACAGTTTGTATTTTATTCTTGTACTGTGTATAAAATGTTTCCTTAGACATTTTCTGACACATGTAGATGTTTCTATACTTTTGACAGTTTTCTGTGTATACAGATTTCATGTTCTGTATTCACCAACTATAATTTGGATAGAGAACTGAAATAAGAATGATTATTGATGGAAATACCTTGAACTTCAGTTTCACAGTTTATTGACGAGAAATCTGACTGACATTGAAACAGAAATATGGCAATATAGTTGAAATAACTCGGACTCCCAAGACATGTGCAGGCAGGTATAAGTAAAATAACTGAATAAATTCTTCTATGTCATATAGTATCAAGGAAGTTCTGAATTTTACTCGTTCTCTTCCTGTTGTGAGATATCTTCCCTTTTTTCAAGATGAGAAAATGGAAGTAAGTGGGAAAATTAGAGAGCACTAATTCTTGTGGGAAAATATCATATTCGCTATTGCCACCTAATGAACATGCAACAACTTGCCACAACCAATAAATATGTAAAGAGCAAATATGATATGAACAAGAGGCAGACTGAGACAGAGTGATGATGCATTTGTACTGTCTCATTCTCCCAGTGAAAAAGATGAATAAATACTTAGGAACAGCAAGAGAAATAATTGCTGCTGCACATGATATATGTCTCTAAAATGAAAAAAAACCTATTTCATATACTGTGAGTGTTCTAAAAAGAGGAAAGCAAAATACTAGTTGGTTAAAACATTATATAATTTCATTAATTTGAAGATAGATTAAAATTATATATATATCTATCTATCTATATCTTGGATAAGTCATCCTCTTAGGATTTGTCTACTCAGAGAGTGGCACAGGCAGGAAGGCACCAGGAATTGAAAGTATTTTAAAAGTCAATAACAATATGCCTATCTCTGCTTGAAAGTTACAGCAGCATCTTGAATATCAACTAACCAACCTTAAGGCAAATGTGTTTAGACAAGATAAAACTGCTTATGCGTCTAGAGGAGATACCAGCAAGTTTTACAAGTGGCCCTAATCAATGCCAGAGGATGCCAGATCCATATTTTTCTTAATGCAATTTAGGTAGATGGCTTGACTCTTGTTAGTCTGCACTAAAGTTTTGTTATTTTGTATTATCAGAAAGGGCAATGGAATACACAGTTTTGAACTGAGTCCACTTAATTACAGGACTTGTATGTTTGTTTTAACTCTGTAAATGTTTCCTGGTTTGGGTTTTTTTCTCTTTTTGTGCAAAATGAACTAGGATTTTATTACCTTACTGTGATTTAAATGCTGCTGGACTGTAAGCAAGCAGACTGAGTAGCTGATACTGTTACTAAAGATAACTTCAGTGTGTGATAAATGCCAGACAGGCTTTAGAAATACTTGCCAGATGCCCAGTCCCCCAAGTGGAGAATCAATCTTTTCACAGTGTTTATGAGCTGTACCTAAACACACAGTTTTAAAGAGTAGGCAGACCTGCTCACAAGATATTTGAGACCACAATACAAGCACAGCTGAAATTATTCTGTATAGGAACTTGAAACAAATGAAAGGTGCCAGATTGAACGATACAAAACTAAAGATAATCTGTAGTGCAGTTATTGCAGAAACAGCAATGTGAGATTTCATGTTTTGCACTGTTAAGGCTGAACAGCTCTTTTCTCATGTTTACAATTCTCTGACCCTTGAAAATTCTACAAGAGAAGCAATCAGGATAGTGGATTTCACGACCTCAGTATGTGTCTGAAGGAAACAAGGCAAGCACCCAGCCTGATTGTATATTGTGTATCAGACAGTCATTAGCTGCAATGATTGCTCAGCATTCTTTAGGATCTCATTTTGAAACAGTGATGTACTGATGCAAGATTGTTCTGTCCTTATGCTGAGTTCTTAAACCAAGGTTTCACAATTCTTTTTTTGCTGGGGACAATTCTCTTTTCATACTATTTTACATAAAATCTTCTCCCTTTGTAACTGAAAACACTTTTAAGGCAATATGGTTACATTGTGCAATTTCACACAATTTACCTCAGGGAACCAAAAGTTTTTGATCTCCCTGGCCAGTCTTACCCAGGACCTCCACTCACACCATCTTCTCACTGGCCTAGGAGTCCCAGTTAGACTCAGACATGGGTTTCAGTTTCCATTATGCTGGGAATTCTACTTCTGGTTGTCTCTCCATTTCTGTCTCCTGACCTCAGTTACTGTTGTAGCTTTGTCTCCTGACTGGACTTCTGGGTGGACCCCAGACCTGACTCGTTACCTTGTTTTGTCCAAGGGTGACTTGCTATCAGCAGAACCCATCACTGCCACCAACCTCCTCAGTTTCAGATAGTGTGTCCTGCATGGTGAGGTGCACTGCCTTTCATCACCTTTGGCTCCTTATTTCTCTTCCATCATGGAAGCCCTGCTCTTGTCACTCCCTGACCATGTCTTTGTGGATTATTAATGGTGCATAGGACAAAATGTATGAACCACAGACCCAATCCATGCCATGCTCCTGGCCAAAGACCTTAGTGTAAAAACACAGATTCAAGTTGAGTTTCCATCATGACAAGATTTGCACTTGTGTCAAATTTTCAAGTACATTTGACAACAGTTCCTTAAAGGTTACTCACCTTGCTTTGGATCTTTTGAGCCTTGAACACTGGTTTACTCTCCATACTGTCATGTATGTTCTGTAGTTCAAACCAAAAATAAATTATTTCATTTCAGAAACAAATTTCCAATTACTCAGCAAAAGATATTAGGTATTTATCAAAAGTAACATATGAATATTCATCAAATATTCTTTGGAGAGTAAAAAATTCTACATATTTTGGAAGTGTAAAATACACAAAAACTTGCTATGTACACCCAACCTAGTGGGAGCATGAACATACAAAGGTAGGTCCAAATATTGACTAAATAATGCTAAGAAGTGACAGTGATTCTTTCTTTGGCTATGAAATATTACACATCTATATATGAATATATTAATCTTTAAACTGAAATAGATGCTGAGAGGACAAAATAGGATGTCAAACACACTTCATGGAATTATTAATTAGTGGTAGAATTCTACTGATGCTTGTTAATTTAATGATGTTAGCTATAGATACTGATGTGAAACTGTCTGGTATCATGAGGATGAACACAGTGAATAGAATATGCAGCACTGATGCTGAAATGAATATATTACATACATAGATTGGTGACTTAACTGTGAACTGGGAATCAACCAAAGCAAGGATTCTGTATGAACGGGAGCATTATTCCCTCAGCTTGGCTGCTCTGTGGCATCAAAGTTAATGGAAAAATAATATGTGGATTTAGAGAAATATTGCCAGTTTGGAGATTTGTTGGAGCAGTTTCACAGAATGGTTGCTTGTCTCAAAATTAGGAAAATTATAGAGCAGCACTAGAAGTATAAGAAAAGGGGGTTGTGCATTATGCATAAAAAGAGGCAAATGCTGGTATAGGGATGTGAAATGACACTATAGCTATAAATCATAGCACAAAATTCTTAAGACCAAATAAACATATTTTTAAATACACTAAGATATCTTTAAATACTCCAGTCATAGTTCATCTCCCTACTGGGGAATTTTTCAGCATGTGTTTTGCACCATACCTCTCTCTTTTCAGGCTTGATAGTTGCACACCTGAACTGGTTAGTATTTGCTTCCAGGAGCAGATCCTAAAATTAAAACAATTAGCTTAAAGAGTGTGTTACATTTAAATTCTCTAAGAATAATTTTATATCTCAAAAAGTCTTATAGCCCCAACCACTATATTCACAGAATTATAGAATGGCTTGGCTTGGACCTTAAAGATCATCTTGTTCCAAAGCCTCTGCCATAGGCAGGGACACCTCCCACTGGACCAGATTGCTGAGTTCCATCCCACACGGCCTTAAACACTTTCAGGGATGGGGCATCCACATCTTTTCTAAGCATCATGTGAGAGTGCCTCACCATCCTCACAGTTAAGAATTTCTTCCTAATATCTAATACAAATCTTCCCTCCTGCAGTTTGAAGCCACCCCTCCTCATCATGTCGCTCCCTTGTAAAAGTCTCTCTCCATCCTTCTTGTGGGCTCTCTTCTGGTACTGGAAGACCCCAGTTAGGTCAGCCTGAAGCCTTCTCTTGTCCAGGCTGAAGAATCCCAATTCTCTCAGCCTTTCCTCATAGGAGAGGTGCTCCATCCCTCTTGGTGGCCTCCTCTGGACTTGCTCCAACAGGTCCATGTCCTTCCTGTGGTGGGTCCCCAGAGCTGAATGCAGAGCTGCAGGTGGGGTCTCACCTGAGTGGGGCAGAGGGGCAGAATGCCCTCCCTCACCTGCTGCCCACGGTGCTTTGGGTGACCCCAGGACAGGGAAGTTTGTGGGCTGGGAGTGCCCATGGCTGGGTCATGTCCAGCCTCTCAGCCACAGCACCCCCAGGTCCTTCTCAGGGCTGCTCTGGATCTGTTCATCCCCAGCCTGTGCTGTCACTGGGAGCTGCCCTGGGTCACCAGCACTTGGTCTTGTTACAGCCCATGAGATTGCCATGGGCCACTTGTGGAGCTTGTCCAGGTCCCTGTGGATGGAGTTCTGTCCCTCAGGTGTGTCAGCTGCACTCCCCAGCTTGGTGTCACCTGCAGATGTGCTGAGGGTGCACTCAATCCCTTCATCTGTGCCATTAATGGAGATGTGAAACAACACTGGTCCCAAGATGGATTCCAAAAGCTTGACTTAGTATTTACATACATTTTCACTCCTGATTAAAGGCCTGAAGTAAGCAAGTATTGATTTTGTACACAGTTCTGCCTGGATGTATCCTTGCACAGGACATCAGGCTTTTGATAGGCCTGCCCATATGAAACATGCTGCTTGTCCAGATACCAGCTTAAAAATATCATAATTATCCATGGCACATCAGTACCATTGGCAGGAACTGTTTCCAGACTGCTGACACACAATGGCTTTGGTTTTGAGATACAGTAGAGAATTATGTTCAGGGTATCACTCCACCAGGGGCTGATTCTATACGCACACCCCTAGCATTAAAGCCAAGTCATTATATGGGGAAGTACAGGCAACCATATTTCTAGTTTTTTGATATTTATTTTGGTTGTAAACCAAATCTCTAATCAAAGCTGCAAAACACAGACTAGATTTTCTAAATGGCTTTCTGGGCAGCAGCTGATAACATCAGTGTTTCTATAACTGTCTAGAGTGTGGCTTCCAGTGTTCTCATTCCTCACAGATGCTGAGATGTGGTTTGTACAGTTACAGCTACAGCTTCTGCAGAAATGCTATGAAACAAATGGCATTTTTCATACAAAATTCTGCTAGGACCAATCATTTCAGCTTGTTTAGCAAACAGTCTAGGGAATTGACCTTTGTGAATGCTCTGGATGCCTTTAATAGCATTCCAGAAGTGACAAAAACTGCTGGTACTGTAGCTGTAAATTCTGTCGTGGTTTATCTTTGTTTCTTGTATTAATGCATTTTCTTTATTGAAGAATGTGGTTGGTTCCTAAGTGATTTTACAGTTGTCACAGATTTTTAATGGTATAGGCACTGTGATATTTGGCTTTTCTTTCCCAGTTTTTCTAGAAAGTTTTTAAGATGCAAATAAGCACACAGACAAATAGATGTGCTTTCCCCAAGATATGGAAACTATAAAAGGATAAAAAATAATGCTGTATTGTTTTATAATGAAATATCAATCATAGGTGATGGACCAGCAAAAGGAATGCATAGTCAGAATCTGTCACACATTAAAGCTTTCACCATAGTTTAGGAACAGAATCAGTGTCCCTTTCACATGGACATGAGGATAGCCCAGAACAGTAATGAATAGACTTGTATTGGCTAGTAAAAACCGGTCAGGCATTTTCAGAATGGGGCTGGGAGGCTTCTGACAAGGAGTCACATGGCATACCTTTTATCAAGTTTATATTGTTATTTGATTGGATATGGTGACTACAGTGTGGGAATGGAGAAAGAAAGTGGAAATGGACATTTAATTAATTCCTTTCCAAGGAGAAGACAACAACAATCTGCTTTAACTATGACCTCATTCAACAAGATTCATGTCGAAGTTTGGATCAAATATCCAGATCTGTTTGTTTTTTCCAGGCCCTCCCTTCTCCTGCTGTCTTAACACACAGACCATGTACTCAGTTTCTTTACAATCCAGGATGACTTCACACTCTCAGTCTGCTGAAGGGAATGTATGAAGAATATGTAAGAGTATGAAATCTGCACAAAAAAGAAGTCAGAATCTGCTGGCATTTTTAAACAATGAATAAACGTGGTTATTTTTCAGTTATTACAGAAAAAAACCTCCAAAAATATGGAACCTATTTTGTAATTTGAAGCCTCAATAAATAAGTGAATACCTTATATATCCACATGTCCATGGGACTAGAAGAACCATTGTGAAGAAAATAAAGTAATCATGTTTCTGCTACTTTACATGGCTGCTTGCAAAATTTCACTTATATAGTGAGTAAAAGGTGGACCTTGTCCTGGACTATAAATAATAAAATAATGAAGATAGGAAAAGGGTGCTAAAACAGAGTAGAGGATACAAACTTCATGACTCTAGAGAAAAAGCCATGAGCCATTTAGTTTCAAAAGCAGATATATTTCAGATAAAGTTCTAAGATTTGTGAAGAAAAAACAATAAAGAAAAACCAGTTTAGAAGAAAGAAAAGGATAGAAGAAGAACAAAATATACTTACTTTTGCTTTTTGGATATTTTTTGTTTTGATTTCCTCTAGTTGCTTTCTTTCCTTTGGAGGCTTGTAGATGCTTGGAGGAACCTATATTAAAAGACAAAAATCTCTATAATATGGGATATAAAACATTCCAAGTGACACATTCTTGCAGGCAAAAAAAAAGCTCATCCACTTTTACCAGAGAACAGGAGCAGTTAATTTTTTAAAATATTGATTCTTTTCTATTAGTGCCACTCTAGAAGACAAGGACAGATTCCAATTAGTTGGAGCTACCCAGCTTTTCAGTTCTGTCCAATATAACATAACCTCTGCTCAAAAGACCAGAAAGAAAGACAATATTGGAAGTAGTACAAGAAAGGCTAAAGCAATAATAAATCCTATAGGTCCTATCAAGGGGAGAAAAATGTTTACAGAATGGGAACAGTTCTGTTTGGCATTTCATAAACTTGACTTTCACAGCAACAACAGATAGGGCAGCTGAATCAAGTTAAGCTGTGGCAGCGTGTGTGGTGGTAGGAACAAGTTACAGACTCTAAAGAAGTTCAGGGAAGAGAAATCCTTTGAAGTTTAATAAATACCCAGGAACTTCATTCTAACTGAGGAGGTCTTTGACTTGAAATGGTGGGACCCTGAGAAGGAAGCTGGAGAAAAGCAGCAGATGTCCCATCCCTCTAGTCTTCCCAGAGCTCAGTGTTTAAGCACTGCTGGGAAAAATACACTGAGCAAAATGGGCCTTTGGTTTACCATAGCTGTCCCAATGTCCTTGTTAGGGAAAACCACTGGAGTTGTGGATTAAATGTTTGGGAGGTAAAGGACTCAGAGAGTCCTTCCAGCATCAAAGAGCTGTGAAAGCAATCACATGTCAGCTAAAATGACCAGGACAGGACTGGCTGCCAGTTGGATCAGCAGGACACTGGGACTTCAGGTTTATTTCTGTATTTGCTGGAGCAATAAATTTATCCCAGAGTAAGCTCTGAAAAAAGACTGGATGTCTCCTTGAGAGGAGTGGGTGAGAGAGTCTGACAGTTTACTGGACACCTGCCTAAATATTTTTCTTGCTAAAAATGTGCTAGATCGATTAAAAGTTACGGAATTAATGCAAGGATTAATGGGGAAAATATATTTTCTGTCTTGTACTGGAGGTCAGTTCAGGGAACACGGGAATCCCATCTAGCTGTACGGGACTATATAATGAACTACACTTTCAAAAATCATGAATCTGATGGACTTTACACTGCTTTGCTATGTGACATCTTTAGCTACAGGTAAAGCAAATGCACAAACAGAAGAAGCCAGCAATTAAATGCATGGTGAGACTGCTTAAGTATTTTTGTGAGCTTTTAAAATGAAGTAGCAGTGAAAGTATTTCCCAGAAGTATCTAAGAATTTTTATTATGCTTTTATGGATGGAGAAATGAAAGCTCAGATGATTTGCAAAGGGTTCCAAAGGCAGCGAGTATCAGTTTATTTCACTCTTCTTCCTACTCATGTGCTTTACCTGCAAACTGCACTCATCTGCCAGAGTAAGCTGAAAATCTCTCCTCAGAAACTGCTATGCTTATTCCAAGCAATTGAAGGAGGAGCCTTTTCCATCAGCTGTTGCAAAAACATTCTTTGCCTTGTGATTTAGCCCATGGGGATGAGTATAAGCAGATAGACAATACAGCAATTATCCAATTGTTGGAAGAGGATAAAATGTCACTATAAATAAATAATAAATTACAGCAACAGAGAGATCAAAAAAGGCCAAACTGTACCTAATTAATCCAAATGTGAAAAAGGGGGTTGGGAATAAGAGACACCAACTTTGCTTTCCCTCCCCAGGCAGTGGTCAGCCTCACATAGCCTGTGGGACATCCCTTCACCAGAGGATTATTTAGGGAGCAGCTACCACAAGAAGTTTAAGGAAGAGAAAAAAGAATAATCACTTTGAACTATGGTGTTCATCACTCTTCTATTTTTTAAAGTTACTGTCATAAGATGGACAAGGGAAAGCTAATGCAATGCTATTTTATTATGTGGTTTTATTTTTATAGATAAGATCACAAATATATTGGTGGGTCTGTTATTTGCAAATAGAATCCTCTGTACTGGCTAAATTATTTCACTCATTTAATTATTTTAAACAATCCGTAGCTTCACTCATGAAGCACAGCCTGCAATAATAGAAAAAATATCTAAAAAATACATTAAATTTGGCTGAATGGCGTTACAATAACATCCCAGTGAAGCCTTTCTTTTAATATACAACTGGTTTCTAGAAAATTTTAAAATAAAATAATTGCATCATCTTATCATTTTAATATAGCGCTGATATTAAAAGAATGGATTTTAGTACTCTAGGCCAAGATATCCAAGAAAGTCAAATGTGTCTAAATAATTTCACCTGTTATCAGGTTTATGCACCTGTCTGCATTTGCTTCCTTTGCACACCTCAAGGTAAAGCACTCATTTTTCCTTGTAGAACTGTATTTATGAATGTGTGCATGCACATGGGCACTCTTGTGTCTGCATCCATGTGCATGTGTGCCAAGGCCAGTGGAGACATGAATTTATAACCTTTGGACCAAATATTTGGAGTGAATTGTTTTATTATTAAATCTCAAAATTAAAATGTTTTTCCTTTTTACTTAGTGACTGTTGTCATTATATTACAAAGGTTCTATATTCATTACATTGCAAAGGTTCCATATTGCTAGAGTTTCATACCTCCTTGACGTTTCTTGCAGGCAGCTCCTCTAGGCACTGACTCTTCCTTATCCTCACAGTAACCAACTGACTCCAGTTCCCCCTCAACCAACCAATCCACTCTTTTATAACACTCTTCTTATTGGCTACAGCTGTGGCCTGTTAAAATCAGCCCTGCTCCTAATCTTTAGTAATTTGCTCAGCTGCAACTCTTTAGGAGATAAGATTACTTTCTATACTACCTTTATTTACCTATATTCTATTCCCCTACTAGTGACCCCCATTTTTGATGAACATTTATGATGATAAATGATTATCCTAAGCTTCTAGGGCTATGTTACCCCAAGGCCAGTTACTTTCCAAGGCCAGTGGGGAATTATTGTATTTGCAAGGAATGCCCCGACGAAGGGAGGAATGATGAACCTGACTCCATGTTCTCAGAAGGTTAATTTATTACTTTATGATACTATATTATATTAAAGAATACTATACTATACTAAAGAATACAGAAAAGATACTTACTGAATGCTAAAAAGATAGTAATGAAAACTCATTACTCTTTCCAGAGTCCTGACACAGCTTGGCCCTGATTGGCCAAAGAGTCAAAACAACTCACAGCAGAATCCAATGAAACAATCACCTGTGGGTAAATAATCTCCAAACACATTCCACATGAGCACAGCACAGGAGAAGTAAATGAGGTAAGAATTACTTTCATTTTCTCTGAGGGCTCTCAGCTTCCCAGGAGAAAAATCCTGGGCAAAGGGATTTTTTCAGAGAATATGAATGCTACAGGGAATCCCATCTCGTTATAGGTCGCTAGGACAACTGCCCTGCCCTCTGCAATAACCCACAGCCCAGCCCTCCCCTGGGAAGGCAGTGTGTGCTCAGCACACAGGATGGCAGTGCCATCCTAGCTCCTGACCCAGCGTATGTGACACAGCTCATCTTACTTGGAAACAAATGCCTGGAATAAAATAATGCTAGAAAGCAATACCTAAAAGAATAATAATCCTGCTAATCAGAATGAACTAATTGCAGCACAGGGATGCAATAACCTATTGCTCAAATTCCAGCTGCCTCCATATAGTTGCGTACAGCTGTTCCAATGTGGAGCAGTAACTGTGGATAGTGGCTACAACAGTCCCTGCTGAAAAACCACATGACAAGTTCTTTTACAGGTGCATGAGAACCATGAGTAAAAAATTGGTATCTCATAAAATGAACAATTTTGTGAGAAAATGGATGAGAGCATTTCTGCAGCAGATTATAGGATATAATGTGGAAGAGTTTTATTTCTTTGTGTTCCTCTGAATTACAGAGAACCCTCCACCATGCAGGAGCCACACTATGGCTGGCTCTCACCCTAGTGACCTTCTCCTGCCATGTGAGCTGTGTTTTCAGTCTCTGTTCATTTCAGGATGTACATTGGTGATACTGGCAACAATGTGGCAAAGTAAAGTGAATCTTAATTTGCTGAGAGAGGTACAGAAATGAATAGTAGATATGTCACTACTACCCTAATGGCTTTAGATTCACACAAGCTTTAAATTTGCAAACCTGGCCAGAATGTAAACCAAATTTAGTATAATCCAAACAACACAAATGAACTTCACTAAATGCATCTGCATTGAAGCAAATTTATTCTAAGAGGGGCTGCACAGCATAAAGTTCTAAAATGACAGCAACATGACTCATTCCTATACTGATTAAGTAGTTATTAAATGCAGTTTTTCAGAGCCTGGTATTAAGCTGTTTCAATGCAAAATCCCATTAACTGTATAACACACTACCATTAAATTGCTCTGCCATCCTAAGATGTAATGGTTTCTAAGAGCATTCAACACATGCATTATTTAAAACCTGAAGTGCTAATACAAGGTGACAGATAATGCCCAAATCCATGATTTCTAAGCTCACTTCCCACTGTATTTAAATACAGATGATTTTGCAGTCTTTATTAAGTCAGTCATAGTAGCTTAATCCCAGATCCTGTTTGCTTTACCCCCAGTGAGATAACATCAACTGTGGGTCTCTGATTTGTACCAGTGTAACTAAATCACAATCTGAGACAATAAGTAAAATAACAGCATTTCAAAGACAAACCTACTCTCATTTTTACATGAGCAATGAATTTAAACTGAAAGCTTTAATTTTAAAGGTTCAGCATTAAGACAAATAAAAATAAAATACCATCTTCAAGGAGGAGCTGCAAACCTAGAGTCCATCTCATTTCCAGTGAAACTGCTTCTCCATTTATTTTAATGAGAATTCATTTGCAAAAAAACCTAAATTTAGATTATTAGCTCCCCTACCATTTTCTGCAAAAGCATACATGAAATTTAGTGTCTTTCAAAAAATAAACCAACTTACAGGTTGTCTTTTTGGCAGTACTGGCAGAGGTGCTGGTGAAGGTGGAGGAATGGCACGTGGCTTGGGTACAGTCAAATTAAATTCCTTTGGCTGAGTGACTCTCGAAGTCTTGACAGTGCTGGAACGATTACTTAATTTATCTGTGAGCTTTTCAATCAGTTGCTGCACTTTTGGCTGCCACCTTCAAATAAACCCAGATTTTTCAATTTTATTTTGTTTTTCTCTTTCATACAACCTTACAAACAGTAGATGAGGTTGGCATTGGTGCAAATCCTGTAATGCTTTCTGCCATTCAATTTTATTAAAACTAACCTATCTGTACTCGGGATTTAGCTACACTGTGTTATTTCACCTCTTGATAGATGCTCTCCACTCAGATTACTAGTGGTGAAATAGCCACAGTTTTTATGGAATAAACAACTATCTGACCAGTTGGTTTTGTGGCACGACCAGATTAGGGGTCAGAAAAGCAGCTGTCATAGGCTAATTGCACACTTGACATGCTTAGATGAAGAGACTGACTATGAGCAGTGGTCTGAGTGCTGCACATGTACCAACAGAGCACATGCAGATCAATCTTAGAGCACAGGCAGTTCTAACAGAAAAAACAGAAAGATCCAAGGAGTTTGGTGAATTATCAAATGAACCTTCAGTAAGCCCCGGAGGCAGCCAAGAAGATTTTGATTTCTGTAGCTTTGGGCTTATATCAAGGTTCAGACTTCTTCTAAGGATTGACAGGAAAATGCAGATTAAAGGTAGAACACAAACAGGGTATCACATTCTAATTACAGTGACAGCTTCAAGCCAGATATTCTTCCTCTGTATATGTTATATCCTTATATATTACACATGCAATGGAACTTCCACAGAACTTAAAAAGCAGATGACAATGAAAATTTACAGTAAATTGTTTATATGACTGTTACTTTGTTACTGTCATTACAGGGTGAGGCTTGCAAGTAGCTTATGCAAGTAATGAAGCTCCACTAAAATAAATAAAACTCTTTATATTAACCTCACTGATATTAGAAAGAGGAACACAAAGACACATTTAAAAGAATTGCAGCCACTGAACTGACTAAATTCATCACTGCATCCTCAGACCCCTGAAGGATGTTTCAAACCCAGTAACCAAATCTAGTCTTGAACATTCTTGTATAACTTACATTTGCCACTTCCAGGCAAAACATGGGTTCATTACACCGAGTGTAACTGACTGTGAAGGGCAGCTCCAATAAACTTGGTGCTAATGAAACAAGCAGTGGCCTAAGCCTCAGCCTGCATGAATGTGTACGAGCAAGAGCTCTGTGGGTATGGATGTGTGTCTCCATACCTCTCCATCTGTACTTTTATACTATTCTAAGCATTTATTATAACTAGAATCACTACAATGGAATATTTTGAGTCAAATTCTGACTTCAGATATATCCCTGTGATTCCTGTAGAACTCAGTGGAATTCAGAATAGTGCAAGCCAAATACATGTTATATATTTGCTAAAGTGCTAATAAACTACACAGTGTGAAAGGATTATTCTAGGGACTTTGATATGACAGAACCAGATGCAAAACTCAGCTGATATTGTTCATAGCATGTTTTTGTCTAACATTTTTTGCCATCATCTGGGTTAATCTATACTGCATTGAGAAGGATGTGTGACTGCAGCCACATTGGTGTAATTTATCTCTTCTGGCTAAAAGTGAGAATAAAAATTGACCCAGTAGGCTGCAGAGCTACTATTTCTACACATGAAAATGTTCCAGTTTGGCAAGGGTACAGTTGCTACCATATCACCACCTAATCAATGAGCTGTTGCACCTCAGAGCATTTAAGCTGTTAAATGATGCTGCAACTGTGTAAATAAATAATAACTTTAAAATACTTACTTATATGCTTATCTGATTTGCTCAGAAAGGATTTTATGACCATCAGTATAAACAGATCTGTGCATAAAGCCAAAATCAGGGAAGTCAAACATTTTTTAAAACAGTTAATGTCATACAGATGTTGAAGTGTCTGATGAGGCAAGACTCTAAGATTATTTGAACCTTCTGTTTTACTTTTTTTCAGAGTATGATGTTTTATCTATTCAGGGGCATTAGGAAGTAAATGTACAACAGCTGTGAAAGGACTTTTCTGAGAGAGAACCTTGCCTCTGGGTAAGTAAAAGGGATTGCTAAAGACTTGTGTAGACAAGGAGGGTTCTGAGTGACTTCAATAGGAGAAACACTTTAACAGAAATATGAGCTTTCAGGGGAAGTTTTCCCCAGCTTTTAAACTTTGAGGTGGCCAGAGGCTACTTAAACACTACTTACCTTAGCAGTGGATCAATCAAGTTCTCTTTCACATACACTGAATCATAGATGTGACTCCATTCATCTTTTATCCATGTGTTCAGATACAAGTCATTGAAGAAGAACCTAAGAAACTAATAAAAAGTGGTTTCTTTTAAAGATGAATGTTGGAGACATGGTGCATATAAGACTACAAAAAGATAGTTGCTTTTACTACAAACACTGCTGAAGAACTTGCTTGTATTTCACCTTGTAATTACAAACACAGATGCTTGGTATTTTTAGGTTCTTATTAGCTGGTGGACAGTTCCATGTCTTTTAGCTCTATTTTGTGAGACACTAATAGATACTAAAAATTTTTTGTGGCAAAACAAAAAATAAACTACAGGATACAACATAGAGATGTGTTGATTCATCTTTAATTTGCTTCAAACATTGTGAAACAAAGGTTTTATTCAAAATTAATTACAACTGGAATACACTGATCTTAGTGTAATTTTACACTAGAGTTTCAGAGTCAAATATACCCAAGTGGACTTCTGATTATCTAGAACTAGAAGACCCAAGAAGCCAGAAATATGTCAGGCCAGACACTGCACCTGAATGATTTAAATTCTTTTCAGCTCCCTGGGAACTGGGCAGAGATAATTGGTGAAAACTATAGTAAATGCTTTGCAATGTGGCTTTTTCTTTTAGTGAAATATAATTAATAGGCATATTCCCATTAAAAGAAAAGACTGAGATTTGGCACACTTATACATGGTAGGAGTCTACATGCTGGAGAAATAACAACTAACATTTGAACTTTTGTTTGCCACTCCAATTCACCAGAAGGTCAAAAGCCTTTCTTTAAATCTTGAAGTATTCAATTGGCCTTTTGAAACACTTGAAAAATGGCACTCAGATTCAGCCTGCATCATTTACAGCAATATAAATTCCAAACTTGAACCTTAGCTCTTCCATTAAAACTATTGGAAATGAAAGTACAAGTATGGCACTGAAATAATCACAGTAAAAGCAAAAAGGTCCGCTAAATAATTTTGACATTCTGAGACATACTGGGAAGCAGTGCACTGTCACTTGGAGATGCTTCAAATGGAGACTTTCAGAGTTTAAAAGATTAGACTTAGCATGAGCCACACCTTAAGCTGTTCTACACAGAGCCATGGAATTTTTTGACTTTTTAGTTCTGCAGAATTACCAGGGAGCTTCTTAATTCAAATGTGGTGCCAGGCCCAAGGTGCCTCAGAACTTTGTGAACAATCCAGCTACAAACAACTCAGATTCGACTCAAGGTGTTTGCTGCAGATGTTCAACAGATCTAAAAAACCTGCTACTTGAAATCCATAGTCTTGATGTGACCATGTCCAAGGAATTAACCTTTAAATTTAGCCATATTTTAATCCATTGTGCTTTTGGTAGTCAAAAGACTGATCAGCACTGCAGGACTAAATATTACCCCCTTGGATTTCCATTCTTGTCCAGAAACTACTGCTGGTCCCTGAACTTGCAGGTGTCCTCTTATCAATACACCATCCAAAAGAAGTTTTTTCATCCCTAAAAGCTTGATTATAAATTAAGTGTTGAATTGCAAAGAAATTGGGTTTTTGATGCTTCCAGGTTCTGTGGTGTTTAATAAGCATATGGTGGGGGATGCATTTCATCCCATTGGTCTAGAAAGTCATTCACTGTCTTTACAGAGGATCTTCCACTGTAGCACATGCATATTAGATTTAATTTGCCACCTAACAGTAATTTGTACTTCTGCAATGTGTAAATACAATGTCAGAAGTCTAGACTGAATTCATACCTTCCACCAGAAGGGATGCATGGTGTAGACACTACTTCTACCAGTGATTGTAAGAAGATTGCACATCCAGTTATCCCAGCAGTTGGTGTGATTACAGTGACTATATCCCCTACCACAGCACTGATCTTATGGGAAACCCTGACTATACATGAAGTTTATAAAAACCCACGGAGACACGTGTGTATACAGGGATCATAATACAGTACTGATCATGAGCTGATACACTTAAAATATAACAGACCTTGAGGTTTGACCTGGTTTCAAATTTCTAGGTATTCAGAGAGCTCACAGAAATACAAATACTGCAGGTGGTGATGTGTAAATATTCCAGGTTTTTTTCACTAGCTTCCATTAAGCTGAACTCCCTCTCTGTGTTCTCTTCTACATCCCAGTCCATCCTCAAAGGCTTCAGTCAGTTGTCCACTACAGAGCCACGTGAAACCACACCTCTGAATTGCTGTTTCAGCTCAAACTGACTCTCTGTCATATTTGCTGTAACTATCTTTTACAAAGCAACTCAACTAACTTTTCAAGGCAGATGAAACTATAATAAAGGCACCCAGTGATTTCTAGTGCTGTATTTAACAGCTGGCTTTTACAGCTTGAGGCTTCCTACAGCAGCTCCACTCCTGTACTAGTTACTAACATTTCCCCCTAAATTAAAACAAATAGGTAATTATGTGGTTGAGAAATGCTATTATGTACTCCTGAGGTACAGAGAATGTTGATATCTAACTGTGTAATCAGATATCAACACTGAGATCTATATTTTTGTACTGTTTTAGTCTCAGTCTCCAGAGAAATGCTACAGTAAGGATATGCCACAATATGCATCACACTAAAGAATTCTTGGAACACAGCCCTGGAATGGTCATCCAGGCACTGCAGGTATTGCAAATGGCAATGTAGGATGACTGGACATAATTTCTGACCAGAGTGTGCCTGAATCAAAGTCCACAGTCTTAGTATGGATAATCCCTACCACAGATGGTGATAAGACAAAAGAAACTTTTCTGTTTTGTGAACTGAATTGCTAGGAAAAATCTCTAATATTTCTGTTTGTCTTTAGCCACAAGTGACACAGGTGGAAAACCCAGTATCAGCAGTCATTGCTTTTAGAGCAGCAGAATGGGGCTTCTCTCAGATTTCTGTTTGCTAAGGAAACAGAGCCTGGTAACATCCAAAGTCACTGGTAGTCATTTGGTAACAGCATTATTCTGCTTACTGCTCTGTCCAAAACTTTCACAACTCAGACAGCATGATAATGAAGAACCATTTCCCTTCTGGAAGTGATGGAATTACACCAGCAATGAATTGTACCCATGTTTATATTTTAATGTATACTCTGGCTGTAGTAACACAACTGTGTCTAATTAAAGACTGTTTTGTAATGCACTTTTACAGGTGGGCTGAATTAATACCTTACTTTTGAGAGTTTGAACTTAATATTCTTAACACACTTTTACACAGTGGGATCATACAGATTTCCAGAAAACAAAGAAAGGGAAAATTTCTCATCTGGTATTATCTTTACATCCATGTAGGCATTTGCAAAGCTGAAATGCTTACATTCACAATATAAGATTTTGAATCTTGAGTTAAGGAATTAACTGCAGGAAACAGCATGTTCCGTTTCTCCACACACATCAACCACTGCCTGAAAACATTATTGACCCAACTTAGACTGGTTTTACCCACCATCCACCATAAGGCTGATCATATCCTACTATTCCTACCTCATCTTAAATTCTATTATAATGCCCAGTTCTTATGTAGTGATATTCCCTTGATTATCTCAAGTTCTGTAGAACTGCTTTTAGAAGCAATCAGAATATAAAGCAGAAAAAACAGGTTCTTAACTGCTAGAAAGAAAACACTTTGTATTTCGTATTTTTACAAGACAATTCAGAAATTACAAAGCTGTTTACTTCAACTTTTTATTTCAATAGCATATTTTCCCTAACACACAAACCCTTAAATTTTAAAATAAATGTAGAAAAATAGCACGTAGAATACTAGAATACAAAAATAGATTTGAGCCAGCAATGCATGGCTAATTTCTTAAAAGGATAATCACACTAAAGTTACAATAATGGGTTTTATCCCATGGTTCTGTAATTATATCACCATAAAAAATTTTGCATGTATTCTTAATATTACAGAATGAGAGTTTGTGATTTGCTGTTCAAGCAGATGAACATGTGCAAGTGAGGTAGCATTGTTATTCTGCCTAAATGAAAATATTTCAACATTCATCAAACACAGGGAAACACTGACTTTGAGTTGAATGGATTCTATCATAGAGGTCTTTAAGAGAAAGGTCTTAAATCTCCCATAGGTTAACATCATTCACCTGAAGACTGTTCATCTGAGTGAGGTTTATCTGCATGATGAAGAAAATTCCATTCATCCTTTGATGTGCTAAATTTATTTTTAATTGAAGTAAATCTGTCCTACATAAATATAGAGAATATTTTTTCGGTGTCCTAACTGAACTCAGACACAATAGTCATCAGGCAAAATCTAGAGGTCAGTATCCTGAAGGAGGTTCCCAAATTTCTGATAACTTTTGTTGCTAAGGCTGCAAATCTGCCTTCTGCTCTTTTGTCTCTGTTGCTGGGGGGACAAAATGCTGCTTCTAAACCCTCTGCTGCAGGTGCATTAATTTAATCTAGCATCACTTTGGAGACAAAGAAACTGTTCTAATACCAGAAAAAGGAAATCTAGGTACCATGGTGATGAAGATCTGGTAAGATACTGAAGCAAACCAAGTTACACCTGCTACAATGATAGCAGGTGCACAACATTGGAATATGCAGCACTTTCCTATCAGAAAAGAGTTATTCCAGACAAGGAAAGAGGCATTATCTAAACCAGAACATCAGGGCACTGATGCTTAAGCCACATAAAGCTAGATGAATGGAATCAACAAGAGCTAATTGGCATGATGTGGGAAAATTGTGTTGCTAGCTGAATGAGCTCAAGATGCAGCCAATCCAGTAGCTCCTGGCTAAGATGTTTACCAAAGAAGGGCCTGGGACAGCATTTTAGACAGAGTAATTTGTCTGTCTACCAGATTATCATAATTCTTCCAGCCACTCCTCTGTTCTTTTTAACTGTTAATGAAATATATAATTTTTGTCTCTGAATGGAATTAATAAGCATTCCATAGTAAGTCCATCTAAAACCAGACAATTTAACCTACTCTGTCCCTATTGCAAAGCAACTCTACTCATTAAAGAGACACTGGCACCCACATGAACATTCAAAGTAATCACTATAAGGATAAACCTTAGCCTTTTGAGTATCAATTATTAAAATTTGCCTATCTCTTTAATTCCATCTTTGTTATTCAAACAGCGTGTTTGGGCTATGCTTTGAAACATCTGGATAATCAAAGGTTACAGATGCTGTGTCACCAGTGATTTAATTTTTAGCCCATTTTCCTGAGAAAACAGGGTTTATGAGAAAGCACTGCTGCTCAGTTTATCCTTCTGCTCCTCTGTACAACATAGCTTTTAAGATAATTAGCACTTTGATTCTGAAAGAGAAGCAGAAGATAATTATATTTCTACAGTTATAATAAAAATAGCAAACAAATAGAGGAGGAAACCCCAAATTCATTACTTCAGAAAAGGACAGGGAAGCAGAATTTTTTTGTGCCACTTTTTATTTGGCAGCAGTGGTTTGGTCAGTTGCATGTTGTACTGGGGCAATTGGTACATGTATAGCTCCCAGCCAGCCAGTGTTTTTTTGGGAAGGAGAAAAAGTGATGGAAGCACAATAGGCTTGCTAATGAAAGTGGCACTGGATTGTTCAAGGGAACACTAAACATCAGGAACTGCAAGTTTCAATAGATTCATTGCATATGGAAAAAACACCTCCTGTCTAAAGTTTCACAATTTAAAAACTTGATTTTAAAGAAATAATGTGAGCAGAGAAATAATGAAGAAGAAAGAAAAAGAAATAATGTGAGCAGAGGCAAGAGTGAGTGTGCAACTTAAAGGGACAATTGTAAATGACATAAACTGTAAATTATGTGATTATTTGATCTTCTCAGATTATATAAAATACATTTAAACTGATCTTTGACTGAATATAAGAATCCCCCTGCAAGTAAAGAAATTGAAGGGTTTTTTGGTAAAAAAATACTAATTTAATTTCTGAATTTTAACAGAAAATAACAGTAATTTCTCAATTTTAATTTATTCTCAAAGTTGAGAAAAGTTATCTCATTAATCAAGCACAATGAAGAGATAATTATTTTTTAAAATGTTTTGTACCTGTTGCATTTTTGCAGTGTCCAAGGATTTCACAATTCTGCTGAAGTGCTGAAGACCAATCTCTTCCAGTTGAAAAGTAGCTAGATAACAGATAACTATCAAAAGATACATACATTTAAAATACAGCAGGCAATTCTAATAAACCTATGATCAATTCTAATAAACCTATACTAAACCTAATAACCCTTTGCTCAACATGCTCTGTGATTTAGACTGTTACCTTAAACAGTTTTGATAGTGAATTTTTCAACATACTCTGGTTTTAATGTTTTCAGAGAGGATAGCTCTTACTTTTCAGTTACAAATTCATAGTTTATTACACATAACATTATAGATAACAAAAAACTCAAATATAAAATTTAATAATTCTGGTATTTACTTTGCTTTTTTTTCCCAAGTGACCATGTTTCCTAAAATGTTGTAACCTTTGTTTTTATTCTGAATTGGAATAAAATCAAGTTTTTAAATTGTGAAATTTCAAACCTGAATCTTGCACCCTCTATGGCAAGTACACAATTCAATGATCTTAGAGGTCTTTTCCAACCTAAATGATTTATGATTCTATTCTGTGATAGAGGAAGAGGCACAGTCAGTGCTGTGGAATTTTAGTAGACCTGTAAAGTTCATGGGTTCCTGTATCAGCTTTCATTTGTCCCCACTCACTTTGATCAATCAGGTTTCACTTACAGTGCAGTGTTTTAGCTGCCACCAAACTGTGATGGTAAAATCAGGAAATTCTGGCCAATGTGCTGCAGCCAACTCAGTGTATCTTCAGGCTTCAATCTCATGTGCTTTAGTTCAGCAACGTATTTAATCAGTCTTAGCAGAATATACGTTTATCTCCTACAAGCTTTGTTAAATTCAAATCTGCTCACACATAGCAACAGCCTTTATAAGCAGCTTTGATCATTTAAGTGTCAATGCAGCTTGGCAAAGGGAATCACAAGCAGCTTAAAAAAATGTAAGCCAATGACCTTAGACTCTCAACTTGTTGATAAAGGAACATTTTCTGTTCCTACCCTCTGCCTATGATTAATGGAAGCTTTTGAGTGGACCAGTCCTGACAATCCAATTTACTCATCACTCAGCTTAAAGGTATAATTTATGTGCCCCAGACAATGAAAAACATGGCTCTGGAGAAATGGAGACAATGAAGCATTATCATTCAGAATAAACCCCATACACTAATAATTTCATCCTTGACAGTTCAGGCTCCCTTTTGTTTGTTGTTTGATTTAGATTTCTGTATTTTTCCAGATCGTGACAGAAACAACCAGAATTGCAATAAAAATTTACTAGTTTTTAAAACATAAAATGTAGATATATTTATATTAGATACATTTCTTTGTATTTTTCAACCACTTTGAATTAAATTGACTTTTAAATATACCCACAAAGATTCAGAACTTATCTGACTTAGAGAACCAGTGACAGAGGTATTTGGGATTCCAGCTTATTTAGGGACTTAACAGATCAACCCCAGCACGTGTTTATCAAATAAATAGCAGAACATATTTTTAAAATTAATTTTTCATGTACTTATAAATACCTGAAACAACCTTGGGGATAGTAACTACCCTAATTAACTGGGTGGATACAGAACTGATTCTAACCAAGTAACTAATAAAATGAAAGTAATTGACTTCACTCCTGGAGATAGATGGTAGTATCTTAAGTTACTTATGTTATTGTGATGGTCAGTAATGAAGAAACCCACGCATGGATAGAGACAATTGTGTCTGAAACTGTGAGATGTGCTGTGTTCCTCAGCACAAAGAGCTTTGTTACACATTTCTGTATCTGAATGGCAGAGGTACGGGGTTGCATAGAAGAGAATAAAGGGAAATCACTGAAGGATGGTTAAACTTCCAAGATGTTTCTTCCAGCCACTGCTGCTATTTTCCAACTGCATCTTACCCTTCTTAGGTAAAATTCCAGTTAACACCTGTAAGATTTCAGACTAAATAAAATTTCAGATTTTGGAGTTCACATTCACTAGGACATTAGAAAAGGTCCTGTACTTCACACTGCACTAGACACAATAACAGTGCTTCCAGTATAATGTAATACCAAGACTTACACTAGTAAGATTATATTTTTTGAAATTTTGTGGTAAACACATTTGGTACTGTAAGGACAACTTACCCATGTAGAGATTACGCTCAGAAATGGGGCAGTATCTCCCATCCTGAACATAAAAGGCATTCACCACCACATCCAACATGGATTTATATTCTGTGCATCCTGCTAGCGTATCCAATACAAATTTTTCTTCTGTCACATTAAGAGTCTATAAAGATACAAATTTAATAATGATTAATGTGTTCTGGAAAGAAAATAGTTGTGTACAAAAAGTACAATTATTTTGAAGTAACTGGAAAACATGAACAATGAACAGCTGTGCCTTTGGCAGGGCTGCTGCCCTTCTAATGCTATCAAATAAGGGCAGTCTTAGCAAACTAATGGCCCTTGTTAAGTAAAATGTAACTTTCTCCAATGTTAAGTGCTCATTTTACCTGCTGACATAAGCTTTGAGTTAAACGACCTTCATGTGTGAATGTCAGCAGTTGATGCAAAGAAAATCTGAAGTCTCTGAGCTATGAGCAATGATTAACTTAATCAACAGTATGAGAAAGTTCCAATAAGATTTTGTTTTCCCTCAGGAAACCTCTTCTTTGTGGGTGAAGCCTGTGCTACTTAGGGAGACTAAACTGAGGGGAGAAGCTGGACAGAGATTATGGAAAAGACTCTTAACTACTACTGAAACCCAACTTTGGAGAACATGACTAATTTAAGCTAAACCAGTAAATTCCAGGATTCTTTTTAATGCAGACTGGTTCTTATCCAGCTAATGCTCCTGGTCACTTGTAATGTTTGTGCAGTATCCCAAGAGAACAGGAGAGTGGGATGGTCCCTTCCTTCTGGATCCTACCCCATAAACTCTTTAAAAAGTCTGAATGCTCCTCAACTTTACAGAGAGATTCAATCACAATAAAAAACCTATGCAATATCTGCTACTATATGTTGCCATATATTGCAGCAGTTCTATTACCATTATATTGCAAGGGTTCCACACTGCTGAAGTTTTGTACCTCCTTGATGTTTCTCATAGGCAGCTCCTCTAGGCACTGACTCTTCCTTGTCCTCACAGCAGCCAACTGACTCCAGTTCCTTCAACCAACTAACTCTTTTATAACACTCTTCTTATTGGCTACAGCTGTGGCCTGTTAAAATCAGGCCTGCTCCTAATCCTTAGTAATTGGCTCAGCTGCAACTTTTTAGGGGGTAAGATTGCTTTCTATACGACCTTTATTTACTCATGTTCTATCCCCCTACAACTATATGAGATAAACTTCTAGGATGAGCCAATTAAAACTTCTAGGATGAGCCTTTAAACATTGCAATAAAATCTGAGGCCCAGACCAGTTTGTTATTATATGAATTGAAAATGGTCAGCTGAGCTATGACAAAATGACAAACAATAATGATCCTTTGATTTAAGGAGGTTAGATAAGAAGCTAAGAAAAAAGGCTAAGTGCATCTTCTGAAAATGTGTAGTGCACATTTGATGTGTGATCTCTCCCAGAGCTCAGAGGTGTGGGAACAATGGAGCCGCAATAACGTATCAGATGAGATGTTCACCTTGCCAGGTAGCTGTCTGCTACCCCCTTGACTGCTTTATTTCCCTAATGTGATTAATTTCTACTTTATGGGTATTGTTAGAGGCTATTGGATGGAACTCTGAGTTTTCTGATGAGTGACACTATACAGGGCTTTGAGATCAAGCAAATATAAGGCAAAACTTTAAAATTACCATTCTAGTATTTAAATGTAAAAAAATATGCAGAAGAATTCAAAGTGTGTTTTCTCAGGTCGTCATTCAGAGCAAGCATAAATTTTTTTCACTAATCCTGTTTAAAATCCAGATTTCATTCCTTTTAATTTGTGCATTGTCAGCAGGAAAAATTAGGAAAGAGACTGAAAAAAATCTTAAAATATGAAAAAAAAGAAAAAAAAAAAGAAGGAAAGTATGGACTCCATCTTGCTAAGTACTGCGGATTCTTGTAAGGCACACAATTCATTCCAAGTACACCTTTTATGGATGAAGATTTAGGTAACAAAGAAAACTCATAAATCTAAGCCCCTATTAAATGATGAAATACATAGATATACATACATACATATATATATATATAATATTTGATATGAGATGTCTAAGAATATTTGATATGAGATCTCGTAAGAATTTACTAAAAAAGGCAAAAGCAAACCTGAATAACTAAATGGCAGAGTCAGAGAGGATGTAGTTCCAATGAAAGCAGGATTGTGACATTTTGAATCTAAAACAATTGCTGCCTTGAGCAAATGGTGTTATTTATGAAGAAACTGCAGAAAATAGTATCTCTGTTAGTAAACAGAAAGTCCATCATAAAAGTGGTCAAGCCTGTAAGAAACAAGCCCAACAGAAATTCTCTCAACTATCTCTGCTAGAAAGTTAAATTTCAGTTGTTTTCAAGATCTTTATTAGATCAGAATTTCTGCATTCATGTTCTGGGTAATTTGATATGAAGTGCTATGGCAAACCTGTGCTTTTCAAATGCACTTTGCAGAGGTGGCCAAAAGCAGACAAACAGGGAACAACAGGACACCACTTGTGCCCCAGTCATCTCCTATGCAGTGGAGACTACAGCATAAAAATGCAATTGCCTGTCTACATTTACTCCACTTTGCTGCTCTGAGTTAACAACTCAGTCAGAAGTATTAGGATGAACACAGAAGTTCTTACTCTTTCTTACACCTTGAGCAAGAATAACCACTATATGGCCTTGAGACAAGCAACAGGGTGACAGAAAGAGCAGCTTGGGGACAGCTGTGCCCCCCAACATCAGCACTGACTGGCAGTCCTGGGGACCACAGGACAAAATGTCTTGGCATGAAACATAATCAGCTGAATCTGCTTTCAGACACAGAAGGTACCAAGTGTTCTGTTTCTACCTGTAAAAATTGAGATTAGTTGAGCAGCCTGCAGCTGTATCACCTAAGGAAGTGATCTCATCACTACTCAACTAAACAAGACTGGGCAGGAGGAGGACTTGGACAGGAAATCCCAAAGGTGAGCCAGGTGTTGGTTAAGCCCTGCAGATAATCTGGTGAATCAAACCCGAGCCAGTGCTTTAAACCAGTTAGGATACTCTCTCAATAAAAAGTGCATTGTGTCCTTTACAAATTTCATCAAGGGTATTTACAGTTTATCTGTATATCTGAAATAATAATGGCTTTGGGAAAATAACATGTTGGGTAGGTGTAATTTCTAGCACTAATTTCTAAATGAATTCTTTCTGTGGGGCTTTGTGCTGAGCTTTATGTCAGTGGGATGTATTTTCAGAGAAGGTCAAGTGATCCTGAAATGGTACAGTATGACAGATTGTATATTTATAGCACCTTCTGTATGAGGTTTTCAAAACACTTCACTGGCATTAATTGTATTTAATGAGATTGCTTTTGGCTAATATAATTTTGTACATGCAGGAACTATGGCATGGAGCAGGTAAGAGATTAGATTTGCTCCAAGCAACACACCAAGTCATTGGTGCCAACAAAAATTAATAAACACTAATTTGTGAGCATTTATTCTGTCCATCAAAGCAACTTTTTACCTTTTTAAGTACACTTTAATCACACATTTTTCTGAAACAGTTAGCAGTTAGCAAAGTTTGCAGGTATGTCTGAGCCCTTCAGCGTAAGGAAGGCCAGACAATTTACAGGTGAAAGTAACACATGCAGTGATCATCTTCTGTTCATTGAATATTAAAAATGTCAGAAGACAAAACAGATCTTGAACAGATACAAATATCTGACAGTATTCTCTCTATGGCATTGAATTCCAGCTTTTTCTAATTACTAAGTGTTTAAGTTGTTAAAAAACCCCAATTCTGTCTGAATTTATCCTGAATGGTACTGGGAAGAAAATGTGATTCTTGTCTAATTATGTGCTGATTAGTTTTACTTTCCCCTTTTGGGAAGACCCTAATACCTGTAGCCTGCTTCCATGGATGTGTTTTTCCTGCTCTCTGGCACACAGCTGTAGCTGGGAATCAGTCAGGTTTCCTCAAGGAGAGAAGAGACTGGGTAAGAAGGGCTTTGAACATAAACAATTTCCAGCATGGGTTACTACAAGAAATAGCATGAATTAAATGGAGAAATATCTGCAAAAGGGAAGCTTTTCCACCATGGGTGTATCATAATAAGGCTGGTTACAGTGGGACGTGTGTGAAGGGGCCAGAGAAATCAGAAAAGGAGAGAAAGAAAAGCTCTTCTCTCTGGAGTGAAAAAAGGAAAAAAATATCACCCATGCTCTGTTTGAGACTTCTCAGGCTAAGGACATAATTTAGGTGAAACAAATATTTTAGAAAGAAGATAATATTTGATGAAAAGATAAAAAAGCTTTCACCTCCTGAGAGAACTGTGCAATAGTATGTAGTGAACTTGTCTTCTAGGAAGAACATGCACATTTTGCAGATACAGCCTGATTATTTTAGAGTGCTTCATTTATCAGTGCTAGTCCTCTCCAAGGGTCTAATCAAAATGCTGTAAAAATGAAAGAAAATATTCCTACTGATGTCACCAGGGTGTGAATCAGTCACCAGAACCCAGTCTTCTTTCTCTCTGAAGTCAGGGGGAAAAACCCCTGGGATCTTTGGATTTAAGTAGGAAAATATCCTGCTTCTACTATTCACCATCTATGTTGCAGTCACAAGCTAGTATTTTCATCTAGAGCAGACAGTGCTGACCAATGCTTTATTAAGAGGTACGGGGAACATTATTTTCCCTTTTACTTAATATCAGATCCCAGAACACTGCAGAAAACTCAAATTCCATCATTTCCTTACAAAGATCCTAGTCTAAATTTATGTCAGTAACTAAAAATACAAATTAGACTTCTATAATTTAGTAGGATTTTTTATTGCACCAAATCTATAATTCTTGCATTACATTGTCTTCATATTTAAATCTATGACTTTTGACATTTAAGGATTTTACTCCCAATTGAGTAAAATCAGTTAAGTGGGCATGTATGAGACACAGCTGAACCAGCACTATGGAGAGTTGTGCCAAATCACACCATGTTCTTGTGAAATGGGAAGCTCATAAACATATCTTGCTATCAGCATGAAGGGATAAAGGAGCAGAACAGTGAATTTGGGGTGGCAGTTCTGGTTTTACAGAAATAAGCTCTTCCGTAGCTGGGATGTATGGAGGAAGGTCAATATGATGGGTCTGATCCTGCAGCTCTGATTGAAGCAGATAATCCAACTGAAAATGAAGGGAGTTATGTGCATAGAGAGAGGCACAGACATTGCCCGGTAACTCCTGTGTTAAAATCTGTCTCCAGTTATCATGGCCAAAGCTTGATTCTGACAGTCACAAGGAAGAATAATACCTGGGATGCTTCAGTTAGGTAGAAAATTTAATCTTTTCAAAATGAACAGATGCAGTCCAGTCCTATAAAAGGTCTGATGGAATGATATCCTTGTGTACAACATGCACTGGATGAAAGATCACCTTTGAACATGGATCATTTTTGATAGATTTAAGTGAAGAATGCTTAATAAAAGGAAGGGGGTTTAGTACACAGGAATGAAAATGTTATCTGGACAGCATCAGTCTGATAAAAGGAGCATTAAAAATCCTTTAGGAAGATAAACAAGGAGAAGTAATCTGGCCATTCAAATGAAGAACAACAGGAACAGATGTAAATTTGAATGTGAATATATAATAATTTAAAGATGTGAGACAGACTTAGGAATTTTTAAAAGTTAATGTCTTATTCAGGATAATTCAAATTGAATTCTGTTTTAATAGCAACAAGGTCAAATATTGAAGTAAAAGCATTTAACTGGACTTATTTGTTTTTAGGAGGTTTGAGGGAATGATTCTTTGTGATTGAAGCTGAGAGTTTGTTTTTGCAACTAGGAGTCATCCATCATATTGCTAATGAATCTGTGGTTTTATTGAAAATATTTGCAATGAAAAACAAGTCCAATATTATGTAAGAAACATTGTAAACTACAGTACAATAAACATGAAGACTGTAAATAACTAAATTACAACTCAAAGCTCCAGGAAGAACATAAAGTCTGATCACTCACTGAGAACAATAAACAGAAATTTCTTTTATGGTGTAAAGTTTACATGTAGCAGAAATAAAATATATGGAGTTTAACACCTCTAGACTGATTTTGATCATAACCTTCTAGTTAGAGGAAATTGTGTTATTAATCTCCCATTATTCAATAATTTAAAATCCTTCCATATTTTATCTCTTTTTCTCTAAAACAAAAGGATGATAATCAGTGAGTTTTCCTAACTCCATTTTTATACAGAAGTCTGAAATGGAGTTGGAAGATAGGAACTGAGATTTGGATGTGTCTTTCTTGCTTCCTGAGTGGCCTTGTAGAGATTGTGTTCTCTCCTGACACCTTGGTTTTAAACACTGACAGCTCCCTGGCACTCAGCAATTTGTTTTTGCATTTCCATCACACCAGAAGAACATTCTATCTTTATACATGCAGTGGTTCAGACAAACCTGAACTTCTGTCCCAGTAATAGTTTACCTTTCTTTAACCTCACTTTCTTTTTTTTGGCACTAATTTTCTGATTTCCTATTTGTATATTGAAACACTGAGTGGCTGCAAAGTGCAATGAGTGAAAAATGTATCCCAGTGGTTATTTGATGTGGTATCTTCTTGATCTACCTCAATTACAAAAATGCAGGGCAAGATGGGTGCTTCTTTCAAGCAGCACACAGGGATTAGGTGTGCAGCCATGGCTGCTGTAAATGGGCTGTGTAAATCCCACATACAGCCAGGAAAAAATCTCTGGAGAGCAGAATCTAATGCCACCATTTCCTACAAATAAACTGCTTTTCTCATGAACACCAAGGTATGTACAGGGTAATGCTGCTAACTTTGGAAGTATATTCAGAAGCAGAGTGTACAGCCAAATGTTTTCCAAAGGGATTTTTGTCTCAAAGCTTGAAACAAGATTTCCTACACTGAGAGAATATGCTAAGATGGAACAGACATTTGAATAAAATTATAAAGATGCATTAAGAAGTTAAAATAATAATAATATTCAAGAGGTTGGTTCTGCTTCTGCTGAAGTTAAGGGGTAACCTCCCATGTTATTTGAGAGGAACAAGTTGAGAGCAGCTCACATGACCTCATAGAAGTAACTGATTTTTGGCAGGAAGTTGTCATTTTTCCAAGTTTTTATCTAACTATTTGGAAATATTGAGTAGTTTCAAACCAAATGCAGGGAAACAGTTGGGGATGTATTTTCAAAATGGCACACAGGGGTCAGCAGTGCCTTACAAACTCTGGCCTTTGGGTTTTCTTACGAAAAATCCATGCACAAGTGAAAAACAGCCGTTTGCATTTGTTTTGTGTGAATTTAAGCAGTGAACTCCCCTGAAGATTCTGTGTGTCCATGGCCAGTCCAGGGCAAGCAGAGCTTTCATTACAACACAGGACAAGCCATGCTGGCTCAGTGTGGGAGCTCAAACTGAGAGAAGAGATCCTGTCTCACCTATCTTCTGTGGCTTCTGCCTCTTGTGGGCTTCAGTTTGAAAAGAGAGAGAGAGAGATTTCTCATTTGACTGAGGTACAGTAGAGATTGGAACTGCATGTGCAAGAACTTTGAGGTGAGAGAACAATACCAAAGAGGTGAGCAGGACTTGCTGCACAGGGACAATAGCACTGGGACCACTTGAAGAGATGGAACTGGGACAGGTTAAATAAAGACACCTGGGCGAGTAAACTTGAGGGCAAGAGAAAGGACAGAGATAGAAAAAGGATGAAGCATAGAACAGAACTCAGTTTATCCTTCTCTGCCATCTACTCAATATTTGGCTAGCAGAGTATTCCAAACCTCTACAATACAGCCATTGTGCACTGTCAAAATATAAACATTTCTACATAGTTTTTATGAAAGACCAAAATATACTATTTCACATAATCATGTATTTTGACTTTTAATTATTTACATAACCTCATGTGCATCTAGAAATAAAAAATAATATTTTGCTGAAGATTGACTGTGCTCTGAACTGTTGTCACCTTTGCAGCAGCAGAGTGAAACCAAAAGAAACCTGTTGGATTTTGATCAGAATATTCAACAATGACTGATTGTATACTTAGTAAAGATACAATATGGAAATCTATTAACTCCTTCTTACTATCATCTGCAAATCAAGTATATTTTCAACCAGATGGCTTCAACCCAATTTATTTCTTGCCTCTTTCTTTTTCTTATACATTCATATTGTAAAGTCCTTCACTTTAAAATATAATTGTTTGCCCACTTTCACTTCTTTTTCTGTGCCTTGGTTCACCAGCTATTTTTATGGCTTTAATTTGCAAGGATTCCCACAAGAACGGTCTCCTGCAGTTGGTAAATGGTTGACAGGGATATTTGGATCAAGACAGATTGTGCCTTCCAGACTCCCTCCTGTAGCACTGCATCCAACTTCCTTTCATAACATATTCCCATTTATCATGTACACAAATAAGAGCCCTAAACTTCAGCCTAGGATGCTGACCCTTCTCTGGGACATTTCCTTCTCATTGTTGTCAGTTTCATTTCAACAGTACAAAGACAAAGCTTCAGCACTCTCATGCTTCTTCTTTCCTTAGTTATTGGTTCTATTGCCACCCTGCCTGTCAGTTAAAGCCATAACTCCAGAGGTCATTTTACATGCAGATTACTCCCCAGGGTATCATCACCAGTTCATGTGCACATCTTCTTCACTCTTTTTGAACAGCATATGTCAAATAGTATTTTCCTATCACTTCCTAGCTAAAAATCTAAGGTAGTATCTCAGAATTTTCTGCTTTATTGAAATAAGTGTCTCTGTTGTGGGTTTAACCAATCCCATCTCAGTAAACCAACCATCTGGAATGCTACTGTTAAGTTCATCCTGCCAGTCCATTGATCTGACCCACTTACTCCACCTACCATCTCACAGTTGATTCTAGCACATTAAACTAAAGCTGCCTGTCAAGATGCTTCACAACTCAGTTCCATTCTGCATTTCATTTCTTACTCTTTACTGATGTCTTCCCCATTTCTGAGCAGCCAAGGATGCCCATCTCTTCATTTCCTTTATTAGATTTCCAAAGGAGTAATTTTGTTTCATTTCAATCAGTTCCTACACATATTGCTCTTAAAATCTACTTTATTCTGACAGAGGTTTTGCTCTGCAAAATGTCCTTGGCTCCTGGCAGTTCAGGTGACAATGTGTGGCTGTCAGAGGTTCTTATTTTGAGGATCTGGCACTTGACAAGACTGGCATCACAGTGGCTCCTGCAGCCCCTGCCAATGGGGCACTGAACTCCCTTGACCCTGTTCTGGAATGACTTGGATGTACTGTGTTTTTATTTTGAGAGAAATAATCTAGCCCAAAATTGTTGCTTTCATCAGGAACATCCCCAGACAGGTGAACAATAGGCTAAGGAGGACATTTCATGGAGGTCATCAAGTTATCAAAGAACTAAACAAGACACCTCAGATATCACATTAGAAGATATAAAGACTCTAAACCATCCAAATACAATAAAGATATACACCATGAATGAAACCTACAGTGTTAATATCTGAATGCACTCTAAGGGAATGGAAAACTATTAAAAGAGTTTAAAAGAACAGAAGACTTGTAGAGAAATCAACTGTGATATACTGCACACCTAAATCAGCAAATAAATAATTATGGAGCTGTGTCTTTTAATTACTTAGATTTCATCTCTTGGAATCTGACTCTTCGGATTTTTTTTTTGGTCAGACAACCTGAGCTTTGCTATTTGTTATGCTGCTGGATGAGACAAACAAATATAAATCTAGTCTGTGGTTTAGAGCCAGGCTGTTAATCAGGATACAAACTGAAGGAAGTTTCTGCACGGGTTAGTTAATATTGGCTAATTGGTAAATTACCAAGCCTGGAAATCACGTGTACAAAAATGCTACAGTATTTTTAGGATCATATTCCTCTTATGAAACAGAAAAGAAAGAAGTGAGTTTTTCATGATGAATTTGAATCACCTCTTTGCTACTGAAACAAAGCTGAATTTTATATAAACACAGATCTTACTTTTTACTTTCTTTGATAAATCCTGTGTAGTAGGTGACCAAAAACTAGCCCAGAGAAAGATTTTGGCCTTACCTTTGGCCTCAGCTATCCTCCTTGTCCTTCCCCTTCTGAGAAGGTTTATTATGAAACTTTAGATTCATATTTCTCTAATGGAGTTACTGGAGTTTTGTCTTTCTACCACTTTTCCTGGGCTGAGAAGAACAATGATCTGAAGACTCATTTTTATAAGCATTTATTTTGGCAGCAGTGGTAACTGGATTTACCTGCTCTCTGCCCAGTGAAAAATGATTATTTTGAAACTGGATCAGTTCCCCGATGTAATTCAGAGTATGAATCACAAAGAGTTATGCCAGGACTACAAGGCAGGAGGGCAGGAAGGAAGGGGCCTGAGTGGCAACTGCTGGAGAAGGCAAGCACCCAAGGAATGGGTGTGAAGCCACTGCTCAGCCCCAGCTTCCTTATCACACCTCCATGGTTTTATATTCTTTTAGTCATTGTATTTATGCAAAATCAATGCAAAAGATTGTCTGACTGGCACAGCAGTGGTTTCTACCTTATTGTCAGAAGGGGAAATGAGCACTGGAGCCACATGGCAGTGTGGAATCAGGACCCCAACAACGCCATTTGATAACAATGGCACACACAGACAATAGCAGTCTAAACAACATTGCTGGCTTCCCTTAGAGGTTTGCTAAAGCTGATTGACTCCACCAGCTGCCTCAGCACAAGTCAGGGTGACACTGAGGACAGAGAGGTGACACACTATGGTCAGGAAGGGATGGGAACTGCTTCAGCCAGAACAGACACAAATGGGAAAATCATGCTCTGGTTACTTGCAGTATTAAATTAGAATCTGCTGGCTGATTTATTGTCACTGTTCTATCCCACTGTTCTGGTGGTCACTTATGTCCTCAAAGCAAGAATACCTGACCCTGTGACTCAGCTTCTGAACTGCATTTGTCCATACAAATGGGTGGTGCTGTCAGAAACTTCTACTTGGGAGGAAGAAAAGAACAAGAATCTTCAAAACAGCTTAGTCAGAAGTGGAACAGAAATTTTCCCTATGACTATCTCATCAATTTTAGAAGGTTGTTGCTTTTTTTTCCACTTTTCTTGTTGATACCCAAGCAGTTTTTCAACCCCTCTGATCTTTATTGCCTTGTTTTCTGGTGATAACCATAAGAAATTTGGACTTTACTCACTAACAAAAAATGTCACTGTAGGGGAAATCAATAAAAGTTACAACAACATGTTAGAAAACAGATACCTTTGCATTTAAAATCACACAGTAACAAAGTAAACTGTGTAAGATAAACCAAAACTTAATATACCTGCAACATCATAGCTGTTTCATTCAGGAAATCCTCCAAGCTCTGATTTTCAGGGTTAAACTTGTTAAGCTGTTGCACTATTAGTGCAATAAGTTCTCTATGGCTGACCATCTTCACCATGGAGAATCCTATAAATACAGAAAATCATTATTTTTTCGTGCCTCCTTCAGTTGTGGCATAATGCATGGTGGTGATAGGCTCATACAGAAGTTACACTGCAGTAATGGAGAAGAGAACATTTAGGTCAAGATTTCAAAACCACAGTTACTCAGAACAGCTGACAGAAGAAATGAAAATACAGTACAAACATTGAGAAAATAGAAGACAAAATTACATATTGCAAAAATCTCAAAATATGTTAAGGATAAATGTTACAGCACCAGGTTATTTGACAAAATAGAATTAAAGATAATATAGAAAAAAGCATGGATTTTTGCCTGTGTGCATACAGGTCCTACTTAACACACTGCTCTTCCCAGTGAGATGTATCAGAAAGCAAAATTTTAGTGTTAAATTTCATCACATGTTGCTGTAAACAGTCTGTTTTTCAAAAGAAACAAAAGAACAGGAACAGAGAGGAATTCTAAGGAAGCAATGACTGTTGGTCAGCAGGCTGGGCCGTGATCACAGCATTTCAGTGGTCTGGGCCACTGCCAAGGCTTCTGAAGGCACAGCAGTTCAGTATTTATGCTTGATGCTTTGCTTGTGAAATGACTGGACTTTGTCTATCTCAAATGAAGCCTTACCCATATGTCTGAGAATGTGTAGGACTTGTTACTTCGATTTTAATGTTCAGATGACAAGAACTATAATGCATCTGTTCCTACACACACATGTTGTTGTGTATGAAGGAGCAATGACAGCAATTATCAGGCCTGAAAGTCATTAAGCTGGTTTAGCAATGGGAAAAAAAGAGAGCAAAAGTAACTTTCCATGGTGAAAATAAAAATGTAATTTTGAAAATAATTCTTGTATTCTATATATCATCATATTTTGATGTCAGAAAAGAATGCCTGATCCAGATGATTCATTCTCATTGTGGTAAACATAATTCATTTCTTGCTTTTAAATATTAGGATAATATTTCCAGACACAGTTGTATTGTACTCTGCCTTTCAGCACCATCTTTCTCAATAATTGCCTAAATAGCACTTTTCATTACTAATCTTGAAGAACTGAAAAAAAGAGTTTGTTTGTGATTATATTCAATATAGCCATTTAGGTGCCTGTTATGATCAAGACAAAATGTCCAAATAAAAAAAAAGTCCAGCAAAACAGGGTTGGATCATGACAAGGGATGGCAAATACAGAAAGAGGCATCACTGTGCAAGGGAATCACTTACTCCCCTCCTCTGAGAATCATTTGTTTCTCAGGTAAGAACCTGCCAAGGCTCTTACACTCACAAGGGATTTTGGATAAGCAAGGGAGAAATATCTCTGTACTTCAGACTAAATCATAATTCAGGCTCCAACAGCTCTGCCAGTAACAAATGGTTTTTCTTCTGGCATACCAGTAAGAAATCTGAGCTCTCATGCTCCGATATCCATGCCTCCCCCCAGATAACAATCACTAAACCCCAAAATTGGAAAGTGAAAACCAAGATGTGTAGTAAAGCCTTCAGATCTCTGAACATACAGGGGTTCTTAATAGAAAGGACCCCACTTCTAATGAAAGAAGCTGCTATTATTATTGTCAATGTTTTAAAACATACACATCAGGAATAAAATGCTTTTGGCATGATATGCACCCTTATTTTCACACAATCATTTAGAAAACTACTCCAATTCTTATCTATAAAAATGACATAAATTTATACTGTGTATAAAATGGCAGAAATTTTCTTCCATTATCAGCTGTAGATTTCAATTATAAGAGGTGAGAACCTGATATAACCTTACTTTACAGTGGAGCTTGGAGATATTTTGAAAGCAATTACATAGGATAAGAGTGGCCACAATTGTAGGAATTGGTTTCAATGACCTGAAAGGTTCTTTCAGGTTTTACATCTGCTCCCACATTCCCAGCCTAGAAAGACTGTGATTGCATTTCCTCTAATGTAAGCTGTCCTTCTTTAAAAGAGCTGAACTAAGCCTCCCTGCAAAATCCAGACAGATCAGACGGAAAATGTTCACTTTGAGGATCTTAATTTTAATTTTCGTGTATTTCAATGTTTTGCATACCTACTGCAAGTGTTTTCCTTAACACGACATGGTATTTTTTATCTCTTATCTTGTAGAATTCCACCATTAAATACTTATTGTACAAAACCTTCTGCAAATAGGTTGTGTTACGTTTACGAGGCGGGTTAGCAAATGGACACCAAGGCTGGCAAAATTCCAGGGAGCAAAGCCCAGCAACCCTGTCCACAGCGTAACACAGGCCCCTTGATGTTTCCTATTGTACTTATGAACACCTAATAAATATGAACGCTGAAAGAGAGCAGGTTTAGATTAGATATTGAGGAGGAATTCTTCCCTGTGAGGGTGGTGAGGCACTGGCCCAGGCTGCCCAGAGAATCTGTGGCTGCCCCATCCCTCATCCCTGGCAGTGTCCAAGGCCAGGCTGGATGGGGCTTCGAGCAACCTGGGACAGTGGAAGTGTCCCTGCCCATGGCGGGGGCGCTGGGGACGGATGAACTTTAGGGTTCCTTCCTACCCAAACCCTTCTGTGATTCTGTGATTGTGTGAAAATAAAGGGAAGAAGGAGCCACGAGCCTGCCCGTGGCACCCGCCACTTGCACGCATCGGGGATTGCACCCGGCTCTTTCCGGAGGTGTCACGTACGGCCACATTTGCCTTGCACCGCCGCTGCCGCTGCCGTCCCCGGCTGTCCCCGCCGCTGCCGCTGCCGCTCCCGGCTGTTCCCGGCGCTCCCCATCCCGTTCCCAGCGCTCCCGCCGGGCCCGTGCCGTCCGTGTCCCTCCAGGAGCAGAGACCCCGCGCGCGCCGTTGCCAGGGAGCGCGAGGGCTGCTGGGAGCTGTAGTCCTGTTGCGAGCCGCCTCAATGTTGCAAAACGGTGCGACCGTGGACTCGGAACTACACGGGCGGAGAAACAAGATGGCGGCGGTTGTTTGCAGCCGTTGCCAAGGAGCTAGTGCCTCTCCCCCCACAGTGTTTCCGCTCACGGGCAGCCGGCGGTCGGCGACGTGCCGGTTGCCGGGACACGGACAGCGCTGGCGGGCGCAGGTAGAGCCTGCGGTTCCCGAGCGGACGCGTGCAGCGCGGTCCGCAGAAAACTACAACTCCCGGCAGCCACTGCAACAAGGCGGTCTCCGGGGCGTGGCCTGCGCGGCACGCAGTCTCTCCGCCCCCTGCGCGTGTTACGCAAATGAGCAGCCGGGTGGGCGGGGCGACTGCGCCGGCCCACCCCGGCCCGCCCCCCAATTGGGTGGGGAGGGGAGGGCGTGGGGGCGGTGTCGCGCATGCGCGGTGGGGCGGCGCTGCCGCCGGCCGCGCAATGTTTTGGGGGCGGTCGGGGCGGCGCGGAGCGCGCGGAGCCGCCGGACGGTCCCTGCGCTGACGGGAGCGCCCGGCGGCCGCTCCGCGGGACCAGGCGGCGGCGCAGGAGGAGAACGCGACCCGGCGGAGCCTCCCAGCGAGGGGCACGGCTCGCCTCGCTCCTGTGAGCGGCGCGGGTACGGAGCCGGCAGCTCCCGGGGCGGCAGCGGCGGCGGCAGCGGGGTGTCAGCGGCCGCGGTGATGATGAACAGGTTCCGAAAGTGGCTCTACAAACCCAAGGCAAGTTACGAGGAGCCGCCGCTGCCCGGGGTCACCGTCACCCCGCGGCTGAAGTCGGGACGCGGTGGCGGCGGAGCCGGGCGCGCAGCCGCGGGTCGCTCCGCGGCCGGAGGCGCCGTGAGGGGCGAGCGGAGCCCGCGGGCGCCCGGCGGGTCCCGGCGGCCGCGGCCGGAGCGCGGCGCCCGCTGCGGCGGGGGATGACAAAGCAGAGCGGCGGCCGCGGGGCTGCTCCGAGCCGGGGCGGGCTCGGGGCTCTGCCCGGCACCGCCGAGGGGCTGCGGGGCTGGCGGCCGTGCCCGGGCAGCGCTCCCGGCTGCGCTGCGGGTGCGCCGAGCCCCGAGCCCGGAGATGTTCGGGCGCTCCTGTTGTGCCATTAACGCTCTGTGTGTGCACCTGGAAACTTGGTAAGTTAGGAGATTTATTGGAAGGTGCTCTGTAGGTGAGTGTTTTGTGCCCTTCTCGCTTTGAAATTCTTGGAAGGAATCCAAGAATCGCAGTTTGCTTTGCCATGAAATTATCATCTTCTGGCTCGGGTTAAGTAACAACTGTCTGGAGGGTGATCTTGTCTGGCATGTGATGTTCGGCTCGTAAATCAAGGACATTACTGGTTTTGAACATCCATAGCATCTTTTTCTTGTCCAGGCATTACAGCAGTCAGTATCGTTATTCACTTTCTGAAGTGTTTGATTTAATTTTGGCTCCTCTTGGTCACTGTCATTCGTTTTTTCCTATGCTTTACTGTCAGTGTTGGGTCTCAGTTTGTAAACCTTCCATGTACTCGGTTCTTTTGGCTGAATTATGGCCAGTGTGTTGCAGTGAAAAAAAAAAAAGCCGAGGTGATGCTGCAAAATAAAAGTTCATATTTTGCTGGCTTTATGGATTTTACATGCAGTCCTAACTCCTGAGTACTGCTGAAGAACACATAATTGTCAGATATTGCTGCTAATAACTGCAATGGAGATAATAAAGAGATTTAGTAACCAAAAATACGCTAATAAGTTATAGATAGCTTCAATTGAATTATCTTATTTTTGTATGTTTTATACAAGGGAAAAACTAAGGGAAGAATAGTCATTGAACAAAAAGAAATACTGTTAATCTTAAATGCAGAGGAAATCTTTGTGAATATGGCTTTTTCACTGTTTTTTTAAACAAAACTCATTAGATTTCACCTTGTTTTTCTTTCTAATGGAGATTTATATTTTTGTAATAAAACTTGTTTTTTAATATCCTATGCCTTTGTTGTTAGGTGTGTGTTTGGCATTCAGGGTCTGTATCAAACAATGTATACTTAAAGTTCTGTGGGACTTCTCTGGGGTGAAGGAACTTTTCAAGCCTGTTGCAAGACACTGGGCCTCATAAATCAGGAACACCTATTGCTGTTGGTTTAGAACCAGCACCACTGCTTTTTGTTGTGTATTTGTACCTTTGCCAACAGTTTTTCTTAGTTTCAGTAGCTTGCAACATCATTTTTGTTCTGGTATTCAGAATGGGTTGCTGGTGAATTGTAAGAGCTTCAGAAAAAGGCATTTTTCCTGGTGTGCTGTTGAGTGGGTGTGGATCATGTCATTAAATACACAGAGGTTTGAATAGCACTTCTTTTATAGCGGGTGAGACAGAGGCTCTCACATGTAGAGACTGTACCTTTCCTTGTCTATTTCTTGCTTTTGTACTTAAAGGAATTTGCAAGGATTCCTACCCAAAAGATCAGTGGGTTCCAGGGTCTGTTTTGAATGTAATGTGTTTTGAGGAGGACTTTACTTAATACTTATTCTGGTGAGGGCTCTCAGGTCTCAGGATTTATGTTACTTGTAACTCTCTGTTAGGCACTATGGGCTCCAGGTGCATTTTATCAGGTAGGTTTTGCTACTCCTGGTGGTGGGGAATATTTCTTCTGAAGTATTCCAGGTCCTACTTCCATGTAATAGTACCTCTGCAAGGCATCAGATTTTGGCACCACTGGATGTTTGGCCCAGAGCTTTGATGGCTTTTCAGAGGTACTTTTGAAGGCAAGGGGTGGGATGACATCAGAGTGCAGCAAATTCATAGTACAGCCTGCTCAGAAACCTGAATATATGGTTTAGCTTAATCCTAGGGGAACTATTTCATAATTCATCCCTGAAAAAACACAGCCCCAAAATATGTAAATTAATTCAGCTTAATCGTTTTAAATGGTGGAGACAAGGAAATGGAATAGAACAGAGTGCATAACAAGGTGGATTCACAAAAGTCTTGGGGTGATCATCAGTTACTGCAAGATGCAGGACCTGCATCCAGGCAAGGATATTTACTTGGTAACTGCTGCCTCTGTTTGAACATAGCAAGAATGGCAGAGGAAATGTGGGTGTAGGAAGTGGAAAGCCTTGACTAATGTTGGGAGCATGTCACGAGAGCAGCACGACTTCCCTGGATCTTTGTTCAGTCAGTGCTCTTCCTGCCCAGCTCTGTTCCTCAAGTATGCTGATCTGCCAGATTCTGATAAACCAGATCAAGTGCCAATGGTGGAGGTAAGCAGAGAATGAAATAAATAGCAGTGATGTGATCTATAGAGCTGCTGGGAGACAGACTTTTAACTGATGTGTTGGAGACAGAGCAGAGACAAGATTTTGTTTCCAGCCTCCTGTGTCACATCGATTGTTGTTTAATTTTTAAAGTGTTGTCTGTAATATGTGTTTTGCTTTTGGGGACTGTGGATTCAATGCCTTTTTAAGTGTTTGGAGGGGAGAGGATGGTGTTTGCCTCTGAACACTTTTGCGGAGGGGTGATTTGAAGCAGTAGTGTTCTTGAATTGCAGCACATCAGTGGAACAATAGTTACTCTGTTTGACCTGCTCAGGACACTGCAGGATTCCCAGGCATCACCACCTTCCTGAGACAAAAGAATGAACCTGTCTAAATCAAGATATTTGTCTGTGTGCACAGATATAATAAAACATTTGTTCCCTGCCACTTCAGGGAATTTCTTATCTTGTACCTGCTGGAGCACTCCACAGGTGTCCAGTCAGAACCTGCTCCCAGGCAGATCTGAGCGTCCAGCCAAAATACAGAACTGGGCTGGTTTTGTAGAGATTTGAAATGCATTTGATGTCCAGAGAATTCAGAATAATATCTATGAATGCTGCTGCTTAAATCTGGAGACTAGCTTGAAAAATGCGTGGGTAACTAGCTCACAGGGGTACCTGCTTTGAATTGAGCTCATGTTTATTGATATTTTGAAAGAGCTGTTTTGTGTATGATGGGGAGAAAAAAGTCTGTCTCTAACCACAACTTGAATATGTTTTTTAATCTGTTTAACATAACAAACTGAAACATCTTCAGTGTCTGTTTATTTTTCATATTTTTATTTTAAAAATATTGCTTATTTGGTGTTTATGTCTCTGGATTTTCTTGCTCCTAGTTTCTTTCACATAGTAAATGTGAACTTCTAGCAGTTAAGAATTTCTTATGTTTCAGTCCAAATCTGTAGTTGTTGGTAGTAAAGCTACTGCTTTGTGAATGCCTGGTTCCAGTTAAAGGATGCTCACAAAATATGCATGAAGTCTGGAGGTTTTGCAGGTGTGGTTTTTAACACCCCCTCCTCTAAGACTGACCGAAGTGCAGCTGTGCCCTCAGTGCCTGTTGTAAATCAAAGGCTCTCTAACTCCCATGGGGATGTGAAGGTGGGTTCAGGAAATGGCCCCAACTTGTAGCTGGGAGTGAACACTTACTGCCAAGTGGGTACTCAGCACAGCTCTTTCACACCCTTCAGAGGCTGAGCATCTTCTCCCCCTAGAGTGCTTGAGATGCTGGGAACTGTAGTTGCTTTCTTCCCATGTGTTTGTTCTGAAATACTGTTCGTGGGTTTCTTAAATCTGATAATTACTTTCTGCAGCTGGATTAGCAGATACATCTTCAAGAGGTCCTTGCTGCCTGTTAATATGTGGTGCTCTGTGAGCAGAAATAGCATTTAGGGATAGGTGGAATGGCAGATACTTGGAGAAGGCTTGTTTCCATGTCTGTGCATAGTGCCTTTTTCTTACCATTTTTAAGGTTCTTTTTAGCTATATTTCTATGAAAGTGAGCCATAGTTAGTAATAATTGTTGCTACTAATAGTTGTTAAAGGACTTGAAACAGCAGATAGGTATGCTAATTTAAGAAAAAGCTTAATAGATAGTAAAAGGGTATCTTGGAACAAGCAAGCAAGATGAAGAGAGTATGCCTAGTGAATCTAGAGCAATTACTTAAAGTAGAAAAGTGAGAGCCAGTGGCAAAACTCAAAAATAGCCAAATAACCTCTAGGAAATTCTACATTACTGTGCACAAGGAGAAGTGCTAAAAAAAAAAAAAAAGAAAAAGGAAGGAAAAAAAAGTCCTGGGTGAATGTTGAACATCAAAAACTTCACAAAGAGTAATCTTGCCAGGGTTGCTTAATGTCAGACCGGACTCCAAAAAGTAAAAGATGGGAAATACAATAGGAAATAGCTGATTTGGTTTCTTTAATGGTATGAGAAGAAACATGTTTGCAGGATTTTTTGTAGGAAAAGATTGTAAGTAGAAAAAGGGATTTTAAATATGAATAGAAGTTCGTTAGAAGAATGGAAGGTAGTAAAAAAGTACACAGTTAACTGTGCTTAACATAATGCAAAAAGCATTTTTAAAATTGGGTCAGTTGAATGAGATGCAGGAGGAGAGAGAATTATTTTGAGCAGCATTTAAATGGATGGAAATGGTCAGAAATGTAAAAGGACAAAGCTGCTGGAATTGCCAGGCAACTATTGATAATAGTTTGGGGGAGTGAATAAAAAAGGAAGGATGATTTCCCAGTGATAGATGGAAAGCAGCTAGCATCTTATTTTAGCTATGATTTTCAAATCTTAAAAGTGAAAGGTTTGCTGTTCACAGAAGAGAATTAGAGCAAGTTTATTCTTGGGAAAAATGTCTTAGAATGAGCAGTGAAAGAACAGGTAAAAGCTATTTATAACTTACTTTCATTTGACTGGTGCCATACAGTATTCAAAACCTTTGGGCACAGCAGTCTGTGAACAAAATTTATTATTTAGTGTAATATTTATATTAGCAGCTAATGACTTTGCAAGACAGAAGATTGAGGAGTTTTTCTTCCTTGAGAAAACAGCTGTTACTGGGTTTTTGAAAAGTCACTGTTTTAATGATCAGCTCTTTGATCTCACTTATCTGTGTAATTATTCTTGTTGCCCCTCTCTGATCAGAGTCTGCAGCTATTTAACTACATTAATCAGTGTTATTGATAACAATCCCGAGGAAGGCAACTTATAAATCATCATGCATTATTCAGAGTTTTGCATATTGAATTGCTTCATTTTAGAAGCACCATCTAGTGGTTTGAACACAAGTGTGGGAGCTAATAATTCTTTGCTGATGTATTGTAGCACTGCAGCTAAATCAAGACAAGTACCTGCAGTCATATTGTTTCTTAGCCTTGGTTTACCTGTAGCTGAAAAAGGGAAGGAGGCCACTATTGCAATTGTCTAAGAGAATAGCTTGGTTTTTTTTAATTACTCTGGTGTGAAATGTATTTGTACCTTGTGAAATTATTTTTTGATGTGGATTGCTGTGAGCTGAATCATAATATATCAGATCCAAGGTCTGTCTAGCCTGATGTGATGTCTGGTGGTTATCTCTTTCTCTGTCCTGCAGCAGATGCCCAGGGACAAAGAGACAAATGGAAACTGCTGTTTCTTCTGGGCTCTTTTAAAAAGTTTGTTAGTCTGCAGCACAGGAGTTTGTTGAGCTACAGATTGCGCTTTTATAATTCAACAGCTCATGAAATTGTTTCTTTTAATGACTTTTTCAATTCATTCATATTTCTGGTCTCCATGACTGCTGGCTTCTCAGTGCTTAAAGCTGAGTTTGATTCCAGTGGAATAAACATTTTCTTTAGAACATTTTCTAAATGTTCTAAAGAAAAGAACAGTGGTGTTACCTAATGTGTCCCTTGTCGTGCAGACTCATCCTCTGGTGTTTCTCCAGGAAACCTGATTTGGATGTTTAGATTCTGTTGTTCTCCTCCCACAATGTGATGGTACTTAACAGAATTTACAAAAAAATTACTTCTTAGAAATCCCAATGCATTTGTCCTAGGTTATTTTAGAGAAATGACAAAAAAACTCCCACTAAGAATATCCTCAGCACTGGATCACAGTAGAACATTTTCTTACTGAACTAACTGAAAAATAAACAGTGCAAATGCTGTCAATGTGCTGCATTTAACTGCTTTAATAGTTATGATGATCTACTTTCCTGGCAGTTGTGCCGGCAACATTGACTTAAATTAATTCAGTAAAACTATTTTTAAATAATGGTGTTGAAAATAAATTAATTGAAGGCTCTGTATGTTTATTTGGCTCACTTTTATAGACTGACCCACCTTCACAGTGCCTGTGAAAGAGCAAGTTTCTCCAGCCTGATTGTTTTACTGGAGGATGATGCTAAATTTGAGTCTGTCTTACCTGCTCTCAGCTGAGTCTTTGTTTTCATCTTGAACTTACTCAATATTCCAACTATTCATTGTATCTCAAATGACCAGCTGGGATCACTGGCCCATGTGCCATGGCCATGATGCCATGCTTGGCCATGTGCCCCTGCTTGCATTCAGGAGGGGAGCTGCTGCATTCCCTGCTAGCTGAGGCTCTTGAATCCTACAAGCTCGAGCTGCTCCTAAGTCAGCTAAAGCAAAGCACTGAGCCTGGCTCTGGTGGACAGCTCAGTCCACCAGATAATAAATAACCTAGGATTTGCTTTTCCTTTGAGGCAATGTCAGCTGCCTGCTTCTTGAAAACAGGTGAGTGACAGAAGTTGTAATGCATTTTCTAGAAGTCTAGATTTAGGGTGGAGCAAAGAATGAGGTTTTTTTGGGAGATAGAATGTTTGGACAAATTAACTATAATGTATTCCTGGCTCAGTATGCCTTGCTGGAGTGACTGTAAGGGCTTGCTCTTATTTATTTTGATGACGAGGGTCAGACTGACAACATCCTGTTTGTCTGTTCTACCCTGCAGCCTGTAGGGCTTTCCTGCTGTCACTCCAGTAGTCAGTGGCTCTTTTGCATTACTATTTAGGCCTCTAGCTTGACAATTCCTTTTCACCTTCCTGATCCCATAGATGGTGGTTCTTCCTCTGGTCCCTCTACATTCACCACCCTCTCCTCCGTTGCTGTTACTGCTTTTGATACTGTTTAGGAAGAAGATGCCCTGAAAAGCTGATAAACAGGAGCTGAGTTGTGCCTCCACTTTGCTTAGTCTTGGTAGGCCACAAGCTTGTTTTTCTTCTCCTGTAGGGTCTTTATTCATACTTGATAACCATTCAGAAGGAATAATGTAAGAGTAGGCATCACATCAGTACTGGGTACACCATTTTGGTGAGTGAATGAATGAAAGGGAAGCAGATGGGGGGAAAAGAAACTGGAGGAGACAGGTGAAGAAGATGAGTTGAAGAGAAGACTTGGCATAGAAATGGAGGAAAATACTCTGAGAGAGGAAAAAAGGAGGATCACTCTCGTACTCTTTCAAAATGCCTGCTCTTGATTTTGAAATAGAACACAGGTTAATTTAAATCAGGGTGATGTTTATGCTGGAATGTGTTAATTCCTGTCATCAAGGGGCACTTTGATCTTTGAGCATCATAGGTGACTGAACTAACTGGATGCTCAGGGTGTTCTGCATTTCTGCTTTGCATTCTTCTAAGTCTGACCTTCCTTTGTAGCCTTTTAATGTAGGAAACATTTCCTGACATTCTGAAGTTCATCAGGTGTTCAAAACCACAGTTTTCTCAGGTCATTGTTTCCTGCCAAGAAATTACCTGGGCTTGAAAGGGATCTTGAGTGTTTGTCTAGAAATGGCTTTTGGATGTTTGTCATCTAATAAACTTTTTTACGAATGGTGAGGGCTCTCATAGTAATGTCTCTTTGTCTAATTCTCCCTCTGTAGGCAGCAATCTCCAGGCAGAAATGTTACCTTTCTGTGTTGGTCCAGTTGTTGAAGTCTTTGTGCTCTTAGCATACAAATGAGAAAATACCAGCATTCTTCCTGTAAAACCTTCCAAATCCTCTCAAAGCACTGTCTGTTTTTTACTTTATTTTCAAGATGCCTATATAGAGAGTGGATGTCTGCATTGCTAGATATTTAATGTTTATTTTCTAAGTATTTTTTGTAAAGCTGGACCAGGACATCTGGTCTAGTCAGCAGCCTTACAAAAATGTCTTGATGGAGCTGATGTCATTTTATGGTGCAGGATGGATGGAAGCCCTTACAGAATAAGAAAGAGTTAATATGATGTAAGGAACAGGCAGAAATGCAAAGTGCCTTCAAATCTCATCTGGAACCTGTGATTTATTTTGCTGTGTATTTTAAGGAGTCTTGCAGGTCCTCACCAAGGTGTAAGAGATGAAGTGGGAATGGCAGCTGGCTTTTTCTGTGTTCCTTGGTGATGAGTGGTGGTTACACGAGGTAAGGACATGTGGTGCCATGGGTGTTTATTGCAAGTGTACACACAGATCTTGTTTGTGTGGCTGTGATTTTGATTGCAGTGATTGTTCTTTAAGTCTGTTTCTCTTTGATATGAACGTTCATGGTGGAGAGTTTGGCTGGACCTAAAGGTTTGTTCTCAAGACCATAGGTAGCACTGTTCTTTTGAGAATGATCTTCTCTGCACTGCACAGCTATCTTACTTTTTTTTTGTGAAAAGTTGAGCATAAGGAAGTTATGTCATGATCAGCAGGAAATAATGGAAGAGGCCTTATGTTAAAAAGTGCTTATTGTGCACTGACAGGTGCTCACTGGTGTTAATTGTTAATTTGGCTAATATTTTCTTTATATTGAAGTGGTTGAGAACTGATGTCTTCCTGTTGGAGAGTCTGGTTTCAGCTATTGTGGAGGTGTTCTGGAATTATTTTATGAAAGGGTATCTTTGGTAGTTTTATTGTATTTTGATAATTCCTTTTTAATGGTTTTGTTGAAGCAGCTGACTGAGTATGTTTGAAGAGAATATTATATCCACAGCAAGTATTCTCATTTTCAGTAAGACTGGTTTTTGTGGCTGTTTTTTTGTTTGCTTTGCTGTTACTTGGTTTATAAATTGTTGTTGGTTTCTTTCTAATTTTTTCCCCTAGGCTATATCATACCCTTGTGTCCAAAAGTTCTGTTTACTGCTTGCGGTGTTTTCTGTTTCCCTAACATTACTTCCACCTAGATTTTTTGGTAGGGTTTTGTGCATAATTGCAAACCTGCTATAAATTTCTTTCCTTCTTGATTTCAGTCAGGATACTTGACAAATACTAGACCTGATAGTAGTGGTGACAGTAGGAAGACAAGGACTGAAGTAGAAAGGCAGTAGGGTTTTTTCTCTTCACATCTCTCACTAGAAGAGACAAGGAAGCAAGGCTTCTTATTGGGCATTTAGGCATTTATCTTTATTTTAGAGTCTGGGTTCTGGTGACAGTTTTTTTTTGTCCAGTGATTTTTAAAGTCGTATTTTCTCGATTAATTTGCCACACTATTTCCTTTGACAATTACTTTATTTCAGGAAACCTTAGTCTTATGTTGTAGCTATTTTTCAGATGATGTCTTTTTCTATTGAAATTTGAGAGTTACTATTTGGCAGTTTCATAGTAGACAGTCCTGTGTATAATTGATAAAATAAACCAATAAGTTAATGTTAAAAGAACTCTTACTTCTGAATTTTGAAGTATTTTTAGATACAGATCTGGGATGCAATTTTTTCAAAAATGAATGAATCTTTAAAAAGATTACATGCTTTCAGTATGAAAATATTAAACCCATGTTTTGCTCTGCATTAGAAATGTTCTGTTAATTTCTTGGTGTAATATGTGTATATCTGTCTTCATGGATATATAATCTACTGTTCTGATGTTAACAAATATTGTTGGTGAATTGTAGGTGCCTCATTGTATTTATTTCTGTGTGAAACAAAGAGGTTGTCTGTTATATAATACCTGACTTGCTCAGTGCATTTGATCAGCTTGATTGGCTTTTTGATTAATTTAGAAAAGAAATGTGTCTGGTAGAAATCCGTACTTTGTGAGAAATCATATGCTATGTAAGACAATAATTCATGAGTAATCCTGAAGGGTTAAGAGGTGGCAACCTTTCTCCTGGAAACATTAGTTTCACTGTAGGAAAGATAAGCACAATTTTTGTTTAAGCCCTGAGTCACTTGTTATCAGTCAGGTCAAGCAGTGAAATGTTGAGAGATTGGTTCCAGCTCTTTTTACAGTTATTTTTGTCTATATATATCTACATGTGCCTGCATGTTGTGTGTGATCCAAAACTTGGGTATCATCTGTGCATCTTTCAAATACCAATAGTCATGCTTCCTGTCTCTGAAATGGGGGACTGAGTCATGAGGGTGAGAAGGGGTAATTTGGTGCCCTAAATGTAGGTCAATAGCCAAACTAGCCAGAAAAGCTTAATTTGGGTGTTTCTCAGCCAACCATTTTATTCCTTATTTGCCACTTCTTTCTCTCCAGTGCTTTTTATGAGATGATTTTTCCTTTTAGGTTACCCTGCAATATCATTTTACAGCTGAAGCAGATTGTATGTACTTTGCTATTCAAAGATTGGAGTGCAACTTACTGTTGCCATATGTTTAGATTCAGTGTCCAACTCCTCCTTACAAATGAGAACATATGGGAGATAGGTAATGGTGATTTTCAACTGTTAATTAGTCATGGTCAAAATGATGCCTCACTAGCCATCCCTCCAGTTAGTTCTGTCTGTCTCATCTCCCCCTCGTGGTAGCATCTCTGGTGTATAGGGAATTGCAAAACTTCTGAGGGGGAAAAAAAAAGAGTTTCCTTCCACTAAAATGCTTCTGTAATTTAGAGGGTGTGAGTCCTCAACTGAGGTGGGGCCTTTTACTTCCAGATTTTATTTTTTGCTTGCTCTTTGTGAAATCAAGTTGCTGATGTAATGCTGCATAGTAAAGCAGGAATTAGATGCTAAGTGCTGGTACCTGTGCTGTAAACAGCCTTTACAGTGTTGGCTAAAAGTTTTATAAGTAATGACTAATCTTAACCTTTGAACCTGTTCTTGCAAACTCATGATAGGATGTGGATTTTAGTTACTCAGTCTGGTTACTTGAACCTTGTTACTACACACTGTTTATTACTCCCTCCTTTTACTGCCTGTTAGGTAACTTTTCTATTGCAATGACTGAAATCTTCTGTAAAATAAGATATGGTCAAATGTATTAGTGCAATAGTGATCACATCAGAGCAAAGAGAAGCATATTTGCCTGTCTCCAGTGTCCAGGATATCTTACTCTCATCAAGATTTTTTTGTTCTCTCCTGTTGTGAATTTTGAGTCAACCAGGACAGTAACGAAAGTGCAGAAATGCTGTTGGTGCTCAGTTGGTTTTTCAGCTTGCAGCCATGTGCTGCTTGCTGTCTTACCTCCCTGGTGTTGGAAATTAAGTAGCTGTGTCTTGCACTGGATCATCTTTCTAGCCCAGGTGGAAACTTCCTTTCTTTTTTTATATAGTTTTACAGGCTCAGTTACCAACTTAACTGGGGAGGGGGCAGCACAAACTCCTCCTTTGGTGGCAGGATGGTCTTTATATTCCCTCGTACCAGCTGTGGAGTTGTACCTTCTTTAGGGCTTCTGTTTTATGTTCTACTCGTAGTATAAATACTGGTAAAATGAAACCCCAACCCAAATTGCACCAATTCTATTGTTCTGTGTTTTGTATGGAAGTGTTCATTTCTGTAACACAGAGGCCGGTCTGAAACCCAGGTGAAGTCATGTGGGACTGGGAGTTGGGCTTTTGATTCAATTCTTTGGCATAAAATAGGTTCACCCAAAGTTATTTTTAGGTGGCATTAAAGTGCAGACCTTGTATAAAATGTTAATGCAAGTAATCTTGCAGTGTTAGAGGCACAGGTAGCACGTGTTGGAAGCAAACCTCTGCAGGAGTAGCAGGGCAAGGCAGTGATATTTATGCAAAGGACAAGATTTTCACTCTTGAACTGCGTGGTGCTTTGAGCTAGCTGTTCTTACCAAAAAGAGCTGTGAAGGTATGTGGTGAATGCTTTACTGTGAGTTTGGCATATCTGTTCTCTGTTTCAAGTTCCATATGTGAATTATCAAACCTAAAACTTGTTAATTTTGGGCTTGGAACCAGTAGAGTAAAAGATTGGCTAATTACACTATTTAAACATTAAAAAATGTTAAATACTTTAAAAGCATTTCCTCTATTTAATTTTCATCAGCTGGCTCAGAATTAATATATTGAAATGACAATATTGTCAGATACTGTAATATTTTTCACTGTGTGCTTACTGTAATGAGATTTAGAAGACTGTAAGAAAGAGGAGAATACAAATCCTTGTTAATTTTAACCAAAAGCAGTTGTTTTTTTTCCTTTTTTTCCCCTTGCACTTTGTTTTTTGAAAGCTAGCAAATAAAACTTCTGCACAGCTAAATAAAAAAGTAACATCTGGGATACACAAGTAGAGGTACTCTTACTTTGTAAATTCCTGCCCCCACCTCTCCAGTAAAGCAAGCAGTACCTGCACAAGTCACTGCATTCTGCACTGAGTGGCACTCAGTGGTCACGAAAAGAGCTGAAAGTTTTGCTCTTCTTGAGGAGCAACTCTAAAAGCAGCAGAAGCTGCTTCTAGGGAGGTAATTTGCTTGAGCAACTTAAAGCAATGTGGAGGATGCTAGTCCATAATGTGTTTCCATATCTGTGTGCCTCCTTTCCCTGGTCCCCAGTCCATGAGATTCATGTGGAGCAATTAGGTGCAGGAAAAAGGCAATGTGGTGGAGAAGGGCTGCATTCCTGATGCTATTTCCACTGGTAACACCTTATGTTGGTGTGGGGAGGAGAATTTCTTTTGTGATTCTTATCACTTTTCTCTCTGGATAAAACAAGGTGTTAAGGGAAGTCTGTTCTTAACCAGCCTTCAGAATTATTTCCAAATCCTAATTGTTTCAGTGAGGGATTTGCTGAGGAATATGGGATTGAATAGAAACTGTCTATTAAGCAGTGTTGGAGCACCCTCTGCAGCCTCATAATAATATTTAAATGAGCTTTGTACATTTCTGGTGATAGATTAATGGAATGAATATTCAAAAAGAAAAATTGAGTATCTGGGTGCTTTATGCTGCTCTCTAGGCCCATCAAAGTATGATAGTAGATCTGTAGGGAAAAGAATTAATTAGCATATTGTAGACCTTTTGTGTCTGTTATCCTACTGCACCTCTCCTGAAAAGAAAACTCTCAGCAGTTGCTGTAGGTTCATTCAGAAAAGTAAAATGTCCAGTGGGAATGTGGGAATGGTGTGAGAATTAGATCTGTGTGACAGGCAAGTTATAATGCTGTTTAACAAGTTGAGGAGAAAAGCTGAAGAAGTATTGCCTTTTGAGCTGCCAGTTTGCTGACTTGTGATCTCAGGTTTCAGGATTTGGTAACCTGTGAGTCATGTCACAGCTCCATGTTCAGCAACAGGCTAATTGCTGGTGTCATGCTGGGGTATTGCTTCAGGTCAGCTTGGGAAAGAAGTGACCAAATGTATTTCCAATGCTGTGGCCTTTTTGCAAATGTTTGGGTTTCCTCTAATTTGCTGTTGAGCAGTCTGACCCTCCTTGGTGTGAGCTGCTGTAGTTTGCACAAGAGTGTGGTAAGGCATGAGACTACACAGATGAACCATGAGCATGTGAGTTGTTTTCACAGGTGAATGCTCTTCTTAATGTACAAAAGTAATTTAATTCTTGTCATTTTTTACTAAATCAGTCATAGTATTTATGCCAGGATCATGTCAAGCCTTCTTTGTGTTCTTTCAGTATTTTTAAAGGATTCATTCAGGATATTGTCATGATAACTCATGAAGCATATAGGAATTCTTTGTCTGTGAAGAATTGCCTGGTTTTGGGTGATACTATCATAGCTTTTTGTACATGATAGATGATTTGTAACTGTGTTAATCACGGAACTGGGCAGAGGGTGATATTGGAACAGACCTGTTAAAATTGTCTAGTCCCTGCCCCTTGGCTTTTCAGGACCAGGTCTAGTCAGGTTTCAGATGCCTCTGAAGATGGCATCTGAGCAACCTGTGACACTGCTCAGTCACCTTTAGAGTAAAAATGCATTTCTTGATGTTTGGATGAAATTTCTCATATTTCAGTTTGTATCTGCTGCCTCTTTTGCTCTCACTAGGTATCACCACAAGTCTCTGAGTATTCTTTCCATTCTCCCATCTGATATTTATATACATTGATAAGATCCACTCTGGGCTTTCTCCAGGCTAATCCGTTCTACTTCTGTCCTAGCATGACCGATGTTTCTAGGCCAAAATCATCAGCTTTAGATGCACTACCTCCAGTATGTCTGTGCTGTTCCTTTACTAGGAGGTCCAGAGGTGGACCCAGCCCTCCAGATGCCTCCCTAGTCCTGACTGGAAGGCAGATTTACCTCCCTCTCCTTGCCAGCAGTGCTCAGGATGCACTGTTGGCCCTGGGGTGCGAGGGCCTGTTGCTGACCTGTTCTTCTAATTTGGCAGAAGTGGTTTTCACCATCTCTCTGGGCAACCTATTGCTCTGCATTTTGTTCCCTTCCAACTCCCAGTGCCAATCTAAACCAGCCTGGCAGCACTGTGACCATTCCTGGCCTCTTTCCCTGTTCCTCCAGCTTTGGCATTTGTTGGAGCCCTTGTGAGCTGACTCAGCCTGGAAGAAAGCACTTTGGACAAGTGTAAGGAGAACTGAACTCTTTCCCACTCCTCTTTTTGCCCCTTGGAAAGCTTCTCCCCCCACATTTGCTGGTTAAATCAGTTTGACAGTGGAGGGCCAGATGAGCTGTTCTCATCCAAGACCTGAGTGGTAGCCAGGCAGGTGTGCAGGGCTGAGGGTGGAGGATTGAGAGAAGTGGGATTACTCTTGGCAACAGCAACTCAATAAAGTTCATCTGTGAAATTGAATCTTTTGTAATATTGGGGAAATGAACATTTCCAAGCCTGTGGATTCATGAACTTCTTACAAAGTGCAGTTAAAAACTTCACATTCTTCCATATTGAATGAGATTGCCTTAGGTCAAAAGCAGAACATGAGCAAAGATCTGAGAGAGAACCTAAATACACATGATGTGACTAAAGGTATTGAACGAGGCAATGAAGTTAATATATTTTCTTTTTATTTTTTTTTTAAAGTCAGAAAATAAAATGGCAGATTTTTTCCCCAATCCTTTTTTGAGGAAGAACAGGTTTTGACAGTTAACTTTTCGTGTTCAATGACTGATACTTATTTATTGGACCATACACCGTGAAAAAGGGTTTGTTCTGTTTCATTCTAAGTCTTCTTGGCAGGTTTATATGTGGGTGCATGGTGTGGGTGGATTTTTTATGATGAGCATAAGGAATCTTCAGTTTTGGTGGGGAAAATTCATCTGGGAAAATAACTTTTTTACACAGAAGCTTTGACTCTGGGTACTTGGAATATAGCTGCATTTGCTGATTTAGGTTTTGTTCTTCTAAACCTTCTAGGCTTTGGCTTCTAAAATGCTATTTTGAGGCATCCTGAAAGGTTTTCTTTTCATGAGAGGTTGGATAGGCTTTAGGCTATTTTTAGAGAAGTCTCTAAAGAAGGTTTTCTCTGAAGAGACAGTTATAACTTCCTCTCTGTAATGAAAGTAACCAAAATCCAGAGTGGAGCTGTTTATTCTTCTATATTATTGTGGTAGAGGTTTCCCGAAGGTGCCTGTGAGTTGATGAAAGAAAGAGGAATTGAGTAATTTTGCAGGTGGTTCTATTGGAGATGGTGGCACATGAGGAGAGCCTGGGCTGCTGCCTCTGCCCGTCTCCTGTTCCATGTCTGTGCTGCTGGCACTGAGCGCACCTTGAGCAACCTCATTTTCCAAAACCATAAAGCTTTAAAATAAAGCTGCATTGACTTTTTCTGCCTTCTCCATTTGCAGATAGAGTACTTGCAGTTATGCAGGCTCACAAGAGTTGCAGGGAGGGAGGAGCACTCCTCTGTTTTCTAAGGGAAGAGGTTCTGCCAAGCTATTGAAAGGCTAACTTTAGCCTGGTGAGGCTTCTCTGCTTCCCACATGGAGGAAGTGAAAGACGCTTCTGCTGAGACAGTCTGGAGCATCTGTAGCTACATTTTAGTGTGACTTTGCTCCTAGAAGAGCTTGCCTCTTATTCTTTCTGCTGACTGCTAAGCAGGGCAAGTCACATTCCTGCAAGTCTTGTTTCTGTGCATGCTCCTCTTGGAATTCCTAAAGTGAGCTGGCAAATCTGCTTTCAGCAGTTGAAGCAGTAGTATTTTCAATGGAAGAGGTACTTTCATGCTTTGCCCTCCCCCACGCCAGAAAAATAATTCAGATTTTAGGGATATCAGAGAATGGAAATGTCATAGCTATCAGTTAAGAGTGTGTATAGTATAGGCTATAGGATTCCTCCAGTTTCTGACCTTTCCTGAAGTCCCATTCTTCTGTAAAAAAACAAACCACTTATTTAGCCTGATACTAGAGAATGTTCACAATAATGATCATGTTGTCTTAGTCTGTTTTTCTCTGCTGATTTTGTCCTTTTATCTCGTGAGAACAGCATCAGATATCCTGAATTGTTGTTTTGAAGGTATAATGGCTTCCAGGAATAAAAAAAAAGATTTGCTAGATTTGTTTTTAGTGAGATTGACAAAAACTTGGTTTGAGTGCTTTCATACAGTTTTTAATAATGGTATTCTTGTTGGTGCCGGAATGCTTTTAATGGCAGCAACTGCCTCAAGGTGAAATCCAGTTACTGTTTCAGAAAATACACACTTTGGCTGATTTTTTGTTTAGGGACTAGAAAATATTGCATTTATGTTAAGGTAGCTTTTTGGTTTAGTTGGGATGGATGAAAGAAAATAACTTTCCAGGATTACAATATTGTATTTTAATCTTGCATTTCAAAATATTGTATTTTATAATTTTAATAATACTTAACTGTAGAATTAAATACAAAATTATATTCTATTAGTTAGTATAATTTTCTTGTTAATTTTGCCATGTCTACAGAGAAAATTTGAGAAAGGATCATGATCTTTGTTTTATGTCTTTAAGCATTTTTTTTCCTCACCTGAACTGTAGAATCACAGGATGGTTGAGGTCAAAAGGGATCTCTGGAGGTCAAACCAGAGACCAGCCCTGCTGCTCAAACAGGCACATCCAGAGCCAGTTGCCCAGGATCAACTCAGGCTTTTGAGTATCTCCAAAGATGGAGATTCCACCATGTCTCTGGGCAAGCTGTGCCAGGGCTCAGTCACCCTCACAGTAAAAAAGTGTTTCCAGATGTTCCAGTTTGTGCCCATTGCCTTTGGTACTGACACTGGGGGCCTCTGGAAGAGCCTGTCTCCATCCTTTGTGCCCCCTCTCTTTGCATATTTACAGATGTTGATGAGACCTTGCTCTCTTCTTCAGGATGAACAGTCCCAGCTCTCTCAGACTTTTCTCATAGGAGCAGTGCTCCAGCCCCTTCATCATCTTAAATTGAATTAAAAATGTTTGTGACAGATTCTTCTTAATACCAGAACTAGCCAAAATAGCTTTTTTTGAGAAAGATAGTCAGGGTTGTCAGGCCACATTTATCATGTTCTTGTTTGTCATCCCCCAGTAGAGGAAAGGGATTGGATTGCTTGGGTAGGGCTTATATTATAGCATGAAGATTGAGTTACTGAGGGTTAAAAGAGTTACCAGGATTTTGTTGGGCATCTCCTGGGGTTTCTTTTGCTCAATATCTTGATTTCCATTGCCTGTGGTGGTTTGGCTAAAGGTAGCAAGGTTGTGTTGCAATGACCTTTTTGATTTATGTCTAGGTAGATGAATGTCACTTGAAAGGCACTTCTAGAAATGTCTAGGTCAAGACTCCTGCACAATTTAGATATTTTCCTAAAAACAGTGTGACCTGAAATTGTATTGATTTCATTATTTTATGGTTCTTTGCATCCATGTATTTAATGTGTAAACCTTGAGGGTAAAATAAACACCCTGGGGAATAATTCAGATTATGCAAAAAGACTGGATTAGCCCCTCTTGTATCCTGCTGCCTCACTCTTCTGGACATCACCAATGTTTGAGTTTTAACTGATATTTGTAGCAGCTTTTTCTAAAGAGTTGTTAAATGTGAGCAAAATATCTTGTGAGAATGGGACACTAAAATTGAGTTACAGCTTGAAGTAACAATATGGTAAAGCAGAGCCCTCGGGTTGTCATATGAAAGATGCAGAAGTTTGCCTCTTAGATAGGAATTAATCTGATTATAGAGTAATCATTCCTAAATTTCAATACTTCTGAGTGCTGCTTACTTCTGCTTTTCCCTTCAACAAATTTAGTAGAAATGTAGTTTTGTTTATACTTTAGCAATGTCTTTTATCCACCTTGTCCATGAGTTGAATTTTCTACTGATCTGCTTTAAAGCGACCTGATCAGCCCTTCTTAATCGATTCAGTTTCTTGGGAGTCATGGCCTCTTCTTTTCTTCCAGCAAGACTAGATTTGCCCTAATTTAACCCTAGATTAACCTTAAATTGTGCTAAAAAATTGAAAAGATATATATTTATTTAGAGTGATATCCTAGTCCTCTTGAAAGGGAGCTCTTGTCATGCTCTTCACTTGAAAGTAAAATTTCTTACCCAGCTTTTGGAAGGTACTTGGGCTAAGGCTTTGAGGCTAGGCCTGCCTAGTTTTACTTATTAAAAAAATGTGTGATCTAGCTGCCCTTCAACTGAGCTTTTGGTATCTTTTCTGTCCCTGTGGCATCCCTGATGCAGCTCATGGAAGATTTGGTGCAGCCAGTTGAAGTATTTTGCAATTTATCAATTTCATAGCATCAGGTAGAGTTGCTGTGGTGTGCAGAAACTGATTCTTCAGACTGTGGCAGTGAGATCCAACAGCTTCAGTTATTCTCAAAGGTGTTTTCTAATAACTGCATGTGTAAATCCCCCCAGGTAATTAGTAATTATAAATTAGATTGAGTAATTAATTCATAAAATCACTTAGTACAGAAACTGAATGCACATCTTAAGTGGAGGTGACTCTGTGTTGACAACTGAATTTGAAATATGTCTGAGCTAGTTCAGCAAGTAACAATACTTTAAATCAAGTATTCTTTTTTTTTACTATTCGTACTATGCAGTTTGAGCTGAAAAGCACTGTTGCCCATCACCAATTGTCTGAATAAATTTCACTATAGAAGAACTCTCATTACTTGTAAAACTGAAACATTTGAATGTCTAACAACCATTTGCTTACATAATTTGCATGTTCTCTTTGTTGACATATAAATTGCAAAAGTGCTTTCTAGTTGCAACATGTCAGCTTTAACGTGGATTTTTACTTGTTAGTTTTATTGAAAGTAATTATGCATCTTCAGACATGCAGTCATGCAGGGAAACTAGGAAACTTTTAGAAACAGCTGAAAATGTAATCTTGAATCACTTTTTTCAGTCCTTACAATTTAGCATTTTGAGTGCACATTTTAGTAGGCTTTAGGGATGTGTTTTAAAACAAGTATAATGCAGCAGGTAGAAAGAAACCTGAACGTCTCATTTGTATTTTAATAGCACAAGTCTCTTAATAGGCATTATAAATCAACACAGTATTTTAAAATGATAACCTCACTGAAAATCAGATGTGTTGGGGGGGTTGTTTGGTTGTTTTTATTTGTTTTGTTATATTTTCCAGCAACTCGATGAGTGAATCTTTGCTTGAAATTGTTTTTGCTTGTGGTTGGTACATGTAGAAAAGATTGCAGGGAATTGGGTACAAGTTTCTTCTATTTCCTTTGAAATTTTAACAGGTCTTTTGTATTTCTTGGTATACATTTTAATATTATTTATTTCTAGGTGAACAGATTATTATGGGTAAGAACTGAATACACAGCATAATCTAGCAAATTTTAATCTGTGTGCTGCTTTGCTTAAACAATGCAATAGAATTGGGTAATTTAAGGCTTGTACTTGTATAAACTTCCCATGAAACTGATTTCTACTAGTTTCTCCTGGAATTCTTCATTCTTAGCTGAGCAGCAGATGGAGATAAAGAGTACTCATAAATTGTGTCTTTTTTCCAGTTTCTTTTTCTGTCTGTTTCCATAAGCAGCACGTACTGTTATAGCTGTCTAGGATCATGGTCTTGATGCATGGGCAGTGTTAAAGGCCACCTGTTGATAAGGTCAATCTATGGCAAATGTATATCTGTGCTTCTTTCTCATCTTGCCTGATGACTTTTGTAATTAAATTACAGAAACCAAAACATCAACACTCCGCTGCCAGTAATCCTTTAGTTGCAATCAATTTTCTTTCTCACTGTTTTCCTTTGAAGAAATAAATTTGAAGTTTGTTAATACCTCCTGAGTCTTCAAACCAAGATCTTCAAAGTTTCATTATAGGTCTGACTCGGCCTCCAAGCCCAAAAGATTTTGCCACTACAGGTGGATATGAAGGATGTCAAAGGACTGAAATTGCACCTTTTCTCATGTTTCAGTAACAGTGTGCCTGGGAATTTTCAAGCACACAGACACTGTGGAACTTGGAGCAAATGTGATGATAGGTGATAATCTAGTGGAGGTGACTTAGTCACAGTGAGGTTCATGATGTGAAGTACATGCAGTGTGCAAAACCTCCCAATACTTGATTCTGTCCACTGAATGACCAGGCTTTTTGCTGGAAAAATCACTCTCTTGTGTTGTTTAGACAGAACATCTACTGTTGAAAAATGTGCACTGTTTTCTGCTAATTACTGAATTTGCTGTTGGTACCTATGTGTGGGCAATCAACTGAGAACTACCTGAAACAGCACAGCTTTTCTGCATAAAATGTGACTATTGGAGTCACCACATAAGTTTACAACAGGTATTTACGGATTGAAAGGATTTATAGCTTCTTTTTAAAGGTAGAATATGTTCTTCAGCATCAAGTCGTTTGTGCTCTTTTGTTTTCTTTAACAAAGAAATAAAGCTGGTGTTGTGGCAGGGTTTAAAACTACTGAATTTTTATACAGGCCCAGAAGTCAGAAGTTCTTGAATGCTGGTGTTTGGTTTCATAATGGATTTTGCTTGTTGCAGGCAAGTCACATAAAATCACTAACTAGTGTATGGGGGGGTGATGATCAGGCACTTTGGAAGGTAGCTTCCTAAAACTTCAATCAGGGTGAGTTGTTTGGATTTACCTTCTAAAAATCTCTGATCAATGTACCCCAGAAGTTATGATCTACCTTTCCAAAATAGGTACTAGTGAACAGAGGGAAATCCTCTTTCTGAGTAAAACTGATATCAGCATTTTCATAGAATAGATTTCAACAGAAAAATGTCAGTATGAGCTTTGTTGTGATGTCTGAGCGCATTTTGATTTTTTCTTTATGCCTTTTGACTTTGTTCTTTTTGGTGTTCTCTGTCCTTTGTGGACAGCACTATTGCTCACTTTCAGCTGTCATCAGTGACACACTGCAATAATGTGACTGAATTATTAGACCCAAGCCTTGCTGGAAGACACAATCATTCATTTGCAATAACTATTGCCTGCCATTTTCATGTTGTGAAGAGAATCTTTAGCTTTGTTCAGCAGTGGCTTTAGGGCTTGGTTTGGGTTGGCATGGCACAGTTTTGGTAGCAGTGGGGCTACAGGGATGTTTTCTGTGAGATGTTTCCAGGAACTTTCTTGCTGTCTGGCAGAACTAATGCCAGCCAGCATTCAGTGAGAATTTAAATATACACTTAAAAAATTATGAATTAATAGTACAGCATAGTTCTGCAGAGAGTTTTCTGATATGGTGTAACTTTTGCAGAAGTGTGGTGGTGGCAGATTTTCTCATGTGGAATTTTTAATCCATAATATGCTATCTATGTGTAGTTCATTTAATCAGAACTGAAAAAGCCATGTATAGAAGTACCAGGTTCTGGTGGACTACAGAGTGAGGTGTGCCCCTGGCAGAGCTTGTCCCTGGTTCTTTGGCAGATGCTGTTACAGCTCTGTTAGTTAGCAACCTCTCCGATTTCTGCTTGTGCACTGAGTTCAGTGCTGTGCATGACAGGTCATTTTAGGGGAGCAGAGGTGACATGACTGCATTGCTGCACTGCCATGAGGAGTGCCTGTCTGGCTGGGAGCAGCCCAGAGCTGGCTCACAGTGTCCCAGCCAGCTGCCCCTTGCTTTACCCATGTCACAGTGGAAGGGAGCTGAGCTCTTGTGTCAGCAAGTTCCAGTTTAGCATGTTTTATTGTTCAGGATAGTGGCATGAGTTGGGCTTTCTGCTGTGTGGAAAAGTGTTGGAGGGTTTTTTCAGACATGTTAAGAATTTCTGTTCCTAAGGCAGTTTAGGGTCCTGAGTTATTCGCATCTATTTAACCTTCTTGTATTTTTATTTTCCCTGCATTCTGCATCTCTCTAGTGATGTTGCAATTGCACTGTGCTGGAACTGAAGTTGCAGAGCAAAAAGAGGAGGGTGAGGGTTGAGGAAGAAACCACACAAGAAAAGAGTGAGCAGGAATGTTCCTTAAGCTGTTACTGATTTTGAAATTATAAATTTGCATTAGAGAACCATGTTAAGTATCTTATCTAGATTTCACCTGTACTCTAGTTGTAATAAGAGACTGTGTGCTTAAGTCATAGTTGAAACAAACAAAAAACCCAACCAAAACCCTATTCTATGGCTAGAAATGTGGGGAGTTCCTTGTAAGATTTTGTACAGTCAACAAGTTTTTGAATACCTACATTTGATGCCATTCACAGCAAATTTTATATATATATTCATAGCTTGTTATATTTGATTGAATTACTTTTGCAGAGCTGGTGTACTTTATTCACAACGTGCTAATACTGTCAGAGCTCAGCTCTGATCTGTGTTAGTTCTTGCTGTTCTGGCTAAATTGCAATAGAAACTTGGATGTGAAAAGCTATTATTTGACAAAAAAAGCTATGTTTTCACATTATACTTGTGAATTAAAAATATAATTATTGGTAATAGTTTACAATGCTGTATTTCATCACAAAACATTGCATTCTTGGAAAAGCAATCTTTTCCATAGCCAAAAATTTCACATGGCATTCATGATGGCCTTACCAGAAATCATGTGGAAATAGCTGAGAAATGTAATTGCTTCCTTTTCAAAGCAGACTAAGTAGAAACAAGAATAAAGCTGCATTTACAGTGTAAAGCACCACCATCAGTATTTATCTGAGATGATCCAAGGTACATCGATAACATTTTTAGCTTTTGCTTCAGTGATAAAAGGCAAGACCTTTCTAGATTGGGATCTTGGGAATCATGAGAGGAATAGTGACCTTCCACCAATTGGCAATATTCCTCTTAAAGAAGGAAAAAGATGAAAATGTGGTGGAACATCTATCTGATGAAGTGGTTGTACTGCTATGAAAATGATTCCTGGTGGTGAATAAATTCAGATAGCTGTGAGCACCTCACTCGTTCTGGGTCATTGCTTGTAGAGATATTCTTTGAGGATGCTGACCCCTCAAATGGCAAAAGACAACAAAAATAGTTCCCTAGGAAATTCCTTTGGTTTTTGTGCAGATTTACTTCTTCCAGTGGAGCAGTATCTCTCCTGCTGCATCACCCAGTTCTGAGGGTTTGGTGTTGGTCCCTGGCATTGTGTGCTTCCCACTGGCAGGGCTGTTTCAGTTCATCTGGGCATCCTTTCACTTTGTTGTTCAGAAATAACCCAAATTATTGCCTTTCTCTTGTGACTTCCTTGAGTGTATTTGCTTGTAAACTTACATGTGCATCTGTCTGGGTGTGCACATTTATCTGTACCCATATGTTGACTTTATAATTAGAGTTTTGTCATAATAAAGTGATACTTAGGAGTTGCAGTGCATGCTTGAGGTGGACTATCAATTTGGGATATTTTTCCACACCTAACTGGGCTATTGCAGCAGTGGCTTCTTATTGCTGGGCTCTCTGTGGCCCACCCCTGCAGTGTTGCTTGTCTGGGCTGGAGGAGGTGTCTGCCTGCACACTCACACTCACACATGCAGGTGTGCGCAGCTCAGGTGGGCTGGGGGTGCAAGTGTTTGAGTAAAAGCTTTTTATGGATGAAGCTGTCACCAGCCAGGACAGAATGATCGTTTCCTCAGCAAGAATAATTTTCAGATTTTTTTCCTCTTTGAATAAAAGAGTTTCCTGTCTTATTTTTCAGGGCCAAGTCATATCAACAGGTTATTGCACATCAAAAAAATGACTGGCAGTTCATGTAACAGTGAAGTTATTTAGCTTATCTGTCTTACATTGAGTGAGTCCTCACCTGGGATGGCCTGGCTCTTGCCACTGGCAGAGTGTGCACTAAACTTTCAAACCCTCTCTCCCTCTCCACCCCTTTCTGTTGCAGATCATGGAACCACACTGCAAATCTACTGTAAAGAGCCTGGGAAAGAAATGAGCAAAGATACAACATTAACACCAGTTTCCCTGGTGATTCTGTTTTTCCAGCCTTTCTAGAAAAGCTTTAAAAATAACAAATCTGGCAAATAGTGAGTTAAAGATGTATGTATTGTTAAGAAGTTTTAATTTCTGCTTGTGGAGCTCATATTCTCTTGAGTGTCAGGGTTTCAGTTTGCTTTGGGAACCAAGGATGGTTCATTAGAAGCAAGACAGAAGAAACCACTTTAGGGTTTATTCGTGACTTAAAAGAATGTGTCTTGTGCTGGTGTGTTGGAGGCTTTGAAGTGGTGACTCACATTGTGCATCATCAGTATCAGGAAAGAGTGCTTTATATAACGTTGATTTTTTTTGTATCTTGGTGAAAAGTTTCAGACAAGTAGACTACATTTAGAAACAGTGAATGTGATGCTTGAAGAAATACCAAGCTGGAAGTTTGAATGATGCACGAGTAACTTGAATAAGCAGCTTTGCAGCAGGGTGACTGAGAATTTCATGTATTTATTCCAGCTTTAGTTGTTATAAGCAGTTTGTGCTTCTGTGATTATTATAATTTTGGAATGGTTTAAGTACTAAATGATGTTCTGTGATATTATTTATGTCAGGTTCTGTGTTGGCTTTATCCTGACTGGTACAGTGATCACATTTTCCTTAGCTTTCTGTATAGCATGAATAGCATAAAACTTGATCAGCTGGAGCTGTTTTGGAAATAATGTGATTTGTATATCATCAATATACTGCATCATCACAAGGGTTCTTTTTCATTCCTTCTCCCTGAAGCTATTTGTGTACTTTCTTTTTATTATTAATAGACAATATTACTGTGACCAAATAAATCCAAAGTACCCAGCCTGAAAAAACCAAAACCCAGTCCCAACCGTGGAACATTTTGGGAAGTTGTCTAACACTTGCATGCTCTAAGAAAACACAATAGAGTAAATAAAACCAACACTTCTTATAGTTCTGAAGCTGTCTGTTGGACATGTTCAGGAAGTTCACAAATAAACTTTTGTCTGGTTTTAAGGAGATGTAGGATAATAGGGCAGGAGTTTTATAGCCTGAATGGCAATTTATGTACTGTAATATAATGTTTATACCTGTACTTTTCCTAACTTGCACTCATCTACAGTTAATATGATTGTTAATAAGGTCTCATAGGAGAAATTTCTAGAATAAATACAGATTTTATTATAGATGTAATATGATTTAAATCTGTTTGAGGAAGTCAGATACTTTGATTATTTCCTGTGGTTTGTTCAAATATTTTTCTGACTTTCCAGCTTTCCTCTTAGGAGCATTTGAACTCTGATGTTTGGGAGAAGCAAGGTATTATCTCAAACTTTTTTTAACATTTCAGGTCGCAGGAAAATGAGGTGTGGTTCAGCCATTTACACCTTCTGTGTCTTGTTCTGGTTTTGGTTTCCATGTCACCACTTGAAGCCTTGTGCTGCCTTAGGATTCAGAGGATTAAAAACTTATTATTCATACAAACTGCTTATAAACCTTTTTTTTTAAAGGAAAATTTATTTTTCCAGAGAAATGAATATATAAACCCTCTCATTTTACAAGATGAATCTGCAACAGAAATAAGGAGGAATACAAAATACCTGAAGCCGAATAATCTTTTTCAGTATTGATGCTAGCCTGCTGTTTTTTTTGTTTTTGTGCAAGCTTCAAAAAGGAATTAAATAGTTTTTCATTCTTTACTTTATGTAGGGTTCTGATTTAGTAGGCTCTGCTTGTTAGGTAAGAGAGAAGTCTGCAGTATTTTTGGAAAATCCTATTTTGTGTATTGAGACTTGAGTTTGGAGTACAAATGTATGCAATTAGATTTGAAGAACTGAAACCCCTTTCTTGTGCTTTCTTGATGTACTTCAGAGAAATCAAGTTTTAAATTGCATCTTATTGCTTCAAACTAATCCAGTATCTCCTTTGAAAGGCTTTCATTTCTATAGGTGAAAATGAACCTAATCTCCAGTGGAAAACTGAAATGGAGAGTGTAGGGCTGGCTGAGGCTGAGCTGAGACTGTAACCTGCATCCCTTAACTCAGTCTGACACAGTAGTTACTCTTCTGCCTTGACTACAATCTCACCTCCTCTGTGGGTTGACTGATGAAAGAAATTTCTTCAGCTAAATTCTTGTGTGTTGCTTGATAAGAAAAAGCTCTTTGATAAGAAAAGATGTTTCTCTTGGAATTTCTTGTTCAAATCTCACAGTGAGTGCTGTGAAGAACATTAGATTCTTTGTAGAACAGAACATACACTTTGGAATTAGTTATAAAAATCTCTTTGCAATAATGTTATAACATGTGATCATTTACATTAGGTCTGAGCCCATTTTTATGGTTACCTTTTTAATGCAGTGTTTTGAGAATTGAGTAAGAGATGAATACCAAACGTTGACCCTCCTTTTAGGAAGAAAGTTGGTAAAAGTTGGCAGACTCAACATGTTTTTATGACAATAGGAATAAAGACAAATAGAATTATGGTTCCATTGCAAGTATTCAATAAAAGAGCAGTTTGAATGATTCTGAGACAATATACAGAATGGCTTGGAAGTACTTTATTTCCCCTTGTTTTCCTGAAAACTGTAATGGTCACTTTTATGAGGAAATGTGAAGAATCCTGAATGCTTGCTTTTAACTTTGCTTTTGTTTATAAATAACTGTGAGAGCATCTGAAAAGAAAACTTTTGGTCCGGGGAATAGGTGAGGAGATTAAAAAGGATTGTGAAAATCCAGGTATATTAATGTTGCATGTCTGACTTTCCCTTAAAAATCATCTTTTCTAATGTAAGTGCTAATCTTGACGTGAAATAGAGCCTTTTTAAAGATGTCAGACATTAACTGTAAGTAGTAAAGGTTTCCTGAGTTATCTCTTCTGAGGACCTTTGCTTGATGCTAAGGCTTACACTTCTTTCATTTATTTTATCAATCAGACATAGTTCTCTAAAGTATTGAGGAATTAATTCTAATTCTCATATATCTGTTTGGTTTTTTTTTATTTTGTGACAAAAACCTTCTGCTAGCTATTGTTTAAAGGGTTTAAATTTCATAGAAACATCTGTGAGAAAACTGAAATGCTTAACAGAAAAAATACCCTAAAAGTGAACCTTGAAATGTGGTGAGTTTGGTAAAGTCCAGATGCCAGGCAGGCTTTTCCTTGCAGGTGCAGTGTGACCATGAAAATTCCAGAATGTTGCAGATGTTGCTGTGAATATTACAGATTCAGAGTAGCTTCTGTGCTTTTTAAAAGTACACAGTTGCAGTAAGTTGTCATAAAGTCATCATAGCCAGCAATAAGATGGAGATGTTTATGGAGCAATTTGCTTGTCTCTTGGCTTTCCCAGAGGTAGATATTAACATGCCAAACTTGATCTTTCTCAGTTTAGAATTATGACTGACTAGAACTGCTTGTAATTGTTGCACATTTCAAGATTTCTCTTTGTGAGAAAAGGTTATATTTTTTCTTTCTCACTTGCTTTAATGTAACTTTAGACCTTTTCTTCTGGAGGGGTGAGCAATTTTGTTTATGTGGGTGATACTCTTTGAAAAATATTGATTTGTAAGCTTGCTCTGGAGAGTTGTGATAAATAGAAAACATCAGTATTATAATAGAAATATTCCTGAAATTCCCTTAGTGCTGGCAGATAATGTGGTAGGTTCTCTGTAGTGTTAGGCAGTGTTAGTCTTTTTGAACAGTACAGTTTTTCTAATGATGAAATGATTTTGTGTCTTCTTGTGTGTTTTTCTGTATGTGGTTCCTGATAGTACACAGCTTCTTGTATTCACCTCTAAGAGAACTAGTGGTATTCTTATCTGCAAGCTCTATTTTCTGCAGTTTAGCCCTGAAGGCATTTTAAAAATAAACTTGGCACACTACACCCAGCTATAAAGAGGAATTTTACTGTATTATAAAACCCTGCCTGTCTTACAGCTTTTTTTGTTTTACTCTTCTATTTGTTTCACAGTTCAAGGCAGTGGAAGGATGCAGTTAAAAGTTGTTTGATATCTAAATGTAGGTGAAAGGCTGGAGAGAGCCTGTTTTGCAGGGGAATGTGGTGCTGACACCTGCCCTGAGCCCTGGGCTGTGGGAGAGGCATCAGAGGAGGCCCCTTCCCATGGCAGAGTCTGCCTGGCTCAGGGAGGATGCAGCATTTGCTGGTGGCTTTTGCAGGTGGCAAAGGTGACAGACAGCTGTGCCACCTTCAGAGAGATCAGATCAGGTCTGGGAGACGTCCCCAAGTGTAGCTGCACACGGTGGCACCGTGCTGGATGGGACTGCTGGGGGTGACCTAGAAAGGAACATCACGTCCTTGCTGTTGTTTTTGTTTCCTGTAGCTTTCTCTGTCCTGGAGAGAGGAGAAGTGCATAAACTCACTACTCTAAAAACCTTTTTGAGCATTTCAGTTCAGGTTGAAACATGTGTCCAGTACCTCCCAGTGCTTTTTTACCTCAGTTCTTGCCTGCCATGTTTCTTGATCTCTCTTTGGATAGTCCCACCATCCATCCTGATTTCACCCTTAGTTCTCTTGGCTGTGCCATTTCAGGCCCTGCATAGACTTTGCCTCTAATCTGTGTGTCCTTTTGTCCAAATGCTTTTTCCCTAGGATCAATGTGATACAGTGTTCCTGTACACATTGAGCAGACTGCTACTTTTGTCTCTTAATTCATTCACCATTAATTTCATTGACTTCTTCACATATTTTTTTCCCATTTAGATTCATGTGGTCACTCTAATCACTGGGATTGGTTACTGTGACCATATATGCTTAAATGGAGCTGCTTTTCACTGTCTCCCTCTTCCCTAATATAGCAGGTGCATATTTCCTTTGTTTTCTTTGTTTTCCTGCCTGAGCCACCTAGCTCACCAAATTCCAGCATATGTAGGAGGTTTTGTTTAATATTGAAAGGTCAGCTCTGCAGTTGGACAGTAATACCCAGCTTGTGTTCTTTGCTTTCCTCCCTGCTGCTCCCTGACAAGAACTCCTTGTTGGTTTTTTTTCTCCTGCAGTGTAATCTTAAAAATGTTGGCTGTAGCTAAACTGCTTCTGGGATTAATTAGCATGCTAGGCATATCTTGTTCCCCAGTTTATATGTGAAAATCCTGAAGCTCTTTCTCTCTCCAAATATTCAGAAAGTTCAGACCAATGCGCAACAGTGTTGAGGTGGATGGTAAGGTGAGAGAGAAAAGGACATCCTGGAGAGGCGAGAGATGAGAACATGTCCTGTTGGCTAGGAGAGGGAATTTATTCCATGTTTTCATAACCAGAGTTATGAAACATCACCTGGGTGAAGCTCAGGGCAAAGGCAATGCTGCAGCTGCTGGCAGATCTTTGGAGAAAGAGGAGCCTTGCTTATTTTGCTTATTTCCTTTTCCTTAAACAAATAAACACAAAACACTTGTGGAGCCGAGGTGTCTGAGTAGGAACTTTATCTTAGCCCTTTTCATCTCCCCTAGTCTAGCTGCAAATATTTATGAAGTTTTGTGTTTGTGGGTTTTTCCCCCTTTGGAACAGTAAGGTTCTGTAGCATCTTGTGTCATACTGGTAATACTGGTTTTCAGATACCACCATAATGGAGTTTGTGGAAGCCACTCTCTTTTCCAAGTCCAAGTAATTTTGTTTAATGCTGTTTCAAAAGAACCAGACTGCCTGCTTTGCACTTCTACCAATATGTGGATTTGTACCAAGTTTGGAGGCTCAAGATTATGATAGATGGTGATAATTAATCATCATGTTTCATGCATGGACAAGAGTTTAGGTCTTCTGATGGATAAATACACAAGTCATAAGCTCCCATCAGCATTTTACTCATAAAGCCTAAACCTAAAGGCAGCACAGGAGCTGAGCATGAGCTCTTTGCACACATTGCAGACCATTGATCCCAAGTGTCCTTATCCCTGGTGCCATACCTGTGTTTTTACATGAGAAATGTCTTCCAAATATTTCTTTGTGGTTTCTGTTTACTCACTCCTTCCGCCAGTCCCTGAAAATCTAATACAGAATTTCTAAAACCAGCAGCATGGTAGGCTGGAGAAAGAGTCCCCTTTCCTAATCTTGGATGAGTTATTATTTGTGAAATTTACTAGTTTTGTGGAGTTTAATGTTTCAGTTATGTTGCTTTAGTAAAGGTGTTTGAATAGTCTAATTGCAACTTTCTGAAGCAACTTATAAAATAATGTTTATTGTAATTTTAGTTAGAGTTAAATGAAGAACATGTCATAATTTGTACAATGTATGTACAGTTGGAGTATCACATTGTATGTAGCTGCCATTGGAGAAAAATGTGTCATTTAAATCTTACTTTACCAAAGAAGATTCTGGTATCAATTCTGGGGTTTTTTAAAGAGCATTTCAGCTTGTGTTTTCTCTGAGCGGGATTGAAGGTTGCCTGTTGTGACTTCAGTTCTTTCTCTGCATTGGTATAGGCCTGGTTCCTAGAGCAACTGAAGTTAAAAAATAGATTAAGTGCAAACCTGTGAAGAATAATGGAAAAAATTAGTTTGTCAATACCTGCTGTATTAGAGGGAAAGCTATGGATGCTATTTTTATTTTCACTGTGGTGCTTCAAGGCTGTGTTTTCCCATGGCACTCTAAGATAAATAATTTGACTTGAAGGTGAATGATGTTCAGAGAGTTATTCTCCAGGACATCATTGCATGGCAGCCACAAGTTAAATTAGATGAATCTTATATTTAATGTGAAATCACTCCTGTGTCCTTCTGATTATCTAGTAATTCTGCTTTTCTCCAAGCTGTCAGTAAGTTTGGACAAGCCTCTCCTTTTATATTTTAAATGGTCTAGGTAAAATTTAGCTAGTTTTTACTTAGTCAAATACCCAGACAAGAGTGGGCATGAAAGTTTCAATCACAAACTTTCATGATAGTAAAACCAAGGAAAGTATATTCAGAGCAACAATGGAGCAGCCTTTGAAGTATCACATAATCTCAAAAAAACAAAAGGTAGCAAGAGCAACAAAAGTTGGTGGGCTTGTATGATTTTTGAAGGATGATGCTTGACTTGTTTTAGACTGATGGGGAAGGGAATTACTGCATACAGGTTCTTTCTGAGCATGCTGCCTGTCACTAGGCATTTGCATTTTGGAAGCACCAGTATGAAAACCTCACTTCACCCTATTACTGCAGCATGGGCAGGTAATGGGACAGGGCGCTGTCAGGGCTTGGAAAGCACCAGGAAGTAAATAGGAAGTCAGGACGTGTGTCTGAAAGGTGCTTTATTATATGGTTCTGGTAATTAAAGTTGTCAGACCTGTTCACTGCATTTGCCAACAGCCCAGCCTGGCAGGGATCTCCTTCAGTTCCCCCCTTTCCTCTTCACAGGGTGAGCTTCTTGCACAGCCCCAGGTTTGCAGAACTGCAGGCTCCCCATGTCCTGCACATTGAACATCAGGGTCCCTCACCTGGCTCCTGCTTTGCTGGGCTCTGGGAGCTGTTCTGGCTGAGCCTGCTGCCAGCTGTGCAGGACCTGCAGCACAGGGCAGGCTCACCAGGAATCCCAGTGGCCCTGAGCCTTTCCTTGTCACAGCAGGAGGAGGTGGCAGAGTGCTGTGACCTTCCCAGAGAAGTCTTTAAAAGATGTCCTGGGTGCACAGGCACAGCTCGCTCTGGCCCAGGGATTTCAGCTCTGGGGTGACTTCAGCCATGAGTGATGCAGAAGGAAGGGACAGACTCTTTTTATGGGGTTCCATGGAGTGTCTTTATTGAGCTCCTACCCCAGGGCTTCCAGGGATGAAGAACTCTCTGAGACAGAGAGCAGGGGTTTAAATAGGGCTAGAGAGGGCAGGGCAGAACATCAGAATGAATGAGATGAGAGCACAGGGGCAGAACAGAGGGGAAGGGCCAGTGGGATACATAAAATCAACACATGGCAACAGTGCATTCTGGGGGAAGCTTTTTTCCCCTCCCCATGACCAGGAGGTTGTTGCTTAAGGGCTGTCCCTCCTGGGCAGTGTGGTAAGCTGCTCCCCAGCTGGTTCACTGGCCTCCATGTTCCAGGTACAGCATCCCTTCACTGTCCTGCAGCCTAATATATCATACCATGCATCAAACCAGAAGGCAGTTGAAGGTTGTGTGACTTAGCTTTTTTTTTTTTCTTTAACTTCAATCTTCATGATCTGGAAGAAGGCAGAAAAAGGAAAAATGTAGGTAAATCTATTATACAGAAGAAAAAGTGTGTAGATGAACACTTGTGACTCAAAACATGGGACTGCATGTGTTTAGATGAAATTTTACTCAAGATTTATTTTGTAGCTCAAGAATTCGTGCTTTTAGTTTTTTTTTAATGCACCGTGTTCAAACCCCCGTTACTTGTTGCTTATTGCTAGAAAAAGCATTTTGAGTTCTCTTTTTTGATCTTGAAAGAGTTGATACTTTTATTCTCTTCTTGAAACATTCTGACATTCTTTTAAGTAATAAAACAGACTGGTTTTCTTGTTTGTTAATTTTTAGCTTTCTGCATTCACCAGGAGTTGAGCAAAATTTAGAGTTTTCTTTTAGAATTCCACTCTCAGAATTACCAATTACCTTTCTTTCTTTCATCTTTTTGGACCTCTGCTTATCTCCATTTGATCTTAAAAGCTTTTTTCACTCTGTTTTGTAGTTTTCATTGTTATGTCTTGGTTTGGAAAGACAGGAGTCTGCTAAGGAAGGCAGGAGCCTCCCCTGAAATTGAGAATGTAAACCCTCCCCACCCCTCCGAATTGCTACAATTTTAAATTAAGGGGTTCTCAGGCAAAGATATGGGAGCAGGCAATAACAGTTCTTTAATAGGGAAGAAATAAAAGAATAAAATAAACAATACAGTCCACTGGAACAACACTGACAGAGTAGAACCCAACCTGACACCCTGTTGGTCAGGGTGCTGGTGGCAGTCCGATTGAAAATGTGGCTGCAGTCTCTGAAGTATCAGGTGTGGTTCTGTTGGAGCAAGGGGAATCTGTAGAGAAATGTAGTCTTCCTCTGAAGATCCAGGAGGAAAAGGTAGCTGCTGTTCCTCTGGGGAATCTCGTGGAGAAATAAACTGAAACTGCAATTTCAGAATTTGGAGTATATCGTAGCAGTGCTTGGCTCCTCCCTCTGGGCGGACATCTCACAATGGGATGTTATAGTTCTTATCAGTCATGACCGATATTCAATAGTTATCAGCGAGGTCCCCCCGAGGAGTGTGAATGTGGTCATTCAAAGTGAGAGATAGCCCCGCTTGACAAGTATCTGCCATACAGATGGTTGCACTTGCTGCCCAACATGTTACAATTTGTATTCTTGTTTCCTTAAGAGCAAAACAAACCCCCAAAAGAAGTTGAAATCTGTGGGAAGGCTCTGGACATGAAACTGATGAACAGAAGCATCTTAAGTCTAATTTGTGGTGGTCTTTCTTCTTCTACTGTTCTCCTCCCTCTATTTTCTCCTGTGAATTTGCATAGTAAAATCCTCAGAGGGGGATTTGTTTAGTTTTCCAAAGCAGTGAAGCCTTCCCTGTATTTTAAATCTAATGTAATTTTAAGAGACACAAACAACTTCATCAGTAAAATAATAATAAGCTGTAATACGTTGATACGGGCGAGTTAAGCTGTGCCTCTCTTTCCTTGGTTAACTTCAAGGAACAACTGCTGCATGCTTATCACAAGCTTTGATTTCTTTGATTTAATGTTAAAAGCAGTTCTTGCTTTGCAGCTGTTCAAGACTGCCTGATTTTGCTGGGCTGGAACTTTGGGGAGTGCTTGGCTTCCTGCCTGGTTTTCAGCAGCTTGTCAGGGACAGATGTTGTGCTGTCTCCTTCTGAGTATTTTAAAGCTGCTCAAGTGAATTCTTCAGACAGCACTTATAAATCCACATGGAGGTTTTTGCAGGCCAATAATTTAAGCTGTAAGGCTAAAAATTTAAAAGCTCAAATGGCATATGTGACATGCTATTCAGTAAGAACATGCATAAAAAAATCAGTGCCAGCATTTGCTAGTTTAAAAGTACATTTAGGAAAAAAACGAAATTCTAATAAACTCTCGTAATTATTGTCTGGTAATTATGTAAGGATGTGAGACAGGAGAGTATTTAACTCTTCAGTGAGGAACATGTGTCTTACAGACATCACAAAGTAGAGCAACAACATTGAATATTCTTGTTTTGAACCTGCAAGTTATTGCCATAGAACTCTGTATGCCTAGTTCATATAATTCCAGATTCATGTATGTACTTAAATAAGTAAAATGACTTGCATGTCCATAACTACTAGGAGATTTTTGGAATATAAATCAGGTCTGATAGTGATGTCATTCATAAAAATTGCCAGTGTTTCATGTAATTATAGCCTTGGAAATACAAGCCTAGAGTATATTTGTTTAAAAATTGCTCAGATCTGCTGTTCTGTACCATACTGGCACAAGGATCATTTCAAATAGGTAGTAAGAACTCTGGTTATTAATGGACTAAAGGAAATTCCAAAAGGACAGCATGTTTTGGTTTTTTTTTTTTTTAATTTTGTAGAAATTTTTTTCAGGACACTAAGGATACTAAATTTCTTCTTAACCCTTTGTATTTTGGTCATCTAGAGAAACAGTTGTGTGAGAGAAGGTATAAGATATGTAAGGAGGAATTCAAAATGGTGACTTCAAGAATGGAAAATTTTGCTTAAATAATTTAATACTAAAATTGGCTAGAAATATTTTCCTGCTTTATCTCTCATCCTTCTATTTTACTTTAATGACATTTACCATCCTGATACATCTCCTTTATTCTGGGGGTGTTTTGTGGAGTGTCAGCCACTAAAACAAGTCTCTTGTCAAGATGGAAAAAGGACCAGAGTGTTGAAGTGAATATAAGTTCAGAGGCTTCAAGAGAACAGAAAATCTTTTCATCAGAAGTTAGTTTGGGTTTCTTTTCCTTCTGTATGCTTCTTGAATACATCATATTTTCCTCAGCTATCCCTTTCTCTTATATTTTTTTCTGTGAAAAGTGGTAAAGGGATTTTGTGTCAATGTGCTTTGTGTTCTTTAGTGTCTACTGAGGCCATAAGAAAAGAAGATAGAAGAGATCTCAACCATTCTTTATTTAGGCTTTTTCTTGTGAATAGGCATGAAGGATGATCCTGAAGTTGAACTAAACTGAGTAATATGAATTTGTGTTGTCTGTGATCCCTTTAAAGGGGATTTAAAGGTGTTTGGGCTTTTTAAAATGCATTTATCCTCACATCAGTTTTCTTAGTGGGCTTTTATTGCCACTGTTGTCCATGAAGAACTGATTTATAAAGCAGCACAGTATTTTTACTTGCCTCACTGCGAGTTCTGGCACAGTGCATTGAAATGCAAGGTTAAACTTATTAAAGGGTGATCTGGAAGTTCAGCAGCAACCTATGCAGAGGCCACAGCATACAGCAACCTGTAAACAAAATAAACTGTTAATCACACACTTGCACTGATTCTGTATGACCATACTTTGTTATTTGTTCCTGTTTCAATGTAACCAGAGCTTAGGTCAGTATTCTCAAATACTGAATACTTGATACCTTGAAAATGAGCTGCAGAGAATTTTGTAATTGGAGTATGCTAATAATGGTATTGATGCATGAGGGAAAAGAAAATCTTGGTTCCTAAATCATAACTATTCTAAAATCTATGGTAACATGAATAAATTTATTCAGTTAACATGTTCCTTGTAGATATGCTCAGGGATTTATGCATGGAGCTGAGGAGGGAGATGTGAAATCTTTCATCCTTTTGTGTTTCCTAGATTTGCTGGTATTTTATGAGTGGGTTTTTTTTGGGTGGTTTGTTGTGTGGTGTTTTTTTTTGTTTTTTTTTTTTTTTTTTTTTTTTTTTTTGTTTTGTTTTGTTGTTCTTTTGGGGTTTGGTTTTGCTCTTACCGCATGTGATGTTCTTGTGGGAGCCACAGGATGCTCAGTGGATGTGAAGGGGAGCTTGGCACTGCCCCTGTCCCAGAGCTGGGTGAAGCAGGATGGGGATGTTTGGCCTCCTATGGTAGCAGTATGTCAGAATGTGCAATAGATCTATTTTCTTTCACTTCTTATGTTTTTTTGTTTTCTCTATAGAACCATATGGAATTTACATAGCTCTTATCTTTGTATTTACAGACTCAGCTCTGGGGCTTTGCTATCACTTCTGTGAAGATTTGTCTCCTGCTGTAACCTCTATAGTACCTTTGGAGTTTGTAAACAAACACACAGTGCTAGGATGATGACCAGGTGTTACAGACTACAATGTGTAGTCTTCATGTCTTCCAGATGTTTAAACATAAAACTGAAACTTGAATTGTCTATTCTAATTTATACATAAGAAGAAAGTTATAAATCTGAGTTCATCAGTTTGAGTCATCCTTCAGTCATTTCTTGATTTCCCTAAAGAAATCCCTTTCCCTTATGTGCTTCTTTCTGCCTTGAAACTTGTACAATTGCAGATGATGTTTTGCACAGTGAGATGCATTAATGCAGCAGTGCGTTTTCCCTTCCAAATGTAATCCATGTCGAATAATGAAAAGCACAGGCTGATCTCATTTGTGATAGATGTAGTGTTAGCAAGAGGTCATTTCTTCTCCCGTCCTTGATGAAAATTAGGTTGTCAAAGATACTAGCTGTCCATGTGTTAGCAGATGGGTTTCCTTGGTGCTAAATGGCACCAAGTTTTATTATGGTAATGGCTCAAGGAAGAAATGGTGGGGAATAGGTTGTCATTAGCTAAGCAGAATTTAACAAAGAAAAAGCATCCTGACAAAGTTGATTTAGAATGATGTCCTATCATCTTATAGTTTGTCTTCTTTGGGGTTTTACAGTTGTGTGGAAGAAAACAAAAGATGCAAAGGTACACTATAAAAAAGCAGGAACCTCTGCTGGTTCATCATCTTTAGTGTCCATCATAATGAAACCTGCCTAAAGTTGGTTAGTTTATGTAGCAGATAATTGTCAGTTTGGATTGAAGAGTTCTCTTCCAAATCCACTTTAATGAAAAATCCTGGGAATTAGCTATATATGGCAGCTGATTGCAAAATCTTGAATGTAAATGTTATGGTTTAACTTGAATATTAGTAATAGACAGTGTGATTCATTTGAGATTTGAATCTCTCCCAGATTTGTAGTAAAGTGTTCATTAATACTGATCTTAGATGGTGCTTAAAGTCTTCCAAGTTTTGTTTTTAATTTTTTCCTGTTGACTTATGGAGACAGTCACAATAAGGTGACTCTTTAAAATATATGCAAAACTCTGAATTTGAATATTCCAGATGGTTGATTCTCTGCATTCCTTCTCTCATGAAGCAAGCATTAACACATGGCTTCAGTACTGAACACAAGTTTGGAATATCTGCTATTCAACAGGTCCTTAGAGACAGTAACTGCATTTGGGGTAATTGAACGTGAATAACAACATGGTTTTGAGTAACCTGTGCTTAACCAAGTAAGACTGGCTGTACATCAGCCTGTCAAATATTTACCTCCTCCAGCCAAGAAATGCTTGTGCAAACTGTTGGCAGCATTTTGAGTGCAGCACTAATGAGCACCAGGGCAACCAGATTAATACACATTTGGGGTACCCTTGCTGCCCAGAGAAGAAGCATAAAGATTTAAAATAAAAAGGAAAATAGAAAAAATGCATGTGTTCCTCTTCTACTTTTGGCCTAGTAATACCTAGGTACCTTCTGATGAATTGCTGTATGGTTTTGTGAGTGTTTTTTTAAGCTAACCAAGCAACAATTCCTCCAGCAAAACAAACCCCACATGTTGCAAGTCACAGCTCACTCCTGTGAGCCTTTTTGTCTCATGCCTGCCTCTGCCATTCATGGTCCTCTGCTCTGTGGTGGGCTGGACATGAAGTGACTTCAAGAATCTGTCACTGACTTCTAGCTAAGAAAGTTATGCACAATGAGCATTTAAAAAAGTGTCTGAAAATGCCTATAAAGATGGGGGGACCCTTCTAAAGGGCCCCATCCCGTTCTTTTGTTTTTCAGGATAGTAATGGGAAGTAGTTTTCTAGCCAGGATCCTGGGACTGAAGAAAGAAGTCTTACATTTGGAATCTCAGAGAAATGTAGTAATAGTGCTGGGTCTGGCTGGGGTGGTATTATGAAGTTGTCTGTTTGCAGAGCAGTTGTGGGGCTGTGTCTCTCACTGGTGGCTAAAACAGTGCTGGCCACAAGGCTGTGAGGAGACACAGCCAGGACAGCTGACCTCAACTGCCCAAAGGGGTGTTATGTGTTATATGCCATGCCATATGATGCTGTGCTCACTAGTGAAACCTCAGGAGAAGAGGAGCAAGGGAGAGGGTGTTTTTGGCTGTGATACTTGTCTTCACAGTCCAGTGTTCGTTGTGCTGAGGCTCCTCTTCCCAGGGGGCTGCTGGACATATCTTCAGAGTAGGGAATGAATTCCTTTATGCTGGTATTAAACTGTCATCATATTGATCCGTGGGTCTTTTTAGCTTCCTTCTCTTTTTCACTTCATCCCATGGGAGAGGATAGTGGGTTAGTGCCAGGTGGGTGTTCAGCAGCTCTCTGGAATCAACTCACTTCAAACTCCCTCACTGGGTGACTTGTACTGAATAGGCTCTAAAAGCAAATTGAGGATGGATATGAGGCCAGGCCTGTTGTGTGAAGTAAGATGATGCAGTCTGCTGCTCAGGGACAGGGATTTACCTGCAGAGTTGCAAGGTAAATGATGTTTAAGCATGCTTAAGGGGGTTGGTGTAGCTGGTTAGCATGCATGGGATAGAAACCAGTATGGGCAATCGCTTGTTTTGTGCTTCCCAACCCTAGCCCTGATCAGGTGGTGGTGTTGAAGGTATAAGACAGGCTTTTAAACGAAGTTCTGTGGAAAGACAACAGCAAAGTGAGGCTTGTTCATTTGGTTTCAGTTTGTTTTGGTTCCTTCTGACGAAGTTGATGCTAGTGGTATCTGCTGTTGCTTTTTGAAAGGTTTCTGTAGTGAGCAGATGTCACTTGGTGACTGTCAGACTGTTTTGTGTTCAGCTGAGTGAGTAAACAAACTATTGGAGAGACTGTGCTTGAGGATTTGGAGTTTGTTTCTTTAGAATGTTGTGTCTTTGTAATGTGTATTTACAGAGTGATAGTTACAGAATGGGAGATTGCTGTATTGACTTGTCAGAGTAGGGAATTATTAATTACAGACTGTGCCTTGTGAGCAAATTGATATAATCTGACTGTAGAGCTCTTTTTCTGCTTGGGTAAGCAAATGCATTAAGCTACAAACAGATGTATCAGACCTTTGACTTCAGTATGGGAAAAATGAAAAGTTAAAGTTGGTAAACAGGTTCTACAGTAAATAAAATTATTAGGTCGTCAAATAAATGTTTAATGCAGAATGCAGTTCTTTCAGTATCTTAACACCTGAGATAAATAGGATACTTGATGTGTTTTACTGTTCTGTTCAAATTCCCTGTAAAATTAACCAGATGCAGCTTCATCAGTTTTTACTTGGGAGACTTGTATCATGTTGCTACATATCAGCATAATTAGAGATACTCAGTGATGTTAAAATTCTGTGTTTACAAGGTGTAAATGCAGTTCTATAGCCATGAAGTCCAGGAATTAAATAGCTGAATTAATCTGGCAGAAGCAAAGAGAAGTTACTGAAAGTGAGAAAAGGAAGTCTGAAATAAGTTTGTTTGGTTTAGTTTTATACTGTCTGATACTGGCTGGCAAACAGGGCAGTTACAAAGCTCTAATGAGCTGTGGGAAGGGCTGAGAGTCACACAGGACTGGTCTGCTCATCGAATGAATCCATAATAGCTCAACAACACCATAAACACTGGTCATCTGTTCCACCTGTTTACTATGGATACCTTTTACATATTGATGAAAAAAATTCTCTTCTCAATCTGTAATCTCTGGCAGATTTTTTCATACTGTAATTATTTTTTTCAATATGTGTATAATGAGAGCACCTTAGGATTGATAGCTGAGAAGAATATTAATAATCAGCCCTGAAAAATGGCTTACATTGTCCAGCAGATTGTCCCACCTGCTCTTTGTCTTTCTGTTTCAAAATGGTATTTATGGCATCAGTCAGCATTAGTTCTCCCTCTCTCAAAGAGCTCTGCCTGAGACTCCATGGTGACCTGCTTTGAGAGGCTGTATCTTCAGATTTGTATTTCAGTTCAGAAGGAGTTTTACAAAATGTCATGTCAGTGGATTTGGATGTTGTACTGTAAGTTGAAAGCCTTTGAAATGTTCAGTAAATACCTAAACTCTATTTGACACCTTAGGAAGGTACGAGCAGCGAGTCAGGAAGTGATATAAAGAAGCTTTAGTTTGCTCATGTAATTATAGTGGGATGAAAATCTTAGAAGGTGTAAGAATTAAGATAATGTGAGAATCAGTTGCAAAGCATGTGAAAAATTTTAGATTTAAGAGTCCATCCTAAAAATGTTAAGAGAACCTTTATATTTAATGATGCATCAGTAGATGTGGTCTCCTTACAAAATGCAGCAGTCTTGGTTTTCATCCTACCTGTTTTTTTCTCTTCCCCTCTCAAGTATTATTTCAGCTTACTGGGGAAAAAAGTGTTTCTCCAAACTGCATGAGTTGGTTTTAGAAATATGTTTATTAGTTTGTGGTTTATTGTAGACAGGTCAAAATAATAACATGCCTTTTGTTGCATGTTTTTAACTTGAAAGGTTTTAACTTCTGAAGTCATTAACGAGTTGCATGTTACAGCTTGGCTCATTTAGTGTGTTCCCAAGGAAAAACAGGGAATTGCTGCTGCTGTGTTCAGCTGTAGTGGAGCATGAATTAAACTCTGCCTCACCCCCTGTGCTATTCTGAGCTGCTGCACACAGACAGGCTCTGAGTTCAGCCAGGTACACCAGCAAACCTTGATGTCCTGGGGATGGTGTCTGCAATGGATGAAATCACACACCTTGTGGTTTTAATAAATATCAGAAAAAAAACAGTTGTAAAAGGTTTGGGGAGGTTTTCAGGGAAAGAGTTGAGCTGGTGCAGTGTATGGCCTTCAGTTTGGCTCACACAAACAGGGCAAAGAACATATCTTGTCAATATGACAAGCCTTTATTGCAGGAATTGGCAAAGGCTGGAATATAAATTCTGTGTTAGAATTGCAGTTTGTAAATCCCTCCTGACTCCCAGCCTAGAGCCCCACTGGTGGCTGTGCAGCCAGAACGAAGGAACTTTCTGGTAGCAGGGCTGTGGTTGAGCTGTGCCCTTGGATTGCCTAAGTTCCACAGCAGATGAGTAAGATGTGTTCCTAGACACAGGAAAGCTCACTCCTGAGGTTGTTAAATGAGTTGATTTGAATCTGGGAATAGGCGTTTCTTTCCCAGGTGTTGTGGAGTATTTCTGTGGTGACTGGATGTTTCTGTTACTTTTTATATGAGGTTTTATGTTCAATAGCATTTTGCTAATTTTTGCTAGACAGGAATTGGTTTTGATTGCTGAATATTATTTGTATGAGCTTTTAGAAGGAGAATTTACCTGCTGCAAAAATACCCCGTGCAAGTATTGAATTACCAGGTTTGATTTTTATGGTCAAATGCCTATTATCCTGAAGTCAGGTAATTACATTGTGTTTTCCAGTACTCCATGTACCTGGCAGTGAGTATGTCATATTTATAGGTAAAAGCAAACTAGTGATGAGTCATGTGATAGGAGGTAAATATATAAATAAAACTTTCAAGTCTGTTCTGTTATAAAAGTGTTTTGTTATTTAACATCTAACATACTTAATTTTGTACTCAGTTTTTATAGAGGTTGTCCTACCTAGAGGCTAGTATTTTGTATATCTTTAACCGTTGCACTTGAATGTGGAAATAGTCTGAGTTTAAGACAGCTTGAGAGGCAGAATTAGTTAAATAAATTAAACAATGAGTTGGTCTTTGAGATGTAATAGAGTGAAATATTTTTAGCAAGTCTGGTGTTTTTCTGGAAAGTACAATGTGAGACTATATGACAGTGTTTGAAAAACACACCTGTCTGGCAGAAGGACTAACACTGAATAAATGCAATACCCAGGGAGATGCTTTTGGGGTAGATAATCATAAAGTGATACCCAGTGAAAAATGAGAGATGAGCCTCTAAATTTACAGCAAGAGGGAATAAAACCTCCCTGATTAGTTGAGGCCATAGCCCTGAAATCTGTAATTCCTTTGCTGTAGCTGTGGGTGTGTTGGAGGGAAATGCACTCGGGCGAGTTGCTGGCAGCAGTTGGAGTGCACTGGGATTGTGTCATGTTTCCCACAAAAGCTTTGCTGTGCAGCCACATGACTGCGGCATCCCAAAATAATCACATAATCTCCCTGCTAGAGGGCCTGCTCACACTCAGCACAACTCTGCTTGCAGCCTGACTGATCTTTCTTTTTTTTTTTAACTGATCTTTTTTTTTTTAACTGATCTTTCTTTTTTTTTTTTAAGCAGAAGATGGAAGGAACTTTACAAATGCACCAGGCCCCTGATATTACTTGTCTGGTTTTTATCTACCATATGTTATAGGAAGTGAGTTGTATATTTAAAAACACTTGAAGATGTACAAATACATAACTCCATTTAAAAAAATGTATTTTGCTTTAGAGGGTGGGTCTTAAAATTAAAGATATTTCCAGGTTATTGCTTGTGAAAAATAATGTATCCTGGGAATAGTTGCAGATAATTGAATTTGTTTTGTTCCCAAGGTTGCGATTTTTACTTCTGCTGGCATTTCTGAAAATCTCAGTAATTCTCTTATGCAACCACTGGCAGCAATAATACGCTCTGAAAAAGCATGAGAGACCCAGTCAAGGCTAGGAGAGAATTTAATGCTTAAAATAGGGAAATCTTTTGAGCAAGCAGATCCAGTGAAAGATGCCCCTGCCCACGGCAGGGGGGTTGGACCAGATGTCCTTTAAAGATCCCTTCCAACCCAGCTTGTTTGGAGATTCTGTCAAGTGTTAATATATTCAAAATTGTAAATGTTTTGAAACAATTGCTGGTTTTTACTACTTGTCTTTCCTATTTAGATGGCAAAGGGAGGGAGACAATATTTGTAAAATCTGCCAGGTTTTTATGTGGTTATTTTGTTTGTTTGTTTTCTGTGGTTTGTATTTTTTTAGAGACAGAATGTAATGTTATGTAATTGTAAAAGACATATATGGGTTTGGTTGGGGTTTTTTTAGTTCTGTATTCAGCACAGCAGCTTACTTTCCCTGTTGTATGCAACATTTAGAAGGCTGTTGGGAAGGGATGCTTTAGCTTTTTTCAGGGTAGGTTTCTCTTGCCAATAGAGATTATAAAGACAGGCAGATCTCCTGTTTTGCCTAACCAGAAAAGAAGGGAGGGAGCCTGTCTGCCCAAAACTTGGCTGTGTAAAAGCTGAAGTTTGTTCTGCAAATTTTGAATGTTAAATAGGATGGGGGGGGAAAAAGGCTGGTTAGAAATGCCGTGGTTTCATGTGGTGAAGTCTTGGTAGCTGACTGATGTCAATCATTATCTTCTGGTTTGGGTAGATTTTCTGATTTTTGGTATCTTGATTGCCCTTGTCAATCATGGATTTATGAACACTTGCCACTGTTGAAGGATGCTTCATAACCAGGTATCCAGTGGAGTTACCTGAATGTGTGACATCTGTAGCCATTACTGCCCAGGTACCCTGATGCGTGCAGCTCATTGCTCTGGCTTTGAGCTTCTGCTCCCTCCTGTCAGAGGTGCCACCCTGGAGTGCTCTGGGCAGCTCTGGGGCCCCAGGCAGGACAGGAACCTCTTGGAGTGAGTCCAGAGGAGACCACAAAGATGCTCAGAGGGCTGGAAGCATCCTTTGATGTGGGACAGGCTGAGGGAGCTGGGACTGTTCAGCCTGGAGAAGAGGAGGCTCCAAGGACACCTCATGGCAGTTTTCCAGTACAGAAGGGAGCCTGAGGATCAATGGGGACAGACTTTTTAACAGGACAAGGGCTAATGGCCCTAAGCTCAAAGAGCTTTGATTTAGGTTGTAGATAAGGAATAAGCACTATGAGGGTGGTGATCAGGTTATCCAGAGTAGCTGTGGATGCCCCATCCCTGGAAATACTCTAGGCCAGCTTGGATGGGGTCTGAGCAATCTGATCTAGTTCAAGATACTCCCCCCTCATTGCAAAGGGCTAGATGACCTTTAAAGGTCTCTTCCAACCCAAACCACTCTGTAGTTCTGGTAGAAGTGTGCAAGATCAACTTCCCCATTCATTTTCAGTTGCCTGTGAGGTCTTCACTGAACTGGTTCTGAAGTTGCTTTTTTTCCAGACATCTCTTTTGATGATAAAAGCAAATAAGTGATAGCTTTTGATGCTTCCAAATTATGCAACAGCTGGTGTGTGTAACTTTTATTTTTATGGTTATTGCTGTCCTCCCCATGTTCAGTAATGCCAAGAGTCTCATTTTAGAGTTGTGTCTTTTTAGGACAAAACATAATACACATATGAGTAGCTGTGCAATAAATTGTTGATGTCAGGGCCACCTTAAAACCTTTTTACTTTCAGTGTAGAGACCATTACAATGTGTGTGTGGGTTTTCAGATATAGTGGGCTTTAAAATGTGAACTATAGCTCTTCTGTTGTATGAAATGATTGCTGTATACATGAAAAATATTTCAGCAAAGCATTCTGGGCTTTTTTTAACTTGACTCATAAGTAATAAAAGTGCCAGATGATAAGAAAAATCTTGTGAACAGGTGCTCACAATTTTTTTATTTGAATGTCTCAGTAACTTTTCTTACTGCTTATTCATTATATTTTCCTGTAGGTATTTGTTTGAAATTATGAAAAAAAGTAATGGTGGCAATATATTTTAAGCTCACTGAAGGGTTACCACATTGATTCCTGATCTAAGTGAGGCTGAAAGCTTAAGATTTAGTGTGTTTCAGTCTTAGTTACATGAAAGAGCTGAATTTCCTTAGCTGCAAGAGTTTCAGATTTGTAACTTCAGGCAGGGTTGAACTTTGGAATTAGCTTAGATTCTGTCTGTGCAGGAGCATTATAGTGGTGGTACTGTGTGTGGGGGTGTGAGCTCTGTTAGGGAAAGGTGCAAAAAGCCTCCCACTAGTTTGGAGTAATTTAATTTTTAATTATAATATCTTTTATCTGAGAATCTCCAAGTGCTTTACAAACACAGCTTTATTCTCAGAATGTTCTTCTGTATTGCAATGCTTTGCAAGAAGGGAGTGCTGTGAAATGTTACCTTAATTTTCCACATACAGGATGGGCATGTTATGTGTCTGGTGCAACAAATGTTCCTTGGTGACACAAGAATGTGAGTCAGTGTAGACCACAGTTTTATTAAACTTAATCATACAGTTGCAGGTGAAAATTAAAGGCTGTAATCATATTGTTAAAGTCCTTGAACTGTTCCATAGTCACAGATGGATTCAGTGCTATTGCTGGTAGCAGACATTGATACAGCAGTTGCCAGGCCCAAAGCTGGTAGTTTTCTCATTGTTCACCAGACATGAAAGTTAAAATAGGATTAAAATCAGAGATATTCATTCCTTATTTAATCCATTTGTTGGCTCTTCCTGCTTTTTCATCTTATTTTTTAATACTATTTTGTACAGCCTCTTGAGTAATGGAAAGGTTTGTAAAATGGCTTTTAAAGAACTGCAGTGTTTAATCACTTGAATAAAAATTAGAAACCTAAAAGAAACACAGTAAGAGAAAACAAAGTAATTGAATGATACTGCAAATCTCAGCTACAAGAGGTTAGAGAAGGCAAGTTCTGCTGTTTCCTTAGGAGCCTCCTCATTTCTGTTTCCTTGACCCCCCCTTGCCTTATTTAATCAATAGAATAAATATTTATAATCAATACAGTTTTCCGCTTACTGCTTCTTTATATCATGAAGAAAATGATACCAAAATGTCACCAGCCTAGCAGTGCTTCAGGGTACAATCCATATCACATTAGCTGCCTAAAACTGTAGCTGAGGTTCCTGGTTTTTACTCCTACCTGCCCAACGTGGCCATTTAATAATGTGATTGTAAAAAGCAGAGAACTTGACATTTGCAATGTTTTGATGATGCATCCCCCAAACTGGGCAACCTTTGGTGGAATAACAATTTTATTTCAATGAGAAATCAGTAGAGTAAGTTTCCTGCAGACATGGTTGCAGCAAAAGGGAGGTCTTGTGTAATAAAGCTGAGAACTGTGAAACACAGACATTTATAACCAAGCTTTCATGAAAGGAGTAAAGAATAAGAAAGCTTCCCATGAAATATTCTTGGTTGAAAGGATCTGTTTTTCCTTAGAGGCATGTGAACACTTCTGTATAAACAGGGAAGGCCAAGACAGATCTGAAGGCTTCTTGTTTGGATATCTTATTTGTTCTGTTGGTTGTGTTTTCTCTAATCCTCACACTGCATCAACGCTTGTGTGTCTGTGAACATCTGTAAAATTGACTCTAGTGAAAAATTCAGGAAAAGAGAAAAACCTGGCAATGCTGCCGAACATGAAAAAAATTGAGGTTCCATGGTTTCTTAGGTAGCCTGGATTGTTTGTTTGGTTGTTTTTTTTTTTAACAGAGTTGCAAAGAGGAAAAAGTTACTTGTGAAGCTTGAATTAATTCAGTTACTTATATTGTTGGCATACCATTTTCTTCTTCTTTACTTTTATGAGTAAATAATGAGGAAAGTTGTATGTAACATTGTAAAGATGAATTGTGAAATTGATTGGTTCCATGCTTCCACTTTGGCTGGATAGTGACACCTTTAGATGAAGCTGAAAATAAGTTTGACTTCCCATTTTCAGGTTTGGATTTTGGCTCCTTTTCTGTCCTGAAACCTTATTTTCCAATGTGTATGAAGACTTATTTCACTGTTTTGCCCAAAATATTTTCTCTTTTGTAATTCCTACTGTATAGTCACATTCCTCAGAATAAGTTCACATTTTTTCTGTTTTCACCGACAGTGAGGAAAACAGGATTTTCCAGTTCTGTAATTTAGTGGCAATTCTGAGTTCCCTTGGTTTCTGTGCTAAAAATGCAAATTTCTTAGAATATTTGTTGTCTTGAAGGTTCATTTTAATTCAGATATGTGATCATGAACTGAGATTATTGTGCATTACATTACCACACATTAACTGTGAAAGCCTGCTTCTTACCTCATTTTCCTGAGTCATGGTTTTCCTTTTGTGCTTTCAAGCATGTAACAAATGCCACTGCAAAACACTTGGTATGATTGCTGCTAAATTGTGTAAGTGCTACTCAGCTCCAGGGGTGGAATAACCAAGGTGTCAGGCTCACAGTGGTGCTTTCTGCTGGTTCATGCAGGCTTTGCCTGGGTCTTTGTGTGGGGTAACAGTTCTTCACCTCTCCACTCTGAGGCCTCAGGGATGTTGGGCTGAAAGGGCGTTGTAGCATCCACATTCTCTGAAAAAATTCCTTTGCCCAGGGTTTTTCTCCTGGGAAGCTGAAAGGCATTGAGAGAGGCCTCAGAGAAAGGGAAAACAATTCTTATCTCATTTACTTCTCCTGTGCTGTGCTCATGTGGAACGTGTTTGGAGATTGTTTACCCACAGGTGATTGTTTCATTGGATTCTGGTGTGAGTTGTTTTGACTCTTGGCCAATCAGGGCCAAGCTGTGTCGGGACTCTGGAAAGAGTCACGAGTTCTCATTATTATCTTTTTAGCATTCAGTAAGTATCATTTCTGTATTCTTTAGTATAGTATAGTATTCTTTAATATAATATAGTATAATAAAGTAGTAAATTAGCCTTCTGATAAGATGGAGTCAGGTCCATCATTCTCTCCCCTTGTTGGTGAACCAGCATTTACAATAGGGCATCATTTCTCTGTGAAGTCACAGGTTAGACTTCTCCCTGCTGAAACACAATTTGTGCCTTTGGTTTATCTCAGAGTTGGTGTGTGATGATCCTTTGAAAAAAGAATAAGTTCTTTACTTTGTATGCTACAGTCATTTGTCTTGATTTCTTGGGTTTTTTATTCAATTTCTAGTCTACAAATAAAAACCTGTCTTAAGTTTGTGTGTATTAATTTTTTTTATTTACATTGCCTCTGATGTAAACAATATGCAGCAGCATCCTTTTAATATCCTTTTAGCAGAGGATGCCAATAAAGATTGGTTTACTAGAAGAGGCACTTAGTTTTGTAAATTTTCTTCATTATTTAGTGGAGGGAGCCAAGTATTAATTAAGCACGCAGGACTTGAGGTGAGGCTGCCCCAGCCCCAAGCAGAGCAGGACAATCCCCTCCCATGCAGAGCCTGATGTCCCTCCTGGCTGCCAGGGCACTGCTGTCTCACCTTCAACTTTCCACTGCCCAGAGCCCCAGGTCCCTTTCCCTGGCACTGCTCTCCAGCCCCTCATTCCCCAGGCTGTCCGTACACCCAGGGTTGCTCCATCCCAGGCGCAGAATCCGGCACTGTCCCTGTTGAACCTCACATGGTTTTTGACTGCCCAGCCCTCACGTTTGTGGAGGTCTGTCTGCAGGACCTCTCTGCCCTCAAGGGAGTCAGCAGCTCCTCCCAGTGTTGTATCATCTGTGAGCTTGCTCAGGTCCCTTCCAGTCCTGCATCCAGGTCATTAATGAGGATGTCCATTACATGATGTTTTGACCAGCTGTTTGTTGGACATTTTATCCAGAAGGATACTGGGAGACAGCACTGAAAGCTTTACTGAAATCCAAAGTGGTTATGTCACCTCACTTGCCCTGATCAGCTAGGTGGGTTACCTTGTCAAAGGGTAGCACTGCTTTGTAAATTGGAAAAATGCTAGTTGCTGTCTGATTAAAGAAAATGGGGAATAGTTTGAGTTGTCTTTCTGTGTTCTCTAGGTTGCTTTTCATCTTGAACCTATGAATCTGATACCAAGCACGTGCTAAATGCTACTGGAATATGATGTTGTATTTTTTGTTTGTTTTCTATAGAAGTTTGGGTAAAAGCAGAAGTGACAACTCCAGGTTGTCTTTTCTGGTTTGTTCTCCTTCACTGTTGAATGTTCAAATAGTAACATGTCTGTAGTCACTTGACTGAGAAGTCAAATCTAAGTAATTGTTGCTCTGCAACAAATTGTTGTGAAGGCTGTACCTACAAGCAGAAAGCAGCTTCTGAAAGCAAGATGTCTTACTAAGTCTGATAATATGTTCTTACACTTCACATTTACTTGTCATACAGAAAAACAGCACAAGTGACCACCTGAACAGTGTAGACAAGGAATTCACCCCGAGTTGCAGAAGGGCAAGGGAGGAAGAGGGTGTGGAGCTGCTGGCCTGTCTGCTGAGCCAGCCTGATTCTTGCCTTCTCTTTGTTGAGGCTCTTCCTTCTGGCTTTTTCTTTAACACTTGCTCTGAAGGTTAAGTCTTGAAGCTGGAGATGGTTTCTCAGAATGATTTGGGAGCACTGAAGCATAGCCAGATCATGATGAAGCCTACAGTAATATAAATTTTACATTAAGGTTGGTTATTAAACTGTAGAAAAGGACACAGCAGTTTCTTGAAAACTCTAATTACTTAGGTTATTGCCAAGCTGGAATAAAATTAGTTCTTTTGCCAATGGCCAAAAGATGGAAGATAAGAGTTACGAGCAGTGGTATAAAACCTGTGAATGCCCACTTTTTTTTGGTATTAAGACTTCGTTGTCATGTTCATCTGAAATGTGTTTACAATTGTTTTTATATCCACTCTTTCAAGGTGCCACTGAAAAGGAGATGTTGCAAAAAACCAGATTTGTGTGTATATGAGATACAAAGAATAAGCAAAGAGTTAAGAAGTTTTATTTCAGCTTTGTAACATGCATTCTGTTTTATTAGTTCATTATCAGAAATCAGTTCAATCTGTCAGTTTGGTGCTTTATGTGAACTTTTCCAATGGCAACCAGTAAAATTTTTTTCCCCTTGTATATAAATCAGTAAATCTGTCAGTCTGCCTTCAGCCTGGCTGTTCATCCATATGCTGCAGAATGCTGAAAGAAACAGGAATGCAGCTATTTCTTAGACAGAACTATATTACTGTGTTCTGCAAAGCTGGATGTGGAAGCTAATTAGCATTTTTTAAAAATTTCTTTGTAGTTTCTTATTACTCTGTGCAAAATTTCACCTGGGTATATGCAAATGGATTCATATTTATCTTGGCAGGGTGGCACGATGTCTGAATGGCAATGGCTTACAATAAGAAACAGGATTCATTTTCTAGCATCTTGCAAAACAGTTTCTCTAAGCAATTTAACCTTTTCTGTGTGAAGCAGTCACTGGGGAACCTTATGTATAATGCTACATTATAATAGGCTCTTGCACATAAACCAGCTTTAAACATTTTTTCCCCAGTATGCTGCAGAGCTTTAGTAGTTTGTTTTTAAACTGAGCCAAAATAACCATAACAGCTTTTTGTGGGTTTAGAAACCAGATGTCAAGATTCTCTAGAAATGTCTCACTGCCCTAGTGCTGTATTTGAATTTCTGCTGGTGCAGATGTGAACTGTGATGGGTCATCTGATTGTCTAAAATTATTTTTCAGCTATCATATCAGAAATTTATATAATAAACTAATACAGCTTTTATGGCAATGTACATCCTGATGAGAATCTACTAGATGTTGATTTTAAGGAGAAAAATTTCAAACTATCAAGAGAATAAACCTGAATGTATGTAAAAACTTCTCCTCTTAGAGAGCTCACATTTCTCTTTTCTTCTCTAGTCCTCCTTTGCTGCACTGTAAGTTTTGCCATCAGGTCCAGCAGAATCAGTGATTTGAAGGCATTAGGAAAAATAAATCCACCAGTGTATACACTCAAATGAATGCATCCTGCAATATGTTCCTGCTAAAACTACTTACACTTAAAGCAAGTAATTAAATTCCACTGATGAGATTATTTTTTCTCCTCGGAATGGGAAGTGTCCTTTTCACTTTTCTGATTTTCTTATAATCAAAACAACATATGTTGTAATTACTGGTTTCTTGATGAATTCACAGTAATAATCATGAACTGTTGGTTGGTTTTGGCTTGATGCAAGAACATTGGTGTCGTCTTGAATGAGGTATTGCCAATATCCAAGTGAGGATTGGGTTATTTTGGAATGTGTTTAGTATATTCAGTGAAGCTGTATTGCAGGCAGGACATGGCTTTAATCCAAGGCTTTTCCATCAGTTAGTGGGAAAAAAATTGGTAGATACTTTTCCTCAGTAATAGATGTAGTTTTGAGGAGATTCTTTTTTCTATATCTGCCATTTCTCTTTGTATCAGTGTCCCACCAGTGTTCTAATCTTGATTAGTTTGATCTCAGTTCATTGGCTTCTCTCTTGGTGCAGAGATTTCAGGGCAAGCTTGTGGCAGTGGCCAACTAAACCAGTACATCTCATCTCCCTGAGCACATGACTACTGTTTTTTCTTAAAATTAGTTTTGGTTCTTTATATTTGACCTGTTTTCCTGGGTGAGTTTGTTGGGGGTTTTTTTGGGGGTTGGTTGGTTTTGTTTTGGTTTATTGTTTTCTTTCTTGTTTGTTTGGGGTTGTTTTTGGTTTTTTTTACAAGCCAAGGCTGCTAAGCCCAGTGTAATTTTGGAGCCATCAGGTATGATTTCAGCTTTTCCCCTTCAGTCTGTTAATGTTTTTCTGAGGAGAAATAACATGCTGGCAGAGGGCTGCCTCAGCAGCCTGATCCTAGAGGACAAATGGGAAAACCAAGTAACAGGAGCTTCCATGAATGAACACATCTTGTACTTCAGAAGTATTTTGGCATAGCTGAGCCATCTGCTGCCTAGAACTGAAAAGTTCTGAAGGCAGTGTCTGCAATATGTTGGTTCCAGCCTATGCTCTGTCTTTGCAGCATTTGGTCCTTTTACTTTGTCTTCATGGTCTGCTGCACAGGTGTGGACTCATTAAAACTGAAGATTCTTAATGCCCGGTTCTCAGGGTATGGGCTGGGATTTGACTCTACCAAATTTTGATTTTCCTCTGGACTCTTTGGCATTATGCTTTCTTTTCCTCTCTGTTTCTGGGGTGCTGTGTCTGCTTATGCCTAAGTGAAATTTTTCTTGGCACAAGCTGACAGACAAACTTGAGAAATAGTCTGAAAAACTGCTACTTTTGACTCTTTTCCAGCTAGGAACTGTGCCGATTTTATGAATGGGGAAAAAATCCTCAGAGCATGTTATTCCAGTCTAGGTGGAGTTAATGCTTTGGCTGGGTAAGGGTTTAGAAACCTCTGAAAGGACTCAGTAAGTGGGAATGTGAATCAAGGAACTACCACCTTAGGAAATTCAGACATATTTAATTTCTCTCTGAGAATGTTTCTTCATATGTCTTCAAAGTATATAAAAGAAAATTAGTGACTGAGGTCTGCCTGAAGTGTGTTCAGAATTGGTTTTATTGCCACTCTTTCAAGGTGCCACTGACCAAGTAGATGTTGAAGAAAACCTGTTCTGTGTATGTGAGATACATAGAATAAGCCAAGAGTTAAGAAGTTTTATTTCAGCTTTGTAACATGCATTCTGTTTTATTAGTTCATTATCAGAAATCAGTTCAATCTGTCAGTTTGGTGCTTTGATGTGAACTTTTCCAGTGACAACCAGCAAAATTTTTTTCTCCTTGTATATAAATCAGTAAATCTGTCTTGTGGCAGCATGAAAGAGACTTTGGGGTGTTGCAGAGAATGAGGAAAAAGCTTGTTTTTGTAATTTCAAGTGGTTTGCTCTAGTTGCTGTTAACCAGTAAGATTTTGTGATAATGCTTTGTTATAGTGGGGTTTTTTTGGAGGTTGACATGATTGAGTGAGTTGGTTATAAGGGCAGTGTCAGTTTTCAAACTGCAGTCCCCCGTACTGAGCAATGCTTATGGTGAGGTATTAAGGCAAGGCTTTATTGGACTGTCATCCACTGCAAGTCAGAATAAATTCCTCAGCACATAAAATGAAATGTATGAGAGTCAGGTTGTCCTCTACAATTAATTGTTGAAGTGTATAACACTGCTCTGCTGGGGAGTTTTCCCATCTGTTGCAGAGGACAGCGTGTGCAGTGGAGTTCTGAATCGGTGCTGACCTGAGCAGAATGAAGAGAAAATGAACTTTTCTCTTTTAATTCCAATTTTTGGGGTTTTTCAGGTTTTTTCCTGCAGTATATCTTGCTCGAAGTGCTGTACATATTTTTATGCAACTATTTATTCAGAGAGAAATTAGTGTGTAAAAGAAATTTCTCTCTTTTGTTCTCTTATGGTAATCACAAGGCTCTGTTGGGCCACCTGGCATTCTGGGCTGAGTGCAGGTCCTGCTGGGCAGGAACAGTCACCCATGTGACTCTGCAGACCACAGCCTCACTAAGCTCCTTTGCAGAAATTTGGGGTGTTTGGGACGTTCTCTATGTCTGTGCTTTACAAGTGCAAACAACCCTGTGGTAAGAAACATTATATATAAACATTAGGAAGTCTAGCAGTCTCCTGGTTTTTCATATTTTGCATAATGAAATTATTTCATGGGAAATAAAAATGTTTGTAATAGCTCTTCTGGTAATTTAGCAAGTCTCACTTCACAGGTAATTTAGTTTTTCCTTTATGGAATAAAATAACTTGCATAGCTTTCTTGAAGTTTTCCTTTACTAATACGATTTTATATATACAATGGCTATTAATGTAATTTTCATAATTCAAATTATTTAATTTACAGAATCACAGAATAGTTTAGAGTTGGAAGGGATCTCTGCAGATGATCCAGTCCAACATCCCTGCCAAGGCAGGGGCACCTGGAGAAGGTTACATAGGAATGTGTTCAGGTGGATTTTTCATGTTTAGAGAGGGAGACTCCACGACCTCCCTGGGCAGCCTGTCCAGTGCCCTGCCACCCTCAACGTAAAGTTCTGACTCGTGTTGATTGAAACTTGTTGTGCTTTATTTTATGGCCATTACTGCTTGTCCTGTCCCTGGGCACCACTGAAAGGATCTGGCACTTTAGGATTTGTCTTGCCAGGAGCCCTGCATTCATCACACCTTTAGAATTTAGCTTTAGGGTTTGATGCTCAGAAGTTACCAGTGAGAAGGACTGGATTTACTATGGAACTCTAAGATGCTTTTCGAAGAGGAAAGTTTGTGTTGGATTTATAAATCCATCTTTTCAGTTTATATCTTTGTTTCCTATGTTTGCTCTGTTCTCAACACTAGTACTGAGTTTGGCTTTGTCTCAGTGCTTTTGGTTGTTCTTTTTTTTGTATCTTGTACCTCAGATTTTCATTGCCTTCCTGATTGCAGCACTTCCAGCATTCAGTGACACTTTAGACAGTGACCACAATATTTCACATGTGGGTTTTGTGTAATTTAAATGTGGAGCTGCCTGTTTCTAACTGGTCTTTCTGAAACAATCTACATTGATACACCTGGGTATTTGTGCCAGATTATTTTGCTGAATGTGGAATTAATATATAAATACATGTCTCCATAATGAGTCATTGTGTTGTAATCAGTCAGTACTTTTACCATCTTACTGTAATTAGACCCACTCACCCCCCTACAGGTAATGCCCTTTTTTGTCTCAGGTTGTATTGGGTCCTGACCAGTCCTTAGGCTCGTGTAGGTAGTAACACAAGCAATCAAGCAGTAGCTGCTTGGAGAGTAGAAATACACTGCCAACTTGATTTACATTTCTATTTTCAGTCCATTTCAAAATCATAATTGTGTTTTGCTGAATATAAATAATCTTCGATGGCCCTTGAAAATACATGCATATCCCCACACTTCATGAGTTCCAAGTTATATTCTTTTGCCTGTCATTTCCAGTTGATAAATTCTGGACTTCCTTTTTTCTTTCAAATAAATAAATAAAAAAGTAAATGGATGAAATTTCTCTCAACACATACTTTGATTATGGATATTAGTCATGGTTTTGAATGGTGTTTGTGTTCACAGCACAATTTTGGCATGTGATACATTAACTTCAGAGATGATGTTATCTTCCTGAACAGAACCTTTAATTGGATGTGCTCGCTTTTAGCCTGTCTTGTAATGATTTTCTATGAATATCATTAATAATTACAAATAATGTAGAAAATATATCAAGGAAAACAAATAGCGAAAAAATCTGAGTTATGGTGTATTGGTATGAATATATGCAGTTTAAAAAAAAAACTCCCTGTCAGTCTTCATTCCATTTTCTTTGAAAACAAATGCTGTGTTTCACCTATAACTTAGTAAGGAAAAGCAATATAGTATTAGAAATTGTAGAATATTCAGTGCATGAGGAAACTGTTGCCTGACTAGATGAAGTAACTGCTTGGAGGAATAACCAAAAACATTTTACTGTAAGACTTTTCAATTAATTGCTTTGACTGTGTTTGCAGGATGCAACAAAAGTGTAAAATAACAGGTCTCCTTTAAGTATTTTTCCACAGTTCCTTGGGTCATGTGTATTAAAAGCAGGAGGTTTGTGTTTAATAATGCATTGAGATTTTTTTTAGATCATCATTGGTAGTCCCTGAAGCTCTGCAGACATTTTCAGTCTGCAGGCTTGCTTGTGTCATACACACTGGATTTTGGAAATTAAAGCAGAGCTGTGGCTCAGGTGTGGTGTAACCACTGCTGGAGGGAGCAAGACAGAAAAAGCTGGAGCTAAATTCAGATGCAAGGCAGTTTGTCTCTAAAGTAGCAAGAAAGGGCAAAAAAGAGATTTTTATTTCAGTAAGCTTTAACTGGTGTCTCTTGCCTTCAGAAGGAAATTGTACCATTATGCCCCTGGCAGATCTAGAGGGATCTGGAGATCTCATCTTTGAACCTTGGAATGGAACCACAAAATACTGATTGGGCTGGAAAGACTTGTGTCTGGTTTAGGCAAGAGCACTGTGGGAAAGAACTTCCAGGTTTGGACCTTCACTTTGCATTTGTTACACGAAACAGAAAGGCTAGAGCAGGAAAAATGAGGAATAGGAGAATGCCTGTGGTTGTTCTTGTCCCTTCTAGAGCAAATTGACATGGTTTAGGTAAGTAATGTGATTGTGTGACTGTAGGTTTAGAAAACTGTGCAAGTCAGGCTGGATGCAACTGTTACTGATTGTTTTCAGAGCAGTCTTGAAATTAATGGCAATAATTAAGAACTTGGATTTCAGAAATGTCAGGAAACGTTGACACTTGGATTTTATGTTGTTTATGGAAAAATATTCACTGTTTTGCAGCTGAGGAGAAATTATGAGCTTTGATCCAAGACTGCATTTATGCTAAACCTTGTGTCAAATGCAGTATTCGCGGTGAAACCAATGGAACAGTTTAACCTGTTATGTATTGAAATAAAAGCTAAAGCTGCTCCAGCAGGTGTCCTTCCTTAAGGCTTTGGAAGCACAGGAGTTCTCTGCCCCCTTACATGTGAGGTGTCTTGAGTCTTTCTGTGATTTTGGTATGGTCCCTAGTTAGTGTTCATTTCTGGACTGACTGGGCTGTAGAGCCTGCATAGTGCAGGGATGGTAGAGAAGATATTCAGCAGTGTTGCAAGGTAAAGGTTTCTACTGTCTGCTAATAAAGGTCTGCAGCAGGTGTTTGCATTGAAATAGAAGTCAATTTTTACTTATGAGCTGGTATTTTTGCATTACTTAAGCTAACTTTGTTTTTCAAACATCACATTTCTCCTTTTTGTGGTGTCTCAAATGTAATGTTTTTCAATACTATTATCAAATACAGTGAAGGAAAACTAGTTTGAATCATATTCTTTCCAAGGCATTGTAAATATTACAGTGAGCATTACTGGTATTGAATTTCCTTTTCACATCAGTTCTGCAATTAATGCCTTTGTCTCTTGTGCTATTTAGCATTCTATAGAAATACCTGGCAACCAGTAGTTTGCAAAATGCATTTGGGGACAACCAGCAGTGAAAGCAATATTGCTGGTCAATAAAGGGTAATAGGCAATAGAGTGTATGTGTAATAGCTCCTCTGAAAGCTGTTGTTGAGAATGTGGGAAAAGTATCCATTCATTAAATAGGTCGTGCCATAATTATGTAGGTTTTTATAAGTACCTGAAGAGGCAGCAGCCAGGTCAGAGGAGCTTGATCTTTCCAGAAGAAACAATAAGTGATTTTTAAATCCTTACATGAATCACTTATATGTATTGAGTAGAGGGTTTGAGGTATTTTTGTGTTTTGTTTTGTTTGGATTTTTGTTTTATTGTTCCTCTCAATAAATAGATACAGAACTTCCTATTAAGCATGAAAAGCATTCACGGTTGCCTTTAATTTCTGCTTAGTTTTTGTGCATTCTGTGTCTTGATTTAAAAGGAGCAGTTGTGGGTGGAGAATAGCTGAAGACTGATAGAGCTTATCCAACATGCATGCTGATGAGGAGAACTGGTCAAACTCAAACCGTGTGCTGAGCTGGCACAGAAAACAGCAATAGCTGTACAAACCCATTTGTCTCCCAGGAGAGATTTTCTGCGTGACCAGGAGACCAAGGACAGACCTTGAGGATATTGTCTGAAAAGACCTGTGAATGCCTAATTGAGCAAAAAAAAATTACTCAGTTCAGCAGGGAGTAGGAGCAGGGATGCATGGGAGCCTTCTGCCATGCACTAGCATCCAGTCTGTTTCCTGGCTCCAGCAAATACCTGCTTTTTGTGTACTTGAATATAATTTGTTGTTGTTGGACTGCTTCAAAATTTTTAAACATGGTTTAAAGGCCTGCTGTTGGTCTGTCTGTCTGGTGCCTTTCCTCTCCCTTTATTTTTGCTGATGTTCTGGTAATTTTCGAAGCTACTCTTCATGCTCAAGTGTGCTTGGAAAAAGGATACTGATCACAGTATCAAGTGGTTAAAAGCAATGAAATTCCTAAAAGTTCCCTAAAACTTCAGGTAGGCTCTGCCTACAAGGAAGTGGGGAGTTTCTGCAGAGAGAGATGGTTTTAAATCCTTGAGATTGAGGACTGTGTCAGGAGTGTTAGACACGGGCGAAGCTGCATAGATGGGTGCTGTGCTGATCATGGGACAAACCACCACTGGAGCTTGCTGTTACCTGGAAAACTGAGTAGCAAACAGCGTGACTGATGATGGCACTTGGAAAGCTACCTGCTTATATGATTTAGCTGAAATAGTGGAAATAAGATCAAAAGATTTACTTATGCAAACATTCATTTGAAGTTATTGTCAGAAGGCAGAAGCTGGGAAAAGTTTCTGTGCTGAGGGCTGTACAAGCAGTTTCTTTCATCACCAGGTTTGAACAGATGCACTTGGAAACAAAGTTTTGATGAAATCTTTTTGTTGCAATGATTGATTGTGCTACTGATATGATGCCAAGGTAGTTAAATCCCAAACATCTGTCAAGGTGTTCATCTTGAGTTTATTGAAAGTCTCCTACAAGGCAAATGAGATTATATATGAGCAGCTTTACACAGATGATGGTGCTTTTATGAAAATATGATATAGAACACCTCAGACTTACCTGAGTTTGCTGAACAAAAAAAAACAAAAAAAAAAAAGTGCTTTGAACATGAAGAAACTGAGGAATGTGCTCTGCCTGTTAATACCTGAGAAGGACTGTGGAGCAACTCTTTTACAGTCAGCAGGCTTCAACTTGCTGGGTCAGTTTTCCCTCTTGTTGGAGCTTTGTCTATGTTCTGATTAATATATTCTTGTTATGATCTAGAAGTTAAAAACTGTATAGGGCATATTGTTCAAAATGAGTTAGTTCTGAACAGCAAAGCAAAGTTCATATTTTATCAGGTCTGCTAAGCATGACCAAAATACTGGGACTGTAGACTTGGGAGGGAAAAAGTAATTTAGGCATGTGTGTGCTCAAAGGTGATAGCCAAAAAGAGTCTTCAAAACTGTCCTTTAACTGCATTAAGTAGTTGCTTGAGGTTGTTGGGCTTTTTCATTTATTGGGTTCTTTTAGAATGAAGGTCTGGCTCTGAAAGGAAAAAAGGTTATAGCAACATAATAACTCAGGAGAAATTACCATGTTAGACATGTCGAAGAGGTCATTGTTTGCCTAAATATTTAGGAGTTGTTATAAATATTTAGACACATCCATTAGACATGGTATGACATAACTGGAGTGGGTTGAAAGTCCTCTAATGTGGTAAGTTGTGAAATGTAGTGTGGCAGGGTGGTTTGCATTGCTGCAGGACAAATTGCTGGGTGCCACTTGCAAATGCCACAGGATTCCTCTGTGCGTGGTGGGGCTGTACATCTGGAATTGAACATAATCAATCAACAAGCCCAGGGAGCTAAATTGGCTCTTTTCCTCTTGATAGGTAACAAATCACTAAAAGCACTGGAGGATCAATTTTGTATGAAGAGATGCTTAGTGTAATGTTTAAATACAAAAATCTAGACAAATCTGAAGCAAACTGCATAAAAGCATTGAGGAAAAAATATTTAAGAGTGATTTGTATATTTCAAGATGTTTCCTGACAAGCTGAATTTGTTTCTAAGTAAATATATATTCTTTAAACTTGATTGTTCTTGCAACAGCTGAGAATGAAATCTCATTAGCTTAAGGTCAGACTCTGAGACATTAGCTGCTGGGAGAGGCTTTGGATAAGTGTTTTACAAATTCAGAGGAGTGGGTTGACATTGTCTGACTGCTGGGTGCCCACCCAGCCATTCTCTCACTCCTGTGCATAACAGGCCAGGGGAAGAAAATAGGATGAAAAAACTGATGGGTCGGGATAAAGACAGGGAAATCACTCACCAGTTGCCATCATGAGCAGAACAGATGCAGTATGGGTAAGGTTAACTTTTTGCTAATTAAGAATAGCCTACCATAGGCTGGAACAGTGGGCAACCTTGAAGGTTCCCACTCTTCACTTGGTAGAAGTGGCTGCTCCATCACTCCCCTACAGCAAAACCCCTTTCTCTTCTGGGGTCCATGTTCTCTTCTAGAAATCAAGGCTGTGGCTCAGCTGCAGAGCACTCCTGTTCTGCAGAATGGATGTCCAAAAGGTTCAGTAATTTGTATTCAGCATATGCTGGTGTGCTTCCCCCAGAAAATATAGATTTGAGCACATGCTTTTTCAGATTAGTATGATGAACACTCAAAAATAGAAACTACGTACGCTGACTTGATCTATCGTGAGTGAGAACCCACAGCATGGCAGTCTCAGATGTTTGATACTCTAGATAAGCATAACAGTTATAAGATTTTCCTTTTTGGGGAGTTTGAATTATACCCAGTGTAGAGAACATGGGAAAAATTTATCCACCTGATTTTTGTTGTCCTATGAATCATTATCTCACTGGGGTTGTTTGTTTTGTTTGTCTTTTTGCTCAAGGTGCTGCTAGCATTTTATTGTGTTAACAAGCTGTTCACGTGTCTTTCTTGCTTGTGTAATGATATTCTATAGATAAACACAGAGCAGCTGGCAAAGCTTTAACCAGGCTGTAGCTTTTTTCACAGTGCTTTTTTTACATATCCTCGTGATCAATTATCAATTGTTGTCTTCATCTCTGAATCCTTTTTCTTTTTATGCATGTGCAATGCTAGCGTAAGACTTCATGACATGGTACAAAATATGACTGTTGAGGGATTTTTTTCCCTTTTTTTCTTTAACAGATAGCACTTCAGATAGTAGATTAAAAGGAAAATACCACAAACTAAGTAAAAATCCAGAATCAAACAACCCCCCAACTATGAACTTGCAACAGCAGTTCCTTTTTCATTTAGTATGAAGAAAAATTTTTTGCTGCTAAACCTTCTGACAGTTAAATGCCAGAATTTTTGACTCACCTGCTTGTTAGAGGTAAATGCTATTTATCAGCATTTGGAAATTAATGACACATTCCAAGTTCCTGTCCAAAGGATGTGAATACACTTGTTTACTTGTGAGGTGAGAAATAAGCAGATGTAACAACTTGCTGATATCTCTTTTTGAAGAAGTACTTTCAGTCTTTGGAATTTGTCATCTGCCAGTTAAACCTATACTGCAACTGACTGGTGTAAAAAGTTGTCAATTGATTAAGTTTTTGTTGCTGTAAGTACATTACATTTTCAAAATGGGGATAAGTAAAGTTTGGACTTTGTGCCTAATTCCTCTGACTTTTGAACAATTTTTTTTCCTGATAATGTTATGTAGTTAGTTAAATTTTTAGCTTAAAACTAGTTACATGCAACATCATTTGTAATTTCTGAAAATACTGAATTGGCTCATCAGTGCCTTTCAAGTTTTAGGGCCTAATTCTGCCTTTTGCACAGACCACATTGCCACCTGGTACAAGGAGTTGTTTTCCAATACAGAACCATTATTTTCTGTACACTGCAGATAGAAGCAACTTTCTAACCTATAGCTTTCATGAATTCTCATCCTAAAGGGAATGTGCTTTCTCTTGGGAAGTCCCTTCTAAAAAATTTCTCTGCTATGCAGTAATTGTTCATGTTTGGGACTGTCTGATAATGGCAGTAGTTATTTTGGGGTTTGGAAAGTTTGAGGTTGATCCTGTGCCTCTTTCCTTTCCTTGAAAATGTAGTAGGCAACAGATTTAGACTGAGAACAGCTGGACCCTCCTTATTAGAGACACACTATTGTTATGACCTCCCTCTAAGACAGACTGAGATTCCTGTTAATAAAATCCTTGGGCTGAATTACAGTGAAAAGACACTGAATGACCAGTGTATTTATGAGGCAGATTTATTTTAAAACAATCCAGTTGCAGTGGAAAGTATGTGGGCATTTTGTTTCTCTTCTATAAATGTATAAAAATATCACAAAGTATGTAAGGAAAGGAAAGAGAAGAAGAGCAGATAGTTGAGAGGAAAGGTGACACCAGCTGTGGGTCCAGTGGTGAGGCTTGATTACTGTTTTGCTGTTCTAGTGTTCACAGATGTGATCCTTTGGGAGTGGGGGCCCATGAAACAAGAATTTTGTCAGGTTATGTACATTCAAGCTGGCATGGGAATGCCTGGATCCCTTCCTGGGTGGGATTCTCCAAGTCTCATGCCACACTATGGGCTATGTACAGTGCTCTGATGGAGAATTCCCAAAAAGAGTGAGGGAGCACTTTTAGGTCCTGAGTAGTCTTGAGCCCCTCTCTTGGTCCTGTCCACTCCTTGACCCCACTTCCATGCTTCTCCACTTTATTTTGTGCGTTCACCATGGACCTGAATGGGAAGATTAGCTCCAGGAAGGTGCTGCCCTGTGTTTGCACAGCCCCCATTTCCAGGCACATCCTGTTCTGACTTTCTCACTTGAGTGAGAAATTGGTGTTTGAGGTATAGCAATGCATTAACTCCTTGCTGTCCAGGCTTTTAAAACAACCCTTTCCCTTACCACAGGGGGAATAAAGGAAGCTGCATAGATGCAAGGCAGTTCCACTGATGTGAATGTGATGGCCTCTCCAAAACTCCATAGGAATGGTTGAGCTCATGTTTAACTTTCCTGCTGTCATTTGGACCCTGCAGCAGTTAAAAATATTGCACATGTTCTGTCACCAAATATTGTCCTGTGATTGTGAGGGAGTTCATACAATGTGTAATAAAATACATGTATTTGTGTAAAATGCACCTTTTACCATGTGCTCCTTGAAAAGTTACCCCCATGGATGTAGGTTTACTTTGTTCCCATGTCAAAAGGCAATCTGGAGTTACCATCAGAAAAGGCATATAATTATTGCTTTTCTCTATAGTTTTGTTCCATAGGGATCAAGTCAGGGTTTCTGAGTGTGTGGCAGAAATACAAGTGCTTAGTGCTGGAAGAGTGCCAGTGAACAATGGGAGATCTGGAGCTTTTCAAGTCCATGGAATTTATTTTAAGCAAGGTTGGGTTTTAGCTGTTGTTCTGAAGACTTTAGATCAGCAGTTCAAAAATGATTGATATTATTTTCCAGAGGACAGCTGGCAGGCTTCAGAAGATAGTGCTATCACTAGCTGGGATCTTGCTTATTTGCATGGTTCCCTTGCTTCTGTCTGTTCTTTGGCTTATTTGGGATCAACATGTCTTCTTTTGGTGGCTGCTGCATTCCTGTTGCAATCTCAGCAGAAGAAAAAGCCTGAACAAAATCTGTACTTCTCTACAAAGGATCACGTAAACCTGGGGAAAACTTTCCCTTTAATGTTCAAATTATGGGCTGCTGTCAGGTCTAAGATGACACATTTTATGTTACTCAAAAAGAGGTGGTGTTGATACTTGAAAGCTGCTGTTAAAAGTCATGCAAAAAGTACTTGCAAGTTTCTTTCAAAAAGGGGACATGTCCCTAAGAACCACCCTTGTGTCTGTAAATGTGATTTTCAAAATTATTCTTAGATTGCAGAATTACTGTGTGGTTTGGGATTGTTCTGTTGGCACCCTGGCTTCTTGTTGGTAGTTTATTTTTTGGTCTCTGTCCCGGGTTGGGAAGTCTGTGCTAGAATTTTTCCTCTCTGTTAGTTGTCACTATTTTTTAGGGAGAGTTCCTGGTTTTGGTCTACCAACTTGTTTACAAGATGTGAGAATAGCATCTTTTCCTTTGATAACATGCAATAAATAATTCTACAGACCTGTTATTTATCTAATAACCCGTAACTAGCTAACAGGTCTCTTAAATTAAGATGTTTTTAACATTCTCTTATAGTCCATTTAAATCCTTTTTGAAAAATCAGATCAGAATTCATTATGCAATAAACTGAATTAACCTAATCCTGGTCACTGTACATTGGTCAGACTTGATGGGTAAAGCCAGAATGTAACCAGCTCAATAGTTCATGCAACTTTTTTGTATGGACAGTTTTATACTGACTTACTGGGTGACAGGCAGGCATCTTCTGATTTTGGTATCTGACTGGTTGAGTGGAACTTATTAAAAAGTAAAAATCATTAAAATAAATATTCAGTGAGTGATCTTTCATAAAAGAAAAGAACGGTGTATTATTGTATAGCATGGCTAAATGTGTGTTATTTTGTTTGGTTGGAGTTTTTTTTTGTTTAGTTTGCGGTGTGCTGATCCCTGTTTTGGTACTGGCTGGAATGATAGTTTTTGTACAGCATACAAATGGGGAAAGCAGTTTTTGACCCATCTATGAAATGATGGTTTCAGATCTGTGAAGAGTGTTCTCCAGTGGTGTGGTACATTGTGCTGGCTGTAAAGATTGTCAGGATAACCTGGGCCATTTATTGGGCTGAATATGTGGAATATAAAGAGATATTAGGCAGAAGGAATGCAAGGTGTGCTTGCAGAATGAGATTCCTGCCTGGAGAGCTGGTACTGAAGAGGCTGTTGGGATGATAACAGCAATATCACCATGTCCAAAAAACCTTCCTGTGCAACCAAACAAAAATTCTCCCCAGAAATCCCAAACCCATGAGTGCATCCCACAGTGGTGACATGGTTAAAGGGGTTGCTGCAGTCAGTGAAAACAGAAATAGGCAAATAGAATTAATGCTGAATAAGGCAAAATGAGCAGCGTTGGTGAAGTCCAGCAAATCAAAAGAAGAACTTGGATGCATTAATTTGTTGTTAAATGGGATTATTTCCTGAAACAAACTACCAGGGTAAGTGGTAGGATCTCCATGAGATGTTTTCAAATTAAGTCTTTCTATTAATTTTAGTACCAAGGATGGGAATTGCTAATTCTCATTCTGCCAAAGAATAGTAAGGAGTTTGGATTAAATTATTTGAACCATATTTTGCATAAACTCAAAATAAAAATTGGCATTGAATATGACACCATCCCTAATTTTCTGTTACCTAGTGCAGTAAATTGAATTAGTAAACTTCTGTTTTATTTGCTTTAAGTGGCCCCCTGTGAAGAGGTTTAGAGTTTCATGCAGTTTCATCTTGCCAGGGACCACATATGATTGACACAATTAATCAAAGATCACACTGCTAATCCACACCAAACATAACACAGTTGAGAGAACTCAATTAAAACTTCTGTTCCTCCGTTTGAAAAAATCAGCCATGTGGGAGCTAAGTGTCTCAGGCATACTTGTCTTGCCTGAGACCAGTCTTAATAAATTGCCTTATTTTGCTTCTGCAGTGCAATTTAGATGCTTAAAAATCAGCAGTCATGCTTTGTCACAATTCCATATACACAGACTCCTGCATCTTTGTTTATTGTCTAGAGGTTGTGGATAAATGCTGAAGGAAAACATAAAAATCAGAAATAATAAAATCATCAGGTAGAGAATGCTTAAAGAAATGTTTTACTAAGCTTGACTATAAATACAGAAATTTATAACTAAACAACGTAAAATTTAGTAGTAATTACATGCTCTCCTTATTATCATTCATTTTGAATTTTGTTTGTTTCCCTGACCATATATCACAAGCTTTATTCTTCTCCCTGGGCACATTTATATCAGGGCTATAGTGAAGACATTATTCAAGAGTGTAGATTTTTGACAGCTTACAATTAAGATGTTGGAACCAGAACTCCTAGCTGTTAATGTTCAAAAAAATCCTTTTATGGTGTAAACCTTTACTATTAATATTTCTCAGTGTTTTTGAGGAGGCATTCCTTTATTTGTTTGGTCTTTTTATTATAGTTGCTGCTTTGTTTTAATGTGGCCAGAAATCCATTGTGATGATTCTGTTCTTTGCCACCTGAAAGGTTTGTGACATCATTTTCTCTCTGTAATGCCTTGTTTAGTGATAGTAGTGTTATAAAGTGTTTGCATCTGTTTGGCCCTGGCAGATTCAGTACCTTTTTCTTCTGTGGCTTCATTCTTGTGATGCTCAAAGGGAGGATTCTGAGCAGACCATGCTGCAAAGGTTACCATGGTGCCTGATAGATGATTCCATTGCTTGATAGGTTTGGGGGGTATAGTTTGTTTGTTTTAACTTGGAAAGCAACTTTGTCTTGTTCTGCCTAGAGCTGAAGTCTGCTTCTGTTCAATAAACAAACCTTCTGATTCACTTGTTGGCTCCTCCAGATAATTGTACCACAAGAAGTGAGAATGACAGGGTGGTTTTGGAGATAATGGTAGCTGAGTAATGTCTCAGATTTATTATGTGAGATGTTTTTTGGGAGTTTTTTTTTTCTTCAAAGTAGAAAAAAAAATTTGAGTGTGTGTAAATAATCTCAATATCATTCTTTTCCATACTGCTATACTGCTTATCTGGCTTATATGTTCAAAAAAATCACAGTAAATACAACGAGCTAAAGTTGTTTTAGTTTTTGGGATTGATTTGGGTTTTTTTGCAATAGTAATGTAATATTGTCCATGTCTCCAATGCAGAGAACAGACCCTCAGCTCCTTGCTCAGTTCTACTATGCTGATGAGGAACTAAATCAAGTGGCAGCTGAACTGGACAGTTTGGATGGAAGAAAGGACCCACAGAGATGTACACTGCTGGTCAACCAGTTTCGCTCCTGTCAGGTAATCAAAGTGACAACTTCCTGATTTCACTGGGATTTTTATGTACATTTAATGTATTCCTTTTTTTTTTTTGTATTAGTTAGTTTTTATTGTCAGAGCTTTTTAAAATGAACCTTTGTTAGATACATGCCTTTCATTACTTTAAAGGGTATATTCTTGAAAATGCTATCCATGAATTAAATTTCCTACATCTCATTTAAGAGTGTTGAGGCTTTCCCTGAATAAGAATACACATTATAAACTTTGTTTCCTTTCTATAAAATAAGCATACAGAGCTTACAGGGCATGAGAAATGTTTCAAAATTTCAAGTAGCAAAAAATAGGCATGTCATTTGTAGCTGCTCATCTTTCATGCCTCATGAATCTCTGAGTTTTTCATTAGTAAATGAATTACATTCAGAGGGTTATGTGATGTTCAGGTAATTCAAATTTTTAGAGGTAGAAAGGATCTACATTTTTGTACCCTTCATATTTACATGAACGCTTTGATATTTCCTCTCCCAGTCATACCCAAGAAATACAATTTGAACTGGAGTAGCTTCAAGTCTAAAATACATGATGCTCAGGTGGTATGAGGATTTCTCTATGAAAAGTAAACGTTTGCTGTCACCTCAGGACAATTTTAAGTGGAAGGACCATAGTAATAAATAAACATGTACATCTCCAGCAAGTAAAATATGATTCACTTAAGTGTAAAGAATGTATTTTGATTCACCCTTGCTACAATTTCTTCCTGTTACTCCTAATAAAATGTACTAAACTTCATTATGTGGAAAAATTTCATCACTAATCATGTTACAATGAGTTTCCAGAAAAGTGCTCTGATCATTGTAGGAAGTGTTCACATTAGGTTAGCTGAGTCTGTTGAAAAGAAAAGCAGTCAGGTGCTTTATGTTTGCTTGCAAGAAAACTAAATTTTAAAAGTGCAGCTTTTTGAAGTGTGCTTACAGAGAAAGAGTAGCCAGTGAATATGTTGTTCTGTCAGAAACAATTTTAATACTTCTGCTGACTTTGAATATCTTCACAATTTCACTGTATTGTTCCTACAGAAAAATGTAACTTTAAGGGTTTACCAAACTGGGAGCTGTAAGTTTACTAACAATTAAAAATGCTGTGACTTGGAATGAAAAAAATAGATGTGAAAGTTGCCTTCAGGGGAAGACTTCAGTCTTCTGTATGACAGATCAGCTGTACCCAAAGCACACTTCACAAATATTTATCTGACTTCTACAAAACCTCCAGTAGTGAATGTTCCACAAACTTTCTACTCAAATTCTTTCCAGACTGGCAGGAAAGGTTTTCTGTTATTAAGGGTGGGTTAGCACTATCATTGTGCAAGACAAATCTGCTTGGTTGCTTTATCCTTGGCAGTGACAATTTATTCCGTTTCCCTGCAGGCACACAGGCTTTCTGATGTGTTTCCTGTAGTATAGGCAGGCCTGAAGAGCTGTTCTATTAAAAAAAATAACTTATCTGTATGTTTCACCTGTAGGAGTGCAGGAAATGCAGACTCTGACTGCTCCTTGGTCAGTTTGCTTGGCTTGTTCTGTAGTGATTCACTACCTTGTGACTCTTAATATCTTCTGATGTCTGGTAATTTCATTTGCCAAACAGATTGCTGTTACTAAAACAATCTGTTGCTAGAACTGAAAGAAAAGATGGAGGGGTTTTTTATGTAGCTATTTTTGGAATTTGTAGTTTTAAAAGTTCTGTAGAATAGGTCAGATCATTGTCAAATGTCATGTCAAAAATGGCTTTGCTTAATTAGGTCTTACATTATTTTGTAGTACTTTGTGTAAATGCAATGTTTTTTCGTTTCTTTTAAGAATTTGTCCTGTAATTTCCAAACAAGAGAAGGAACAGTGTTTTAGTAAGGACTCAAAATGTAGATATTTGCTGACCAAAAATCACACATAGGAGGAAAAATTGGTTTTAGCCTAAGGTGTGATGGGGTTTGAGAATGATGGAGAACCAACAGCCAGCCCTGGGCTCAGAATTGTGGTGGAAGGTTTTTCATGTAAAAGGAGGGTAACAGCTGCATTGTGCAATGCCTCTGGTGTCTGCAAAAACTGTCATGCAATTCTGAGACGTTTTCTTTAGAAATGTGTACTTTCTGACTCTTCAAGCAATGCTTTTGAAAAGTGTTTTGTGACCACAGAACATAGTTTACCAGACTCCCAGTCTTTGCATGATTTTTTTTTCCTATTTTGTGCTAGCTTTTCCATGGAAACTGTAGTTTTAAGATCTCCAGATTACTCCCAATTTTTATCTCCATGAAATTTAGAGGCATAGCATTTCTATCAGATTTTAGTGTTTTTTAGGGACAAGGATTTCTAAAATTCCATGTCCTATCTTGGCGTCTGTTTTTTAAATTAATTCGTTGTTCCTGGGTTGCTTATTTTCAAATCATTCACTGCTAGTGTCTGCCTGATTAACATATGATGGTTTGGAATTTTATTTTTATCAATTAGAGAGAGGAAATGCCTTTAAATTAGTGTGATTTTTTTTTAATGCTAACAAGTCTTAGAAACTGTGAATCTTCTTGGAGAGAAGTTGGGTGTGCTGTTGGCTCTTAACCATATCTGAAGAGCTAAGATTTAAATCTTTGTATCTACTCTGAACTTCTGATAGTTTTGTTAAAGATCTCCAAGTTTGCTGTAGTGTGTGAACAGACTCAGACAAACCAGAATGTCTCTGCCTAAAGGATGTAACACTTTATAGTGGACATACTTCAAGTTTTCTATGTTAACAAAACTGGCAGAATTAGTCAGGGCAGGTTGAAGATACTGGTGCATTGTGGATGTGCAGAGAACTGCAGTCTTCAAGTCTGTTGATGCTTTCTTAGTAAAGAACTGCAACTCTGAGTGTTGTCTTCTGCTTTGTCATAATACTGTCTGCTGATAAGAATCACACTTTTTACAGTAAATTAACTTCTCAAAATTTCTGAACATCTCGCAGCTTGGTTTTCAAATGCTGTGGGCTGACTGTACAGCAGGATGCTGAGTAGCATAATCCATGAGTAAGAGTGGTAAGATGAGTAAGAGAATGGTTTTCAAAGCTTTTCATTTTCACAATAATGTGATGTAACACTGTTTTCGCGTTATGATAGCCTATTATAAAAATGCCATCCCTCATTTTGCTTTGCTTTTTGCATGTCAGTGGTAAAACTTTGTGAAATCATAACATATCTATCAATACAGTATCTTGAATTTGTTGTGTAATTAATACCTATTCAACAGAATAAAACACTTCTTTACTGGTTTCTGTTAAGATTAACAATACCTAAAGTGTGCTGAGATGCATGATGAAAAGCTGTGTGAGTTTTTCTTAAATGAACCAAAAGGTAGGTAGAATGTAAAATTTTGGATTATTGAGCTTGATTGATTGATGGTTCTAGAGGGAAAACTTTTTCCTTAAAAAAAAAGTCTCTGCATTAGTGAGTCTTCAGCAATATGCAGTGCTTGTTCATCTGAGGGTTTTTCCCTGCAACACAGATCATTGCAGTATTTTTATATCAGTGGTATAACAAGGTGTCCTTTCCTATGCTTTTCACAACATCACACAGTATTGAATTTTACAAGAAGTGATGGTAACTCATGTACACTTTTGAATTGTTCACTGATGCATTCACTATCATTCTCTAAATTAATTTGCTTTGATTGTTGCTGTTTTCACATTGATTAATATTTTGTTAGTTGACTTGGTAAACTGGTTTAAAACAATTTATTGGCTATGGAGTTGGGTTTATTGTTAAATATTACAAAAGTTCATTCCTTTTGTTTTAGAGTAAAGAGTAAAAAAACCCTTTTTTTCTAAAGCAGGAATTTGTTAGGATTTCACCAGTAACAAACTTGTGCATAACAGGTGAGAATGTTTAGGATCATAGTCCTTGCTTGCTGTTTCAGTACACTGAGAATTATTTCTCTGTGTACAGTAGTGAGCTCTCAGAATAGCACATGAGTCAGCTCCAGCGTGGTTTTATCAGCATTATTCCTGCAGATTGTGTCTCAGCAGTGTCTCTTGATCTGCTGAAGTGCACAAGGAAGGAATTTGCCCCATCAGGGCACTGACCTGAGCAAACCATAGACTCTCCTGGCTGTGCTGTCCTTTTGCACTGTTCCACAGCACAGTAAAATGGGGAATTTATAATATTTGTGAGACATGACTGTTTCTGGCTCCCTGCTAGGAGTGATGGGTGCTGCACTGTCTGGCAGTACATTACACTGGTTCTTCACTCCTTTCCTGCTGTTTGCCTTCTTGGGAAGCACCTCCTGAATTACTGCAATTGGCAGCCCAGTGTTTCCAGCTGAGCTTTAGCAGTTCCAGTTGCTGTAACATGAGGCTTTAGAAGGCAGTCTTTAGTGGACTGCCTCCTGTATAGGTCACTCCTTTATACAGTGCTGAGAAGGAGGCACCTGTGAACCTGAACTTTGTTATCCTCTGTAGCCTAAGTAAATGTTGCTGAGGAGTTGGAGCCCTCAGAGAAAGCTAATCATATTTCAGTGTTGTGTTTTATCACTTGTCTGTCTCAGTTTCTGTAGCAATACAAAATATGTGGTGAATTTTATCAAAACTGCTGTGTTTCAACCACACTTATCTCCATATTTCTTCAAGCTCAATTTAACAACTGAAAGCATCACTATGAAAGAAGTTGATGTACAAGTGTCAGTGGAAACAAAGCTTTGTCCTCACCATAACAGAATATGTGTTCCAGGCTGAAGGAGCTTACTGTGGGGTGCAGAAAGATGATATAAATTGATATAAAGATGATATAAATTGAATATGGCAAACAAAGAGTAAAGGAACAGTGCTGCTGGGAGCATGCTTGGGGAATCTGCTTTGTCACATGCTAAAATCACACTCATTGGATAGTTTGGGTTGGAAGAAACCTTTAATATCACCCAGCTCCAACTCCCTGCTATCACTGGGGACACCTCTCATTAGATTTCCCCAACGTGGGGAGGGACCTTGCACTTGGCCTTGTTGAATCAAAACTTTAACACAAAAAGAAAACATATGCTCTTTATCTTTGAAATATGTTTTTGGTGTATCTTAAAAACTTAGGAATGCTATTTGCTTTCTGAAGAGGGAGATGGATAAAACAAGTCTAGACAGAAGTGGGGAAGCTCTGGCACTGTGTTCTGTCTGAGCAAAGCAGTGATTGTGTTTGATAATGGGTCACTTTAGGGGGTGGTTACCAATTTCAGCCTGATAGGGGATAGCAGTCCAGCTGTCTTTCACAGCAGCTTCCACCATGTATCTGGGCAGATGTCTGTATTGGTTTTTGGTTTAATTAAGAAAACCCCACAAGACCCCAACGACAGTAACACAAACTCAAACAAAACAAAAAACCACAAACATCCAAAACAAAACCAAACAAATGAAAACAACAAACCAGCAAAAATCTAACTCCAAACAAACAAAACTTTCAACATAACACCATCACACAGACCTGTGAAGCTGTTGCAGGGTTTGCAAATTGCTTAGTAACATCTCCAGAGTGGAAGAGAAACATGACTGAGCTGAGTGAATTATCATAGAGCATGCATTGATTTCTCTGTAGTGGGAAATGGAAAGGTTCTTCAGTGTGTGACATTTGAGTTTTCTTATTATATATATTTAAAAATAAACAAAAGTTGATGTAGCGTGAAATGACAACACAGGTGGTAATCAATAATGCACAAGGGTGAAACTCAATCTGGATTGACAAGTTGCTAAATAATGAAAAGAGAACTTATCTTTGTGTACAAAACACTATTAATTTTTTATCAGTGAAAAAGGAATATGATTGTATTATGTTAAATGGTGCATGCTGGGGTGGCCATAGGTTGCTGCTGAAGAGCTGTGATGCAAGGTTGTGCTGTACCATCTGCTCATGATGACCACAATCATTGCATGCAAACTCCTGTGGAAAACCACTGCCTTTGGTGGATGAGGTAGTCATCCATATAAAACATGAGGTGCTAACAGGAGAGCAAAATGAATATTTTATCTGTACTTCAATTAGAACAGTTTCTTCTTTTGGTCACAAGTTTTACTCAAATTTAAAAATACATTTTCTTCTTTGTGAAAGAGAACCCAGCTACAGAAGACTCTTAATTTCAGAGGTATTGGAGTCTTCCAACACTCAGCTTCAAAAGATAAAATGATTTTTCATTTCTTAATTATGATTATTTGCCCTTAGTCATAGTTTTTATATTGCTAACAATTGGCACGTTGGTACCTTGAATGAGTATTGGCAGGGGGCCCGAGACACAGGGGTGTCATTCCCAGAGCATTTGAAGGCTAAATGAGGACAATGGAGCCAGGTCATTTAAAGGCTGACTTTTCTGAGCCTTTGTGAAGTAAGATACTGTACCAGACCCAGTTATGTAGGAATTAATGTAATGTGATGTGTCTGACTGTCAAGGGCTTTACAGTTCTGCCACACTCTTCAGCAGTGCCATCAGAGGATTGCTGTCAGCTCTGCTATAGTGTGATTGGCTAAATTTTAATTTTTTTTTTTTTTACTGTTGCAAAGAAGGATAGATTTCAGTATCAGCCACTGAATTTTTTATGTAGTCTGAATTGTTTATGTAGTCTCATGACTTAAATATGCTGCAGTTTTCCTTCTTTTCTCCATATGGATATGGTAGCTCCACGTTAGCAAGATTAACAATACGTGCAAATTATTTATTTTGTCATGTTTTTGTACTCAGGGATTAAGTCTCTTTCCTGTGCTAGAAGCCTTTTCACTTAATCATATAGAAAAATCCCTTTCCTTTATTTATTTTTTCCTTTAATACTGGGAAAGTATGATAAGAAAGACAAGAAGGCAAGTTAGTATTTTTTTCAAGTCAGTTCTTAGCAGTGGAATTTAATTTTCATTGTGACCTTACCATACTTGAAAGTTAAAGCCTGTTTTTTAATAAGAAGTAATTCATTTCATACTAATGGATTATTATGAGGAATATTTTGTGGAATAATCTGCAGTCTGGTTTTCTCATGTGTCAGGTTGTTATAAGTTTTCATTAAACAAAATCCGTGAATGGAACATCGTGAGTTGGAAGGATCATCAGTTCCTGGCCACACACAGCCCCATCCCCAGGAGTCACCCCCTGTGCCCCAGAGCATTGTCCAAACACCCTTTGAGCTCTGCCAGGCTGATGCTGTGACCAAGGCCCTGGGGAGCCTGGTCAGTGCCCAGCCACCCCCTGGGGGCAGAACCTTTCCCTAATATCCAACTTAAAGCTCCCCTGACTCAACTTCAGGCTGTTCCCTCATTCCTGTCACTGTCACCACAGAGATCAGTGTCTGTGCCTCCTCTTCCCCTCATGAGGAATTTGTAACTGCACTGAGGTCTCCCCTCACTTTCCTCCTCCTGGGATAACATCCCAAATTGATTTGTTTGTCCCTTAGTCCTTCCCCGGTGGTTCTCACTGTGCCACTGCCAGCTCCAGGCTCTGTGCACTCCAGCCCTGCATTACACACAGTGCCAGCCATGTCCTGGAGAGCCTGGACCCCTCCAGCAGGGCACTCCAGTCACAGAACTCATCCCACAGGTTCTACTCATGCCAATGATGCCAAATCTCTGGGGCTGGGCAAAGGCTTTGAGCTCCTCCTGCTGGATCCTCCTGCTGCACCTTGAGATGAAAGCCTTTAGGTCTTAAATATATTAAATATATATCTATATATGTTAAATATTGGACACAACAAGGACTTCTACACGTTGGAAGGAGGGATTGCAAAATGTTTTGGAGTTTGAGAGAATAGATTAACTTCAGACTGCCCTTTCATTACTATTAGTGTATAATTTAACAATAAACTACTAATCGAATGGCTGGAATTTAAGGTGATGGGAAGAAAATAAATTGTTGGCCATTAGAGTGGCTTGTTCAGTCATTGCAACTTTATAATTAGCCAGAGAGAATGAGAAACTTAAATAGTTCACTCATTACCCCAAGTTCCTTTTGGGGTAAAGAATCACTGGTTGTCTTCTGCCTCCAGCTTATGCTTTTGAAAGAATTTGTGTTAATTCATTGCTGCACAGTGTTCTTGGTGAAAAATAATGCAGACTTTAAGACAATTTAAAAAATGATTGATTTTTGAAAGTATTACATGTATTAGCAAGCTAGTGTTGCTTTGAAGAAGTTTGAAATGACTGATATGAAAACAGCTTGTGATAAGGATGGATTTGCTGTTGGAGAGCAGGCTCAGACAATGGGCTTTGTTCCTGCATGTTTATGCACTGCTTGCACTCATAAAAACTTCCCATTTTAAAGGCTTTGGGAAATCTATACTTGTATAAAATTAATTATGCAGAAAATGTTCTCTTGGTTAAGGAAGCTTACCTTTTTTGCTTATACCACCCATCTCCTGCTGTATTTCCATTTTTTTAGAGTAGTGCTATTTTTTCAACACTTCTCAAAGTGGTGTTGAGGTGAGCAGCAGCAGCATTACCCCAAGTACACGGTTCTTCACCTGGTGAAGAGATAAAGCTAGATACTTCTTACATGTTTATACTGCTCCTTGTTCCATAGTTCTGAGGGAAGCTCAGAATTTAATCCAGAAAATGTAGTGCTCTTGATGCTAACTTATGTTGTACATAATATAAATTCTTAGGTTTGCCCTGAGAATACATTTTCACTTCTCTAGAGGTCTCAAGGTTTCTGTGCCTGAAGATGACTTACACAAATGCCAAGCAGCAGATATTTGTATTCTTTGGTTTCTCACTTGCCCTGCAGTGTCTGTAACTGCTGCTGAGGTTGTTGCTATTCCACATACACAGGGCTCATAACCAAACACAGTAATAGTTCATGTAGAGGTGGTAAGTGATGGTCCTCTGGAGGCTGCAAAGCTTGTTCAATTGATTTGTGCAACTGAGGCTCTGAGCTAAACTCCCTTTGTGATGTAAGCTCTGGTAATTTTTGTTTTGGAATTGTTCTGATACTGTGAAAAAGTCTTTTTTGGTGTGTTTTTTGTTCACTTTTTTCTGTTTGGGTCTGATGCAGACACAAATAATCAGAGATGGAATCTAGCAGGCTTTCAGAGTCATGTTTACCTTTGACTTACCTGATAACAGGTATGAGAAATTATTTTTCATTTTCATACGTTTGTACAAACCTCTGGCCTCAGTGCCAGCCATGTTTATTATTTGTACAATATTCCTCCATAGGGATTTTGCAAATTTGACTGTAAAATATTTTAACCCTGTAGCTGGGATGTGATGAGTTTTCTCAGTAGATCTAATTAAAACATTTGTGGTTGTCTGGCTTATTCTGAAATGCAAATATCATAATTTATAATTGAGAAAAGAATATTATGAGGGGATTCCTTAACCAGGAAAGCAGCATTATCTTGATGTAAGTTTTTAGGAGAACTTTAAATCACTCATTTAAAATAGACAGACTGTAGAAATTATTTGAATGAAAGTCTCCAAAGGTTCGGGCTCCTTGGTTTTCAGCTGAAGTGTTGTTGGATATAACTCTGTATTTGTGGTGTAATTTCACAATTGGCCTTTCTTTGTCTTTTGTCTGCTGGTGCACAACTTCAGCATAACTCAATTAATTCTGTACTCAGTGAAATCAGATTTTTCATTGATTTTTAATGCTAAATGTGTTTTCTTTCCTAGCAGGTAAAGACTTTTAAATGTACCAGTGCTGTGGGTTATGAGTGAGCTTTATAACTGTATTAATGGAAAGGCATAGAGTGGTTTCAGAAGGAAATATTTCTGTCTATTTGAGTGGTTTTGGTCAGAGGTCTGTGATAGTTTTAGCAGCTCTGCCCAGTCTTTGATTCAAGCAAGCCCTTGGGCACTTGGTAGAAATGTTATAAACATTTTAGTTTCAGTAAATATCTTAACTTTATTGCTTGGCTATGTAGTTGAGCATGGGCAAACAAGAGAAATGAACTTTGATTTTATATAAAAATAACCCTGTTCCAATGTGTATTTCTGTGTTATCACACACAGTTCCTTAGGCATTATCCCATGGTCTGTTGGCAGCGTCAGTTTAAAAATTGACACTATTCTTGTTCTTATTCCCACACTTGTGCATGGCACCCCTCAAAAAGCACAGCTTTGAGAGAGCTTTGAAGTTTTAGATCCTTATCCAAGGTTAGTTTAAATAAGCTGTGGTCAGCTTTACATTGCAAACACTTGTTCAGCTGTACTGATGCATGTATTTGTGGAGTCTGTGAACCTGAGCAGTGAAATGACGTGGGTCACTCTGGCTCTGTGTACTGAAACCCTTCCCAAATGTCCCCAGCACAAGAGCACTGAGTGCTGGTGGGACATGGGGATAGGGACTGCAGGGTGGGTGAGATGGGGAGATAAAGGGCTGAGTCTCCAGCTGGCCTGGCTGCCAAAGGCTGACTCTGCAAAATGGCCTGACGCCAGTCCGTGATGGAAAGTGGCTTTGTGTTTCAGGTGTAAAAAAACCTTATCTGAAGGTGTCTCCTGCTATCTGATGAGTTCAAGTGCTATGAGGAGAAAGAATCTCTAGGGGGGGAAATGCATGCTCTTTCATTCTATGCTTTATTGGAATTGGATCCGTGCTGAAGAGAAGCAGTTTTTGCAAAGGAAGTCAGCATCAAGGAGCATCCCTTGATGGAGAGGGTACCTGTGAGGAGCTGCTAAAGCACTCAGAGGGCACTGCTGTAGTGGGTTGGCAGTGAGTTATCTATGAAATACTAATTGTATCATTAACATCCTTGACAGGAGCAAACTGGGAGTACATACCATAGTCACTGTGAACAGTGAGACGGTTCAGAGGTGGGATGTGTTCCTGTTTGATTGCATCTGTCCATTGAAGAACATTTTCTTGTAGAATTAGGTGGAAATAGATCTCATTAAAGGAGACAAATTAGCCAAAAGTGAAAGGAGCTCCCTGCTGGGTTCTGAAATGTAATGATTGGTTAGAAGCTGGCAAGAATCTATTCCTGATGTTATTTTGTTAATTGATACAGAGGTTCAACAGTGTGGATTGAACCAGGAGTACTTTTAGCTGAAGTAAGGGCCAGGTCTTTCTTGCCTGTCTAATTTGTAACCCTAGAGACATTATATTAGTTGTGTTAGGAGAGGTCAGTGAAGGAGACAGCGGGGTAATTACTGAGATCAAGGGAGGAAGTTGACGGAAAGAAACCTTCATGTTCACAAAGTTTAGAAACCGTAGCAGACAAAGATACCTTTTAACAATACAGTGAAGAAGTAAGAGCCAAAAGCAAACTCTGTCCAACCTGTTGGGTGTTCCTCATTGATCTGTGGTGAGGAGGGAATCGTGATTGTTTTCTGAATTGTATCTGTGTTTGAGGCTCTTTCTAAACTGGAACAGAGCTGGTGAACTCTGGAAGAAAGTTCTCGTAAGGTTTGTATTTAAGAGACTTGATGCAGAGGTAGGAAAGGCCAGGAATAAGCTGTTTGACATGAGAGTGAGCTAAGACTTACTCAGAGAAAATTATTTTCTTTTATACAATGTCTTCCAATTTAATTTTGGTGGGGACAATACCAGTGTAGAAAAAAAAAAGAAGAAAAACTGAGAAGAGCCATTTTAAAGTGATGATGTCAAGATTAAACTTAAATCTGAGACAATGCACATACCTACTTTACTTTTTTTCTGTCCTCATAGAGCTTGTAAATTTGGGTGGTTTTCCTTTAGAGTTTCATTTCCAGTTCAGTTGTTTTATAACTGATGGCAACATTTGTCATTTCATTACTCCTAGTAGTGATGACTTGTGTATTTGCATTGCTCTAACAGATGTCTTCTCTGTGCTGCCTGACATCTTCAAACAGTTGGTGTCAGGTACCTGCTTCCTACTTGGGTTTGCCATTGAGTGAAAGCTCTTAACATTTATTTTGCAAGCAGGCAGACTTGTCAACCCTTTCATATGTTTTCACCATACTTCACTGCAAATGAACTTGAGTATGGTTGTTCTAAATACACTAAGTAACTTACAAGTATCAGAAGAGTTGGGGTTTTTGTCTGTTGGGTTTGGTTCACAGATGTTAATTTGCCTTTTTTCCTCCAGTAATGTCAGGTGATCTGTGGAATGTTGTAGTTGGGTGAAAAACAAACCTGCAGAGTTAAACATTCGTTATCAGTAAATAAAATAATTAAATGTGTCTTTTAAAATGTTGGCTTTTAACAGCTTTTCTTAATTTTTGGGAAGCTTCTGGTCACTACAGAATAATTAGCAAATGGCTATAAAAAGTAAAATGCTTGACTGTAAGTTGGGCCATCAGTACAACTCCATCAACTAACAGGAATTGTATTTTCTTTCTACATTTCATATTTGATCTTATGTAGGGAGTGATTCATGTTTAAATATATTTTCTCCTTAAAAACAGGATTCTAATAATGTTTAGTGCTGTAGTCTTAAACTGTAGTTTCTCACGTTAACAAGTTTTTTCATGTGTTTCCACTTGCTCACAGGGATCACATGGGTCATTGTGAGAAGCTCCTGTTATCTAAGACTGTGGACAGTGGAATGAAAATGCTGTGCACTGCAGGTTAGGGAATTCATTTGCAGCAGAGAACCATAGGGAAGAAAGCTGGATCCACTCCAACTCAGCAATGAATGTGTTGGGGATGCAGGATGCTTTCACTGCAGCAGGGGAAGGCAGAGTGAAGATGGCAGTAATTCATGATGACATCTCCTTCATTCTGCCCTCTGTGAATGGGGATTCCTCTTTTATTTATTGAGAGTTGTTGTTGCTAGGCTGGGGCAATACAAAATTTAAATTGCTAGATGTCAAAGGTGCCTTTTCATGGTGAGTTTTGGTATTACTCTCTAGTGGGATGGGTTAAACTAGGAGCTGCTCCCCAAAGTTCATACATAGAAAAATTCTGTTACTTTTAGAAAGTGGAATCTCATGAGTTGCACCCCCAGTTTGTGGATGACACCAAGTTGGGTGGAAGAGTTCATCTCCTCAGCAGAGGGATGCGGACAGTCTGAAAAGCTCAGCCTTTGGATCTGTGCAAGATGGACTGGAGGGAAAACCATAGAGAGGCTTTGGATCTCTTATGTGAAACAACTGTCTGGGCTCTGAAGCCAGGACTTCTGTGTGTACATTGAGAACCTGTTTGTTACATCAGAGAGGACACCACCTTAGTACTGGATTCTTTTGTTAAAGTAGCCCATAAAACCCTAAATATTTGCTAATTGCTTTAATTACAATAAAATCAGCCTTTATTTTTGGCATTAATTTTTGTTCATCAGTGACTTCTGATTGCCATAATGTGATGTTGAAGGAGTTCTGGAACTTACCAAGCTAAAAAAGGTAACAAAAAATGTCATGGACTTACTTAAATGAGGAGGCTGAAATATCCATTCAGCTCATGGTGATGCTGTCATAGACTACATTGCCTTAGCTGGATTTTACTGATAATTCAAAACATGGCTGTTAAAGAGGTACTAAACAGCGCAGGAAGTTACCTTCCTTTGAAGAAGTCTTGCAAAAGACCTCAGAAAGGTCTTATTACATTTAATGTTGTAGAAGAACAGCATAAATTTCATTGATGACATGTACAAAAAGGTAGATTAGTTTGCCTTTTGTTGCTCTAAACTTATGTTTCATAGTATAAGGAAGATTAATTTCTTGGTACTTTTGGGTACCTATTCAGGAAGCTAATGCAGCAATTGATGTTAGCTTTATGCTCTAATTATTTAATATATGGGTAATTACTGATGGGCCAAAAATAAACCAACTTTTTGTCCTCTACTGTGTCTACCTACATACGTTGTCTCACTATCACTCGTCTTCCCTCTCAAAATGAAATTTAAGTGCTGTCTGTTATGTGAAACTCTGAGCTGTGTTTTCCAGGAAATTAGGAGTTTGGAGTAAATCCCAAAGCAGAATCTCTGCAGTGGCTGCCTGTGCTCCTGTAAAGCCTCCGCAGAGCACCTGGAACAAAACTCTGCACATCCCAGTGTGCAGATAAACCAAAAGATAACAGATAAAGCCACCCAAAGAGGCATTAAAATCCAGAGGCTTTTATGTAGAAAGATGGATCAAGTGAAAGATTTACTACTTCAATTCCAACTAATTGATTTCTGTTGCTTAAATTGGAGCAAAATTTCAGTGCTGCCATGTATCCAAACCCATTTGTTATTAGCTTACAAAGCAGAATACTGTAATTAAATAAATTGAATGTTTCTTGAAGCTCTTCTAAAGAAAAGACTAATTTGCTTACAATGCCTTGGATAGTCTGTCTAAATTGGCTGGCATCCTTCCAGTTTTAAAGCATCTGAGATCTGAAATTATTATGGGAGCAAATATTCCAGATTTTTAATGTAAGTTACTCTGCTCTGGGTGTCATAAGAAAAATGGAAGAGGGAAGTGATGGAGAATTGTTGGTTTGGGTTTTTTTCTTCTGTAGGACAATAAAATAAACCCTGTAGAACAACAGAGAGTTTGGGAAATTGTACATCCTGAAACAGCAAAAGCAATTTACCTTGTAGAAATCTTTCAGTATTTGTACATTTTATATCCAAGTTCCATCAACTGTTCTTTCCTAATCTTCCTGTATCCCTGCTAGACGAGGCAGGAAAAGATGCCCATCTTTTTAATTGGTTTTTTCACTCAGCTCTCTGACAGAATAATCAGCTGCCCGTGTGAAGGATACAGACAACTGCTACTGGAGATGGAGCTATTGTGATTTATCTCCATTGGGACATGTATATTAAAATTCTAATTACTTTAACTTAGCAGTACTGCACATATTACCAAAAATACCTGACTCAAAGTTTGGCATACATGGCAATGTCTTGGTAGATCTTGGGTGCTCTGGAGCAGAAGCATCTAGAGATTATAGGAATGTTGAAGAAATTGGGAAGAATATTAAGTGTCTTTTAAGTGGGAAGAAAATAAATTATATGCTTAAACATTAGTATATTGTAAAAAGTTGAATTATCTTCGTTGCATCATCTTGCCTTATTTGCAATATTTAAGTGCATTAAGGTAAAAAATTTCATGATGCTTGTAGTAATTATGAGATGATTTAGACAGAAACTTAGAGCTTTTTAACAGGTATAATGATTAGGAAAACAGAGCAAAACCATGGAACAGTTGCTTACCAGCTGTGAGTGCTCTTTCTTTATTCTCTTTGTGTAAAATCTTCTTTAAAACTCAGGAATTTTGAATATGTATATAGGTGGTTATATAAGGGAAATTCAATCTCTCTTGTAGCTGCTGTCAAATAAGATTGCATTTAAAAAATAATCCACTGAAGTAAAATAAAATTTAGGGAGCAAAGTTTTTTAATATGGCTTTTCCTCTTATTCTGTGTAGCATTTTAGGGGAAAAAAAGTAAGAGAAAAATTGCATTTCCCCATATTAAAGTTGGTTGGCAAGTAAAATAAATTGGAATATCCTGTCCTAAAATAAAATGTAATTGGATTACTTACAGTCTGATATAACCAGATTTGAGTGTTCTTCTCAGTTTCCTGCCTTAATATTTCTCTGCATTTTGTGAAACTTTTGTAAAATTTTAACTGGTAAGATTGCTTTTTACCACTATATCTCTCCAATGCAAAAAGGCCTTTACAAACTTTGATTAATTCTCTGAAAACAGGAATCTGGCTTTTTCATCCTGATGATAAAGACCAACTTGTATTGCACTAGTTATAAAGTGAGAGCTACAGGCAAAGCACCTGGTCTCAAAATAGATCAGTAATAACAGATTTGAAACACTTCATGAGTGACTCATGCCTTTCTACAATGTAAATGTTTTTATCCTCAGTTTCAGTCTTTGCTCTGTTACTTTGGGTGGGAGCTGGGTAGTTTAGGAGTTGTTTTTCTTAGGAGGCTTACTTTCAAAATACTTTAGTTCCCAGGTAGATTCAGCTAAATATTAGTGAGAGAAGTATACTCAATACCACGAATTAAAAAATGGAAGGGGCATAGGAAACTTGCTATTATTCTTCTTCCGACCCTAAAGTGTCATGCCAGTTTGGATGTGATTGTTTGTCTAACTTCCTGTTGTCCTGGAGGGAGAGGTGGTGAGTGTTCTGCAGCCAGGGGTTCAGGGTGCTGCTGCTGCAGCAGGGTCTGGGCATCTCTGCTCTGTTCTCTTCCAGCATTTGAACTTCAGTTCTCCTTGCAATGACCCAGGGAGTTGTTAAGGTTGGTTTTTCCTGCAGTTCCTACAAGGGGAATCTCTTTGGGTTCTAAGGGATCCTCTTGCCCCACTGATCCTGGCAGTACAATGGGGAGGTTTCATCTCTTAAATCAGGTATTTTGTGTCAGTGATTCTAGTTTTCTTTTCTTATCTCTTCTCATACCTGCTGGCCATGGTCTGTGTTGTGATGCCCTGGAGGGGCTACAGGGCATTTGATTTTCAGTCTTACATCTAGAGAAGATGGTTACACTTCCTCATGTGTTTTAACTGTATGAGATGGAGTTTTTGTTTGTTTTTTACAACTTTATTGAAATGAAATTTATGTCATGACAGGTTTGCAAAAAATGCTTTATTGTGAAACTGTTTTAATGGTTAGCACATCAAGTACCTTATACCAGTGTGTAATAAATATTGCTGATCGTTAATTTATTCCCTTATTTTGGATGAAGACAACTGTAATTACAGCCTTAATGTTAAGATTATTTTATGGCAACAGCATGTGCAGCAGTCTGTGGAGAAATTGCAGGAAATGTGGATCATTCTTTCTAGCTAAAGTGTTTTTTTTCTTTTTTTGATGGGGAACATATTAAAGGGGCAGGTTTCTTCAAAATTCCTGTTTTCTATTGTTTTTTAAATTCACGTGAAAATAAGCCAGTGAAGTGTAGATTTAAGGCAATTCTGTCTGTTAAACAATTTTGTATAGACAGATGTGGTGGTAGTTGTTTGAGAAATACTTTAAATAGAATGTGAATTCTGTAAATAGCGGAAGAAGCAGAAGACAAAACATCTTTATGAAAGCACTCAGCCTTTTTCATGCTCTCAATCTACCTTTATTATGTTAATTAAATTCTGTACAGTTCCCAGCAGGGGAATGTGAAAATTATCTTTTCAAATAAATGAATACAGATTATTTACTGCATATCAAGAAACTGCTTGTAGGTCTTTGATCATTGTCCTGGTGCAGAGGTAGATCAGAGCAGTTATTAAAACTCTAATTTGTGTGGTGGCCCCTTATCCTCCTGGTGTCTGGGGGATGAGGTGGTTGGTGAGTGTGCCAGCCGTTGCCCACTGGGGATTCAGGTGTGTAAAGTGCTTTAGATTACCAGGATGAGCTTAAATGATCCCAACATAACTCAGTTTCTAACAACTGCAAGGTGCCCTGTCAGGTGCTCTTTGTGGGAATAAGGGGAGTGTGTATTGTTGGGGCTGGTGAGAGGAAATGGAATAAGTATAATTCACTTCTAGTTTATTTACTGATAGGTACAGATAGCTGGAGGTAATGAACTCTTTGTCATGCCTCCTCATCAGAAGTCCCATTAAAGTAGTCAAAGTGAACTAATCTGAGAAACAGTTCCAGGAAAACTACAAAGAGTGCAGTTTGCTGCTCTTGGTTCTGTGCAGTATTCTCCTCTTGTTTTCACTGTGTATATGAAGACCATGAGAGCTAAACACTGCGTTTTCTGTCTTAATTGGTTGGTACCTCACTAATAAAGTCTATTTTAGAGGAAAAAATGTTTTCTGTGCAAACAGTATATATGGTATCCTGTGTTTTGCTTCAGGATAATGTTTTGAACATCATAAACCAAATCATGGATGAATGCATTCCACATGAACGGGCCAATAGAGACTTTTGTGTGAAGTTTCCAGAGGAAATTCGCCATGACAACCTTGCAGGACAGCTTTGGTTTGGAGCAGAGGTAGGTCTGTTACACCTCTGTTCTTTAGGATTAATAGACACCTTTTTTGTTGTGTAAAGCCACAAGAACCTTTTCAGGCTTTTCTGAGAGAGGTCCAAAAAGGAATTACGGGGCAGAATAAACAAGAGAACTTGCTCTGGGGCTGCTCAGAGAAATGGGGTTCTTTAACTTTGGTTTTGGTTGGGCTAAGAACATACCAGGTTATTTTCATAATTCTGTGTTGTCAGTATTCTATAGTGAAAAACTTTTCTTTTGTGGGTTAGCATCTGAGTGATGTTTTTGTTTGGGTTTTTTTTCTGATCAGCCATCTTGTGTTTCAAAGATCTTACAAACAAATAAAAGTGTATTATGGAGTTTTAACGGGACAAAAGTTCATCTCCAACAAATAGAAGTGCATGCTGTCACTTTATTTTAATGGCTCTGTTATGCTATAATTCATCCTAAATATTCAACCTCAGGCTGTCATTTGTTGCACATAGCTTCCTTGTTTAATGTGTATGCCAAAAATACAATAGTTCCTCTGCAGAACACTCAAGTCCACTATTCTTCTCTTACCTGGTTTCTCTCAAAGACTTGCTTCTAGAGCAACCTGTGGGAACAAGGAATTATTGTAGTGAATAAGCTTCTGTTATTTAACCGAAGGAAGCCTGAAGTGTCAAAACAATATACAAGATATTTATTTATTAGTACTGATGTCTTTGGCTAAAAAAAGTAAATCATTGTGGCATCTTTAGTGATAAACTCGTCACTTTACTGGCCTTAAGGTGACACCATGGATTTGTTGAGACTGGGGTTAGTCCAGGCATCCCACCACACGACGTCATGTTGTGGTCTTATTGTCAGTGTTGCCTCTCCTGTATTTGAAGCAATCCTTGGCCTCCTGTTAATATCCTTTTTTTTCCCTCTACCAATTTCTCCTTTCTTTTTCGAGTGCATGTTCTCCATCAAGATTTCCCATCTTGTTCAGTGCGATATGCCTCCATATATTCTGTTCCTGAAACTTGCTTTGACACTTGTTAATTGTGGGCTCCTCTGAGTCAGAGAAGTCAGATAGAATTTACAAAATTAATTTGGTATGTCAATGCTTTGTAATCCTGTCCTAAGTCTTGTTTTATTCACTGCTGTGTTATATAAGCTAAACCTGTTTCCAAATCCAACTTTCCCTGTGCAACCCTCAGGCTGGAGAGACCTGTTGGTTTCAGGGAAAGGAACATATGCAGTGGTGATGTAATGCCAACTCCTACTGCTATAGGCACTGTCCTCCTGTAAATTCATGGAGCAAGAAGGTTGTGTGAGCTTTATGAGTACACACTTCTGTCCTTGTCAGTACAATCACTGAGTTATCAGGCTGAGAATCCCTCTCAGCAGGTAACACTTACTCTATCCATACTTCCCACAAACACTGCTTTGGCTGATAAGAAGTAAGCACACGATCTTCTCTGAGTGCCCTCAAATCAATGCATCAGACTGCTGAGAAAGGATCCCTTCTGGGATTGCAGGTTCCTCATACTGTGGCTCCCATCCACAGGATGCCTGGGAGAGGGGAGTGATACAGCTGCAAATGGAGATTTTAAAAAGGGGAAAAAAAAAACGTGATCTTTGAGAGCAAATTTGTATTTTCTCTGTTAGCAGAAGTATTTCTATTAATGCAGTAGGTGTGATTTGTATTGGTGCTCATTGTCTTCCAAATGTAACCATAAAAGAAGAAAGCCAGCAGTTGTGTTTAGTGGCAAGATTTTAAAACAAGTTTTATTAATGTGTTACAGTCAAAGTCTACTGTTAATGTCTTTTTCAGCTGGTCAGAGAGAGTCCATGTAAAGTGCCTGGGGCAAGGAGTCTTAAATAGTTGTTTTCCAGATACTGGAAGGGAAGAATCACTCAGTGACCTGATTTTTGTATATCATCATGATTTCTGTGGGAAGCAGGATACTGGCCTAACTGGATTCCTGTGTGATAGCCAGTGTGAGCAGTTTTGCTGAAAAAGACATTGCAGTTGAATTTGTTCTTTTTATAAGCAAGAGATTTATTTTACAATAAAAGAAAAAATCCAGATCAAAGCCCAAATCAAACCAGTCCAGGGACTGTAGTGTTGCCGGATTCCCATATCTTTCATCTAAGGAATCTGTGTGTGCATAGAGGATCTATGCTACTAATGTTTATTGCCTAACTGGTGGGAGAATCACTTTACTTCTTCTGTCAGCACTGTGGTCACCCTGAGTCATTCTTGTACTTTAACCTTTTTCTTTCCTCATCTCTCCCTGGCTGAGCTGCTCCCTAACCTTTTCTGTGAAAGCTTTTGACTCTTGACGTACCAGCCTTAAATCTTTCACTTATTTAATAATTTGCAGCCAACGGGGGCTAAGTACTGTCCTTGTTCAAAAGCACATCTTATTAAATAGCACATCTTGTGCTTCGTTTTTGATTATTAGAAGTATTTTTACTTTGTAAAAACTAATATTTTATCTCTTCATGTCTTTCATAGTGTTTGGCTGCTGGTTCAATTATTATGAATCGTGAAATTGAGAGTATGGCCATGAGGCCCTTGGCCAAGGACCTGACCCGAAGCCTGGAGGAAGTCAGAAATATCATCCGTGACCAGGCCTTAAGGGATTTGAACCTCTACACAGAAAAAATGAAAGATTCCCTCAAGCATTTTGATGTCCTTTTTGCTGAGTTTGAATTAAGGTAGAAGAGATGAAGTAATTGTGTTGTGAGCCATGTCTTAGCCACTGCAGCTGGTTTTTGGCTTGTTGGCTTTTGGAAATTGACTCTTTAACTCTATATTCTTTGAGTGGAAAGAGGACGTAATTTTTTTGTCATTGTATTTGAATTCTTTAGTAATTTGTGTATTGTTAGATTTCTCCTTCCAGTGTAGCAATAATAAAAACTAAATAGCTTTTTAGCAATCAACATTTACTCTCTTCAACTAAACTATAGTCCCCCATTTGCATACTGGCATATGGCATTTGAGGGAGAATTTCCAAGGCACAAAAGGAAACCATAAATCTCTTAATGTTTTCTTTGTCAGAGAAAAAACAACAAATAGATGTTTAAAAAGAAAAGAATGATAATGAATATTCTAGAGACAGAGGTTTTGTTCTCTTGTGCTTAGTGGTACAAGCAAGATGTACCCAGTGAATTTAGGAAGGCAAATTGAATTCTGATGGAGGAAGTGCTTTTACATGAACCATAATTAACCACAGGAAATCACTGATTTGAAAACTTGTGATTGAAAAATAACTTTGAGGTTTATAGCTTAAGTAAAAATAACTTTTTGGGGTGATGCTATTTTGCATCAAGGGTCACATTGACCAGTCTGGCACTGTGCTTTAGAGTGTAGCCAGCTACCTGGCTGTGTGTTAGATGTTTGTGGTGCTGGCCACAGACAAGATAATGGGCAGGATTATCTATGGATCTAATATGACACAGTCACTGCTGCCCTTAGCAGCAGAACATGTTTCTTAGAATTGGGTAGTCTTTTAATATTTCTTGGCAATCATCTATAGACTGTCATGTCCCACTTCACTGCTTGCCCTTCCTCAAAGTTGTTTTTCTCTTGAGTTCTTTCAATCTGATTAGAAAAGGCATCATTATTCTCTTACACTGAAAACAGTTTAATTGAAAATGTTGTCTAAAAACATGTTTTTAAGTGTAGGTTTGAGTGCAGACACCAGTGACATCAGTAACTGGTTCTTGGCAGTGTCTGTGCAGTTTTTGGCCTGTCAATGCCACTCTCTATGTACAGCATTTTTCTTCACCATTGTTTTGCAAACAGCTTCTTCCCTTTCTGTGTTACTTGTATTCTACAAATTACCAATTAAGTAGCAGAATGACAGAAAACCACCGAAATTCTACCAGTGTTTCTTACCTTGTTGAATTAGTGCTTTTGCTAGTAATTCCACACAGAAATGAGGCCAAATTTTAGGTGTCATAAACTGTGTCATCTGGGTAACTGAATTTTACTCATCTAATTTCAGGTAAAATTGTTATAGATAAAATGTTTGTTTTAAGTCAGATTTTTTTAATTGAGGAAATGCAGAGTAAACTATTCTGTCTTTAAGATGGGACAGTAAAGATCCTTCCAAGGCACTGTGCCACACAGTAAAGGGTTCTGATAGCTAAATGTGCTATCATAATTACATCATTGTATCATAAATGTGCAATATAATTATAATATTTCTAAATTACTGCTGACTTCCGCTGCTTCAATTCCACTACAGTAAGTAATTTGGCTGTGTTTCTCATAGATTCTTACATGGTACAGTTTTCATAGTGAGTGCTGTTGAAATAAATACAAATTGGTGCAGGAAATCATCTTAGGTTTCTAAGATGATTTCTCCTATGTTTGGTTTATTGTTAAAGCACGTGAAACAGTGGTACATTATTTTATATTTTTTGTAGTTACGTGTCAGCCATGGTACCTGTGAAGTCTCCAAAAGAATACTATGTACAGCAAGAGGTTATTGTACTGTTCTGTGAAACTGTGGAGAGGTAAGTTAAGGACTAGATCTTTATTTTTGTGTTTGCTTTGCCTGAGTTTTTATTGAAGTACACTAACTATTAATATTGAAGAATTGTCATAAAACACCAGGTATTTTGCATTTCTAGTAACTCTCCAAATTCAAAGGTTTTAAGCATGCTTGGCAGGCACAAAACAATGGTTTTTTGTTTTCTACATTAAAAAAATACAAAACAAAACACAAGAGTTAATAATCCAACAAGAACTGTATTGCTGGTATGCCTAGTTACAGATGTGTACATGAAGACTCAGCATTTAAATAAGCTTAGTCTGTTCAAGGCATCAAGACTTAATGATGTTTCATGCAAGAATACATGGGGAGATGATTCAAATAATCTGTGAACCTCCAGTGATTTTCATAAAGAACTCATAAAAGCTCTTGAAAATCTCAAAGGACTGGTCTTTGACTCTATGTGTATGAAGGGAGAATGATGAAAGAAATTCATTCAGCAGTCCATAGGTTCTTCTAGAAGTATAAGGTGCCAAGAAAAGTGTGAATTTGTAATATACTGTGTTGAACAGCTTTTTTTCTTCTCCCTTGTGACAGATTAAGTAGCCTGCAGATGGGCAGTAGAGGGGAGCAGCATGTGAAATACTCAGCCTAAGTGAGGTCTTGAGCAGTGCAGCACTGTTCTTAGGAAAGAAATTAATGTATCATGTTCTGTGTAGAATTATTAGATACCAGTTGACTTAAGAGGCCCTTAGGATAAGTGTTGGTTTCACTGTCACGTCAGGAGAGCTTGGGAAGAGGACCCTGGGTCTGGTGTGGTCGATCCTTTCAACAAGAAATGGAGGAGTGGAGAGCACACTACCACAATCTGTACATGCCACCAAGATCAGAGGTGTTTCAGGCATTTTGGGGACAGGATTACAACTCAGAAAAGGTCACAAGTAGGAGGAATTACCTTCCATCAGTCAGGGAGCCACCACACATGCACATACTCACCTGTGGCATACACATGTGGAGCATCTCTCTTAGGAGGAGAGGCCGGGGGAGCTGGTCCTATTAGAGAGACAGGACTGAGGGGATCTGATCCATGCACACAAATATCTCAAAGGTGTGTGTAAGAGGATGGTGCCAGACTCTCTTCCATGGTGCCCAGGGACAGGACAAGGAGTACCAGCCATAAATTACAACAAAAGAGGTTCACACCAGCATGGGGAAGAATTTCTCTACTTTGAGGTGGCAGAACAGTTGCCCATGGAGGTTGTGGAGTCAGTCTCCCTCTCTGGAGACATTCCAAACCCACCTGGATGTGTTCCTGTGTCACCTGGACTGGGTGATCTCCAGAGGTCCATTCCAACCCTGACAGTTCTGGGATTCTGCATTTGCCCAGTAAGAGGAAAAAGATGGTTTCTTACTTGTAGCTTCGGGAAATCTGTCTGGGCTGTAGGAAGGAACAGGGAGTGAGGATGGGCGACACACCAGTGTGTCCGTCCACTCTTGGCACCAACCAGGGTTTGCTTTGTGGTTGTGTCCCATCCACCCCCAGCAGTACTGGCTGGAAAATGCTGACAAGGAATAAGAAAAAGTTATTTCCATTCTTTTGGGGATCAAAAGCAGGACTCATGTGCAGTTTTCACTACAATCTTACACACTGATGTGAACAAGTCAGAGAAGAAATTTGAGGGTGTTATGAAACATATGGTGAAATCTGGAAATTGTGAAGCAGCCTGGAAAATATAGCAAAATAAAAAATCCAAGCAAAATGAGATTTAGCTTAAAAGGGGCTTAAGACATTTGAGAAGTTATTTGAGGACAGTGAAGTCTCCCCGAAATATTAAATCCCTAGACTTCAGTAAGTTATTGTGTAGAACTGGGCTGTTCGTGGGTGGTGTTTTAGGTTTTTTATTAGTCAAGGGGGAGATTGACCTTGATAATTAGAGCAATTTGTATTTGAAAATGAAACCAAGTACTTTCTGCTATTACTTTAAAAATGTTTCTTTTATTTGAAAAATTGCCAGCACCAGTGGTTTTCAGTGTCAAGCTGAAGCTTGACATGAAATAGTAAATAGAGCAAATTTCATAAAAGTGAATTGTGTTTTGAATGACTATAAAAGCTTTAAATGCTTAAAGGGTTTTTTTCTTGCATTTATGTTTTTATTGTACTATTTTTTTCTTTAAAGCAGAGACTTAAGCAATCAGTTATATACATAGTGGTTTAGATAGTACAAACCCAGTGCATAATACTGTTAAATACTGTTAGTTTGGTTTGGCTTATAACAATTTTTTCAGATTTTTCCTTAGTGAAATGTGTTCTTCAAGACTTTGATGTCTTACTAAGTAATATTATTCTTCTGCTTAGAGCCTTAAGGCTTGGATACCTCACTCAAGATATGATAGATGACTATGAACCAGCTTTAATGTTTACAATTCCAAGATTAGCCATTGTATGGTAAGTAATTTTTAACTGCTCTCTGCTCTGCCTCATTGAAAGGTTTATTGAAGATTAGAAAAGCTGTGTTTAGAATTTTGATGGTCTGTCTTTCACCTGATTTTGCTTTAACTTTAAAAAAAATTAAAGGGGAGGATTGTTTTGTTCTAAATCATTACCAGTTTAATGTAGAATAGCAAGACAAAAAAAAGAAAGATGGTAGATCTCGAAATAGAGCAGGCAGGAACAATTGACCAAGCATCCTCCAGCAAAATTTAAAAATTGGGAACATCAGTCTTTGTAATATCATGTTCTTAGAAATATCTGTTGAAAGCACATATTTTGTGACACTCAAAAATAGGATGACATAAGGATACAAGTCTTGAAAACTACACATTTTCAATTAAATGTGTGTGTTTTTTCTGAATGACTCTAGGTTCAGAAGGAGTTATCATGGCAAACTGCATTGTAACTGTTGAGTTAGGCTTAATTCTCTTGGAGGGAAGTGTTAACATGTGTAACTTTTGTGTAGATTTGTGCCTTGTATTGACCACTCAACTAAACTGACAGTGGTTTTGCTTCATGCAGTTTTTGCAATATTGAACAAATCAGATGCATTTTTCCTAATGAGTCTTCATGGTTTACTAAGGCAGCAGTTTCTCTGGAGTAAAGCCAGCATATTTTTAATATTTTACCATTGTGAATGTTTTACAGTTAGCTAATATAAGTAGGATAATTGAGGGAAATAAAAACCCTCAGATCCTGAGTGTAATACACTTCTCCTCAGGAAATCCCTGTGGCCTGTTGTTCCTGTTAAATGGTATATTGTCTCTAACTGTCATTCTAAAAATAATAGCAGTAATAATCTGATTATTGGAAGACAACAGGAATGTGAGAACTCAGTTCGAAGCTGCTGGAAGACGCAGTGAAGGAGAACACATCAACACAAACTGGAAAACCAGGGCTCTCTGGCAAATAGATCATGTCTATCCCAAACTACAAAGAAGGATAGAGAAGAAGAGAATTATCTACTGATAAGAAACTAAATGACTGTCATGAAGTATCACAGAGCTCTTTCAAATGTTACACATGCACAGAAGCCATTTCATGATATTTTTATTTTTTTCTGTAGTGCCACTTTCTAGCCCACTTTTTTTTTTTTAATTTCTTCCAAGAGTTAAATTCTGGCAAGCAAACTGCCTGAAAGCCAAAGGAGCAGTGAGTTGCATCAGGTAGAAGTTTGAGTAGAGTAGCCTTGAGTTTTCACTGAGCAGAGTAGTAACATTTGCTTATGCAGAACATAAGAGTCAGCAATAACTGCTTCACTTGGTGGCAGCCTGCTTGTTGAAGCTTGGCAAGCATAGAGAAAAAGATAAAATTATGTAACCCTGGCAACAAGATAATTTGTCTTAAGCCACAAAAAAAAAAGTGACTTGCAAAGAAAGCAACTTTTTCTGGCTCCCCTCTCCTCTTCCCTGCTCTTGCCCTCAAAACCTTAATTCCCTAGTCTTTTTTTTTTTTTAATACTTCAGAGAAATTCATATAGCTGCTGACAGCAGCTCTGCTGCTGTGTCTCCAAGAGTCTTTGGTGGTCACACAGGTGCTTGCTAGGGAGGGGCTGGGGACCAAAAGACTTTGACTTGTGTTACTGTGGGTGATTTGGGTGCTGGATAGCTCTCTGGAGCAATATGGAATTTGAGTTTAAGGAAAGGAACATGCCTTTGAAATATCTTGGGTAACAGAGCACTGACACTATGGACAGGAAAGGGAAAATGGCCTTGGAAAAAGAAAACTGATGGAATCTCAGCTGTGAGAATGGGTTGCCTTTGGGAAACATACATTGCTTTTGCAGTGGGCACAGGATGAAATAGTTTTAGGCAAAGTGAGATAGTTTTAAGCAAAGTGGTGCCTTTGGGAATCCTCTCAGACCCTGTATGGTGTGGCACAGCAGATCTGAAGGTGAATTTTGTTTAATCCATGGCACACAAACAGGTTTGGGCAGTGATGATTTGGTCAGGAGGGGCTGTTGAGATACCTACAGTGAAATACCTGCAAGCTCTCAGGATTGTGAATTTACCTCTTTCCAGGGAAATTTGTACAAGTGCTGAGTTGATTTAAAAGCATGGTTTCTTCAAAATGTGTTTTATGTGATTAGAAAATCTGTTTTCTTTTTTTACCATATGTCAATACCATGTTATATTTATCTTGGAGGTAGAAAACTAGGAGCTCAGGAGTCAGCTTCCTTACCTGGAAATTATAGACTGGAAAGGAAATGCCATCTGCAATATCTCAAATCAGTGGCCCTTCCCCAATGTACTTGATAATAGGTTTCCTTTGTGGGGTTTTCTTTGTGGGTTTGGGGTTTTTTTTGTGTTTTGTTTTAATTCAGCTGCAGCATTGAAATAAATGTCTGTTCTTCCCTTTATGCTTCCATTGCTTTTTCTGCCATGTTTAAGAAAGGGGAACAGAGTGGAAGGGATCTTTTTCCTGTTACTTTAAATAGCATCTAATTCTAGCTGTGGGTGAATAAGACAAAAATAAGATAATGAGATGTAGTTAAATGTTGTTCTAATGCTTATGTACAGTTGCTTTTCTGACTATTCAGTGGTTGCTCTGTGTAATAAAATTTTCATTTGTGTGTGTTCATGCATGTGTTTGAATTACAGTGGCCTTGTTGTCTACTCCGAGGGACCATTAAACTTGGACCATAAACCAGAAGATATGTCTGAGCTCTTCAGACCTTTTCACACTTTGCTAAGAAAAATAAGGCAAGTAATAAATGATAGTTGTAATTGCTTCTCTTCTGAAGTGAAAATCAGAGCCCTGAAAACTCCTAAATGCTTAAGAAAGTGTTTCTGTTTGCTATGTCAACCATAAACAGCATTTTCCTCTCATCAGCCTGATATACCCATGAAATAACTAAATGTAGTTTTTCATTTCATGGTAGTTTTCTGAACTTTTAATCTCTGCGATAGTTTTTTTGGTTTTTTTTTTTTTGAGTATCATTTTATAGCATTTCACATTTTCCTTCTGGTTAGATGATGCCTGAAGTACTAAAGTTAGAGTTTATTTTTGGGAGATTCTGTTTCTAATTAGCATCCATGTTTCTGCTTAACTGGGCTTATTACATTTTCTTGTTATGCTATGATGCAATACTCAGATAATTCTTAACCTAATAGAAATGACTATCAGTTTTTCATATTGTAAATTTGTTTTTTACAGGATGAATCACTTTATACTTCTTTCCATAATGCTTCAGTGTGGGTTACCCATTGGAGATGTGGGCTATGGCTCAAGTTTAAAGAACATTAAAATCTTGTTTTCTTAGCTGAGGTTTTTAGGAGACTGATCTGTTACTTTGGAGAAATTGAGCTGTATCTTTAAAGGATCTTTATGTTCACTCTTCAGGTATTCTATCTGGGTGTTAAAAAAATTTCATAATCCATTACCCCTGTTATTTTCTCATAATTCAGATTTATAGACCAACTGCAACTTTTGTTCCTAGAAATCTCTAGAGGTAATTTGAAAGGTTTGGGTTTTTTCCCTGTGTCCAATTTTCAGCAGTTTATTGCCTTCCCTGGATGTCATGGTGGCAGTCTGATACAAGAATAGTTTTCACATAGTTTATATCCAGATTGATCGCCTCTCATCCCTTAGAGGTGAGGCATCTCCTGAGGGAGAATGTGAGCTCTGTCAGGGGTGGTTCAGAGGGGAGCTATTTCTAAAGTTAGCCTTTATAAATACCTAGACCACATCCTTGTGTGTCCCTTGAAAGCTTCCTAGTATTTTTGTCTAGAAGTCTTATTTTTAGGTACATTAGTGATATTCATATTGAAATCTGAGAATTAAAATTGACAAATGAACATGTTTGGTTTATTGGGGTTTTTTGAGTAATTATGGTATTTTAAAACACTGGGTTAAGAATAACAACATGAACTGAGGGGCAAAACTGAAGTTAGAAGGAGGAAAAAGCTTTATTGGTACTGAAGCTTGAAAAGTCCATGAAGTTCACATTAAAATGCCTTATTCCCAATATGTGGCTATTGCAGATATTTTCCCCAGCATTCCACTTGCTGTCTAAAGCCAAAAAGATATTTAAAAGCTAATATTCTTCTCATAATCTTTATTTTCTGCTTTATTTTCCTCATATTCCACAACGTGGAAAATGAAAATCAATGAAGTCAGTGTATTGCTCAGCCCATTTAATTTTCATTTAATTTTCATTTTTTACTGAATGTAGCTCTGGGATTGAAAACAAATGTGTAAAATCCTTGTTTGTTCAATAACTACAGTTTTCAATGCAAACTTTAGAAAATAGAAATCTTTCATATTCAATTTTGTCTAAGTTCTGATATACTTTAAGACTTGTATTTATTCTGTAAAGGAAAGGGAACATTAAAAAATGTGACTTCAGTTGTCTAGGAGACAAAGTTGGCAAAGTGTTCTTACTGAGATAACATCTATCAGAGCAAAAATTCAAGCAAGAAGTAATATGAAATTCCATGTCTGGCAGTCTCTGAATTGAAGGAACTCAAATAGTGGCAAGAACTGAGCTCAGAAAGATCCTTTAGTAATAATCTTGAATGGAAAATACATTGAATGAAAATAACAATGAGATGCAAATAAGTGTGCTGTTCATACAGAGTAATTGAATTAATTTTAAAAGTCCCTAAGCTGTGTAGGGTTTTTTTTTCCTTATCAGTATTTTTTTTTAACTCATCAAGCTGCAATCCATACTCTGTGAGAAGGTTCTTAGAAACCTATGAAGAAGCTGGAATGATATTTGATACCAATACTTCTGCTCCCCAACAGAGGAAGAGTGTTTTTCCCTGGAGTCTTTCTCCAGTCTCCAGCACCAACAGTTAAGACATGAAAATAGATTCAGAAGTCTTCTGTTAAAAACAGCTGCATTTTGTATTCCAGTTGTGTGCCTGCTGTAAGAATATAGAACCTCTTACTGCAGGATGTGATCACATCCCAGTGAATTTCTCTGTTAATTTCTATAACTTTTTAGCCAACTAAGTATTTTAGCTCATGGAGTAACATCATAGACAGAGCTGATTATTTTGTAGGATTACAGGTAATTAATTTTAAACTGTATTATCCTAAAATATCCATAAGACAAAGATAAGTACTATATTTAATTATGTTTATCCACATAATTAAATCAGAATTAGCAGAGAAGATAAATATCTATTAGGTATGAAAATTTTTGGTGTCCTACGGGTGGCTGACAACTTTGAAAACAATAGAGATTGTTGAGACCCTGAGAAAAAGCAGTAAAGGTTCTTGCTGAGTTTTTGGAAAGGTTGAGCAGCAAATTATGGCTTTGAATGTTTTAATTAATATCTAAGCCAGGTGCTTGTGTTGACTTTTATTTTGTGTGTAAAACATTAGCATTACATCTACCAAAGCATAATTATGTAGTAGTGCTATCCCTGTCCCTTTGAAACAAAGGTGTTTGAACCATTTCTGCCAAACTGCTGCACTCTGCTTAGGAAATACCCAGATCACATCACCTGCTCTGTGCACAGATATGTCACTGAGGGCCTGTCACACTGAACATTCTTGTGATAAAACACTACCTATACTATATGTTCCTTTGAGGCTGCTGTACAGGGATTTTCAAAAGTCAGCAAACTTGGGATTTTGCAGCACTCCTTTATCCTGCCCTGTTTCAGAGCTCTTTGCTTTCCTGGTGCTTGTTTCTAGACCATTCCAAGTGATGGCAGGGTCCCCGTGGATTTTGGTGGTGCAGAATCAAGGGAGGTGCACATCAAGTGGTGCAGAATCAGAGGATCATACCACTTTAAATACACTGAAACCTTTCTGTATCATTGACTAGAAATTAAATGCAGTATACACACTCTGTGTTTTAAAGAATTGGGTGGGGGCAGTGTAAATTTGTTTTCCTTAAATTAGGTGTGCACAGTGGTTGGGGGGAAACTGGATTAGTTTTTCTGAGGTGGCTGTGTTCAAAACTTGGAGTTGATTCAAAACTGTGGCAGTAAAGGAGTGTCAGTGCAATTTGTCACATATCTCAGTGTTGGTTTCTCAGTGTGGGGGTGTCAGACACATCTGTGGACTTTGGTGAGCAGAGCAGGGCGCGGCAGGAGTGGGGGGATGTGTCTGGCATCCCTGTACCTGCAGCAGGCTCCTACAGTGGCAACTCCATTGGGGCAGCTGGTTGTGCTCCCTTTGGAGCATGAACTGAAGCACAGGCTGGCAATAGCAATGAAGCTGTTCTCTGACAACAAGGCAGTTTAAAATTCTAGTCAGAATAGGAGCAAAGTTAATGGAGGAGGCTTGAGAAATGTGCAGGTTTGTGGCCCTGACCTCTGTTAAGCTGAACTTGTCTTTAAGGACATATGGCCTCATGTCTTTGAAGCTTTTTTGTCATTTCTGTACCCTGGATATTGGCAGTAGAGTAAAATATGTTCATTGGTTTTGCAGTAGGCAGAGCAAGTCTCTACTGCTGCTTGTAACAGGCAGAGCACATCTGAAGAACTTGCTTTGTTTTTCTGAGAGTGGCTGTGACCCCTGAAAGAAGAATGTTCCTTGTAGTTTGAAGGCTAGATTGCCTTTCTGTGATACAATGCCAAAAGAGTAAAAAGCAGGTTAAACCTCAACATGCACTTTTTAAAATTCAGTATTTTCTGAAGCCCCTGTGAGAAGAAAGCACACTGCAGCCCCTGAGGGTGGATTGCAGAAGCTGACTTCACCTGTGGCTTCTGAGTAATGTAAGCAGAGAGAGAAATCCTTTTTGTCCATATAAGCACAATGAGTTAAAGTTTCTTCGGCAAAAAGGAAATGAACCACTGAAGTAGCTACAGTTTAATTAAAGCTTAAAGTTTACTGATGATGCTTGATGTTCAGTTTTTAGTGGTAAAATGTCACATTTCTTTCCATATATTGGTTAACATTCATTTTCAGTATCTTCATAGTCATTTTACAACATGACAGATTGGCAGTGAGTCCTGTATAATCTAGTGTACAGTGTATCTAAAAGGTACCTGTTGTTCAAACATTTGTCATCCTTAAAAATGACTGATGAATCTAGGGAATTTTTAACCAGAGAAGTGAAGATAATTACTTGAACCTCTTTTAGAATAAGCTGTATTTGTTAATAGCAAAATTTCCAGTGTTTGGATTAGGAAAATGAGCATATTCCCTTTGAATTTAAAGCAGGATTATTTCTCTACTGAAATTACAGGGCTGATAGACTACCATGTGTAATTCAGCTGGTTATGTTGTTCTTCCAAGGCTACATGGATCTGACTCACCTAAAAAGACGTGAGGATTGTCAGCTGATTCCACTGGTGGTTGTTGTTGTTCTTGTTATTATTATTTTTTTAACCAGGCTTTATTTACTATCCTCACAACTGCATACAGTTGCTCTTAAATTTTGAGGTGTTGTTATTGGCAGAATTAGAATTTATTACTCAAGTCCATGGAGCTAGCCAGTATAAAGTAAATATGTGTTTCCAGCCCTGAATTTACAGTGAATGTGTGAAACCTGTGTTGGATAGGTCTGAGCAGCCAGGCTCTCTGAGCCTTTGGAAGGGAAGCAGAGTAGCTCTGGACACGCAGACATTCACTAATCCTGGGTGCTGCCATGGGTGTTCTGTACTGAATAAGACCCCGGAATAGATGTTGCAAGTCCAAAGGTTCAATCTTAGATTTTCCCTGGGCCCAGTGGATCATTCTCAATTATACTGATGGGCTTGGATGGAAAGCAAATTCCTTTGAATGTTGCTGGTACAGTCTCTGTTTGTAGAAGTTGCTCATTCTTTTCTTGTTTTGAGAAGTGTGTGTGACTGTGGTGTATGGAGAAGTGTAGCTGATGTTTAAGGAGTTTTCTGTTGCTCAGTTGCTGACACACAGTTTTTAGTTTGTGCAAGAAAAGCTCCCTGTGGATTGTGGAGCACAGGGATGCTGCCTTGGTTCAGGGATTCCTGGCTGCTGGCAGCCATGAGGATGCACTCACAGGGATCCCTGTGGGTCTGTCCTGTGCTTTTGCTCTTCTTAGGACCCATGAGGAGCCAGGATTCTCTACTTGATGGACCCTGGCCCAACCCAGAAATTTCCTATGTCTTTACACTTTTGAATATGTGAGGGACAAGCTTAAACCCTTCACTGTTACATCTCTGTGCTTACTCTTGTTTGTTGTGGTTTTTAAAAATTAAAACCCCAACTGTTTTTAAAATCTCACATTACTTTGTTTATAAAATTCTACGTTAGTGTTTCTTCACTAACACAATGGAAATTCATAATGCAAAGCTTCATGGCAGAAATCATGTTATTCTATGTTTTTTTCCATCCTATTGGTATAATTTTTTCCAAAATAACTGATGAGAATACTACTGTTTTTATGTTGGCCCTAAAACTTAAGCCATTCTCTGTTTTTAAGGTGATGTTCAAGTGCCTAATCTCTTACAGCCACTGGTTAAATACAAGATCTGAGTAATAATAAGGTGGTATCACTGCATACTGTGTAGACAAAAGGAATATATAGGTATTTAAAATGTTCTAGTATGCTAAATAGCAGTACTGGTTTATAGCTTATTAGGCAGGTGGGTCTAACAAAGATTGCCCATTTTCCTTTCTTACTTTTTTATGACAAAAAAAAATTGTCAAACCTTAGATTTGAAGATGCAGGTAGAACGATTCTAGGAAATTCTGACTTCTCTGTTACAGAGTGTGAAAAGGGAGGATACAATAGTGCAATTGTTCTTATAAGTGGTACTTCTGGAAGCTTAGAACTTTTTTCAGGGTCATATTACTCATATAAAGCAAGATTTTTTAAAAGAAATAAAATGTTAATGGTGTGGAATAGCCATAATTTTTTTCTGACTTAAGAATGTTTGTCTAAACTGTTAGCTTTTTCAAACTGAAGGTAGCTGATATACAGGTCAGATACTAGTGATGTATATTTTGACCTATTTGAAAAATTGGTAGTACTTGCAAAAATATTTGATCTTTGAGTTAGAAAGTTAAGAATGTAAACCATTTACTGGAAATCAAGGTGTGACATGTATTGAATGTTTCTTTGGTGGTTTTTGGCCTCTTCTTTATACCAAAGTTACTCCTTTAAGGGAATTCTTTTAATATGTGCATATTATTGTTATTATGCCAACTGTATGTCACCTGCTTACAAGTTATTCCTAAACACATGAGGAATAATGGACTCCTAACCTCTGTTGAACAGGTTTTGCATTTTTTTTATGCTAAAATACACTTACTGATCTTTGGAAATGGTGGCAGCAGTTCTTGACAGAGGATATTTGTATATGTGACTTCTAATTGAGAAGGATAATGTAAATCAAATTCAGGCCTAAAATTACATGCTGCTGTGTCTGCAGATTTGTTTTTAAGTTACCAAGCACTTAATAACACTTTGTTTTCAGGTGCCCATAGTCCTAAACTGCAGTACTGAGGACACTTGGTAACACTGGAGATGCTGCATGTCTATAGAAAACACAGTTTGCTAAATTGCTCAGTGTTTGCTTCCAGACCTGCCTTGTCCTTAACATCATGCAGGAGCTTTATTTAGTCCTTAATGACCTGGTGTTGTGGCTTCACCCCAGCTGACAGCTCAGCCCTGCACAGCCAACTTGCTCACCCTCCAGTGGGTCTGGGGGGAAAAGCAGAAGAGTAGAAGGAAGAAAAGTCATGGGATGAGATATAGACAGTTTAATGGATAAAGCAAAAGCCCCAAACAAGCAAAGCAAAGCCAAGAATAAATTCACCACTTCCCCAGGCAGGTGTTCAGCCATGCCCAGGGCAGCCGGGCTCCATCACACGTAACGGTGACTCGGGATGACAAATGCCATCACTCCAAACAACCCCCCTTCCTCCTCCTTCCCCAGCTTTATATCCTGAGCCTGATGCCATCTATATAGTGTGGAATATCCTTGGGTCATTTGGGGTCAGCTGCCCCAGCTGTGTCCCCTCCCAGCTCCTCGTGCACCCCCGGCCCCCTCGCTGCTGGGGTGGGGTGAGGAGCAGGAAAGGCCTTGGCTGTGTGTGAGTCCTGGGCAGCAACAACAAAACACCCCTGGGTTATCAGCACTGCTTCCAGCACAAATCCAAAACACAGCCCCATAGTAGCCACTGTGAAGAAAATGAAGTTTATGCCAGACAGAGCCAGGAGATTGAGTTCAGTGTTTGAGGCAGGAGAGAACCAACTTCCAATCCCAGTTTCAGTGATTTGGCTTCCAGGTACCAGTGTTGCATAAGCAATATTACTGTTTTATTGAATTCTTTTATCTGGCAGTGTAATGCTGTGAAACTTCTGCAGTACTGTTTTGCAGAATAATTTTCTGAATCAACTTGAAGGATGGAAAATTGGTTTGCTAATCAAAGCCAAATTTGTGAATTAAAAAAGTAAAATGATGAAATAAATCTAATTGTGGGTGACATTTTCACTACAAATGATGGGGAGGGGACAAGTTCCATTTTTGTGTGTGTTTTGGTTTATTTTGAGGCTTCACTGCAAGCATGTATATAATTTTATGCCCTCTATTTGCATGAGTAATCTCAAATTCAGGCATCAGTAGTCACATGCTCTGGATATGAATGCCAAATGCACTGAATTACACAGTCAAAAGTATTCTGTGCCCTCAAGTTCTAGATTTCTGCATTAACAGTAAAAGCTTTTTTGAAATCTGTGACATCAATGCCTCATGATTGTAAATGACAAGTGATGTGTGTATTTCTCCATTTTCAGGGATCTCCTTCAGACGCTGACCGAGGATGAACTGCACACACTGGAACGTAACCTGTGCATCTCCCAAGATGTGGATTTTCCTGTCAGAGCAGATCCTGAAGTACCCTCTGTCATTGCACCAGGAATAACTGCAGCTTTGCCTCCTAAGGAACTTTCAGCAAAAGCTGAGAACACAGAGGCTGAGCTGGCTTGTTCCATGCAGTATGATGAGCAGGAGCTGGAGCAGCTGAACAGGATGGTGCACAGAGTCGGCGATGAAATGTCTTCTCTGCTTTCCCCTCCGAGCATCTGTCAGTCTCCAGCTCACAGAGCTAGCCTAAGAAACAGTTCTAGCACAGAAGCTTCACCAACAAGACACCATCTTGACAACTTAACTGATGAAGAGGACAGAGTGTTTTTTATGGATGACCTAGATGGAGCAGGAGAAGCTCTGGCAGGGTTGGATTCAGTAAGTGATACTTTTGCTTGGGTGAATAACCCTTGCCACGATTCAAAACAGAACCTGCAATATAGAGATGCTTTGCTTTATGAGAATGGCCATCAGACTGAGGAAACTTTGCTTTTAAAAGATGCTGAAAGTGACTTAAGCAATAATAACAATGTTGAAGATGGCAAGCACATGCCTGGCATTTCAGTTCCAAATTCATGCAGCTGTCTGGAAGGGGCAGACTCACAGTTATACCTCAATGGCTGGGATGCGTACGCCGATGACGCGGAAACGGCGGAAGTGATCGCGCACAGGACAGGGGGAATGAAAATATCTGCTACTGTAATATTCAATCCTAAATCTCCCTCTAGCTCAGAATCCCCAGTAACAACCCCAGAAGCAGCTATTAGTTGTATTCCTGGATCTGCTAATCCATTAGCAAATGAGGAGGAGGATGAGTCCCATAAACTCAGTATAGCTGCCACAAACTGCCTGATTAATTCCTGTGTGTGTTGTGGCAGCTGTGAAGACAGCAGGGAGGACGGTGTTGAAGGTTTAAAGACTAAACATTCTGCAGGAGGTGTTGTAAATGCTTCATACACATTAGTAAAGTCTAAGGAAATGGACCATGTAGATAACTTGGACAATTCAGTCCCTGAGCAGGAGACATTAAAACCTGAAACTTCTGCTTTGTTAGCAGAAAGAGACTTTGGCAGTGAAGAGCAAAAACTGCCAACCTCCTCTAAGTGCCTGGCACATTCCTCAGGTTCACAGGTAGAAGTAGAAAGTGACTCCCAAGGAGAAGCAGAAAGCATCTCAAATCAGCAGAAGAAGTGGGAGAAGAGGAAAGAACTGTGTGATAAAAAAATGGACTACAATGAAGATGCTAGTAGTGAAAGGACAGCAAAGGAAGATGTAAAGTCAAGATCTAGTTCAAGGTAAGAGCAACTTGATTGATGTCTTGGTAGTAATTTGCATGTGCATAAATTCCTGTATCCTTGTACTGCAGTGACTGGTGTATCCTTAGTGTTGATTTTAAGGACAATAGAGTGTTGCAGGATTAAGGAATTTATCCATCTATATTTTTTAATGCAGATAGCTTTTTATTGGACATCAGCTTTTCTACAGAAGATTTGGAAATCTGAATTTTAATCATCCAGTGTCTCTGTATCATTGAAATCAATGTTACATTACCTGCTTAATGTATCCAAGAGGGCACTGCTGCTAAACAGTACCTGGGTCATTACTTCCCTTGTCCTCTGCTGTTTTATTGGAGAAGTGTGTCTGGCAAATACTAAAAAGTTAACTTTTGCATCAGTGCATGGGATTAAGTTGTTATCTAAACACATTTTACCTTGGCTTCCTTGGAGAGAAAGGGGTTGATGTGACCATGTTGCCTGTGGGCACACACAATGTGTGTGTGCTGAAGGAGCCTAACAAAGAGCAAAGTGGCTCTTAAACCTGTTGGACCATCTCAGCCAAAGTTGATAGAAGAGTGGAGGTCATGGATTAAGGTTCTGTATATTTAATGACAGTAAGGAACTTACTTGATACCAGGGAGATAACATCATAATACCTGTAATAAAGAAAATGCCACACTTCAGCTCAACTTTGATTAGACACAAGAGATCTTACACAGATCAGTAGAAAACCTGACTTGGTTTTGGTTTACTGTTTAGAGGATAACCTGTTTTGTAGTGAGTCCTCAGTTTCCCTGAAGTATTAATGTCATGAAGCAGAGGGAAGACATTAGAGATAAGTTACCTTTGTTTTCTGTATTTCTGTGACAGCTGGCTTTCTGTGTGCGTGTGATGCAGGCTCTCTCATTTTGTTATGTTCACAGAGTTCAGGATAACACAGTGGAGGTAGCTTGAACCACAAAGCATAACCACAATATAAAAGCTACAGAAATAAGTATACCAATTGAATTATGGTAGTGGAAATAGAATCATGAGTTCTTTGGCCTAGACCTAATTGCTTTTACAGGTTAAATATGACTTAACATGCCCAAAACTCTACTTACCTATTTCATTATTCTGACTATTTGCTATTTTAGGCTTGCAAGTATGATCATATTCAAGGCCTTACAAAAGGGTTTCTAAGTGGACTTCATTTTAATATGTAATTCACAAATCCCTTTGACATTCCATGATTTTACAGCACTTCAGATGGAAGACTGTGTAAAAGTAATTGCTGTGTTTAATCAGTTTCCTCATAAATAATACAAAATTCAGACTCTTTGTCTACCAGTTTTTGCCTTGAGTAGGATAGATATTAAATGAATTTTTGAGAACAGGTCTGAAAAATAGAATAAAATTATATATATCTGTAAGCTGCCATTTCAGCTTCCCATGTTTTATGAATGTAGTAATTTCTCCACTGTCTTATCCAACCTCTGCTAATATTCTTTAAAACTTTATCTGAGAATTGTCCTTTTACGGAGAGTTCTGTAAGTCTGTCTTCCTGTTTGCATTTGTTTGCTCCTGATTCCTGTCTGGCCTCTCCTGCCTGTTGTGATTTTGTAGACCTAAGTCACATTTTGTCAGTGTGGTTACTTTTGCAGATTGGAAAAGTCAGAGCCTGCTTGTTCAGAAGTTGTCCACAAATTGTCTGTACCTTTGATCATGCCTTATCTCTTGCCCTAAACAATTTTCAATTATGCAATTTCCTCTTAGCAATAAGTGAATCAGAGCTGCACTTACTCAAGATATGAGCAAACTGTGGATGTGCACAGTGGCATAATTGTTTTCAGTTGTTTTCAATGGTTTTCAGTATTTGACTTGGAATTCTTACTAAGTGGTGTGCTGAGATTCTTTTTGAAGTTGTCTGCTAAAGCCCCAGGATTTTGCTTGTGGTCTCAGAGGCTGTCATTCTGTATCTGATGCTGAAATTGTTCTCCATGTGTTTAAGTCTTGCCATTTTTTTACTTGTTACTCAGACTTTAGGATCTTGGGCAGTTGTGCAGTCTATTCTGGTTGTTACCCTGAATAATTTTGCATTGGTGGTAACCTGTCAGAGCTCATTGCTTTCCCTGTTTTTGCAGATCATAGGCAAAAACAAAGCTTCCAGGGTGCTGAAGAACCTCAACCCTGAAATCCCACCTTTCTGAGAAGTGATTGTTTAACAGCTTCTCCCAATTTGTGATTAAGAATTATCTGTCCTTTTGGGCCCCTCCCTCTTACGCTGTAGCTCCTTAGTTTTCTTACAAGCCTCTAGGGAAGCATTTTGACAGAACCTTTTCAGAAATCCAGAGGCTTGACAGATGAATCACCATTTTTCACAAGCTTCTTGACCCCTTCACAGAGCTCCCAAGAGGTTCCTTCTGCAGAAGTCACCTTATATCTTCCCAGACAGACCTTCATATTGCTGTCTACTTATTTTAGCTTTAGATACATATTAAGTTGCTTGGTGTGATCATCAGGCTCGCAGAGCTTGAGTTGTTTTGAATCCCTATGGAGTCCTTTTTTTTTAGGAATGGCCAGCTTAAGACTCCAGGCATCAAGGAAGTTTTAAAAGAGAGCTTAATAATTCATCTTATTCATTCTTGAGTTCTAAAACTCTTGGGTGAATGTTTTTGAGTATTTTGTTAACAGGTTAGTTGGATCTTCTGTTTTCACCATAGCCTTTTACACAGATACTTTGTTGGTTACTTCTAATGAGGTATATTCATTTTTGAGACTACAGTACATCTGTTATTAGTTGTCAAGTATTCCACCCTTGCAGGAGTAGAGCAGTAGGGATGGAGGTGTTTTGTTACTAGATTGTTGCTACTTTATTTGGAAGCATTCTGATACTAACTCCTTAGTATATTCTGTGAAAGATGTAGATGCTGGGGTTCTACTGAGAGCTAGATTAAAAAGTTACCTATGGATAGATCCTATTTTTGCCTTAAATGTATATATACAAGATTGGGGTCTTGCCTGTGAATCACTAGTCATGTTATCAGGAAAAGAGATAATTCAGTTACAAAACTTGTGGACCTTTCCTCACTCATGCTGCCTGGGCAATGACTAATCACTGCTTTTTGATTTTTAAATTGGCAGATCACATGAGGCTTCTGTGACTGCTCCCTATTACATGCTTGTGAATGCCAGCTTAACCATAGGGGAAATGTTGGAGACAGTAGATTATTTTCAGAATGATGGACCCATTAGCTAGAACAATAAGCAATCTCATACACATGGAATAGCTGCAGGATAGGCTCATTTATCAAGTTGATAAATGTATTTACTTTCTAGTTACTGTAAGTCACCAGGTAGAAGAAAATTTTTTTTCCCTTTTCTGAATAAAGCAGCTCTCAAATGTGACTGTTGTGATACAAATCATTTGTTTTAGTAAGTCTAAACTATTTTACTATACAATATGACATGATAGGTATAATCTCTGTGATCCAGATGGGTTTACCATAATAATCCTTGTATCTGAAATAGCTGGTATTTCAGGCTTCTCTGTCTAGCCTCAAAATTCAGTGGAGTTTAAAGTAAAGATCAAACACTCTTCTACTAAAGATTTCATAGAGTCATGGAATAGTTTGGGTTGGAAGGAACTTTAAAGATCTTGTTCCAAACCACTACCATGGGCAGAGACACCTCCCACTGGACCAGATTGCTCAAAACCCTGTCCAAACTGTCCTTGAACACTTCCAGGAATGAGACCTTTGCAGATTCTCTGGGCAACCTGTGCCAGGGGCTCACCACTCTCACAGTTAATAATTTCTTTCTATCTAATACAAACCTTCCCTCCTGCAGTTTGAAGCCACCCCTCCTCATCCTGTCACTCCCTTGTAAAAAGTCTCTCTCCATCCTTCCTGTGGGCTCTCTTCTGGTACTGGACGACCCCAGTTAGGTCACCCTAAAGCCTTCTCTTGTCCAGGCTGAAGAATCCCAATTCTCTCAGCCTTTCCTCATAGGAGAGGTGCTCCATCCCTCTTGGTGGCCTCCTCTGGACTTGCTCCAACAGGTCCATGTCCTTCCTGTGGTGGGGCCCCAGAGCTGAATGCAGAGCTGCAGGTGGGGTCTCACCTGAGTGGGGCAGAGGGGCAGAATGCCCTCCCTCACCTGCTGCCCTCGGTGCTTTGGGTGACCCCAGGACAGGGAGGTTTGTGGGCTGGGAGTGCCCATGGCTGGGTCATGTCCAGCCTCTCAGCCACAGCACCCCCAGGTCCTTCTCAGGGCTGCTCTGGATCTGTTCATCCCCAGCCTGTGCTGTCACTGGGAGCTGCCCTGGATCACCAGCACTTGGTCTTGTTACAGCCCATGAGATTGCCATGGGCCACTTGTGGAGCTTGTCCAGGTCCCTGTGGATGGAGTTCTGTCCCTCAGGTGTGTCAGCTGCACTCCCCAGCTTGGTGTCACCTGCAGATGTGCTGAGGGTGCACTCAATCCCTTCATCTGCGTCATTAATGGAGATGTGAAACAACACTGGTCCCAGTAGGCTCCCTGGAGGGACACCACTTGTCACTGATGTCCAGAGCCATTGCCCACTGCCCTCTGGATCTGACCATCCAGCCAATTTCTTATCCATATACAGTCCATGCACTGAGTCCATCTCTGTCCAGTTTGCATCCAGGGATGTTCTGGGGGACTGTGTCAGAGGCTTTAGAGAAGTGCAGCTCAATGACATTCCACAGCCCTTCCCTTGTGTGCTGATGGAGTCACACCATCACAGACAGCCACCACTGGATATTGACAGGTCTCTGCTGCTTGGGTTTTGAAGTGTTAGCTGATTTTATATCTTTCTTTATTATTTGCTTGTATCTCAAAGATATAAAACACCAACAGCACACAAGTCTTGGGCAGCAGTGCTAATGAGATGCAAATATGAGAAAAGCATTAACAAAGATGCAGTGTCTGGCTTGCTGAAGGGACAAGGTGATAAATAAAGGCTGTCGTGTAAGAAAAACAGTTAAAAAAAGCCATGTAAGAATAGAACATAAGATGATAAAACTACAGAAAAAACACCATTTGGTGTTTGGGGGTAAAAAAGAATATAAGTTAACCCCAAAACCAAGCTTTAAATCTCTATCTAGTATTCCTTGTTTTTCAGTTGGAAGCAAACTATACCGATTCTTTCTTTTAAATGTTCATTTAAATGTAATATTATTCATGCTCTTTCAGAGAAGAAAGAAAACTACAAGGAGGGAAGATATTTTCTTGTGTGTGTTTTGTAAATATTTGTCTTTCTGTTCTTTCTGGAGCTGAGGAGTCCATGTAAACCTGCTAATGTTTTATGAAGTTTGGCAAATTGTTTGATATTGTCATAAAACACTGGTGTTTTCGTGTTTTAGTCTTAAATACCTGCTTCTGTTGCATGTTTGTTTATCTACATACTGACCTCAGAACAGTTCTGATATAACAAAAGGGATTAAGTGCAGTTTCTCACTTTTTCCACTGCAGATCTATTTAAAATGTCTAACTTAAGTTTTACAATTTTTTTCCATTTTCCTTGATCAGTTTGAATGTATTCTTGATGAAGCCTTTTGCAGTGACAGTTTTCAAAAGGAGCTGCATTGGTAGTGAGGAGAATTTCTTACCTTCAGCCTTCCTGCAAGCTCCAGCTGTGTCCATCAGCTGTTGGATGCTGGCAAATTTTGCATTTACTTGTGGGGCCCAAAAATCAGAATATTTTGCCCCATGCTTTTGCAGTGTAAGGAGGAAGCATGAGGTGTCCTTGGAAGAGCATGTTTTGCTATTTGTTGATCTATATTGCAACTCTAGAATAAGAGGAATAATTTGTTCTTGAGCTTGGTATCAAGTTGTCTCCTTTCTTAGTCTTTCAATTCTTTAATCCTAAATTGTATATATTGTCCAATATTTACATTTTACTGTAGTCTATATCGTAATACATTAAAAATTTTATTTCCTCAGCATATTAGAATAACTTCATTAAAAAATGAACACCTGTTTCAGACAGTTGGTTTCTAATTTTGATGTTTTTTGGCCTGTACTTTATTTTGTTCACTCCTTAGCAACATGTGATGTGTGCACATATTCAGTGCAGCAACTTGAAGATAAGCCATTCCACCTTTATAAATGCATGGAAAACAGCCATTCAGCCATTTGTATTTGGAGGATGGCTAATATTTGTTAAAAAAGCCAAAACCAAATTCACACAAAGTGCCTTTCTAGCTTGTCTGAGTTTCTAGCTTTTCTACAAGTATTCCTTTATAAAAATTAAATTAATTGATATTGAAATTCAGATTAACTTGATTAAATGTCTTCAATTCATACTTTTCTGGAATATTTCCTTCACAGTAAGATTTAAGAAAATTGTGTATATTTTTACATGAAAATGTTGGCTTTTTCATGAAAGATTATTGGACAGCTGTGCAAGTTCACATAAACAAAAATATGTCTGTTTATTGTCTTGTACTGATTAGTCTTCTAACTGGCTGTTCAGGAGAAAGAAAAATTCTTATCAAAAATTCTGAGCAAAAAGCAAATAGTACTTGATTGGGAATCAAACATCAGCCTTTTAACTACAAAACTTCCCTTAAGCAATCCTTTATCTGGCTGTTGATTGAAGTTCTTTGTTCCCCTTCTAGTATTCTGTTTATTGCCTTTGTGCAACTAGCCAAATTCAGATTCAGTAGAAATTAATTTTTTCAGTCCCTCCTCCCCTTCTTTTTAACAACACAGGTCTCAAATTTGAAATGGCAGTGTTTTACCTTGCCTGCTGAACTCTGATTTTGTGCAGTATCCTATAACACCACTACTGTTACAAAGCTTTGGTGTCACTGTTTGATACCAGCCTCCCTTTTACCTAGGTCCAAATATCAATTGAAGCAGGGAAACATATTAGCTTTCAATGTAGGGATTCCTGAAATAACAGGTTAAAAAGTTTTAAAAGATAATTTTGAGTGGATTTGGTGTGACACGAGGCTTTAGTCAGCCCAAGTGTAGTGAGCCAGTCAAACAATACTTGTGCCAAGTAGCTATTGTAATATGAAATGTAATTGTATTCAATTAGTAGCATTCATGAAGAAACTGTCCCCTGAAGCGGAGGTTTAATTAAATGTAAGAGGCTAGAAACACATTCCAATACAAAAAAGTGTGGATAAAATAAAGGTGGCTTTCAGTTTGTTTTTTCTTTTTAGAATAGTTACAAAAAGTGGCCAACAGCTTTCAGTGAAGGGTTCATTGGTTCAGTCTGCCAGTGTTCCATGAAAAGAGGCAGCCATAACACCCCATGTCACTTTGCTCCATGTCCTCAAATCTTTATTCTGTTACTTTATCTGAAGTGCTGAATAATTATGTTTATGTTTTGATGAGCCTGGATAGTGGTTTTATCCAGTGCTAGAATGCAATTTTTAAAACAGCACTTGTAGGTGTTTAAGACCTACAAATGAAAGAAACTTCTGCCACATTCCCCATTTTAAGCAGGCCTATGAATCCCAGTCCAAAACAACATTACTGCAAATGAGCATGACAGTGATGAAGCTCAGGTCAGCTGTGGGCTGATGTGGAAAGGAAGGGTTAGCAGCTCCCAGCTGCAGAATGTGGCTTTATGCACAGATTATCTCTTATAATTGTGCTAATGAGTGTGTGTGCTGAGCCATCATCAGCTGACAATGGGAATCTTGAGATGGGAAAAACAGGTCAATTCACCTCAGGATCTATCAGCACCTTAGAAAAGCAGAGAGGATCTTCAGGCAGACATTAATATTAAGAAAACTCTACAGTTATCCCAAGACTGTGTGTACTGAGAGGGAAAGAAGTGATTATTAAGGGTTTTTTTTTTAAAGCTAGTTCGTATAACACTTAGTATAAAATAGTTACCATTATTGGATTCCCATTTCTTAGTACTAAATAAACATAGAACTTCTTATGTGAAGAGTTAGAGCCTGAATATGAATCAGTAATAAACACTGTAAATCATAAATACTGTTTCCAGTACAATGATTCAGTGTGTATGGATACACAGGAATGAGAAAAATGTTTTCATGTTGTAATTCCCTAAACTACACATGGTTTATTACAACAAACAAATGTTTGTGAGTGTGGTTTGTGTCAAGTGTGTTCAAGCAGTTTGCATTGCCAAATGATGACTGACTGGATGGATATCTCATCCTGAAGTCAGCAGATTGTTCAGCATGGTCAGGTTTGTGCCCCAAGAGAAAAATTGAGAAGTAGGAAATGAAGGCATTTATAAAGCAGTTTAGAATGGCAAACTGGGCTAAGGCAAGGCTTAAAAATTGGTGAGATGATGAAACTGGTGAGAAAGAGTTGTGCTGATAGGAACTGGCATGGAGTGAGAGAAGATTGAAATGAAAGGCAAAGTGTGGAGGAGAGATGAGGTGAGGCTTACTGCCTGTTCAGAAGACATTTGTAAAGATGAAAGTAAAGATAGCATTGCGATAGTTGATCATGCCAGCTGGCTGTGGGCCATTGTGTTCATCATGCTCACTGGTTTGCTTACCATGAAGGTGCTTTATTGCTTTGCCTTCTGTCTCAGAATGTCCATTCCATATAGGTAGCTGATGATAGAAGGTGATTTCATGTCTTGGGTCAATGTTGTTAATAAATAATATCTGCTTTTAGCAGAGAGGTGGTACTTTAGGGTGGTGCTTGGTTTGGTTTATGTTTTAGCCTAGTGCATTTCCATTTAACTCCCCAAAAACGTGTGAACTTTTGAGTTCTTGGGAAAAATGTAAGCCCTTTGGGCTCTCTGGAAGAACTTTAAATCTTAAATTCTTTAAAACAAAAAAGTAGAAAACTAAGAACCTAAGAAAATTAAAGTGCCTAAATACTGGTAACTGAAATATTTTGATTGGACTGCAAATATAGCAGGCAGAGCTTCAAAGAAAGCACTGAAGGTCAGCAAACCTGACATCTTTCAGAAAAATTATTACTACCCAAATCAGTGGGCAGGATTTTTACTCTGGCAAAATCTGGAAATGGTGGGGAGGTGGAAGAGCATACAAGAAGATGCTGAGTTTGCTACTTGTTCTTGTTTCCTGATTCTGCTGTTCAAAAATTATTTTGTTCTGAGGAAAAGAGTGATGTGCTTGACTTGCAAGGGAGAAGCAGGGATGTATTTGCTGTGAGACAATGAGTTAACAAAATTCCATGGTAAATGTAAGAGCAGTTTAACAAGGTTCAGTGACAAGGTACACTTCAGTATTTAGTGCATAGAGGACAGGGTCAAACAAAGTTGCCAAGGAGATCCTTTCACTGAGTCTTGAGGTTCAGAGAGGAGCTGGATCCTGACTTAGTCCCAGACCTGATCAATGGTTTATGTCTAAAGGATTATTTATGTACGTGCAGTCAATCTTTTTGTCACTTAGCTAATATTTCCTCATTTCAGCACGCTTATTCCCAGTTTCACTTGCTCAGTATCTGGGGTGGTAAGGATTCACTCAGCCTTGAGAGGCATCCCTACAAGAGAGATCCTGGCATGCAGGCTGCTGCCACACAGGAGAGCTCAACAGGCCCTGGGCTGTCCACTATTTTTGGGCTGAGATGAGTGACTTACAGTCATATTTGCATACCCACTGTACTTTGGCTGGTGTGTGCTCGGGTCACCCTCAGCTGCTGTGCAAGATGTATGGCCCTTGGCTCCTGTGGTGTTACCTGTCTCCCCAGCACCCAGTTTGGGTACAGACATTCAAACTGCCATTTCTTGCTTTTGTTTAAAAAGAAAAGGGGGGGTGAGCACACCACCACACCTGCCTAATCATGGTGTGAAATTGTGTGCTAATGGTTTTTTTAATATCACTCAGCTGCTGTAAAACAGACAGTAAAATTACATTTTAGTAGCATGACCATATTGTAAGATTGGATGGGTAAAGGTGATGAGCTATAAAAGAGTAAGCCTTTGTTTAAATGCATATATCTCTTCATAATGAGCAGAATTAGCAAGGGAAATTACATAAAACGAATGAAAGTTAAATAGATTTTTGTTCAAGTCTGATAAAATTATTTTCTGGTTGTGAAGTCTCTCCTTTCAACTAAAGCATGGTACACTTGGGATTTATTTTCAGATTGGCAGTCAGAAATGAGAAACATGAAGGGGTACATTTTCCAAGTGATTAGTGGGAGGTATGCAAACAAATCCTATTATTTCTTAGTGGGATTAGAGCACATACCTTCCATGCACTGCTTTGAAGAATTCCCCTTAAGCATTCTTCCAGACTTCTAGCTGAAAAAATAGCTGTAATAGTAAATTTGGCAGAAAAAGAGAGCTTGAAACATAACTGGCTTGCATATATCTAAAAAGCAAAAGGACATTAAAAAATCTATTCATAATTGTGGAGAAGTAAGGTGAAATAACCCTGACCTATATATGTACCTCTCTTTTAACTGGAGATGTTTCTTAGGTTTCTCTTTGTATTGTCCAAAAATTTGTTGACTGAACATTTGAGTTCAGCTGGCTTGAGTGAATCTTCTGCACTGCCTAGAGCCAATACAACTTTGATATCTCTGCTCAAGATTACGTATTTTCTTATCTCATATAATTTTTTTTTTCTCAGTTTGTGGAATTTCTAGTAGCTGAGCAGTAAATTCTAATTCAAACAAGAAATAGGTCTTTACAAGATAGTTTTATAAGTGTTTATGAAACTATTTTTACTCCTCTAATTTTAGTTTATGTTGATAATATGGTGTAAGATCTGAAATGATGTGTTATTTAGAGGCTTTTCATTAGTCCAGGGATGCCAGAGACAAGTTGTGTACCATTCATTTAAATTAGTCATATCCTTTTAATTAGTAGCTAGTGGATTTCTGCTAATGAAGTGTCAGTGGTTTGCCATGGGACTGCTCCTTCCTGGGTCTCTGTTGGCTCAAAGCACAAAATTTGAGGTACATATATGGCACTTGGAGGGACTGAGCACACTTAGGGGTGGGTGTATTCAGCTCCATCACCCAAGTGTCAATGTTCTGTTTTCTAACAGAAAACAATGGGGAATTTCCATCCAATGGGGAGCAAACATAGGTCAGACTTGTCACAATATTCAGAAGTTTTTGAAGTGTATGCATTACTGTGCCTTGGCCTGAAACCCAAGATGACTTTATGAACTTTCAGCTTTGTCTTCAATTTAAGGTTATACCACACTTAGCAGCATGGGCAAGCTATTTCCTCTATCTCCAATGAAAATGTAAGACTCACAGTTATTTCCTGAATATTTTAACTGTATGGCATGAATTAAATTGAAGGTTATTGTGAGATGTGTGCCCACTGACTTTGCTGAATTGCCTGTCCTTTTGGGAAAAAAACCAGAATAGGTTTGTATCATCTTCTGAAGAGCAAAAAAGTGCAACTGCTAGTTTATTCTTATTTCTGAATAACCCATGCCAAGCCATGACTTATCTCAATGCTGTTTTTGCCTTTGCTCGCTTCAGCAGTTCATTTTGTCTCCGTGTGTTTTTCCAGTTCTCAGGATGGCTTACGTGATTCCCCCCTCAGCTCCATCTCCAGCAGTGACTATGAGAGTGTTTCTGTCACTACCTGTAGTCTCTCCAGCATTTACGCTCTGAGGTAATAACATCACTTTGCAGTCAGATTTGACAAATGCTACTGAGTTATGCTTGGTTAAAAATTTTCATTGGATTAATCAAGTGACAGCAACACTTCTGAGTATTCTTCCTTTTGAACAACAGGTGCGCTTTCTGATTTTTATTTATTTTTTTTAACCTGCCAGCTTTCTTCAGTGCTGTGACAAATGAGACAACTATTTATGGAAAAGTTTTTAATGCATGCAGGAACCACTTACATATGTCCATGATCTCACTTTTATTTATCCATGTAGCAATTCTCAGAAGACACTTCAGGTTGTAGCTTGACAAGTTACAAATGTTTTTCTTAGCCAGCCTTTAGGTTTCTAAAAAACATGTCTTTTCCATTTAGTTTTGCCTTGTAAAATAAAAGATGTTCCAGTTAACAGTTTAACTTACACCCTGTTGCTGGCCAACACTGGTAAGAATACAGTGAAGAGCTGCTTCTGACTTCACAGAATATTCTGGGTTAGAAGGGCCCCACAGATGTTGTGGAGCGCGGTTTGTAAGTGAATGGCCCATACAGGGATTGAAACCATGACCTTGGTGTTTTTAGCAATACTATTTTATATTCTCATCTTCTGAAACTGCATGGGAGTTTTAACTTCAGTTTTACTCAAAGCACTTAACGAGAGTGATAATGGAATTAAGGTTAGGACAGAAAACTGTAACTAAAACATAAAAATGAGATCTTTGCATTTTTCACTGTTTGCATTAACATACATGTATGAGATGTATCGCATGCACTGTGTGCAATAACGTTTTTGCTCTGGTACAGACAGATGAAATACCACTACTTCAGCTGATGTAGATCATCCTCCACTGCTTCTTATCCTCTCTTTTTCATCTGTTTTTCTTTCCCCAGAACTTCATTTGAACTTCAGGATTTTGAAATTTCATCTAGGTTTGGGGATAAAAAAAGGAGATAAGATGACTTTTCTAATAGTGATAGAAGCAATACTACAAATAACAATTGGAGGTTTTTTTAGGATATACCTGTCTTCAAGTTCAACTTTTTAGAGTTTTGTATTTTTAAAATAAGGGCAGAAAGACGCAACAAAAACTGTTCTCCATTGTTTTCATTTTGAAATACATTTCCTTTTGACTGTTCTTCAAACAAAACCCAGTTTATCTGCATGCAACAGTTGCCCTGTTCCAAGTACTGTGTACATTGAAGACTGTTTCACACAGGGCTGTGTGAATGGATGGTAGGTGTAGCCTCAGTGACTCTTCAGGAATAACTGGAGCAGTGAGAATAAGCCTTGATTAGATGCACCACCTCTTTGGAAGGCCTTCCTGGACTGCCTTTGTCCATTGATGTTGCAGTTGTATTGACAGTTAGGAAAAAGAAAGTTTGATTTTTCAGGCAGTATTTGCACATGTGCCTTTGTGCTCTTGTCCACTAAAAAACAACATTGTATCATCCCTGGGTGGCTTGATGAAATCTAAGTTGTCCATTTTTCTGCAATCTGATGGATATTACCAGAGATGTAGTTTGTGGCCCAGTACTACAAACCAGCAAAATGCTTGCTTGACTGTAATGACAGAAGTTTCCCATTTTGGAAAATATAGTTTAAAAACAGCTAAAACTTCTTTTAATGGCTCACTTTAATGAAATAAAAGAAAAAAGCCCCAGCTCTTAAGTCTCACTGCTTTACAATAGTATGTTCATAGATCTTTGTGCATAGAAATGTAATATTCAGTGCATCTATTTGTATAATTTTTGCGAATATGTTATTTTTAGGTATTCCTCTGTTTTCTCTTTAGAGGGTTTTATTTGGCCATTAAACAGCTTCTCTAGAGTTGCATTATTTGTTTACTGCAACAAACATGTTCCTTGCAAAGAAAATCCCTAAAATGTTCTTGTCTGAAATAACTGGGTTTTCCATGATGCCATATGAATATCCAAAATAATACCTAATTTGGGAGTTGGTTTCTTTTTCTTCTGAAATATGCAATTTTAGTGTATCTAATTTCTTGATGTTTACACTTAGCAAAAATTAGACATTAAATGTAACATTTGCAATTTTATCTGAAAAATAATTGGCAAAAGATAGAATTCTTGAAATGCAGTTATGTGCTCTTTCATCCTCCTGTGAAACATAAACAATTCGTTTGTGCTATTAAATAATCAGTACTGAGACTGACAGTCATGTTGTCAGATTGCAGCATGTTTTGGGAATATCTTCAGGAAATTTGGCTGTAATAGCAAAACCAGTTTAACTGCAGCAGTAATGTTGAACTAATTGTGTATTAAATAGCAATGATGGAATTGATTTGAGACAATGAAGTATTGAATATATGGAATTCTGTAGAAATGGGCATTTATTGTTTTCCAAATGGAGAACCAGGGAGAAAATTTCAACTCTTGGATCCCAAAGCACCATTCAAAACAGTGGTTTTGGTTCTCAAATGGTTTTGCTAAGGACAGTTTGATTTCATTGGTACCTGATCTATGTAAAATGTTCCTCTTTCTAGTCTCAGAGGTCTGGGGGTCAAGAAGTTAAATGTTCGGCCCAGTTCAGAAGATAATTTTTTTAAAATATTCTTTAGGCAGTATCCAGACTTGAGATGCCCATACCAGTAGTCAACTTTCTCAGCAAGGAATAATATGATATGCTCAAAGTTTGGACCTAAGTTCTCTGAAAGACGGCAGCTAGAAAATGCAAGAAAAATGTTGATTTGGGAATGATAAGGAAAAATAAGTGAGACAACAGAAGAACAGGGTAGTTACAATTAGTGGATTTCAAGTCTCATTGGAGTTTTTGTTTTAAGAGTGCCAGGGAGAAAGAAATTATGAATCTATGTTTGAGGGTTTGTCTGCCTAGAGTAAACTGTACATGGTAAACTCTACTTCTTTATTTTAAGGTTATAAGGAGCCAATAAATGAGAACTTTAAATATAAGTAATAACTCTTAAAACTATCCTTATTGTTACACTAGATACTTTCCCTAGTCAACAGGTTGGAGTTTTTTTAAAATATGTCATTGCAGCTTAACTACTGGGGTTTTTTGGTATATTTTTCTACTATTTTAGTCATGTAAAAAAATTGGTGGTGAAGTTTTAGCACATTGTTTACAGTCTTAAAAGGCAGTATCTGCAATGAATTGTGACTCAAGTTTATGCCAAAACAGTAAGAATCTGCCAGCAGTTAGAGTGGGATATTTATCTAGATATTTCAGTTAGAATATCTGTATTTGTGTATATGTGGGCAGACATTGATCGTTCTTAGTGTAAAATATTTGTTCTATCAAGATGAAACCTCCCCTGGTACAACTTGTTCTCTCCATGTGGCTCCTTGTGGAGAGTCAACCCCCATCCTCTCTGTAGCCACTCTTTATGTACAGTGATGAGGTCCCCTGGAGCCTTCTCCAGGGAATGAAATACTGATATAATTCCTTCAATCTCTCCTCATAGGGCTAGTTCTCCGTCATCTTCATGGCTCTCCTTTGGATGCTCTCCAGTCCATCTGTTCCATTTTGAGCTGTGTAGACTACAGCCGGACACAGGAGTGCTCCAGGTGTGGCCTGAAGAGCTCTTGGGGGTTTGGGATGGTCACATCTCTCATCTCTGCTGGTGGTGCCCCTGTGGGTGCATGGCAGCATCTGATTTGCTGTCATTGCTGCAGAGCTTCACTGCTGAGCCCTGTTCAGCTCTTGTTGTGCACCCCCAGGTCCCCCTCAGCAAAGGATCCCAGCCTGTGCCAGGCCCTTTGGTGTCAGCACTGCTGCAGGACCTTGCACTTGTCCCTGTGAAACTCCACACTCCTCTTGGCAGCTCCCTGTTCCAGCCTGTCCTGCTCTGTGACATGGCTTTCCCTGCTGGCACGTCCACCTCACCACCCAGTGTGGTGTCACCAGCAGGCCTGGGGACGGTGCTCGCACTCTTGTCATCCAGATGGTTTTGGTGATGCTGAACAAGTGAAGCCCAGTGTCCGTTCCTGGGGATTCCCGCTCGTGGCAGGCTGCCAGCCCAGGTACAGACCATGGATCAGCACTCTGAGTGAGGACTCTGAGCCAGTTTCTTGCCCATCTCACAGACCAAACAAAATTCATGTGGGAGGACAGTTTCTTACTGAAGCAGGTTTTATACAGTGCTTTCTCATCAGTAGAACTCAGCCTTGAAAAGGATTCAAGAAGGAAAAAGAACTTGGTTGTTCTCCAGGACTGTGAATTATAGTAGGAGAATTAAGTTCTTTCATCTCATGGTCCAGAGCTTAAGCTATCAAAGCTACAGCACAAATTACATGCCTGCAGGTTTTAGCAGAGACCACAGCTACTCTGAGGAACTTGTAGATCGTAATATGGAGTACAACAAATACATTAACAATGTATTTTAACTGACTGGTCAGTCCACCTGATCAGCTCTGTCTCCAGTTCTTCTGTCTTGCACTTTTGCCTTTGTTAACATGCTCAGCTCATGTTGTAGCTATGCAAAATGACAGATTCGTTCTGCATTAAAGTTTGGTACTGTCATTTTGGGTCTGATCAGTGCATTTCTGTAGATTTTCTGTCTCCTTTTTTTCTGTAGAGCTGCTCTTTATGGAGAGATTGCTCACAACCACAAAAAGGCTGTTAGTAATGGCTTTACGTGGCTTTTGCTGGAGTCCTGGAAATAAAGAGCTCCGTGAGCAGAGCTGTGGGAAGAGAAAGGGGTTTTATACCTTGAGCAAATCTGAATCACTTCCACTATAGATGCTATTCCTGCCTAATGATTTTGAACTGCAAACTGTTTGTGTGTCTCTTAGGCAGTGAGAGTCTGTGCTGTTTTGCACAGCTCTGTCACTCAAGCAGTGTGAGGGCAGTATTAATACACTCATAAATAGGTTGCTGTATAGAGTCTTTTTGTTCAGCTGCTAAATCCCTTGCCCCAACAACCAGCTGAGCAGTACCAGCAAAACAAAAAGTCAGCTTTGATGAGGTCTGTCAGCTTTTGCTTCTGATTTTAGTCAGTGAGACGTGTGTGACTGAGGCAGATGTCTCTGGGTTTTCACCGCCAGGATTCTTCTTGATGTGTTTTATGCCTATCTTGTTCTTCACCCTGCAAGACAAAAAAAATTAAATCTCAAAATGGTGTCGCATTTTCTAAGTTATAGTGTTCCTTTCTAGGATAGTCTACAGAGTATTTTATATTTTATGCAAATCTTTGTCTTTAGTAACAAGTAACTGGATGCAGATTTTATTTTTTCCAAGGAATAACCCAGGCAGCTAACGCTAACAAGTGCTTGTTACAGTGGGAAGGTGAGAATTCAGTTGCTGGAAGTTTTTTGGTCTTTCCCTATTAAAATTATAAACTTCATATTTTAGAGGTGTTAAAATGTTCAATGTGGTTGAAGTAAATATAGAATATATTGCTCTCTGTGTAAATCAAGTAAAACAGGGCAGTATTTTAGGCTGACTAGCATCAGTGGCAGAGGCAATTAGACAGTTCTGGCAGAATTGGTAGACACTCCAAATTTCCCATTTGGGGGCTGTATTCCAAGTGGCATATCAAACATACCATATGGCTGGAGACTGACACAAAGTGATCATAATGGGCTTGTGTTCTTGTTTCTACATAGCTCAGTTGCAATTTTCATTTTTAGCAATTTGGCCACAATTATAATCATTTTCATTTTAGTGATGTGTAAAAAATCTGCTGTTGAATGTCACTTGGTGTTCCCTATGATAGTAATAGAACAAAATTACTAGCTTTCAGAAATTAGGTTTTATTTTACAGATTAGTGTTTTTTCCCTCAGTAAAACCCTTAGAATAGCATGTTTGGGAGTTTTCAGATTATGTGTAATTAAAATCACTATAGTAACTGCAGTTTTTGCAGAGTTTTTGTCCATGTCTAAAGATACATTGTAAAACCACAATTAGATTGGAGGAAAAAAGAGAGGATTTCCTCATGCTTACAGCTGTATTGATGGTGAAAAATAGATAGAAAGCTGTCTTTTCTAATTAAAATTTTAAGGTTCCATCTAAAATTTCCATTAACTTTTCTCAGCCTTGGCTACCACATCTGGATATGGAATTTCTGTGGGATTCTCCTAGACCCTAGGATGCATTCATGTTTCTGCTGCTCATTTTTGTATTATTTTTTGAGGGAACTGATGGAAGCAACATAAAAATATCATGCTACCAAGTTTCCATATCCCTCAGAGTTCCTTGTGCTGGGAAGTGGATCTGCAGGAGCTGGATGCTTAATGAATTAACTCACTTGTTGTGATGAAGAACTGTGGCTTGCCTATGGCAGAGGACATTGCTAATGAGCTCTATAAAATTAATCTTTGCCCTGAAATATTTATGTCAGGTATCCAAGCTCTGCCTGTCCTTTGTCAGGTTCTGCATAAAGTGTAAAAACTGGGACTGATACATCTCTGTCCCTGGCTTGGATACCAGAGCTGGTTTTACATACCATTTCATCATAAGTTCTATACTATTTGTGGATTTCACTTTCAGTTTTTCCAGTTCAATATATATTTCTGAAGTTTAAATATTTCTGCTGTTAATCTCATTTTATTTATCCTTTTGCTGTGTGAGTGAATGATTGAGAGCTTTAAATGCAAGTTTGATTACCAGAAAGTGGTGGAAAAAATGTCACGGTGGAATTGAAAAAAGTCATAGTAGAACCCAAATAATATTGTAACTTTTTGGTTTTTCTGTTCTGTTTTTTCTTGAATTTTACAATAACTTTATCTTGCAGGGTTTATCCCTTTTTGGTTTAATTTAGGAAAAGCAGTAAGTGTGGTACCTTGCAAGTCTCTGACATTAAATTTGATGGTTAGAAAGCACCACTGTTGATTACTAATGCTCTTCAGTTATTTGTTCATATGCATACTTATAGAAGTTTTATCTATAATTATCAAAAAAGCTATTTGGGAGAGAGCACTGTTAAAGTTGATAAATTCTGCACTGGCTGTGTTGTTTATTTTAATTTCCATTTGAAATTCTGTATCTTTGCATTCATCTGAAAACCCAGTCCAGAGTGTTGATGAGTTTGAGTAAGCCATAAATTCTCCTAGGCTGAATTTCTTACAGCGGATCTGTTTAGCAAGATGCTGCTTTACCAGCTGTGGATTTTGCAAAGTCCAAGTGAGAATTCTCTGCAGTTTGAGGTCTGAATAGCTGAGGAAAGATTCAAGATATTCTTCCAGCAGAGTGGAGAGCTACAGAAGCTGCCAGGGTCTGGAGCAGAAGTTGTTGCTGTTGATTTCAAATTCAACAGAGTTCAATGCTCAGGACTTTTTCCTGACTGGAGATACCACCTAGGAATTTGTTAGACAAATTCCTTATTTTACTGAGCCAGCCTTGGATTGCCCACCTCTACAGGGGCAAGAGAAGCTAAGGACAGGCTTCTGCAAATCTTGCAGTGTGTGAAAAATAATTCCCCCCTGAGGAATTCAGGAGGTTGACAGCAGATGGGGCTTCCAGCACATGTCCTGTGGATGGAGCTGGGCATTGCTCACACATGGGTAATTATGTTGTCCAGTCAAGTTCAGTTCTTTTGGTGATTTCTAGCTAGAGGGATTTGCATGCAGTTACATTATTTGTTTCTCAAGACAAGGTTCTAAAGCCCTGGTGTGCTTTAAGGGTGGTTGGGTTGATTGGTGGGGGTTTTTCACCCTCTTGACCTGTTTATCTTAGAAGAGAGAGGAAATAGCTAAGGGTTTATATTTGGTTATATTTTAAAACCCTCTTCACTTATAAAATATTAGGGTTTAAAAGACAAGAAATAAAGTTCTCCATTAAAGCTTTTTTTAGTCTCCTTTAAATGTAGCTTCTGGGGTCATTCCTTAAAGCATAGTCCTTAGCTAAAAAACTGTATGCTATTACCTAAATAATAGCATATAATGTTCTGGCTTGGGTTTAAGTGACTCTAAAATTGAGTGTGTAGCCACTCACTTCACTTAAAATAATTGTAAGAAGCCATGGTTCTCACAGTTTCTCTTCCAACCATATCAAAACTAGCAGATGTTAGAAACCAACAAGTTTTAGCCTACTGTTTATTGTGTTTCTGCTGAGAGTATCCAAAGAGAAACACCAGAGGTACTGCAAAAAGCAGGATGGGAAGTAGGTTGGGGTTTTTTTCTTACTGGTATAGGAATTACATATCTCTTACCTAAACCCTGTAATTTTCCTCTTGTCATTTCTCATGGATGCAACCTTTGTCTTCCCTGAACTATTGTGTTTGAACCTTTACATGGCCTTTGGAGTTGCTGTTTGTTCTTTTTAGCAAACTGGAACCCAGAGTTGACTTACAGCCCTCTGAAGCAGAGGAATAATAGCTTGGCTGACAGGTTAGTGGTGAGATTTCCAGTTACAGCCTACACAAATATCAGTGGGAGCAATGTACCAACTTGCTGAAATTGTTTCAGAAATTGTATGCAATCATTTACATAGATTTGCCTGCAAACATTTTGGTTTGGGTTTTTTTCATTTACCATAAGGATGAAAATATTCAAATGGGAGATAATCTTAAATATTGTAGATTGGATAAAAAATATATGTTATTGATATTGTACACAGAGCATAAGGTGGCCATTGTGCTAAACTCTGTATGAGCAAACAATGAAAGTTGGGGAGCTCATGGTAATGTGTTTTGAGAAATATTGTAAGAACTAGAATGTTCTAAATGTACCTCTGTATATGAGGAAATTCACATACATGACACACTTACACATGTATATATCTTTAGTTATTCCATACCTGTGGTGTTAAATAATGGATATGAGAGATTTGTTAAGGCCAACTGGTGCAAATGAATTGATATCATTTAAGTCCTAAGAATTGCACTGCTTTATCATTTGTAGACAGTCTCTCATCAATTTTAAAATGAACACTAATCTATATTTAAGAATTGGGCTACTGACACTTTGTAAAAACTTCCAGCAAGCTTTATGAGTGTAATGTCCTTCTGTGTAGAACATTCGGAATGTCTGAAATCACAGAAAACTTCTTGGAAAGTTTTCACCTTTCTCTACTGTCAAGAGTCTCACCTGCTACTGTACATCACTCACCAAACTTTCCTAGAGAGCACCTTGGTCTTAAAATGTGATGAAACAGAATGGTACCATTTAATGCATGGATTTTGAATTCACTGTGAAGTGGAATCACAGCTGTAAATTCCCACTACAGCAGGAAGGTGTTACCTGTTTTGTTGCAGAGAGTTACATTCTACTTCTGCCCCTGCTTGTGTAGTTTGCTGGAGATTCCCAGAGCAAGTGAATGGGAATCCCTGATGTCACAGGTATTTGGATAACATAAATGGTGAGGTTAGTAATTAAATTATCTATCAACACTTTTCAAGTAAACATTTGTAATATTGTTATAGAGATTTCTTTCTAGACTTGGTTGGGATGAGTTTGTGTGGCTGAAACTTGAGCCCTCTCTGTTTACAGGTACCACTGACAATCTTCTGAGATATTTTCCTGGAAATCAGTTGTCATTCAAGACCTTGCCTGAAATCAGAGACTTAAAGGGTGGTCTTAATTTCCTTTTCAATTTGGTGACATAATTGCACCACATATTTATATTGGAGCTGGATAATTTTCAAGCTCTCTTCCAACACTAACCATTCTCTGATTCTGTGATGTAGAGTATAATGAGTCTGTTGGGCTTTCTCCTTTGCAAGAAGTGATCCACTATTGCTTCTGATTTAAGATTTCAAAAGATAAAGAAACAAAAAACTAAGCCATGTATTTTTAAAAGTTTTTTGTGATTAATTTGAAAACATGAAAATTCAATTGATTTTTTGTATTCATTGTGTTTGAAACATAGAGCTTTTAAATTATTTTTGTCTGTTACTGTTGTATATTTAATGCATTTTTAAGATACTCTGGGGGTTGGTGTGTCAATAATGAGAAATTCTTTCAGAGAATCTCATACATTCTGCATTCATGCAGAGCAGATTTCAGGTTTAAAGAACCAAACATTTCCAGACAAATTTGAAAGGAGACATCTGTGAGTGGACACAGATTTCTACAGCTGTTGCTATGTTTTGAGCACAAATGTAAAATATTTAAATTTGGACCAATTTTGAATTGGTGACTTTGGTTGTTTGGGTTTAGACTTTGCTGCTTTCACTGATTTTGGATGATTGTCAATGACCAACAAGCACAGCCCAAAGCCTACAGTATCACAGATAGTTACCTGAAATGTCTGTCCCTTTCTGAAAATGTCTCTCATAACCTTCTTGTTCCACAGTCCTGTTTTCCATTATGTATGAGTACTGCTACTTCAACTGGCTCAGAAGTGTCCTTTGAAACACAAAAGCTGTCAAGCAGATTGCATCTTGGTGAAAGATTTAATTGTGTACAATTACATTATTGGCTTTTGTTTGCTTGTACATATTTGGCTAAATTTCACAGTAAAGCCTTGGAAGCAGGCAAGGTGTAGAGATACACCTTGAAAGTGTTGGAAGAGTCATACAACTCTTCTCATGTAATAAATGAAATGTAATTTTAAAATTAGTGGCTGCAGCCAAGTTAAACAAAAAACTAATTCATTTTATCTGGCACAGGGTATCTGTTCCTTTATAAGGTAAAAGCAGATTTATTGTTTGGAATCAACCTTTGACATAACATCTTATTTCTTAATATTCACCTTCAGATGTGTTAGCTTTGCAATGTTTTTACAGCCTGAAAAATTAATGCATGATAAGCATTATTTATATTATAAATGTTTCACAAGGGGTTCCTTGTGTATTTTCGTGTTACCTCTTTGTAACTTAATTCATTGGGTTATTCAGGGTTCCTTTCAACCAAATAGTTGAGAAAATGAGGACTTGTCTATGGCAGTAGTGTGGCTGTTTGTATTGTGCAGTGAGACATGATTCTGTGGATGCTGGCTGTGAAACATTCTACATCCAAGTGTAGTAGGATATGAATGAAATGCTTCCCAAATATCTGGTATTGGCTGAAAATATTGATCCAAATTATCCATGTTACATAAGCCAAGTAGGAAAGATATTCTTTATAGGAAAAAAAAAGGTAAGCTGCACCCAGTAGATCACATTTCAGGTTTGTTTTCTATAGTATCAATATACAAAATCATGAGAATCTATTTGCATGGATGCAGTCATTACTGTTTGGGATACTCTCATATTAAAAAATAGCTGTCTCTTTTGCTGTTTATCTGAAACACTTGAAATGTTTCTGTTCTTAGAGTATTTCTTACTGTCTCTAAAATATTGTGGTTTTGGCTACATTCTTTAACAGATATACTTTAAAGTAAAGAACTGATGGTTGTTAGATGTTCTTTGAGAGTCATTTTTGTCTTAGTTGGACTTGATTGTGTTGGTAAAGGCAGAGTAATTGTTTCTGACTCTGTAGAAATTCTTAGGTCCAGTTTTAAATTTTTCTGGAGTGTTCTTTTTTTTTGCTTTGTAGTAGTACAAGCAATCCCAAGTACAAAATATCCTCTTTTCTCAACCTGCTGTATGTGGATACTGTGGTTTACATGGGAGTGTGCATATGCAAATGTGTCACAAATGTGATTGTACAGACATGCTGACCTTCCATCCCACAGCGCTGGAGCAATTCACATGTGCTCTCTGCTGGGGATTTTGGGGAAAAAAGTGTCCCAGCCAGTCTTGTGGTGACATGGCCAGTCTTAATGACACACCACAAAACCTGACAGAATAGTCTGCAATGGAAGTAGGTCAAACCACGTTCCGGAATGAAGTAGGTAAAACTGCATTCCTCCAAGCTGGAGGAGGCTCAGAAAGGCAAACATTATTATTAAAATTGGTCAGAATTGTGGAATTAGCCTTCCTTCCTTTCTGCAAAACAGCAAAGGACCAAGTAGCTTTTATTCTTGGAAAGCACTCTTCACAGCTCTCTGCCCATCTAACACCTTCCTTTGAAGTATTTCTTCAGCTGTGATTTGGAGGGAAAAGTCATCCTTGATTCAGTGGCCCTGTTTTTCCCCTGCACTAAAGTTTCTGTGTATTGGGAGTTTTGAAGAGACCTTGTATTAGGGTTATTCACATTAACAACTTCTAAAAGCTAGTGTTATTCACATTAACTTCTTCTAAAGTAATAATTACACAGATTGCATCTGGCTTTGTCAGGAGTCCATGCTTGCCTTGGAGAGCAGTTTATGGTGCATATGTGTGTATCACTAAGAAAGTTCTTAATGTAAAACAAAAAGTAGAGCCTGTTTGGCCCTGTTGCCAGGCAGAGTCCTTTATCTGTGTGTGAGAGGGTTTGTGTGAACAGGAATCTTCTGACTGCATACCCTTGTGAGCCAGGAATCTCCTCCTGGCTCTTGCTGCCTTTCAGTTTATTCTTTTGTAAGCCGCATTTGTACATGACCTTTTCATTGTCCTGAACACAGGCCTTTCCATGCTGGCAGGCTTGCTTTCTAATATCTACTAAATCCCCTATGGAAAAGCAAAGGAAAATTCAAAGAGAATTCTCACTTCATTCTCAGTGTCTTTGATAGGCCTAGTCAGTCATGGTGCTGCTGGAACTGTAAACATAGAAATAACATCTCCTTACAAGAATTTTCTTTTGTTAGTAGCAACAGATAACATGAATAAAATGAGTCTCCTGCAAGCCTAGTCTTTGCTCTGTGTTTGAAAGAATTGGGGCCAGTTAAGGTACTCATGCTACACATCTTCCATTGATATTTCTATCAGTAATTAATCTGCAGTACTTATTTATTTTCAGTCTGTTTTGCCTAGGGCTTTTAAGATTGGGTGACATAATTATTTCTCTTTTATATTTCAAAGGATTACCTGTGGAGCCTACAGGTAGAATTGGAAAACTATATCCTATAAAATTTTTTTATAAATAATAATGCTACCTATGTGTCTTCTCCCAAAATAACTGTTCATGCATACTGCCATAAGGACGGGATCTGCAAGATGGTGAATGTTTCTGCACCTGACAAAAGCAGATTGAACTCAAAATGTGTTAGAAATTACTTTTTTGTTATACATGCTACTTATGCATGCAGTTAGTAACTCTTCTTTTAACACGGTGTTTGTCTGTAAAGAGTGTTGGAGTTTTGGACATCAAAAATATGATTTTAAGTAAAATAGTCTAGTTTTTTGGTAATAATTGGCTATATTAATTTCTTTCCAGTATGTGGAGAAAAATGGTTTTATGTTTCCTCTGACTTGAATGCAAATAAAGCTCCTGTCTCCTTTGGTCAGCACAGTGAATCCTTAGGACTTCAATATAGTTACATCCTGTGCTCTAGTCTCATTTCAGAGTTTTTAGGGGCAAAGTGCTGCTTTTCCCTGAAGTGCTGCCTGTTTTTAACATCTTGATTTACAAATATGTAAGGTAATTCCTGATATTTGAAGATTCTCTCCAAGGCTTCCCTGCTGTCTCAGGTTGTTTCAAGCTTCTTCTCTCTAAAAGAAAAGTGGTAGGGGTGGTGGTGGCGAAAGTGTGGAATGTCTGGCATCTGGTTTTTAACAAAAAATTAAAAGTTTGAGTAGACATTTGGTGGCACATTTAAATCTCTTTAGAGTTGATGAGCCATTCTTCACAATAGTTTGACATTTCAGCTATTTCTAATGTTACATTTATAAGGAAATTAACCTACCTCTACTGTGTAAATCATATTTTATTGCTGCTCTTCCCATTTTTTTTGCGAAGTTATATTTAGACTCTGATCTTGCTATATTAAGGTAACATAATTCAGAATTTATTTCTTTTTTTCAGATAACTTATATCTTCGTCAATTTCTAAGTTGACTTCAGAACTGACCTTCACATTTTTAGGTTGATATTCCCCTTCAGGATTTTTGGTGGAGTTATGGTCTCAGGATTGAGCTTTTAGAAGAAGTTAATGTGAAAAATGGCGCAGCACTTTGTAAGGAAAAATGCAGTAAAATACAGACAAGTGATTTTCTGCTTCAAGTTTTTTTGCAGCTGTCACAGAGTGAAAATCAAAGGTGCTGGTGATTGGTTGTGTGCTGATTAACTTCAACCAGAATTTACAGGAATTAGTTCTGCCACTATAGAGTCTTGCCTGAGTCATAAATCCTTTAGGATTTGCTGAACATCCTGAACAACTGAGTGAAGATTTACATTCCTTTCCTTTACATTATTTTTTTTCTCTGACAGCAGTTTAATGACAAGTTCTTGTTCATCTGATGACATTGATCAGGAAGAAATCCAGCTGGCTTTACAGGCTGCCAAAATTGCCACACGAGAGAAGATCAGATCTAGATTTCATGGCAGTAACGATCTTATTCACCGCCTTTTTGTCTGTATCTCAGGTATGAGAATCACTGAATTATTAAACTATTTTTCAGGGGGTTTTTGGTTTAATTTTTTGAGTTTTTGCACATCAAGTTGTGGTGGAAAGGACTAGAGATGAAGTTTCAGGAAGTCTCTGGTTTTGGTGCCTCAGTTGTAGTCTGGTTTAGAAGGACCTGTTACCTGTTTGGAACTTACAGAGTCAGAGATGCTGACATAATAGCCCTGTAATCTAAGAATTGAAGAATGGGACTTGGACTAGAATTGGACTAAGTTGAAGAATTTGGACTTGTATCAGGTTTGGTTTTTCCCTGGTGATGCCCTGTTGTGTTCAAGGAATGAAATTTGACTTAGCAGTTCTGTTTTCATGGAAAATTAACCTCTCAGTATTTCCTGCCAAAGGATATGGAATATATGTATTGGCTTGCAGGTAGCATAAAAACCAGAATGTAACTTGGCCATTAAGGAGAATTAGTTTAATCAGATGTTCAATTTTATTTCTAATGTGAACAAGTGATCCCCTCAAAATAAGTGAGGCCATTACTGGGTACTAACAGGCAGATTTAAATACTTTTTAAAAGGATGGTGTAACAGTCTAGAATTGATTTACCCATTTTCTCAAACTCCAAGGTGTTGCTGACCAGCTGCAGACAAACTATGCTAGTGATCTGAGAAGTATCTTGAAGACCTTGTTTGAAGTTATGGCAACCAAACCTGAAACAGAAGACAAGGAAAAGCAGAAGAAAGGTAAAAGTTGTAAACATTTGTTTTCTCTAATGAATTTCTGCTGGTACCCCACTGGGAATCCATAAACTATTTGACACAAATTCCCCTAACATATTGTTATCTTTTTGACAGGATTCACTGTACAGTGATTTCACCTAAGTTTAAAAGGAGTAATGGAAACAGACTGTAAACAGGATGAAGCCTTGTTTAGGAACACAGGAGTTCATTTTAAGGCAAATACTAAAGGGTTAAAGTCCTCAGAGTTCATCTGCTGTTTCCATATTCCTATATTTAACAGCAGCACAGTGTTTGTAGCCCATATAGTTTATAGCCCATGATTTATGCAGAGTTTGGACTCTGTAGATTCTTTTCCTCCCCCCAAGATTTGTTTCACAGTGGGTACATTTTAAATTACCAAAGAACAGACTATAAGATGGGAATGCTCATCTTAGAGCATCCTAAGATGCGGAAATCTTTGTCCTGTCTTGAACAAATTGAAGAATTTGGCTTCAAAATAGAAAAATACCACATTTCACTTCTAGATAATTAAAGTAATGGAACCAGAACTAGATCATGAACCAAAAAAAGATTTTTTTTCCCGTTGAGAACGTTTTTATTATTTCTTTTCTAAGTGGCAAGTCTGCTAACTTATCTAAGAATAACAGTGTCATCCCAGCAAGGCTGCAATTACCTTTGTCCTTTGTTATCATTAGAAATACCAGCATCTGAAGTGACCAGAGCTCGCTCTGTTTTCTTACTTCCTTTCTTCCAGATCGAAAACTTTTTCTTTCTCCCAGTTTCATTTAAAAGCATTGAGTTTTTTATGTGAAACACTTAGTTTAAAAGTTGGATCAAGTCAGCAGAAAAAACCTACACTCAGTCCCAATTCTGCACTGGGATAATGCACAACGTGCATTACAGTCTTCTGTTACTTCTGGCTGAAACTTCCACAACAGTTTTATGGTGGCAGCCTGTCATGATGTGAAAATAGACTGGCTTTTTATTGTTAAAAAAATAAGTAAATGAGGTTAGACAGAATTGCTAGAAAGAGTACACAAGAGCTCCTGAACCTTCAAATAAGAGTAATAAAGAAACTGGAGCTGTAAAGAACTATCACTGGGAAATATATATTAATCAAGTGTACTTGGATGGTTGTAATTTGTAGTGGATGAACTCCTGCATTAAAAAAGAAGGTATTGACAACAGTAAGCATAAACAAAATGAGTGGAAAAATGGGAGGTTTGGGGTGAAGTTTCTCTTTGACATGTGTGATTTGATGTATGTTATTCACCTTGGGACTCTCATTGTTCTCAAAACCTACTTGTGTTAAAGGATCCAAGTTAAGAATTAGGAAATAAAATGTAGGTGCAGCTAAAATAGCAGAAGGAAGAAGACTGCATGTCCTGTAATAACAGCCTCTTTCATTTCTGTTGTCATCCCAAAGCAGAACAGGAGACTTGTAAATCACTGTTTGTGTCAGGGTAGAGAAAAAGCAAGAAGTCTAAGAAGGTGTTACTGTGGTCTAATCCCAAAAGTTCTAACAGGAATCTTTAAAGTGAAAATTGGGAAAATGAGTATTTTTTAAATTGTTTTACAGTTAATCATGGTTTAAGGAATGCAGCATTGGAAGACTGTGCTTTATGTCAAGAAAGTATATCATCCTCAGAACTTGCAGCAAAAGCCAGAGATGGGGACTTTGAAGGTATTTTCTTTTTTCTAAGAATTAAAATGAGACAACACTGATGTATAAAAGAAGTGATCATTAAAATGAAAAGTCTTTTAATGTTTGGCTCTGGAAAGTGAGTATAAAATGTTGTCATGCTGGTTTAGAGACAAAGGCAGAAAGTAAACTGAGCATATTTCTTTCAGGTTTTTTCTAACAGCCTCATGAAACTCTTATCCACAAATGCTCATATTCACTATGAATTGCTCTGTATTAGTACAGAAAGGGTCTGTATAGTAAAGGCTTTAATACAGTGTATGATGTTACATCTGATGAGTTTCTGAGGGCTGTGTGAGATGCAAAGCCCTAAGTAAGGTCTCAGCCAAATCTTGAGAGGGTTTTCGTATCGTTTGCTGCATGTGGATGTGCTGCTTTATCCCAAGGTAGGAGTACCTTTCATATTTTGTTTACTTTTGTCTTTGATCAAGATATTTTGGCTAATGTTTTCACATTCTTCACCATATTATTTCAAAGAAAATGATAGCTTTAGATAAGTCTGCTGAGGTTGCTCAAATCTCACTGAGTACATGGTAAGAATGAAAAATGCATGTAAGTCTCAGAGTTTTGGTTGAGGTTCAAGTATTCTGAAAGCTCACAAGTTGTTTCTCTTCTATTAATCTGAGCTTCTTCAGAGTTAGTTATGGGCTCAAGTCCTATTCTGGCAAACTCAGTATAAAAAATTGATTAAAAGATATCAGAGCACTTGCAGTCAAAGAATAAGAAAAGAGATATATGAGATGAAGCAAACAAGAAAGCAATCAGCTTTGATCTTCAAGGCTAAGTGGTGGTTTCAGCACTCCAGGAGCCCAATTACCAGAGCCATAATATGCTGTGGTCAAGTGAGAAGTACAAGACAACCATCAGCTATGAAACTGTCTCTGAGCTTCCCAGAAACTCAAGTGTGCAGTAATTCCCTTGTGCTTTAAAACGTTGATTTATTGTTTTATATTTGTCCACATAGACTACTGTCCTTCCAGTGAGAGGTTTGGAATGCAGGATGACAGAGCTGGGTGGCAAAGCAGTGTGTGTCTCTGCTTGTATGTGGAGGGTGGTGACCAACAGAAAAGAAATATTGGTTCATGTCATTTGTAAAAAAGGTCAGATATCACAGAGGGAAAAAATGAACTCTTAAAGATTAGATTTTAGAGAAATATAACTTATTTTGTGCTTATATAAAACCCATGGTTTGCTTGCTTACCCTTCTGAAGCTGCAGGCTAAAGGATCTAATCTATTTAGAACAGCAGGGCTAATTCATGTATAATGCACTGTAGAAATATTATCTCTTCTGGAGGAAGATGATTTGGAGGCAGATAAAGAACTATTCAGTAGTCATTTTAATTGATTTTTCTATTGTGCTGTAATTCAGAATGTCACAGAAGGTGCAGGAAGGAACAAATCTTTAAGCAAAATCCTTACCATGTATAGGGTGTATTGCATAAGAGTGCAAGATTATTCCTTCTCTTCCACTTCAATTCTTTGTCTTTTGTTTTGGATTGATGCTGATGCTGTTGGTGAATTTGACTTACAGAACTTAAAAGCCAGTTAGTCTGAACTGCAGGATGCTACATAACCCTCTCACAGTGGATGTGCATTTTGTCACAGCAAAGTCTTTTTTTTTCCCTGGTATGTTGTTCAGCTTTTAAGGTTCTTCAGCCTTTCATGGCAGCTGCTATTGGCATGGGGAACGGTTCATGTTTGGAGAAATGAGTTGGGATGTTATTTACTGAAATAAGAGGACAATGGTCTGGGTACTTAGGTGATGTTCTGACCAACACAGTGAAGGGGAATCTTTGGAGATTCAAAAGGCCCTGCAGCACCCAGGCAGTGTGAATCAGTTATGTCCCTACCCTAAATGAATGGTAAAACCAGATATGTGGTATTTATAGCATATGAGATAGCTTCAACCAAAGCAACCCCCTGCCTGCACCTTTATTCCGTAATAGCAGATGTTTTATGTGTGTCTGCATGGTAGGAAGCAGATCTTTGTGGGATAAGCAAGTCCCATTTGAATAAGTAGATGTGGAAGCCAGGATGAGCTTGGCTGTCAGTGATGTCCCATGCTAACATATCCTCTTAACCAAGCCAGTTAGCAGGTGCTCCTGCAGGTACTCTGCCTTTGGGGCTCACTGGGAGGCTTGGCCATGTCTGCACCAGCCTCCTTGCAGGCTTTCTCTGGGAGCCTCCCTTGGCTTATGTGTAAGTAGTTATGCTGTAAATATCTACAAACCAGTGCAGCTCCTCTGACTGTGTCAATAGAAGAATGTAGTTTTAATTGGCTCCATTCCTGATGGGCAGGAATTTTGTGTATCCCAAAGAGACACAGGATGCTGAGGAGTATGGAGATGAGCTCCACCTTCCAAACACAAGAAATCACAGAAAGGCTACTAAAAAGGCCATCTGAAGTGGGACAATTTGCTGAATTTGTGGGAACTTTAGAAACACCCCTCACCTCCAATATATGCGAATCCCTGTCCCTTTGGATCACAAATTGTCATTGCTGGCAACACTGTACAGACTTTTTCTGCTGAGGTGTGCAGGGACAGTTAATGGGATACATGGTTTTGCCATCCCTAAGGCATCCAGCATGGAGCATAATGTTCCACCAAGATTTTAACCTCAGCAGCCATTTGCCTTTTCCCCTTTACAACACCTCCCCATGTGTCTTGTTTTTGCTGGCCAGTGTAGAAGGAAGAGCCCCTGGGTGTTGTTTGGGTGATGTTTGGGTGCAGGTGGAAGATGTCTGGTGGATAAGGCAACTTTTGCTGCTTGAACATTGTTCTCTGTTGCTTGCAGTGAGTTTGGTGGGTTTGTCCTTCAGGCCAAATCTGGGTCAGCGGCCGTCAGAAGGAGTACAGGAATACACCACAATTATCACTGTAAGGGGATTAAACACAAAGACTGAGAGCATTGCATCAAAGTTAATTAATTCTTTTTTGTACCTCAGTTCTATACCTCAGGTCACTCAATTATTTCAACTGAAAGTGAAAACAATTGAAAGCAAAGGAGCACATCATAGCTCTTCCCTTCTGCCATTGTGGCAGAGTATGTATCAAATTGAGAAGGTCCAGCCAGCTACCTGCCAGGAAAGCTCTTCCCTATTATCAAATAAATCCCTCTAACTGAATGTAGCAAATGTTTTAGATTGTATTCAATCAATGGTATTAAAAAAACAACAAACCCAAAAATGGAAAGCAAGCCCAGTAACCTGAACAAATAAATGGCCTTAAGATTGTACTGAATGTTTTAGCCTCTACTCACATTATGAAGATGAATCACTTGTTTTTGTCAGACTTCTCATTCTTATTGTATATAAAACCCACCAGCTGGTCTAGGACATAAAACAAATATGAATTTTTATTATGAGCCAGCTGACATTGGCAAGGGTTTAAGAGTTAAATCCTGTGACCTTCTGAAGGTTGAAATACAACAAACTACAGATTAATTGGCATTCCAAAACAAGCATGAGCCTATGGTCTGTATGTTAATCTTTGTTGTCCTAATGCTCTAAGATTTTTGTCAAGGAAGTATATACATTTATACTTCATGGAGTATTAAGAAATTATATATATTTATAGGGAGAGAGTGTAAAACAATTTTATTTTCCTATGGCAGGATATTAATTTATGCAATATTCAATAAATATTTTTTAAATACAGTAAAATTTCTTGTCCTGGTTGTATGATGGAAGTGATGGCAAGTGGAGTACAAAATTCTGTGTATAAACTCAAATCAAATTGTAGTGGCAGGCTACCACTGGGCAAAAAGGTTGGGCTCTGAATTGCAGTAACAGCAGACAGAGCCTATGTGCTGGAACTTCCATGGGACTGCCTTTCTCCCTGTGCCCTGGTGAGCTGCAAACCAGCACAGGAAGAACCTTTCTGGGGAGTTCCTGAGCTCCAGCTTGGACAAAGCACAGTTGGATGAGAGCTGACTGAGAATGGGCAGCATGGGTCACACACAGTGTAAAGGAAATCTTGAAAATGTACGAAAATTGCTCTTATTTAACCCAGTGTCAATGCATCCCTGATCAGGGCAGAGCTGTGTCATTCATAATATCCAGTACAGCTCTAGAAACACCAAACTCTGGGGAAGTAGAAGTTTTGTGTCTTTCTGCCATTTATGCATCTGGCATCATATTTCTAGCCCTACAGAGAACTTGCTTTGTATTTGCTTAGCAGGTTCCCATGTGTGTACATAGATGTGCACACACAGAGAGGAACTTCTTAACTTCTTTGACTTGAGAATTATTGCCTTTTATTGTTTTAATTTATCAGTTTGTTAATGGGATAAAGCTTAAGTGTGACTCTGCTCACCATATTTGGGAGCATTACATTTATCCTTGTGGGTTTGATGATTTTAATACTAAAGGTGGGCAAATCTGAGTTTTACTGTACATATATTACAACAGAGGGAAACGTGAATATTTTGAATGATCCATTTAATGAAGTTAAAGGCAGGCTAAGAAAGTGAGTTATAATTCTTGTCCAAACATGAGATATTTAGAAATCTGAAGATTTTTCTCAAGGAAGCCAGCAAGCATTATGAAGCTGTTGGTGCTCCATGAAAATATTTGCTGTAGCATCTCAGCTGTCTCTGCAGCCATACCAGCATCTTCACTCCTTATCCCTCTAGCATCTGTACAGAACTGCCTTGCATGCTAGCACCTACTAAAAACTGCAGACATAATGGATTTGCTGTGGCTGCCAGTGCAAATACCTGCTTGTGCCAAGTAGTGTTAGCATCTGTTTGTTTCACAGCACACTCTATTTCTCCCTGATTCCTTGCCATCCACCCTCTCCTGTTTGGTCACGGGCCCTGACTGCTTTCTATCCAGCAGCACAGGCACAACTCAGAAGTTCACAGTCCCAGGCTCAGGCTCTTGTTCTTGTTCCTGGGTCACAAAAACCCACCCATGCTCCTGTATGTGCAGAATCTAATCACCATGGCTCTGGGGATAGCTGTCAGCCCCAGCTGAATGCTTCAGTTTTTCTTTTGTCCTCTTTGTGCCTGTGGTTACTCTGTTATTTATGATGATGACCAGCAACACCTTGTAAATGAAAGTTAAACTGTTGCACACTTCATTGGTGAAAGGTGTTCTGTCCACATAACTTTTCACTTTTTCCTTTTTTAGCAGCTCTGCTTATGCTGTGTGAGAGAGGAATCAAATTTCCATATGGAGCCAATGTTTTATAATCAACTGAACATATTTAATCATGCATGTAGATTTACAGGATTCTTACAGGTTTTAGGTTGTAGTGCAGTAATTCAATCTGATTTAGGCTTTAGGAACTTGCTCAAAGCCTTTTCCCTTCTCAAAGACTATCCCTCTTTGTTGGCACTATGTGGAACTTGTTGAGAATTCTATGCAGCACTTACGAGAAAACATCCCCTAAATACTGCAAAGAACAAACTTATTCAACTCTGTAACATCATAACTGGGATTTTGATTAGGTTTTGTGTAATAAATACATGTTTTGAGTGTTCTGGTATGTTTTATGTAGATCTTCATTATCAACTTTTCTCTATTTTATAATGATTGCTAAGTCTTACAGAGAATATTCTTGCTAATGGTTAGATGGAAGATCCAAGTCTCTGCTCCATCTGATTTAAAGTAAAGATTTCACCCATATCTCAGTGAAAACCAGTGTTTTCTATGAGACTTGCTCCATTTTATATAAATAATTAATTTGCCCAAAGAATGAGTTGCTGGTCATGTACCTGGACAGAATGGACACAGGACATCATTCCAAGGTTATGTTGAATCAGGCAGAGCAGAGGCTTGAGCCCAAGTTTGCAAAGCTCTGTGTCTTGGTGGAAGCTTTCTAGATTTGCACAGAATTTCCATCCTAACAAACAAAGCTCTGTGTCTTGGTGGAAGCTTTCTAGATTTGCACAGAATTTCCATCCTAACAAAGTCATTTGACCAGAGCTGAAGCTAAGAAGTCTGTACCTCTTTTCTCCCTTAGCCCCAGAATTTTCATCAAATTATATTAAGCATAAAAATTTATTTTTTGAAAAATGTCAAGTTGGCTGTAATCAGCACTGAATCTTCTAAGCAAGGACAAAAATTACTTTGGTACAATTGCATGGTAGGAATCTTACATCAAAGTCAGAGATTGCCCAGAATGACGTGGAAAATCAGGTGTGATGAGGGACAAAAAAGGTTCATTTTGCTGTGGCAGTTGAAGTGAGGGGGTAAAGTCAAGTCACCTTAGTTTTCAACTTTCCTTGCTTTAAACTGTGAGAATTTGCAATCCTGCTTTGATCAGAGAGATCCAGCAGCCCCATCTGACCCCTTTGGCAGCAGTGAGGGTAACGCTGCAGCGGTGGCAGTTCCACAGGATGCTGTGGGAGCAGAACTCTGCAGGTCAGCTTGGTGTAATCAGGGTTATTTTGCATGATGTGCTCTGAAATCTAATGCAGGAGGAACTTTCAGTTTGAGTTGTGCATTAGGAATAATTGATAAAAACAAAAGATGCAGAAAGGGGTGTTTTCTCTGAATTGTCTGGCTGTAACACAAACACCACAAGTTTAGGATTTAGCAGCTGCTCTTCAGCAGGGAGTTGTGGTGTGCTTGCTTCTGATTTGTCTCCTACCAGAGTACAGATTTGCTGCCTAGGCCTTCTGCCAGCTCCAACAACTTTTGGGGTTGTTTCTCTCTCTGCATTGGTCTCTTGTGTCTCAGCACCACAGAAAAAACTTCAGCTTTCTGGGCTAATGTTTCAGTCATCACAGCTGATAGACCTGGATCCATGTTCTCTTCTCTTGTGTTCTGACAGAGAGATGATCATCTTGGTTTTCTAAGATTAGATGGGACTGCATTAGGTATAATGCACATATTTAATGCCAAATTAATTAATGTGTTCTTTTTGACAGTTTACAGTGTCTGTGATTTTTTTTTGTCTGTGATTTTTTTTTGTCCATGATTATGGTTTTCTTCAAGCGCCAGCATCTTGGATTTATCTGACTTTTAACTTTAGGAGCAGAAATTTTTTTTACCTAATGAGATAGACATTACGTAGACACATAAAGGTGGATGCTAAAAGCTACAGAATAAATAAAAATACTGTAAAATTTCATGATTTACGAGAAATTGTCATGCAAGCTTGAATAGTTAAGAGCCTTTTTCAGTCCTAGCACTATTTAATTTTATCTTGTGCTTTTTCCTTTCTCTAAACTTGTTTCTTAGTCATTTAAATACTTGTTTCTCTTCATTTCTCTGCCTTTTTCCTATGAATGCTTTTAATGTTTTCTTCTAAAATTTATATCTGTATTCTGTCTCATTAATCCCTTCCTTCCCTTCCTCCTCCTCTTTGATGTTTGTGCTGTGGACTTCATCCATTTCCCAGCAGACTTCTCCAAACTCTCATTGCATGATAAAGCACTGGGCCAATTAGCCCAGGAACAAGGTTTTCCCTCCCTTCCCTGTCCAAATCCCTGAAGCACAGGCAGATAATGCTTTAGAGACTGGATGTTGGTATTTGCTGCAGCATGCACAGCTAATGGAGCAGCATAGCCTGGAGAAGGAGTGCAACATGGAAAGCCTGTGGGTGCAGTGCTGCTGCCCTGCTCCCTGCACAGCTCCAGGCTCGTGCTCGGGGTTTAATTCGTGTAACGCACTCTCTGCTCCTCACATGGAAGCTTTTCCCCTCAGGAGAGGGCTCTTCAGAGAGTATTTCAATAAACTGTTCTATAAAAAGCCCAGTGACTCAGTTGTTGATGTGTGTAAGTCAGGGGCTGCTCCCAAGGTTGAGTGAGATGAGGCTGGGGTAGGGAACTAAGGGGTGGCATCCACTGGGGCTTCTATGGGCTCAGAGAGACCAAACCAGGACTTCATCCTTCCTGCCAGGGGGAGAACTTCGGCTCCACTCCAGCACTGCATTGGATTTCTAACTCTCACAGCTCTGTGTTTGTAGTCAGTGTAAGGGCATTTTCAGTCAGCTGGGAGGAAAGGCTTTGGGGTAGTGGCCCAAAGTTCCCCATTTCAAATGTCACTTCAGTGCTGCACTGCTTTGATTCTGTGCAAGACATCCCTCTCCTGATTTCTCCCCACACGCTGACTGTAGCTGGGTGGTGAGGATTAAAGCAATTACATTTGTACAGCAGTTTGAATGTTAAAAGCTGTTACATAACCAAGTGTTACTATTTGGGGGTGTGCTGCAGTGCAGCAGATCTTGGTGTGAGTGGTTGGGAGGGCACAAAGCCCCTGAGGCAAGGGGCACGGGTACTGCTGCTGAGTCACTGTCTGGGGAAATGTGCCCTTTGGCCACCCTAGTGACACTCACGTTCAGTGAATCAGCTGAGGTGACACCAGTGTGGAGGCAGAGAGAGTCCCTCTGCTGTGGGAGAGTGTTCTGTGGAGAGGGTTGTGCTGTTTCTGTACACTGCCAATAAGTTGTGAATTATTTTTTATGAAAACCAAGTTACAAAAACAAAAGTTTTCAGATTAATTCATCTGTCAGTCAAGTGATTCTGTAACTGTGAATTACAGATTATATGATTACTGTTAGTTTGAGGTCATTATTTATCAAAATTTGCTGGGTGTTTTTTGGTTTTGTTTTTTTGTTTGGTTTTTTTGTTTGGTTTTGTTGTTTGCTTTTGGGGGGTTGGGGTTTTGGGGGTTTTCTTGCAGTTATTTTTTCTATTTAGCATGGAGGCAAATCTGTGCAAGATCAGTTTAAAAAGAACTTTTTCAGCATTGCACTTCAAGGGCAACAACAGAAAAATATAGGGGAGGGAAGAAAAAAATAACTATCTTTCCCTCACAAAAAACAAAGCGAACAAAAAAAGCCCCTCAAAGAAACTAAAAAAAAATGAAACAGCTGATAAGAAAGCTGCTTTCTGCTGCTGAGTTTTAGAGTCTTTGGGGTGGGCCTGTGTTGGCTTATAATGTGTGTGACCTAGCTGTGATGTGAGGGAAGGAGTGATGATGGCTGCAGCTGCTGCAGAAGTGGCACATCACCTTGGGATGCTGCAGGGGGTACAGGAAGGGCCTGTGCTTTGTGGCTGTTCTGTGAATATTAGAATCAGTAGCTGTCTGAACCTGGTAGCCCACCCTGCAATGCAGTTTATAAAGCATCAGTATCAAATTGAGCATCTTAGCAACCCTGCTTCCACCAGGCCTGCAGAGGGAGATGGCACAGAGCTTGAATAATTTCCTAAATTTTGCGGTGTTCAAAATGAGTGAGAATCAATGGATAGTTAAATCCCTGAAAACAGAATCTATATAGAGACGAGTTTTAAACAGGAGCATTGTTATTGGTTCATATTTTGCCTTTTGTTTGGGATATAGCTGATAACCCAAGGGGCCTCCTGGAACATGGGGATTCTCCATCAGGCTTGCCATGGTTTTAGATAAGAGAAAGTGACAAAGTTTTCAAAATCTACATCATAAACTGATATTAGGAGTAAATTTCACTGGGCAAGATACATGTAATGCCTAGGGAGATTGCAGAAAAGGAAAAAAAAAGTGGAAAGAAAAATGTCTTGGCTGAACTGTTATTAATGCTTGACTTAAGCTGGCAGTTCCTGCTGCTGAAGGAAACCCTGCCTCTGAACCAGGGATTTGTAGCCTTGTGTCCCCACAGAACATTTTCTGGTGAACTGCTCTCAGGGATGAGGTGAAGACTTCTATGTGCAATCTCCTTTTTTTTCCACCACATCAGTAATTTCTCTGCCCATCAACTTCTGGGTTTGGTTACTGGTCCTGTAGGTGTAACCTGTATCAGACTGATGTGCTCATGAAGTGAAGGATAGCTTTCTTAAGCTGGTTCAACCTCTAAAATAGTTTAGAGAAGCCTATAAAAGCTGAGTCAAATTCTAAGTTTTCTTTGTTTTTACTAATCTGCTTTTTGAGCAGTTTCTTACATTGAATGCTATATCCTTTGTACTTCTAATTTGACAAATGTTGCAATGTGACAAACACATGAAAACTGGTCATAGTTATGTTGGAACAAACCAGTGGATTTTTCATTTAATTATCTTTCTGCCTGTAGCTATAGTCCTCTTAACCTCTGCATCAACTGCACCATATATTTTGTTGTTTGATAGTATGCTCCTTGAGGTAGGGATCTTGCTTGTCAGGTTTATAAATCAGCAATTGCATGGCTTGCAAATTGTAAATAATACTCAGAAAGGAGCTGCATGGAGGGAACTTGGATAAATACACCCAGCAGTTCATGTTCACCCTGTCCATGGATTCCTTCTGGACAGAACTTGCTTTGCACTCATTAGATTTTTACCAACTTGATCAAGCAGTCAGCTTCATCATTTCTACACTTGTAACTCCAGACTCTTTGAGGTCATGTCAGGCTGTCGTGAGCAGAAGCAGCTCGACAGAAGGGAGCCCAATACCTTCTGCCTTGCCAAAACCAAATCATTTCCCTGCTTGTCTTTTATGGGAGGTTGGAGAGCTCACAGGAGACATAAACAACTGAAACAAGCTGTCCGTGGTAATGGGCGAGTTCTTTCTCTGCTGAGCTGTGTACACTTGATTTTGTGGTTTTGCTCTAGTTACTGGTGACTTCCAGGAAGAGTCCTAATAATTGAACAGATGGTAATCAGGCTTTGGGTTTATTACCTGTACAGTTGCTTGCCTAATTGCAGAAAAGCAGTTGGTCTTTCTGGAGGGAAGGCTGAAGAGGCTGGCAATGATCTCAGCTCAAAGCTTGTTTTGATGGTGGTGGCACTGATAAAAACATTTATGATTCAGTTCTGCTTTAATCATCTCTTGTCTTCCTGCTTTATTTTGCTTATCTCCTTTTCCCTGGACTTGCATATGACTAAGATAGATTTTATTTCAAGTCCAAAGCTGTCATAGGCCATTTTAATGCCTGATCTGCTCTGCCCAAAGGTGGGTGCCTGGCAGAGAAGAGGGGAGTTGAGCCCTCCTGGGCATCCTGAACTCACTCAGCTACTGTTTGCAAAGCACCTGGAGGAATGCAGATGGAAAGCAGCTGCTGTTATATTTTACTCTCCCTCCTTCCTTGTGGATCTGGTAATCACATATTTGGTTTTATTCCCTTTTTGATTGATGTTCCCTTTTGTTGCTGTGTTTCTGCCAGATCCTCCTGACTGGGTTCCAGATGAAGTCTGCAGCTACTGCACTGCATGCAAGGCTCCTTTCACAGTCATTCGCAGGAAGCACCACTGCAGGAGCTGTGGCAAGGTAATGACTCACTCAGGGCTGTAAAGAAGTCCCACCAAAGCCAGCAGCAAGTTCATGTGCACCACAGAACCTGGCTGCACAGCAAAATGTGCACACTCAGCCAGGCTTCTCAATTCACAGGTGCTTCTGTGTGCCTGGGCTGCCAACTCTCAGCTTATGTTTACAAAGGGCTGGGGAGGGGTTTGACTTTTATACAGCAATAAGTGTATAAAGCTAAAGGCAGAATTGCCTGATGAGATCCTAGAACACTCCCCACCCCAACAGAGTCACTGTGGACTATTGCTGTAAGCTCTAAAGAGCCAGGGCAGCCTGCACTGCCAGGGGTGATGCACACACAGCTCAGCTGCAGGGACAGGGTGTCCCTTTGCTTTCTTCCCAAACCTTTGGAGGATCACTCTGGTGTGTAGGGCTGCTGCTTTGCAAGTTTGTGGGGGTGGAAGAGGGAGCGAGGGAGAAAAAAGCAGTCATGTACCACAGGAAGCCAGAAATCTGCAATCCCATTTCACTTGCTGGCTGGGGTACAAGTTAGAAAGGAAGAAGCTGCTTCTTTAACTACCTAGTGGACTTGCAGGAGTATGAAATTCAGAGATATTCACAAATATTCCCCATGCCTTTCTTTAAAACGAAGGGAGAGATGCTTCTTTGCACCTCTGATGGAGCTGCAGAGGAGGACAGGCCAGCCTTGGCTACTGTCAGTGCTGGGCACCCTCACCCTGGCCAGATACACTGGGTGAGGATTGCCTGCTGGGGCCCTTCACTTGCTCTGCTGAGGACAGTGCTGGTGCCAGCTCATACAATCTTCTCGCCCCTCCCTTGAAATCAATTTTGTCCCATCCTGTTCTTCAGAGGAACTGAAGAGAAATTTCCCTCTTGTTTTTCAGATCTTCTGTTCCCGCTGTTCCTCCCACTCTGCTCCATTACCTCGTTATGGCCAGATGAAGCCTGTCCGTGTTTGCACTCACTGTTACATGTTCCATGTCACTCCTTTCTATAGTGACAGAGCTGGTATCTGACAAATTAAACTACTGCTGTGTCTTCTGGAGTCTTACATGGACTGATATATTTGACCTAAGCCAAGAATTAACTTGAAAGAGGGACCCAGTGAGGGCACGTAGGCTTTGACATCCATTATTATAAATTTTGTACAGACAGTTTTTATTGCATTTTACTAAGCTGCTAAAGGGAACTACGAGGCGTCTGTAGCTCCAAGGCTACAGTACAGTCTTCCATAAATTTATAACATTAATGTTACGATGCCATATGCAGAACAAATGCACTGTGTGGAAGGAAATAGGGCTCAGAGAATTGGACAGGCATTGCTGCTTATCTTACATGCTAGGAACAGAGTAGCCAGTTAATTAGTCCATCCCCAGTGGATCAGTCCCAAAGCTCAGACACTCCTGTGCCCACTGGAATCCCAGCATGGCTGTGGGCATCAGCACTCTCCCACCTGCTGCCATTTAACCTCCCCATGTCTAGATTTTTGCTACGTATGCTAGGATTAAAAAAAGCAAATATATTTCAAATCTGTATTCAATATTTACAAAGGCAAAATTTTCAGTGACTCCCATAGGAAGCCCTGAAGGCCCTAAAACAGTATATTTCTGTTGCCTCTTATTTACCAAGCAGAGCAATAACTCCAAATTGTCTTCTAAGAATTTTTTCAACTTCCATTTCCATAGTTTGGAGTTTTGGAAGTATTTATAATCTGGATCATTTAGGCTAAATCTTGTTAATAAAGTCTGACACAGAAGTTTGGTTTCTATATCAGCATTTAAAACTTAACATACTTCAGAGGAAGTGGTTACCAAATAAACGAATTCATATTATAATAGAGGTTTTTGACAGTTTGGCAGCAAAATTTAGTAGACAAGACAAATTATTTCTCCCATACTGAGGTTTTTTAAAAGGCAAATATGTAATGAGATATCCAAAAGTTCTCACAGTATGGTCAGCCAGAGAAGGGTACTTGTTGTCCACATTTGGCAGAGTAACTGTGTAAAATAGTGCATACTGGTACTTCACTCATGCTAACAACTCAGAAGACATTTGTATTTATTTGAAACACCAGGGAATAATTGTTATCTCCACTCAGACAGGAAAGAAATGAGACTCACACAGATTCATGCTATGATCTTGCACGAACTATTTGCAGTAAGAGCTCCCTGAGCACTGAGGTTTCAAAGGCATTTGGACCTGCTTTGAGCTGGCCACATGAAAAGCAAGGCAGTGTGTGCTGTGGTTACAGAGGGAACGAGATCAAGAGCTCTTTGCTGTGCCCCCTTTCCTGACTTGTGGCACTACACACTGTGTTTCAAAGTGAGAAATACAGAAATGGGTGAGGAAGTTGTTTGTGGTATCACGCCTGAGAAAGGTCGTCTCTCAAACTGATAAGGCAAAACTGGCCAGTGTTAATTTGTTTTTAAATTTTATTTATTTTTTGGGGACATTCCCTTTGCTCAGTGGTTTACTGTTCAGTGTTAATGAGCCATATAAGGGTGCTGCAGTTTGGCACTACTGTCATTTTGATTCAGATGAAACAGCTTCACTTAGTTGATGTGTAATGCACAAGCCTTATGATGCTGTTTGTAGACAATGTCAGCTCTGATGTGTTATCCTCACTTATTTATATTTTTTATTATTATTACATCCCTGAAATCCTTCTCATGAAATCCTTGGGTTGGAGTGTCTGCATTCACTAGAGTTTGGAAAGGCATGGGGTTGGGTGATTGGTGGGAGATGGGTAATGTGGTGCAAGCAATGATACTTATTCAGGCTTAAATCTCAGGCTTCACATTGCAATGATTATTGCAGTTTTATTTTTAGGAAGAAAAAAAACAGAAAAACACACAAGAAATTTAATGCTTCTTTTATAGGATAAAAAAATTGCAACAAACTTCAATTGTGAAATAAATATGCACAAAAAGTTGCTTCTGTGGAAAAAATCTTATTTAATGCACTGAATATTTATTTAAGCTTGTTTTTATTTTGTAAATGCTGTAATTCAGAATCATTTCCATAAATATGATATTTAAAGATCTCAGACACTATAGTTTCTTATGTAAATACAGACTCCTATTTCTCTTACTGAAAAGCACAATGACTATATCAATACTAATATACATTTGCCTCAAGCAAGACTTTCATCTTGTAATCTCTTCAGATAATTAAAGTGTCAGGACTTTCTACTTCCATGTGCTGGATTGCTCTTTCATTTGGGGTCTGTTTACATGGAGTGACAGCTGCCATCCTGTCAAACAAACTGGCCTTAACTCTTTCTCACCTTGCAAATAACGTGAAAGAAATGAGTTTAAATTTGAAGATGGAAGTCACCCATACAGTGAAGGGGTGGTAAATCAAAGCTAGAATACCAGCCTGTCACTTAGCATTGCCTCGTGCTATCTCTTGCCACCAGCTGAAAATCTCCCTTCCCAAAATATCTTGTGTCAATGGCCACTTCAGTCATCGGGCATGTTTGATCTGCCTGTGTCACATCTGAATAATCTGTCCTGTGGGGGATACAAATCTGCAATGAAAACAGTGCTCCTTGGATCTCTGTGCACAGTTATCCTTGGGAAATATAAATGCCCAGTGCTGCTTTGTTCTGCCCCCTGTATGAGATACAGCTGTTAAAGGTTTTATGGGAATTTATTTTCTTTTCCAGAGGACTTAATGCTGCATAGCTCTGGGATGCCATTTCACTGAACAGAAAACATGTTACAGCTCCATTACATTGGGGTCTTGGCTTCAGTGGTGCAACAATGGGGAAACTTGATGGGAAACTGGCACACAAATGTGAGATTGTATCTGAATTAACATGCATAATGTTTATGGGCAAATAATGCTGCCTTCAGGTGTGTATGAATAAGTGAACAGTAGAAATTGATCCTAAAGGGACTTTTTAATCAAAAAGGGGATTTCTCCAGAATACAACATGTTTCACAGCAGTTTTCCTGTTGGGGGTATCACAATGGGAGTGAAGAGGATAATAAGGTAAGAGCAGCATTGCCGAAGACAGCAATAATTCACCCGGTGCTGGACTCTGCTGTATGACAGTTCCCTTCTGAATAACACCTGTTTCCAGGGGGAAAAAAGTAATTACAGTAAACTCTGGAGTGATCCTTTTTGGCTCTGTACAAATTGTACAGCATTTCCAGCTCTCTCTGGGTTTGTAAAGCTGGTGGATATCAAGGCTTCCTCTGCAGTGAAAAGAACTTCAGTAAAATACCTCTGCTTCCAGGGAATACCCCTGTCCAGAACATTCAAACAGACTGAAAAGCTTTCACAGAGCATGTCAGGTATGTAAGAGGGGAACCTGGATGGAAGTGATGGGTGAGGAGTGACCTCTGTGTGCATTGTCTGAGCTGAAAGGACGGAGGAGGGAACGGGCTGTGTGTGCTTGTGCCTGTACTCGGGTGGGGAAGTGGGAAAGCCTCAAACACAGCCCCATCCCAGCCCTGGAGGAGCCAGCTCTCAGAGCCTCGCTGAACTCTCAGTTCCTGCAAAGTCAAAGCTGCTGGGGCTGCGCCGCTGTTTCCGTGGCAACCCCCGATAGCATCTCCCTGCCAGCGCCAGGACTGCAGCACTCTGCTCCTGCACATGCAGGATGGAGACTCCTGCTTTCTGCTTCCTCACAGGGACTGTGATGGCTCAAATGTCTTCATTTGGAACCAAGGTTTGTGCTGCAGTCTAGAGCTTACTGTGAACTCTATTTTCTAATGATGGCATTTCACTGAATTATGTTTTATGTTTCTTGTCATCTCTGTAGGCATCCTTTTCACTTCTTTTGGGGGGGATTTAGCTCTTTTTCTTTCTCCTCTTTCACCCTTTACCTCCCTCAGCTTTCAGTTTCTGCTGTGTATAAACTAGACTTTGTGGCCTCAATGAATATCTTACACATAGTGAAATATAAAGACAACTCAAAGAGCTTTCATCTTTATTGTTTCCTGATCTTGCCCTTCAAGTTCCCAGGCACAGGCTTGTTTCAAACCTCTTGGTGTCCTTGTACCTGCAGTAGCATCCTGCCTGAGATACCACCTTGGGTCTTGCACCAAGCTGTTTAAAGTTCTGCAGTATTCCTTTACTTTGTGGTGGAGAAAGGATAGATCCTAATTCTCAGGTTTTAATAGCTGTTGGTAAATTATAGATATCGCCATTTGGCTCTTTTTTCCTTTGCTCTTAAACCAAAAAATGGTAAAATAATAGGCCAGAAGGATGAAGAGGAGAAGACTTGTTAAAGCAGCTCTGGAAGTGTGAAGATGATGTTTTAATGAAGTAATTGGTCTCTTTGAAAACAAGCTGTAACTGCATGTGCTAGGAATGCTGGGGCTCATGCATAAAACAAACTGGGCAATTAGTCTTTCATGAACTCATTTCATTTCTTGTTTTCACTAAACATGAAGGTTCTGAAGTGTAAAGAACTATTTTCCCTCATGTTTTACTCTAAGGTAGGAAGCTGATTTTTTTTTCTCAGTTTTTCTCTGCAAACAACCAGCAGCCTTTTAGGGCTCTGACTGAACTTGTCTGCAAAAGGGAAAATCCTGTGTCCAAACCATCCAACAGTGGGGCCCTGTCAACCTCCCACCCCTGGGGAGCAGTGCCTGTGAGCATGAGTGACTGCAGAGGGGCTGCTGCTCATGTCCAGCTGTGAGTGCTGCTCCCATCTGCTCTTTCTCAGGAGCCTGAAGTGTCTGGCACAGCCCAGGGTGGGAGGGACCACTGGGCCTGGGAATGGCAGAGCTTACTGAGCTTGTAACTACCTCACATAATACTGAGATTTTATTTTCTGAAAATAACCCCAGGCCAGGCACTCACACCACTTAAGCAAGCACTTAAACTCATGTCTTACTCTAGAAAGTCTTATTTATGTATTTCTGCACTTTTACATAGTTCTTCACAGGGCAATAAAATGTTGGTGTTACTGCCATGACTTTTTTATTCACTGAGTTAATAAAAATGATATAAAACAGCAGCAGGGAGGGTGTTTGAGGTGACTGCTTTCCACATAATGTACCAGCAATTGCCAGCTTTCAGGCTTTTAGCTGGAATTAGGCTGTGGTTCCAATGGACTTGTCAGTACAGTTGAAGATCATGGTAAGAGCTAGTCCTGAATGGCATTTCTACTGCTAACCTCTCTGCTGATGTCCTGTAAAACATGTTAAAAATACCTGTCTTTCATAAGAGGTGTGTCTGAAAATGATGTGAAAGTGCCTCAGCCTTTTTTGGACAATTTGAAGAAAGTTGTCCCTCATCATTCCAGGGCTGGGCCAATGGCTCTGCATGGATTGTCCCAGTAAGATCCTTGGTCATGGGAAGGCACCTGTCAGGTATGTAAAGAGCAGTGAGATTATCCTGGCTTTATCCCCAGAGGACCTGTACCATGCCATCTTCCTCTGTGTTTGGGGAGCCTCTGAGATGACAGCTTGAGGTACTTAATAATTATTTTTTCTGGTCAAGATCGTTTGTTATTGCTGCTTCACTAGCAGCTTTTCTGTTTATTATGCAGCAGTAAAGCCTGCTAGTTTTGTGTTGTTTTGGTTTTTTTAATTGATTTCACTTTCTTTGGCTTATCTGCAGAAAGCTGGAGATTAATAATTGAAGATATAAACAGAAAAATAATCACTTCAAGTTCATAAATATATTTAAAAGAAATGACTCCATGATGCTCTCAAATACTGGGAAATTATACAGTAAAAACTGAACCCCAAGTAGTCCAAAAGTCCTGGGTGTCCATCTCTGAACTACCTGCTTTTGTCTAGGACTTGTAGCTGCTGGAAAGGTACAAGGGACCAAAATTTACAGGTTTGAGCCAGTGATTGTAACTTCTTTGTCTAGAAATAACTCTTCCTTAATTTAAAAAAAATAATGAAGGAAATTGCTATACTTCCCCTGTAAAGAACCTCTGTTCAAAGAAGAAAATTCCACTTGGTCCAAGTGTCTTGGAACAAAATATAAAACTACCACTAATGAATTCAGTGACTCTTTTATACCCTGTCATTGTCATGTCTTTTAGAGTTTCTTTCAGGACAGAACATCAGCCTTGCTTGGAGAACAAAGTGGGAAAACCTTGCCCACCTGTACACCTGACAGGTGTTCTTCCCTGTCATGTTTTTTCCTCACATTCTGCTTTCTGCCCTTTCTCTTGCTTTTTTCTCTTTAAAGGAATGATATTGGAGTTAGACTCTAAACTGAGTCTCAGGGAAAATGTTTCCATATTTCTTTCCTGTAGGGAGTGTTTGAAATATGGCTGTGTCTGGTGTCTGTCTCAAAAGGTGCTTTGTGAAAACCTGAGGATGCAGACTTGCATCCAGATGCTGCCTCCATGCAACTTTCGACTTACACTGGGACAAGAACAAAGAAAAGACTCCAAAGTAAAGCAGCAGTAAAGAATCCAAAATTCAGGCTGATGTAAAGTGTGAAAGCTTAAGGGTATCTTGAGTGCTTAGTGAAAATACCCAACACAAGTGCCAGCCTCTGCCACTGCCAGGCACAAGCCCACAGGTGCTGCAGCCCTGAGCTGGGGAGCTGAGACCTGTCCAGGCTGGAGGGAGAAAGAAGCCAAGGAGCTGACAGCCCAAGGGACACTGCCCAAAGGTTTGTTTTTTTCCACAGGCTGTTTTGCTAAAAGCAACTCCCAAGGGACGTGCAAGATGTTGTCTTACCTATTGCATTAAGGGTATTTTCAGTGAGCTTGCAGAAAAACCCATTGGGAGTGCTACTTATCTATTCCCACCCAGTGTTAAAGAAACACTGTTCCTTAGCAGGTGGAGGGGACAGAGAGGCTATTGTCTTTTTGCTTGTTGATTATATTTTTACATGTATTTTCTGCTTGCTTGCTGCAGTAAGAAATGAAAAAAAAGTGTTCACTTCTTGAAAATCTCCAATTCCCATTCCTGCAACAAATAATTCTCATAGCGTGTTCTAATTGCAGAGTGCAAATAACTACCAATCATTAAATAATATTAGGTTGTTTTTAAACAGAAAAATCATTAACCTCAAATCAAGCAATTATGAAAGCACTTCCTCTGAGAACAAACAGCTCAGAAGCTGCTGAGAACACCAGCTCCATGTGATAAAACCCTCTGCCCCATGTGCTGCTCCTGGAGCCTTTCCAGTGCCTTCCCAAGGTTCAGATGTTGTCACAGCATTGGCTGCCAGAGGAAGGCTGTTCTTGCCAAATTGTATCTTCTTGGCTGCTCTGTGCTCTTGTGCTGCTGGTGTTCAGCTCCATCAGCCTCTGCAGTGTTTGCATTTATTTATGGTATTTATAAAATGGATAAAGAACCTGGCACAAAGGAGGGTGGAACTCGTTGGGGGAAGGTGTTGAGAAAGAGTCCTGCTAAAAATGTTCCTGGTGTGTTTTGCTGTGAGGGAAAAGCCATGGGAGTGACCAAGGGCTTGGAAACTTTCAGAGTTGCAATCTATTGAATGTATCAGAGATAGGGTTGCAGACGCCATCAGTAAATGCCTACACTGGGTGCACAGGTCTGGGAGGCCAGGCTCCTCCTGGCAGGGGTCTGATGGGAACCAGAATGGGCCAGAAGTTGAGTCAACTTGAACAAACACAGGTGAGAAAGAAGATGTTAAATCTCTGTGCATAACCAGCTGTTGAACAGTGAGCTGATTGTTGTAATGAACTCTATACCTATGAGCACGAGTATTTTTAACAAACAACATCAGGTGCTTCTTACAGGCACAGTGCTGCAGCCACCCATGTGGGGACTAAGGCAGAAATAAGCACTCAGTGGGGCTACCCTGTGACAGAGGTCAGGGTCCTTGTGGTCTCAGATTATAAATTGGTCCAGGAAGTTACCAAGACAATGGATTTCTCTGTGGGCTGATGTACAGGAGGGATGCAGCAAAGCCACCAGTGCTCTCCATCTTCCTGTTTCACCCCAGAGCTAATCCTGCACCAGGGCTGGAGTCACACTGGCATTGGGCTCTTACAAGTAGCAGGAAAAGAAAGGTAATGGATCAAACACAAGGAAGAGGGATTCAGGGAGGAACCCACTCCCGTTTAGGAGCCCAGTATCTAAAAGAGGGGAAGGAAAATCCCTGAGCACAGAAACCTCCCAATGTGCAATTCCTAATCAGCTACAGGAGTCACTTCCCAGTTTGCCAAGAACAGTCTCCTGTCCTTGTGAGCTGGCTGTGATTTCCTGCTGTGCTCATTAATACTGGTGTCATGCTGAACACATCTCTCCTGCACAGGCCAGGCTGGGCTCTGGGTACCATCAATGTCCCAGAGACAGTGTGAGAGCTGAGCATGGCTGTCTAGAATTACTTCTTCCACACACCCTGCCTGCAGCTGGAGAAGAGATGATCCTTCTGCTTTGTTTTCCTTCACAAATGCTGGACACAGAGCAGCAGGTTTGCCTGAGGAACCAGGCATGGAACCACAGTGGCCAGCCCTGCACAGACCTTACAGTGAGGCACAATAGAAGATGGAAGTAAACTTTTTTTTTCTTTTACACAAGAGGGATTTATTCATATGCTCACCCAGCTGTGAAGGACTGGAGGGGGGAGCCATCTCTTTCTTCTGCCTGAGCATGAGAAGTGGCTTCTGTCTCCCACCACTTCTGCTGAGCCCCTGTCCCGGAGATGGTCAGGATGAAGGGGCTGTTGTGAGCATTTTTTTTTTGGGCCTCCCCACAGCAGAGATGTTGCAACACTGTGCCACAGTAGAGTCTGTAGGATTTTGTACAGTAACTCCTTCCTCAGTTTAACCTTGTACAATGCACAGTGCTCCTGATCTTCCCCTGCCAACCACAGCACCAGCACTGGTTACTGTGCCCTCACACTGCTGTAGGTATGTTATCTCCATCCTACAGAAGAGCTTATTAAAATACTCGGGAACACAAGATCAGCTCATCCTGTCCTGCTATCTCAAGCATCCATGAATAATCCCTTTCATAAATCACTTGTATCTAATCACAGAGGTAAGTGCAGTTCTTTTTACTGTACTCAGAGCTTAATCTTCTCAGTAGACCAAGGGTTTTAGAGATGCTGAAGTCTCCAGCCCCTGATGTTTTAGTGGTCCTTTGAAGCTTAACCTTGGATCTCAGAGTCAGTTATCCCTGTTCCTCCTGCATGCCAGAGGACCTTTTACTCCCTGCCTGTCACCTGAAGCCTTATCAGAGATGTGTCTGGTGGGAAGAAAAGAGCTTGTAGGAAATGTCTATGCTGCTGTAAAGAAGGGTGGATAGCTCTGACCCTGGGGTGGCTCTGGGCTTCATCTTGAAAACCACAGCTTCTCCTGATCCTCTGAAAGTGATCTGTACCCTGTAGGTTCCCTTTGGTAATCTGCTCTTGTCTAGAAGCAGTCTCTGGCCTTCATTTTGCTTGTTAAAACCTGCTGGATGCATCAAGTCCAGGTGCCTAAAGGTGGACCTTAAAAGGCTAAACTGCTCTCAAATCCATTACTCCCACTTGGGCTTACAGCTCCCTCTCAGCAGGTGTTTGTAACACTGTGGGGCAGCTCAGCTCCTGAGGGTGCTGAGTGCTGGCTCACTGGTGTGTGTCAGCACACCTGAAATAGTGTGGGGTATGTAAAATCTGCTTCCAGGGACTGTCTGGGCAGCAGAGTCACTGTGCCATGCCTGCAGTCTGCAGCACAGTGTTTGTATCTTGGTATCAGTCTCTCCTTTTGGTAAATGCAGCAGAGATTGATGGGTTTGTTTTGCTTAGGTGGTAATGAAGCAGTTAATTGCACTCAGTAATGGCTGTCTCTGCCCAGCTGCTCAGGGAAATATCTTAGAGGTTTGCCCCACGGATCCTGGGCTGCGTAAGCACATCCAAGCCATCACCCAAATCCCTGGCCGCTCAGCTTTCCTAGCTCCCTTGTTGATTGTTTCACTCTTTCCAAACACATATTTTATCTGCTTGTTTCAGCAGCCCTCTGTGCTCAATGTTGTGTGCAGTGGTTGGCAGCAGCAGCAGTGGCGGTGCCGGCGTGGGCTCCTCTGGCGCAGCACCCGCGGGAGCAGAGCTTGCGCCGCCGCCCAGCCAGCGCATCCCGCCCGTGCTGGGACATTCCCCCGCTGTCCCCGGCTGTGCCGAGGCTCTGCTCTGCCATCACTGATCTGCACAAGCCCTTCCAAGTCTGCCACGTGCTGAAATTTCCCTCCTTCCCTTCCCTCCCGCCTTCACCGATAGTCCCCTGTCCCCCTGCTCTGAGGGAGCACGAAATGCAGCTCCTGCATTGCATCCGTTGCATCCAGCAGCTGCAATGTTATTTTTCTTCACTGGAACTTTTAAGTATTTTTAAGGCCCACCCTAGCATCCTGAAATCACCTTCCAACAAAACAAACGTCTCATATTTAAAATGCAGCAAAGCTGTTCTTTCCAGTTCTTCTTGTCGAATAACAATTTTTGCACCGCTGCTGTCCCAGCCGCGCGGGACAGGGAGCGGGCAGCGCTTTCACAGCCAGGCTGTTCTGCTGCTGTCACAGCACCGGGCTCTGCCCGGCCGAGTCATTAGACTTTAGGTCAAGTGCTTGAGCTGCGTGGAAGCCGATTGTGTTAGGGGGGGTGAGTGCCGAGTCCTTCCATCCTCTGCTCTGCTGTCACGCAGGAGCGTTAAAGCCAACATAGAGCACATTATTTGGGTCAAATGTAAGCGGTTCAAGAGCTGGCACAGCGGCAGGGATCACGCTGTCCTCCGGGGCCCCCGTCCCCAGCGGGTGCTGGCAGCTGGCACCCGGTGTTGGGGTCTGGCACCAGCGCCTCGGAGCCTCCGATCGCCCGGGATGGCACCGAGGGAGGCCCCAGCGCCCCTGCCTCAAGTGAGCCCACAGGAGACCGCGATCTGCAGCGTGAAGCCGCCGAGCCTGGCGGGGAGCGCGCAGCTCTCCCGGCTGGGGCAAGAGCAGCAATTCGTGTTTTCATGCCCAAGCTCTCCGGACAGAAAGCAGCGGCGCTTGTCCCCTGTGCCAGGCACGGCTCCCGGCGCGGATGGTTTGTTCCCGGGGCGGATGGATGGTTTGTCCCGGGCCTGTGGGCCGGGGCGGCGGGCGCGGCGCAGTCTCGGTGTGACCCCGTGCGGCCGCCGGGCGCAGTGCGGGTCGGGCACCGCGGCCTGCGGGCCTGGGGGCGGCCAGGGGGCTCGGGCCCGGAACGCCGCGGCCCCGTTAATCGCCAGCCCCACTTGAAAAACAAAAAACAAACAAAAAAACCAACAAAAAACCCTAAACCAATAGAAACAAACAAAACCGCAGCTGGCTCAGCGCCGGGCTGCCAGCACTGACGGAGCTCATCCCTCGCCGGAGTCCACTCAAAGCCCCTCAGCCCGGGCACTCGCCACCGGCCGCTGCTCGAGTGCTGTTTGCCAATTAAGAAGGAAATGCCAGCAAGCCTCTTAAGTAGCCAGGCCTCCAGATCCCCGTGGAATTGCAGCCGGATATGAGAGGCCGTTTTAGTGTTTTCCTATTCTCAAGCTGTCTAGAAATGGAACTGGGCAGTTGGGGTTGTGCAGGCAAGACTGGGTGCCCAAAGCAGCTGCTCTTCAGTTTCCTTGGCCTGGCCATGCCCAGTGTGCATGGCTGCCTCAGCCCTTTGCTGGCTCTGTAAGGGCGAGGGCAGGAGCTTTGCAATTCACCGTCTCAGAGATGACAACTGTGCCCACCTTGGCTGGTGTGGGAGTCTGCTGGAGACTTTGGGCTGAAAAATCCACTCAGCCACTGGGAGGACCAGAGTGGTTTGCAAACATTTACAGCAGCACATCCAAGGCAAGTTTCGGAAATGCGTGGAGCAGAACAGCCTGGGCTGGTGTTGCTCCTGCAGTGCTATGACAGCTGAGAACAGAAACCAGCTCTGAATGATTTGCAGTTTAGTCCTCTGATTTAGAGTCTGGAGAGTGCAAGAGTGCGTCTGCTGTGCTGTCCTTGCCAAAGCTCTGTTTAATGTCCTGTCCTGGGGTGGGAAGGAAGGAGCTCTGCTTTTCTGCTGCTCTGTCACAAATCATTGGTCTAGGGCTGTTTTTCCTTTCAGTTTTCCACTTGTTTCTCTTCCTGCACTTGTCAGGGGTCTCCCCCATGGTTTTTGGTTCATAGGTTCAGGGAACAATAGGGCAAAAGATTCCTCTTGGAGGGCATCTCCAGCCTGGGGAGGAGCAGTAGCCCTGCAGAACTGGCCATCCCTGTGCCTGATACTTGTGATCATTGTGCAGTTTCTACTGAAACTCAGCATGGCATTTTACATCCACTCCATGAAAAGATCACTTCATGGCTGGGTGATACCAGGAAAAACAGGCAGGATGAAACTTCTCGGAAGAATGACATTTCAAGGCCTCCCAAGGCTTGTTTGTTAATTTATGCTGACAAGTATTTACAAAAATTTCCGTGCATCCAGCCCAGAAGGTCCTGCTGTTTCTGAATGTGCCATACGGCGCAGTGCTCAGCTTCTGCTCCAGAAGCATCTGTGCCGCTGGGCATGGCACGTGGGACCAGGGCGCTGACCATGAAAACCTGGTGAGCAGCTGACATGGCAGAGTGGGGCCAGGCTGCCCTGCAGGGCTCCTGCATGCCACTGATTAAATGCCTCAGCTTTTCCTTCCCCTCCACTTGGAAATCTCACTGTTAACTTGACTTAAAGCCTCCCTGTGGGTTTGCAAACTTGGAGAAGATTTTTTTTTTTCTATGAGATGAGTTCTCCTTGCCAAGAAGGTTTTAATAACTCACCATGAAATTTATAGAGTTTAAATTTAAACCACACGTGGGAAAGTGGAGCTGTAACAGTTTAATCCAATTTAACCTTGAGCGATCCGTTCCACAGCGCCCAGGCAGACAGTTCACACCACAAGCAAAATTCCTCTGCAGGGTGGCAGACAGCAGCTCTCCCATCACGTAAGTGTCCTTTCCAAAGCACAGAGGACCAGACTGGGCCATCTATGTCCCTGTTTCATTGTCCTGCAAGTCTCCCCTTGGAAACAGCAGGAATCTGATGCAGCTCAGAGTTGGGCACCCCTAGGCAGAAGCTAAGTCTTCTTTTAGCTGGCATGTTTTCCTTCCTATGCTGAAGAATATCCTTTTCATGCCACCTCCTTTTCCTGTCCCGTCACAAGAAGAAGGCACATTTCATGGGTGACCATATAAATGTATCTGGTTGGGGGAGCAATCTGCTGGGAGTCTTCTTGGTACTTTCCAAGGAGAGGAGGTGGGAAAGTTTCATTGCCAAGCAGCTAAGTGATGAAAAGTTTTATTTCCATTGACCTGCTTTGTCTTTTGTAGCAAAGTCAGTTTTATATTGCCACTGTTCCAATGTGGAGACCTGAAAGACCAAATATACATTCCTAGTAGAAGTCAGATATAGGATTGGCAAAAGCCTGTTGAGTGGGGATGTAAAATGCCCCAGCCTTGGGATGATGTTGTGACTGCATTCAGAGGCTTAGACCTGGAAGGGCTCTCCCATGGTGTCCAGCTAAGGTTAGGAAATTCAACGGGGAGCAGCTGAAGGTGCCTTCATGTATCATATGCACCCACAGCAGTTGTGGCTGTTCTAGTAACAAGAACTACACTGATTAACTCTCTGTTGTAGTCCATAGCAGGCTGTGCCTGTCAGAAATGGGCAGACAGGATGATTTTCTGGGGTGGCCAGGTGGAGACCAGAAATCCAGGCTAGAACTGTCATGGTTGACCTAAAGCTTCTAAGAACCATTGCATGAATGGCAATGCTGTTTCTGATCCAGCTGTGTTTCTGGTGTTTCTGAACAACTACCTTTGGTGCTGCCCTTCTTGGTGGTATCTCAGCCAAAAAAAGGTAACAGCAAATTCTACTTTTCAGACTTTTATTTTTTCCCCTGGGCTCGTGCATTTAACAGAGGTTCATCCAATAATTTGCTTTGGTGAGATTTGCTTGTTTGTTCTGTTTCTGGAGAGAGGGATACTCATCAGATAAGTATTTTTATAGGCATTAGATATGACATGGTGAGAGCAGAAATGAGTTTCATGCCATGTTCCCATCTGGGTAGTTTCTCAGGGAGGTTGGCTCCTGCCTGTGCAGCTCAGGTTGGAAAGCTTGGGGTAGCAGAAAAAGGAAATATTTCCGAAACTGGTACACTGGAAACAGGGATACCAGGCTGACTCACCAAGGCGGAGGTTTCCAGAATGACTAATGACTGAGCAGGCATTGATTTTTGCCTGTCTAATGGGACACATCTTACAAAGTCTCCAGGTTCCAGACTGGGTGGAGTGCTTGCCCTTTGAAAATCAGATCCATGTATTGTGTATCGAGTTGACTGTACCAAAAAAGAAACCACAACCTTGAGACCAGGTAAGTGTGTCCATGGTAGGCTCCAGGCTGCCAACAGCAAGGCGCCGAGGCAGCTGCTAAAGTTGCCCTCATGTGCTCCCATGCTTCACTGCTGGCATGAGCAGGGCCTCAATTAGACACTATACTCCTCAAAGCCTTTTGTCCTCATCTAAAGGCTTAATACACTCCCTAAAAGGGAGTTTCCTTCCTTTTTTTCCCTCATCAGGGTAATACTTGTTCTGATGTTGTCATCTTTCTGCTCTTGATGAGCACATCAAGTTCTACATGTGTAGATCTGGCCTCTCAGTGATGCTTGAAGTTGCTCTTGACCAGTAGCTCCACATCAGCTCCACAGGAGACAGGGCAGACCCTGAGGTGATTGTGAGAACTAAAGCTTTGTAACATGATATGTTATTTCCCATCATGGCTGTGACTGTTTACTCCTGAATCCCCTTCGCAGAAGAAATACAGAAGTTAATCAGGCTTACTGTGACGCTGAACTCTCCTTTGAGCACCCAGATGACAATGGCTGCACACCTGATCCTGGCTGAGGTATTCAGCTGTGCGAGTGGGGAAAGTCCAGCTCTGGCTTCTAAATCTGCCAAGAAAATCTACTGCCCTACACAATTATATCCCCTAAAGAGGACCCACTAGGTGTGAGGAGACAAGGGTTTGAGTTCTTTTTGGCCTTTCCTGTGCTCTGTTTCATTAGGCTCTGGAACTGTGCAGCACCATGTGTGCGTACTCTCCCTGCTCTTTGGCGACAGCACCAGCACAGGTTCAGCACTTCATCCCTGCTGCCTGCTGCTTCCAAGGCTTCTGGGCTGCCACAGACCTGCTCAATGCCCTCCTGGGAGATGTGCCAGAAGGTGGGTGGTTTTCCAGCCCTATGTGGGGATACATGTCCCACTTGTGAGGCAGGTCTGTGGGGCCAGGTGCTGCTCCTAGTTTAACCCTCTCTGGGATGAAACTGCTTCACTTCCCCCCCACCACCCCCAGGGGCAGCTTTGTGGCTCCAAAACACTGTCTCCCTGTGGAGAAGAAATGGGAGCTGCTGCTATAGCCCAAGGGAGTGTCTTTCCACTCCTCCTTTAGACTCATGGTTACCCCTGAAACTGGATGTGTATTTATGGGTGTTTTAAAGCTGATTTTTCCTCTGGGGCAGCAGGGAGAGTTGGGCACAGTCACAGTGGACTGGTGATATCAAAAGCATCCAAGTACTCTTGCCAAATATGATCATGATCAAACCCAGCAGTGTTTTGTGGTCTGTGCACTGCACCAGCAGCTCATCAAACTCACCTTTTCCTGGGAATAAAAGTCTAGTCTCAGGCAATTGAAGAAGCAAGAGAGCATTAGGCTTTTAAGAAGCAGACTTCAGAGACTGCATCCTCAAATTTTCTGCCATTTAAAATGTTTCCCTAAGGTTTTACTGCATGTAAATGAAATGATAATTACAATATTTTAATCCAATTAGCTCCCTTCATGATCTGGCAGGTGCAAATTGGAGATGGATCAAACTTCTTCTTTCTGTGGATTATGCCTGGAGCCTCCTTAAAGCTGCCGTCTGGCCCTGTGTGTACACGCGGTACAGCGCGTGTTACAGGGGACTGCAGAGAGGTCCTAAATTATGTATGGAGTATGAATTATTGCTGAAATGCATCACTAAGGCTTCACTCATCGAGCATTTCCAGCTCCACGAGAGCAGCATGGGAAAAGCCAGGTATTTGCCTGTGGCACGGGCAAGGTTTTGGTTTGCGTGGATTTAAACAGTGTGTGTCACTGACGGAGTCACAGGTCACCTGGAGGTAACTTAATGCATTCCTCTACATCTTGAAGGAAATATATTTTGCAAGCTCTCATCTGATTAGCATGGAAATTACACTGGGATTTCTTGTGAAAATGGGGACAAAGATGAAAAAAAAAGTATCTTGATGTGTTATTTAAAAAGAGAGAAATTCTTTGAAGGCCAGTGCAGCTGCCCTTTCTCAGGCACATCTCCCAGCTCATGTCAGGGGCAGCATCCCCTCTTCCTCCTGCTTATCAAAACCAAGAGCAGGGAGCCCACCCTCTGCAGGGCGGAGGAGAGGGATGTCTGCAGTGAGGAGTCTGAACATAGCCTAGGCTGGCAGCAACCTCTGGAGGACAGTTTCACCCTAACACCTGTAGTTATGACTAAGCTAAAAATGGTGGAAAACTGCCTGTTAAAAACCCCATTCAGAGAGTGTGTTTGAATAACAGTAGGATTTTTGTCCTAGGGCTCTGTCCTGATGTGGCCCTATCACCCCAGGGACCCCAAAGGGCATTGAAAGGATGAAGGAGTTCCTTCTCAACGAAACCCTGTGCAGTTGTTCTGGCAGCATTACATCATTCCAGAAATAAAATGACAACTTTTCTTTGACTATTTTATTTTATTTTATTTTTTTTTATTTTATTTTATTTTTTTTTATTTTATTTTTTTTTTTTTTTTTTTTTTTTTTTTTTTTAAAATATTTTTAATGGAAGTGATTGCATTTGCTGAGAAACGACTGAACCTCCAGATGGGCCAAGTTAAATGACACAACTGTCCCTTGAACACTGGGCTGCACTGGTTGGGCACCCATCTTTACTGCATGGATGAGATGAAGGATAACTTCTTCATCTTTGGCCTGTTTTGGATGGAGAAATATTATTTATTTTACCATTTGTGTTCTGATTTCCCCTTGGAAATGTGCTGCTAGTCTGTGCTGAATGAAAGCTCTTATGGGACAGAAAATTCTTCATTCCTTTTAAAAGAAGGACTCAGTAAATATATTTCAGAATAAGGTTTCTTTTGATACTTGCTTTTCAAATCCCTGAGTGTTTCTATACTTCCATAATCTTCCATCTTCAGAGAGGTGAAAAGGGAATTTAAAACTGCCTTTCCTTTAGCACCAAGACCCAACTGCAAAGACAGTGCTTGTCAGTGATAGGAGAGGATCCAGGCCCAGGGAGATGCTGGAGCTGAGCTGAGAGGAGCAAGCCACAAATCACATTAAATAATAATTAAAAAGAAAATGGAACAAAAGGCACTGAATGTTTTTAAACAAACTGGAGAACATGAGTTTTGTACATTAACAGTCTGTGAACATACGGGGGTAAAATCCTGCGGGCCGCAGTTTACTCTGCTGTTGGCTGTGTAGATGCTCTGTGGTGCAGTACAGTCCTTCTTTTCCTTTCCAGGGGTGGGGAATGCTGTCACCTTGAGCTGAGACTGAGATGGGGGAAGCTGTTTGACCTTGTGGTTTGTTGTCCTCCACTTCAGCTGAAGTTTCCTCGTGTCAGACTGACTTCTTCCCTGATCCTCCTCAGATGAGATACAAACTGGGGATGTCAAGAGGCAATTTTGCCTAAGAAGGTCTTTGCTTCTGTGGGAGGAGATGTGGGAGGAATGTTCAAATAAGATTTGGGTTTGGAGTCCTTAACTGCCCCACAATGTTCATTGGTTTGAGTTCAGCTCTTGATCTCCACATTAATTTTTCAGCATGAAAGCACAGAGCGCAACAAGCAGAAGCCTTGGCAAACTGAGGACACCCAGCCTGGGAGAGAGAGAAAATTTCACATGGTTTGAGAAACCAGAGCCAACAGAAAATTAGGAGTAAGGCAAGGGGCAGGGGCAATGAAAGGTAAGATTTTCTCTGGGTAAGGCAAGTAAAAGAGATTTGAGACCCTAACCAGTTTTGTGAATTCACTTCATGTCTGCCTATAAATTCATGTCCTGTATAATTTATATTGAAAAATGAAAATGAAACAGGTTTGGAAAAAGGGTTTTTTTTTCCTTTTGTTTTGGGTTTGGGGTTTTTTTGTTTATTTTATTTTGTTTTTGTGGGTTTTTGGTTGGTTGGTTTGATTTTTCTTTGTTTTTGCTAACATAATAGGGGTCTACCCCAGGCCTCCTCCTGAGAGGGCTTTAGGAGGAGATGGGTTAAAACAGCCTTTCCTCTGGGAATGGCTCCCTGTGGCACCATGCTAACTGTGAGATTTGAGGAAAACCCTGCACTTATCAGTATTTTGGGGGTGGGGGAATAAATCTTCTCTTTGGGCAAAGAAGTGGGCACTCATTTGCTTGCCAGGTGATGGCTTGCAGCACCTCTGCTCATTTGAAGCATCTCCTTATAGACAGTGCCCAAAATGTCACCTGTGGGTAAGTCACAGCCCAAAATGTGTTATCAGGTTCTGTCTTCCCCATATTGCACATAAACAAAAATGGATGCCAAAATGGTGGTGTTTGCATGGACCCTGGAACTCCCACAGTCCCACTGGCCTTTTCCCTACATCAGTTATTTAGGAAAAAGAAAACTCAGAGCCACATTTCTGTGAGAATAACCTTTTCTGGAGGCAGCTCTCAGGTGCATCTCCCAGTGATGCCCCTGAAGAGCAGAGGCTGATGGTGACTTTCTAGTGGGACATGAATATTTGAAGGTTTCTCATTCCTGTCACAGACCTCCTGTGTTCTCCTAGGAGGCTCCTTCCTTTCCTTCCCCCTTTCTTTACTGCTGCTGAACTGCACTTCCAGGTGTTGCCAAAGTACCAGGACACAGCTGTGGTCACAAAGGTGGAGAAAACACCTTGGCCAGCACAGCAGGTGAGATGGCAGGAGCAGCAAGCACTTCCTCAACTCCTTTCCACCTACTTTCTCAGCTGCTTTGCTGCCCAGAATGTCATACAAAAAACAACAAACCACCCCCCAAAAACCCGCAAAAACCAAACAACTAAAACAAACCAAAAAACCAACCAAACAATAAAACCCCAACAACAACAACAAAAAACCAACAAAAACTGCTCTGGGCAAGGCAAAACTACTCATCCCCCAGCCTGGGCAGGAGAGGGGGAGTGGGCTGAAGATCACTATATACTGACAGGGCAAATTTCTGGGTACTTGGTGGCATTTCTGTTTCTTCCTTGCCCCAGACTTCTCAAGAGATCTGCAGAAGTTTGATTCTTTGAAGCTGTTTCCTCTTGCTCAAACCGCCTGACGTGGGCTCTGATGCAGCGCTGCTGTGCCACAAGCCCTGTCGCAACCCTGCTGAGCTCCTGCCCCTCCTCTGGGAACCCAGCACTGCCTTTGCAAGGCTCCTGTTGGAAAAGGAACCAGTCTGGTACTGACCAGAGGGAATCAGGGAGGGCTGAGGGGGTTGTGAGCTGCCTGAGGTAACTGGGGAAGATGGAAGCGCTTTTGGTCCTTGTTTATTTATGTTTTACATCAATGGGGAGGTGGGAGTTTGGGTCCTGCCTGAACATGGGCCTTGGAGAGAAAACCCCTGAGACTGCTCTGGCTGAGTTTAGGAGCAAATAACCACTGTGCTCCCTGATTAAATCCTTAACCCCAGACAGGCCTCTAGCATAGAGCCTCTGCTTAACTGTGGTGCCAAAATTGACGACTCCCAGCAGCGAAATGTGGCTGCATAAATGACCTGCAGGAGCAGTCAGACATCTCTGGAGCTGCAGTCACCTCTCACAGAGGCTTCCCTCTCTGCACTGACTATGTAGGAAAACTGGGGTGCCTCCAGGTGGCAGCCCTGTCCACTCTAAACAGGGGTTTGTTTTTCCCTTGAGATTATAAGGGAACATCGGTAGTGGAATTAACTTGAGATTCAGTCCGCTTAGCAGCACGGTGGCAGGACAATGCTGGATGTGCTAGTGGTGATGCTCTTGCTTTTGTACAATGATCCAGCACCTGCAGAAGTCATCCCAAACAAGATGTGGGCTCTGAGCTCTGCCAGCCTATGGACAGAGTGAAGGATTGCAGGATTGATGCTGCAGCCACCACAGCAGCCTTGCTCCTGCCCAGGACCAGGCTGGCAAGAAATACAGGGGCAGAAGGATGAGCACACATCTTAGTGATTGCAGTACTCAATTGACTGGTTACAGGTCAGAGCCTGGAAATACATCACAAAAATGTAATTACATAAACAACCCCTCCCACCAATAAGTGTAGGGTTGATCCTGCAATGAAGTGACTGCTACTGGCAACAAAAAGCAGCCTTCTGGCGCTGCTTTGGTAAAATCCCCATAAACCTGTTTTTGTACTTGAGAACACCCCACAGCTACTGGGAAGAGAGGTGGAAAGCTCAGGCTGCAGACAGCTCTGCTCCATCAGCATTTACGTGATCAGGCACCCACAAGCACCTTCTCAGTTAAAAGTCAGAAATCTGTGGGTAGTGACTGAGAGGCTCCTTGCAAAATTTGAGCTTGATCCCTTTGTGGATCAAATTAACAACACCTTGAAGGGCTTCTTAGAGGGGTTTTAAATAGCATTACAACATTTACAGGTTGACAGCAGTAATGAAACTTGGGTGTTCCCAAAATCTGCAGCTCAGTTTCTATTCCCAAAAGAAGGATCAAAATCTAAATGTTTTGAGGATTTACCTAGCTTATTGCTCACAGGTGCCTTATGGTATTCAGGAAAATGCCCTGGTTTCTGACCAGAAGTTAGACTTGTATGTTGAGCATGCAGAATTTGAATTTTCCTTTAGTGCAGTGAAAAAGCAGCACAAAGCTGCTGTCTGAATTTGAGTTAGTCGAAGGATAGAAATTCTTTTTATTTATACTTTTAATTAAAGATGAGTTTTTGTTTCTGTCACAATGCACAGAATTATTTCTAAATCATATTTGAGACTTCCAGCAGAAGAGGTTAACTAATACTGTGAACTCATCCACCCAGGGGAGCTCTGCATTAATGTGGTATTTAAGTGGGGAGATCAAAGCTTTGATACCAAATGAAATGCTATTAACAGTTTCACACAAGCAAAAACCTTAAAGAAATTTCAGTGCAAGATGTTGGCACTGAGGAATGACTGTGGATGGGAAAAAAAAGTGTCTCCATCCCAGTGCTGCATTTATTTGATGGTCAAAGCAAGGGCTGACAGTAGCAAATTGCTCACTGATAGTTGTGGATGTTTTGGCCATGGCCAAGGCTGTAATGACCACTGTGAGAAGCTGCAGGGCAGAGGCAGAGGCAACACTCTGCTAACCTGCACTGTCTACTCCCAGCTTCACTGATGAAGACAAATGCTGAGGTGCCTTGCTGTAGTCTGATGTTTCAGCTTCCCTGCTTGCAAAATGAGCCTCCGCTTTGCTCACGTTGTATCCCACTAAGTAGTTCAGGAAGTTACCCAGTGGCTTTTCCCCCCTCTTTTTAACCAGAAAGCAGCCCAATTCCTAATGTTCCTCTCCAGATGTGATTTCTGTTGTTGGTAGGGGAAGTCAAATTCTTTGAGTAAACCAGGATTTGATTGTCTTCCTTTCATCTCTTGTTTTGCTAAAGAAACAAAACATACCCCTCCCCCCCAAAAAAACCCCACACCAATTAAAAACAAACAAACAAAAACAAAGGCCTAAGAAAAATACAACAACAACAAAAAATCCTAAAAAAATGTACTGAAGAGAGAGACTAATTTTTCAAAGTCTGCATATCTATCTTACAGCAATATTTTCCTAATTCCACAATTGCGAGCAAGTCAACAACTTATATGAGTGGGGTTAGACCGCTAATTAGGCAAGAACTGTAGAAAATATTTAAGTGGGATCTACAGCATTGACCTGTCCTTTTTCAAATGCCAAGTTTATATACGTGACTGTGCATTTCAAATGGGTCAAGAGAGCTTGGTTCTAAGTACCCAACACATTGCTGTGAATTAATATTTAATCAAATGTACAACATAGGGCTGAATGTTAAAGCTTACCTTTGATTTTGACTTCTATGATTTTCTTGGGTTTCTAAACCCCTCTGAAAAGACTTCAGTATTTCATAATAGTATTACTCATATGATATGTTTCGTAGCTGTGATTAAAGCTAGTGAGGATGTAAATCTACAAAGGGAAATCTAAGCAAGACCTCATCAGCATAAAATATGTGGGAGACTAATTTAGTTACATCGCTATTAGTAATGACAAATCAAATTGTTCCTCTTTTTAAATCACTAATATAGCAAGGCTTTGCAACTCCGCACATAGCACGCACGATAAATCAGTTCAATCTGTACACAAACACTGAAGGCTGCCTTAAATCTGGGTTGATTTCTCATTCCAAACTCCTTCAGTGCAGTTCAGGTGAACCACCCTGGTTCCCTTAATACCTGGAAAGACAAAAAAAAAAAGACTTAATCTCTACCTCCCTGTGCTGTATATCAAGCACTCAACATTTATAACCCTGCAGCTGATTGCTTAGCAACTGTCTTTGGGAGGAACGACTCACCTGATGTGCCATCAGGAGCTCTTGTGTTGCAGGAAGAGGCTGGATGAAATGAGGTCAGGCAGTGTAAGCTTACCCTGTGCTGAGTGGTGCTCGCTCCACTCTGTAATGAAATTAATCAAGGTCATTAATTTGATCTTTTTTAATTGTTATAATTTGAAACTGTAATTTGAGGTGGCTCAAAGAGGTGCAAGCATATCTGTAATTATACCTTTATAATTACATTTATATTTTAAGGTAAACATTTTCATGTATTGCTGTAAATAGACTGTGTATGCTAGAGAATATCATCAGGACAGCAAATGTGGACTGTAAATAGGATTGGGGGGGGATATTGAAACCCTCCAGTTGTGTGCTGTTTCATTTGGGTTTAGGTGTTTCATGTATCTTAACATCTTAAGGTTACGACTGAGTTTAAACCCCTATACAGGCCTAAAACCAAAGGCTAATTGAAAGAGATACAGAAGAATTGCTGTTTAGTCATACTGACCTTTAAAAATTGCAGAGCCAAGGCATGAAGATCATCCTCATCTGACAAAGCTCAAGGAGTTCATGGTGGCTGAGGAAGCACATGGCAGAGTCACCTCCAGACTGATGGCTGTGACAGTGACCAGCGAGGGACATGCTGCCAATCCTGCAGGTGATGGTCAGGAAAAATTGCACTGCTTGTTCTGTGTTTAACATCTCACTGGGTGACACCATGGTGGGGGTATGAGAGCTCCTTTTGTCTGCACAGCCAATTTGGCTGCCTCTGTTCCCCCCGGGCTCTGCTCACCGGCTGTCTCTGTGGCATGCATATGAGCTCCCTCCTGTCTCTGCTCCAGAGCAAACCAACTGGTTTCCCCCAAGGAGAAACCTCCACACGACTGACAGGGCTTTTTTCCAGGGTTGCACAAAGAAGCCTGGCATGAGCTGGACCAGACTCTACCCTGGAGGTCCTCCAGCTATCCCAGGAGACCACACGCCCACTTGTCCACCATGCTGAGCTGTAAAACCTAAAATGCCTTCAGATCCTGCTGAAAACCATCATGCTGGCAGGCTGCCACCCAGTCCTTTCACCACTTAGAGAATTTCAAATGTAAAAAAGAGTGCCCAATGCAATAGTTATTGACCTGGGATCTGTGGGGCTCTGCAGGCAGCTCAGAGGAGACCCAGGCCAAGTGCTGCACAGCATGAAGGTAACCACTGCCCTTCAGAGAGGCTGGTGCTTGGTGTGGACACAAGCCAGCCTGTAGCAAAGAGCAATGGTTAATGGTGCCTCCCAGGCATTTTCCACAACAGCAGCAGACATGCAGCCTCTGCCAAGTAGCCAACACTCAGCATTTCCTTTCTTCTCCCTAAGACTATTTCTGGGCCTTACAAATCTCTTCTTCCCCATGGCTCAATGCTCTGGCAGCAAAGCAGTGAGGACTCCCTGGGGTGGCAGAAGTGGTGACACACAAATGTGTGATGTACCAGGTCTGTGAGATCTCCAGATGAGGACACCAAGCGTGGGGAGCCCAGAACAAGGGAATCAGTGAGCCTGTGAAGGAAGAAGAAAAATAGAGATATTTCTGGGAGAAAGCCCAGAAATGAATACCAACCCTACTCCACTTTGGAAGGAATCTCCTGAAGCATACACGAAATCCGGCAATTTGCATTAAATAGTTGAAAAGAAAAAGTTGAGATTTTTTAGTGTGGCAAAAACTGAATTCACAAATTTAGTGAGAAAGGGGGAGTGAAAGGGTCTTATTACTCAATAATAACCTGGGTGCAGCTATCACCAATACCTTGCATATCTGTCCTCCTCAGCAAACCAGTGGCAAAACTGGGAGCTTAACTCTTAAGGGCATTGCCCCTGGTTGTCTGGCTCATCTCTCAGTAAATAAACATTTTCCATTTCTCATGTTTATTTACCTCATAGTACATATATAATGTTTGTAACCAGACATCTGTCTATACTTGGCTTGTTCCCTTCTCCATCTAAACATACACCTGAGAAGAATCATGAAGCCAATTGCCCATCTCTGGCAGGAAAAGCATTTATAGAAAAACATTCCAGTACACCTCTGCAGAATGAATACGTGAACACAGATTTGTAAAAGATGAGTGACAAAGGACTTGGCAGGCACTGCATAAATAAGCCATACAGAGCCTCAAGACCCAGCTGTCAGGTCAGTGTGCTTTATTTTAGCTTGCCACAATTTTTAGAAATGATGTGGTATTTTTGCAACCTTCATTTCCTAGTTTTTCTGGAATTTTTGAGATGGTTTTATACAAGGCCGCTGCTATGACAATGCTTGCTCACCTCCAGATAAAAATACCCAAAACATTATCTTCCTAAGGTTTTTCAATTTCAGTATCCAAATCCAATGGTCCTTCCTGAAAATTTTGGCTGTGGAAACTGTATCAGGGCTGGGAGATAAAACATATGAAGCATAAAACACTGCACTCTTCATGCAAGTACTTATTCCAGCAGGAGACCAATAAGGGGCTGGTTTCTCAAGCAGGGCAGCAGATTATTTTAAGCAATCCAGGAATACTCTGTTAAATTCAGCAAGTGTGATAAAGATGGGTGCAAGTTCACTTTGACCACTTTGGTCTCTTTCACTTGCTGTGTTTTCTCAGGATATTTTGGAGAAGGCAGTCCCTCTCCAAAGAATTTTGTGAATTTGTAGAGCCAAGTGACAGGGAGCTGGACCCAGTCAGATGAAGCTGGAAAGGCTGGACAAGCTTTTTATGTCTTGTTTCATACAAATTTTGGGTTTGCTGGGGTGATATCAGTGGCTTTGCTGGCACGATCTCCGAAACAAAACCCTGCAGTTTCCTGGTCACTCTTATACTTCTTCAGCATCTGTAGCAGGAACTCATCAGCTGTAACCTTGGCTGTTTGAACAGAAGTTTCCCCTGTGCAGTCTGTTATTAAATTCTCATATGTCTTTATTAGATATTAGATGTGATGAAAGAAGGTGACATCTCCAGGGAAATCTTGCTTGAGGTGTGGGGATGGGATTTTAATGGACTGGGGAAGACAGGAAGTCTACAAGTGTAATGATCCTGTAATGTCTCCATGTGAGTATGAACATCCAGATATCTTTTTTCTTTTTTATTCCACAAACAAAAAGCACTTGAGATGTATATAAACAAGGTACTTAGCTCTTCCCTACTCAATATGTCTTGCTTCTGTTTTAAAGATGGCCTTGATGTCTTTTTGTTTTTCTTATTTTTTCTGTTCTGCAATCTGCATCCCTTCTATATCACACATTGGTACAACAGATGAGTTCTCCTTTCCATGTGACAGTTTCATTTCAGAGAAAAATGGAAAAATCCCTGCAGAATCAGCATTTTACAAACTTGTTGATCAAATAGTAGAGGGAAGGATGGATGCAGATTGCAGGACTAAACCCTGAGAAGGCAGTGTGTGGGTGCCAGGAACATGTTAGAGGCCTGCCTGAGGTAGGGTTGAAAAGAACATGGTTTGAATCATTTTAAAGCAGGTGCTTAAAAGTCCCCATGCCTCCTGGTGTGCCCTGCATGTGTGCACATGTCCTGCTCCTTCCTCCTTACCAACAGGCATCTTGTGAGGGTCTGCAGACATGATACCAGCATATTCATAAAGGTCAGTTTTGTTACCAAAGCCCCTCCTTTGTTTCACTGTGGTTGCAAGCTCCCCCCATGCCAGTGGAGATCCTGTGAAGCTCCCACCAGGTAGCTCCTGCCCTCCCACCCCCCTGCTCTGGATCCCAGGAGCACCATGGCCACACTGCTTGGGCAAAGCAGCTGTACAACAGAAGGGCTGTTGATGTAGCCTTCACCTTAATGGATCCTTGCAGTATGGCCTAGAAGGTGCCATTGGGATGAACATTAGGCAACAGCCCTTATTCTTAAAAGTATGGGATGTATTTGAGAATTAAAGTGAATTAAAACACCCTAGAAGTTTAACACAGGTTTTTCTTTTATTGAATTTCAAGGGGACCAGAGGAGGTTAAAAAAGAAATATTAAAGACCTCTTTAAAGTCATTTTTAGCTGTTAATTAATTGGAAGTTTGTGGCTATTTCTATCAGGAATGCATTCTGCCATGCAAATGCTGCAGCCTGATGAAGGACATGCTCTGTCTTCTGACAGGAAAAAGGATCTTCCCTGCCAGTGGAACCCAAAGTTGCATGGGATCAGGACAACTGGTTCTGCAAGAGAAGCTCACGTGCTCCTGGATCCCAGCTTACACCATCTTGTCACAGTTTCAGGTCTGGCTCAGTTTGCTCTTTGTAACAGGTTTCTCTTGTATCTCTCTGACTGGGTGGACACAGTCGGACACCACACGCCTCCCCCATTTTTGGGAAAGCAAACTGAAGGGCAATGTGCTCCCAGGATGTATCTGCATTGCAGCTGCATTATTAGCTGGCACTCGGGCTCCTCTGAGCTCAGGGGTCAGATGCAGCTGCACAAAAACCTGTGTCTTTATGAGGAAGGTGTGTTGTTGTTGGACAGCTGGGCTGTGTTTCTTGGATTGCCTCAAAAATAGTTTTCTGCCTTAACAGACCTGAGTGGCTGATGATCTTAACATTTGCTCTAATTGCTGTCTAACCTCAGAGCTGGTTTAATGCATGTAGCCATAGGAGTCACAAAGAAAATACCAGAATCTAATTTTTTTTTTTTTAATCCAAAGCCTTTATGTGTACAGAGAGAGATTTCAGTACATGCAGAGTTTTAGGCTCTGACTTTAAAACAGGGTAATCATAGGAACAACAAAACTGGCCATCAGAGTAAGAGAGCTGGTGTCCTGCAAACCAGAATCACAGAGTGGTTTGGGTTGGAAGGGACCTTAAAGATCATCTGCCATGGGAAGGGATGCCACCTGCTAGCCTGGGTTGATCAAAGACCCCCTCCAACCTGGCCTTGAACACTTCCAGGGAGGGGGCATCCAGAGCTTCTCTAGGCTAGAAAGCACGCAGACTGCAAATTACTTCTTAATGCATTGGAGACCTGATTGTTAAACTCAGATGAATCCAAACAGATACTATTAGACACTGAAATATTTTATCTGTTTTGTCCCGAAAAGGAAAGTAAGCAGCTCTGACGAGGTGGCCGCTGTTATAACCCAGCAGAGAACCATATGAAGACAAGTTTTCATGGGCTGTCCAGATTACAGGTAAGATGATGGCCAAAATCTAGGTAATACATAACTGGAAATTTAAGATTTTGCTTTAAGGAAACCTGTATGCCCAGAAGATTTTCTGAGGAACCAAAGAAACCCAACTACAAAAAAAATCATAGATGCTCCACGGTGACATAATTGTGCGACTTAGCAACAGGATTCCCACAGGCAATAAGGAATGCATCCAAGTGAACCCATTATTTATTGCTGCAAACCCTGGCATGGACAGAGAGAGACTTGTGCTTCTGCAAAAACCCTTTAGCACAGGCAGCTCAGCAAATCTTGTTGTCTTCTAAGAAATCACTCTTGTGTTACATCAAACCCCCTTCCTTATTCCCCACACACAAGTCAAGGAGATCAAGGAGGATGAACAGGACATTGCTATCCATCAGAGCAGAGTCTGTGCCTGCTGGGGCTGAGCTCATCCTGCCCTTTGGGGAAGCAGAGGAGTTCAGGTTGATCTCAGCCTGGCTTACATGCTTATACAATGCAACATAAATGTATTCAAATCCCTTGTCCTCACCCTCACAGTAAAGAATTTCTTCCTGATATCTAATCTAAACCTGCCCTCTGTCAGTATGAAGCTATACCCCTTGTCTTGTCACTACATGCTCTAGTCAAAAGTCACTTTCCAGCATTCCTGTAGGACCCCTTTGACAGACTTTTTAATATCTTGGGATATGTATCATTATTTGCAAATTATTTTCACTGGAAAATGATTGAGGACCTCTGGATACAGTTACTTTCTAAAATCAATGACACTTTTGAGCCATCACCACCTCCATCCCAATTGTAACTCAGCTGTCCTGCAGTGGCTAAATACAAACAGGAATTAAAATACTGGGATTGGGGGTTTCTTTTGTGTATTTTGGCTTATTTTTAGTTGTTTGGGTTTTTTTTTAATTCCCACTGTGAAGCTTTATGACTTTCTGTCTTTGAGTTTAAACTAATGCTAAGGGATTCATTTGGTGAATGGTGCTAAATATTTATTCAGGATGGGAACCTCTGGCCTTACTTCAGCTGAAAGATTTTCTTCTGTGCACTCCTGACTGGCAGAGTTTTTCTCTCCCTTTGTAAAAAGCAGATTTTCATGCTGTTGTTTCAGTGAGGCTTGAAGATTTTACACCCCTGGGGCCATTGTGTAGCTGCTGGAGCTTTGCTCCTCTGACCAACTTTCTTTGCTTAGAGGTTATTAATACTTTCTTCATTAGTAATTTAACATTGCAAAGTGAAAACTGCTTGTATCAGCCACGGACTAACTGGAGATAAGTTAGTGAATGTAAAACATAATCACGTCATGATGATGAGCAGGTAGCAAGTGCCTGCTCTCTGCTCTCCCACAAGAAGTTGCAGGTTGTCCAGATTTTCATCACCCTGATTTATAACGTAAGCTCCAAAAGTCCTTCATCATTGTATTTAAAATCCTTTTTCAGGTGTTTCTTCCCTTTTTCTTTGTCATCCAACAGCTTCCCCTGATCTGAGTCTGTGAAAGTGTTAAGAAGGTGGCATGTATAAAGGTGCCCCAAGACTTCAGAGAGAACTAATTTCCTACCCTTAAGATGCCAGCTTTATCCTGGGGGAAAAACTGTCTTTTTTTCTGCTTCCTCTGGTCTTTGTTTACCCTTCATGGGCTCACCAAAACCCATTAGCTGGAACCAGTGGGGATGGGCTCATACCCACAGCCCATCATCTGGCAGAGCCTCTGCCAAATCTAGGGGTACAACAGGCCAGTGTGAGCAGGGTTTGCAGTCCACTCCTTGTGCATCCGCTGTTCTGGTAGATCTCATTCAGTGCAATGTCTGCAACACCAGAGCAAGCACCCACACCTTTCAGCAGAGCTGCCTCGTTAAGCCTAAGAACACTAATTGCTCAGGCTGAGCCAAGAGGATAAAGCACGCTTTTGCTTGGGAATCATAGCAATGTTGCACTCTAGGGCTGTGCAAGCTGAGAACTGTGTAAACAGAATGGATAAATTATCCCCAAGTTACAAATGGGCTCAGAAGTAAAGTTACAGCCAACCTTTGCATTAGTTGGGAACAGCTGCATACAGCATAGCCTCCAAATTTCCATAGAAACTTGGATCAGCCATAGATTATCTTCATTTTGTAAATGTTTTAATTATTGTACTATAACAGTATTGTGTGGGGATTGCAATACTAGGGAAGCCACATTTTAAAAGCAGTTTCCCTAGACCATATTTTAAGAAAAGCGAAGCTAAATTAGGATTAAGACTTATGGTTTCTGATAGATTTGATTTTTTTTCTATGCTACTGCATGCACTCTTTTAAATAAATAAACTCCTACCAAGCTTGCTACTCCAGTGGGACTGGATTGAACTTCCCAGGCATGCATGAATTATAAAGTCAGCTCTATGTTCCTGTGGAGAAGAATTACTTGCAGAAACCATCTCCCGATGCACGTAGGCTGCACTGGTCACTTGAAAAGTAAACCCCGGGTGCGTGCGGGTGTTTGGAGCCGGGGCCGCGCCCCGACGGGAACCGGCCCCGCATTGCCATTGCCCCACACGGACGTGTCGCTCCCCTTGTGTCGCAACCTCCGCGCTGTGGCCAAGGAGGAGCTGGCCCTGCAGATTGCACAAGGGGATGACAGGATGTGGCTTCTGCGTGCGCGGGCGCCGCTGTTTACAAGAGCAGGTACCCGAGTGGAAGCGGAGTCCGGCAGGCGGCCCCGGGAGCTGTGGTCAGATCAAAGGCTTTCCCACGGTGATGGTCCCGGTGCGGCGGCAGCGTGCCTCGCATGGCAGCGCTGAGCTTGTCACCGTGTCTGTGCCATCCCTCCGTCCCTGCAGAGCTCTCCTTGCCTCAGCTCTGGGAAAGCAGCCTGAGAATCCGTGCTGCGGGAGCGGCTGGTGCTGGATGCCACAGGTGTATGGAGGTTGTCCCAGCATGTGGACAAGGGTGTGAAGCTGCCCCGTGCAACTCAGAGTCTGCCTATAGCCTGTGGAGAGGCGGCCAGCACCGTGGGTCCAGCAGTGCCACCAGCACTGCCCTGCCAACGCTCTGCCTCTGCCAGGCTCCTTTCCCTGCCCTCTCCCTGCCTGTCTCCCTGAGATGCAAGGCCTTAAGAAGCAAACCTACCCGTGTGATCAGTGAAATGTCCCTTAAATAACAAATCTCCTAGGACAGAGTTTGTCAAGTCACTCACATGGGGTGAAGCTTTTTTTCCGATGGCAGGGAAAGGTTTGCTTGCCTTTCCATGTGGGGCAGGTGGGCAGAGGAGGAGCTGAGCCCCAAACCTGTTGCTTCTTACAGCTTTTGGGCCAGCCATGTGTTTTATGTATTTTTTCTGTAGAAATGCTGTGTTTTGCTGTCCTGCCCCAAAAGGAGCAGAGATGCCAGTGGGTGAGGGATGGTGCAGCCCAGGGCTCACACAACATTCTCACAGATTTAAGTCAATGGAAGGTATTTGCCCAAGCCCAGGAAACTGTGAATCAGAAAACAGCTCCCAACAAAACAGAAATCCTCCTTGCTCATGCTTTGCTAGTCATCGATCTAGGCAGAGTGATGAAATACTCAGCCCTTCTCACCCTGATAAGTGCTTTATTTTTAGACTACCTTTAGCATTGCCTCAGCAGCTGGTCCTGCAGGCTGGGCTTGTCACCTCTGGCTCCTGATGCACACCCTGCTGTTGGTGTGTGCTGGACTGTCACCAAGCCCTTCCAGCTCTTAATTTACACTCCAGGACAAATGTCACTGCAAGACTTTTGCTTTGTTGTGCCTTCATCTCCTTCTCACCTTCTGCTGCCGTGCTATATCATGCCCTGACTGTTTGCAGGAAGAGTTTTCTGGTCAGCTCAGCAAAACATAACCTACATCCTCACATTTCTCCAATTCCTTCCAGCAAACTGAATATTTTAGGGCACTTCAGGGTAATTTGTTGAGACAAGAAAATGCCTGTCAGGGTGCTGTTGTGTGCAGAGGCAGCCGCGTGTGCGCTGCCCTCCAGCTCTGCCTGTGGTGACAGAAACCGGCTGGCCACGTGTGCCTGGCTGACAAGGCTCTGGGGGAATGCCTGGGTGTCTGCTCTGGGTATCCCAGGAGATCCCAGCATGTCCAGGGCTCTCATCAGCACATGTTGACTATTCCCCAAAGCTGCTGCCAGCATGAGCCGCCTTCTCCAGCTTCAAAATTTTAGGAGTTTTTGAGCAGAGGCGCAAGAACAACACCAGGGATGAGAAACAGGACCAGTGTTTTTTTCTGCTTGGAAATGCTGATGTGTTGGGAAAAGAATTCTCTTGAAGAAATGCTTTGAATTGGACAAAATTTAAATAACCTCAAATTGCTCCAGATTTTTCTATATTTTGGAATGTTTTGGTTCAATGTCTTTCAGTTTTATAGAAAAAGACAATTTATGATTTTTAAAGGCCTACATCAGATTTCATAGACACCAAACACTTTGATCTACCTCATGTGAAGCAATTTTGGAATTGCAGTCCATGACAAATTTATTACCTGCTTCGAAGTAGAATACAAATTCCAAAATTGCAGATTTTTTCCCATAAAACAAAAACCCCCACCCTTATTCCTCACCAGCTCGATCACTCACTCGTTCTGAGTGAAATATGTAGCTCAGTTCCCTGCAGAAACACAGAGCAGTATTTATGACCCAAGTGGTCCCTTCTGCCCTGTCTCAGCCTGCTGGGTTTTCAGGTGGGATTTCTTAGAGGCGTCAGGTTGACTGACCATGTGCTGGGCAGATGGTTTGCACCAGGGCAATAAATCAGAGGGGTTTGGGACTCAGCAGATTTCCTGTGCCTGCTCTTGGTGCAGCCTGTATCCACCTCCTAGCATTCCCTGATGGCAAGGCAATCCCTGTTCATTTGCTGCTTCTTGATTTCTGCTGATGTTTAAGGGTGTTTTGTGGTCTGTGCCAGCCTGTGGAATTCCTTAAGCAGCAGAAAACAACCTCAAATCCACTCAGACAAACCTTCCCAATAGAAACAAAGGGATTTCTCTGGAGTGATACCTTAAAAGTGTTTAGTCACAGCATCTTCATTAGGCACAGGTGAGCAGAGCAACTCCACCTTGTAAAGCACTCTGGTTTTCTCCCGGGAGCTTAAGTGCAAATATCTTCATAAAAAAGTAGTTAAGTATTTGAAAATCCTAGGCCAGTTACAACCTTTATTTGTGTTTTTCAGCTGTACTATTTTGAAAGGCTTTGAAGTCCTTGTTTGCTGAAGTCATTTGGGCAACCAAAGTTCCAGTGACTTTCATGGATATGGGAACTCCTGGATTCCCCTTCATCTAAAGATTCCTGAATACAGCATCTGGGGTCAAATGTTTTTGAGATAAGATATTCAGGGGAGGAAGAGAGTGACGGTGATGCATCTGAAAACACCCACAAAACTAATCTCAAAATGTCCATTTATAGGGCATTATGACTTTTTTCAAAGATGATGCTGCTAAGTACTTTTTACCAGTAAAATGTGAGTTTATGTGACTCATTTAATGATTTTGATGCTTCAGATATGTTAACATTTCAGCCTGGGCAGGCATATTCTCAGTTTATGTCTTTAAAGGTATTTGGGGAAAAGATAGCCGCGTTTAGCTGTTTGTGAATGTCTAAGGACAATGTTCATTAACACAGCATCTTCCATCAGCCACTGTGTTGTGTCCCTGTGATTCTGCAATGCCAGAAATACCTGTCAGTGTCCTGGGAGGATGACCAGGAAAGGGTACTCCACACAAGGTTGCAACTGGACAAGAACCAAGGTACTTCCTAAGCATGAGCTGTACTCTCTTACAGAGATCAATGTTAATGTGTGGACAAGCAAAAAAATAAAAACGAAACCCCAAAGAACAAAAAAAACAAAAAAAAACCCAAATAAGAACAAAAATATCTTGGGAAAAATCACTGTTCAGGTTCTGCTTTGGATTTTCATTGTCCTTTTTTGATGAGGAGAATTCTTTGTGCATGTCCTCTTCTAGCATTGGTGCTAGAAGAGGACATGCACAAGATGAAATGCTGTAAAACCACAGAAAATGGAAAGAAGTTCATCTCAGTAGCTGAATAAAAGTATGGCATGAGTGCTTTGTAGAACTTTAATTCTGAAAAAACTAAACAGCTTTCATTCAAAGGCAGTAATAAGAATTTTTAACTTCGTTTTTTTCACCAATGAAGGGCTGGTGTGCCCCAAGGACACTGAGCCAAGGGACCAGGAGCAGAGGGAGGAACACTTGAAAATTTGGCTTCAGTAAACTGTTCCTTAAATTCAATGAGTCATGATTTTTTTTTCGATGCATGTGGCTCCCTGTGTGTAAACTCCAGCCCAGCCAGAAAAATATCCCTTGGCCATTCGTGAGAGCTAGTAATGGTTTCCTCAGGATGAATGCCTCCTGAAAGATACTGTCTGCATTCCTCTGGAAGATGCCCTCCCACAGGCCCTCTTACAGCGCTGCACTAAAAATAGTGCTCAGAGCTTCGTTGCGACAGCTCCGTGTTGCAATTTTTATGGTTAGGTAGGTGAAGTCTCTTTAATTCAGCCAGCTCAATTCACTTAAATTTGCATGATAATGTGGTTAATTATCCATGTATTTCAAATGAATAATGATTTCACAAAAAGATAAGAACAGGGTCCTTTTTTTTTCTTTCCCTATGTTTTAAAAATGTGCATAGAGTTTGCATAATTAAAATGTATTTTCTCTGGAGTAGAAATTCATATCTATTGTAGGTTGAAGTGCAAGCTGCTCTGCATGTTGGGATGGCATCCTCCATGGGATCCATGTGCAGGGATCCAGCCAACCATGTGCTAGGATGGAGTCATTCAGGCACTCACTCAGCAGACCTGACTCACCATGGCTTGCTGCTACGTCAGTGCTGACCAAAGGAAGCTGCTGCTGGGAATGTGACTCCAGCCTGGTTAATAATCACTGTAAAAGGCCGTGCAGAACGAGCTGCCACCCAGCTCCTCAATGGCTTTGCTTTGCGGTGGGCAGCAGTGCTTGAGAAGGGCAGCAGTCTGGCCAGAGAGCAGCCCCTTCCTCTTTATCTCTTAGATAAAGTGACTGGTGGCAAAGGGCACTTCCTCATGGGCTGCTGCTGTCAGGAAACTTGGTTGGTCTTGCTGGCACTTTTAGTCCCTGACCTTTCTCTGTGATCTGTGCAGCTGCACATGTCAGGGAAGGCTGGAGTTCCTGGATGGAAATGAGTGCCCGTGATGGGGATGGGGTGGGCAGCACCAGGTCACTGTGGATGTTCAGCTTTTGCATAACCACACACCCCTGGAGCAGGGAACTGCCCTGGAGAGCCCCAAAATCCTTCCTGGCCCAAGGAACAATAAGCGCTGGGGATATTTTTCCACCTGTTTTACCCTACATCTCTTTTTTCATTAATTAACTCAGTTTTTCAAAAAGTGTAAGGCACTCTGTCTCTTCTGGGTAAGAAAAAAAGCATCTTTGTTCCATTTCAAAAAAGACCTCCTATAAATGGGCTTCTTCCCCTGCTTTTCTGTTGTCTGGCTTGGTCTGAAGCCCTCTCCTTGTCCTTTCTCCAAAATACAGACAAAGTGGCCAAGGGCTGGGAAGCACTCCCTGTGCCTGTATGGGAGGAGGGGGATGCTTAGTTCAGATGCCAGGTAGTTGGTCAATTAAATTAATGACACTGGGGAACTGAAACTATGGCCTTTGAAAGGGAAAGGATCATCTCTGCTGCTCCCTTTACACTGTTGACTTTGTTTGCTCTTGCATGAATTGTTACTTGGCTGGAATGTGGTCAGGAAAAAAATATTTACTGTCCCTTTGAGAGGAGGAATCTCAACATGGTGATAGAAGGAGATTGTGAGGGGGGTCAAGATGCATCCCTTCCCCTGGCAGAGGGAAAGGATGCTCCCACTGGGACCTGAGCAGTGCACAGTACCCCCAATGTATCTGAGACATGTGAATCTCCAAGTCTGCTAGTGTTTGAACCAATGTTAATTAAAGCATTTTAATGAGGATGTTTTGAGAAATGTGCGTTAGTCTGTGCATGCCCTTCGTGAAATATTAAACATCTCTGCCCTTTCAGCAGCGTCCTCCTCCCCAGAAGGTCTTCCTGCAAATGGATTTTGACACTCCTGATAATTTTGGAGCTAAGACACTCAGAGAAGTAACCTTCTACAAAAATCTTAATATGATCTTTGATGTTGCAGTCAAAGGAGCACATGCCAGAAAATGTTTTGCTTGTTTCAGTTCATCACCTGGTTGTTTGTTGTTATTTTACCAGTTCATCCTCTGCTTGTTTGTTATTTATATTTGAGGCGCGACAGCAAGCAGCTGATTAACTCATTAGGCACGAGCATCAAAGCACAGGGTGAGAGCACAGAATCTGCTCCTGTATCCTCCAGCCACTCCTCACAGCTTGGAGGGTTCTGCACGGCCTGACTGAGGTACAAAAGCCATCTCAGTTACTTGTGGACAACAGTGTGCCCTGTTTTTCTCAAGCCCTGTGTTTCTCAAGCCATCCCCACACTGAGGGACTGTGGCTGTGCCAGAGCATTTCAGGCTCTGTCCAAGGGGACAGCCCAAGCTCCAGATTATGTGTTCATTATCCAGCAGGTAGAGGTAGCCCCACAGAGGGGAAAGTCCCCTGTGAACCACAGTCATGGAACAGTGAGGGAAAGTGCTGCATGGTGCTGCTCCAGGCTGAAAGGCCACTTGGGGGACAGGTGATACAGAGAGCACACACAGACTTTGAAGGTTGCCTCTAACTATCAAACTCACCAGAGTTGCAGGAGCAACTGAAACTGATAATGCTGACTTTCTCTTGCAGGTTCAGCTCACGTGGAATTATGCTCAAGGCAGTAGTTTGCACCTGGGTGCTGTTGCCTTGGGTTGAAGGCTTACCAAGATGTTTTCACCCCTAAGTGATGCCCTCCACAGCAGTGTGGCTGTCACCCAGCCTTAAAAATACCATCAATGCCCCAGATCTCACTGGTGGGGGGTAAGGTGATCTGTCTATTCTCTGTGTATGCCTGCAGCCCATCAGAAGCAGAGGATTAGCAAATAGGTTGTTGCAGTCATACATAAATCTTGCAGACCCAACTACCTGTGTATGCAAGCCCTAGAGACATGGCACAGGAACACAGCAAGGCCATGGCCTCCCAGGAACCTCCCAGGAACCTCCCAGGAACCTTCCTGTGCAGGAGACATCCAAGAGATCATCAGTAGCTCCCTATCAGGTACCCAATGTGTCTTTCTTTTCATACCTCTTTTCACCCCTACCCTGAGATCATGGCCTCCTGCCCATCCTTCACCTCCAGCACACATCTCTGTTTTCATCCCACCAATTTCTGCCTCCTCCTTATTTGTACCCTTGACCAAGTGCCTTGACCCAAGGCGTGTGAAGTAAATGGACCAAGCTGGCTCTGCCCAGAATTCACCAATTCTTATTCTGGCTTTAAAACCTCCTAAAACTTCTATCACCCTTTAGGTATTCAGTACCCCACCCACAACAACTGTTCGTCACCTGACCACCTTGACCTCCTCCTCTAAGAGAATCACCACAGCTCCATGAAGCTTGAATGCAGTCCAACACCATCTTGCAGCTCCACACACAGGAGGAGAACAGTCAGTATTTATTGGCAATATTGAGTTCAGGTCTGTTATGCATGGCACTGCCCCAAAGGGAAAAAATCAGATTTTTGCACCTGCAGAGCTAAGAAAAGGGCTCATAGATTAGGTCCTTGTTCTCCTAGAGCATAATCTGTGCAAGGATGCTGCTCACACTGGCAGCACTGTAGGATCAAAGCTGATCCTGGAAAACTATTCAGAAAGTTGATGGGTCTGTAACATAACCAATGGCAAAATGAAGGAGAGGAGCCTGGCAGGATTAAAGTATTTGTACATGACTCAATCTCCAGAATCCCAGCCCTGGCAGTGGTGCCCTCTCTCCTGCAGCCCAACCAGACTGATTCATTTTGCACTGAGCAAAAAAATCAAAAGCTGAGGCCCTTTGTTTTGCACATTGGTCACACAGTCTGCAAAGACCAGTGTGCACTTGCACACCCACCATGGGCTCTGTTAGCACCTGAAACCATCTCCTGACAGGATGCTCCAGGGAAGGAGGAGTAAGGAGGCATAATCCCAAAATGAAGTCATGCAAGGAAATGGTTATGTTTTTTTCCTTTTACATAAGGAGCTGCCACAGTGCTGCTGAGAAATAGATATCCAACAGCCAGCCACAGGCAGTGTGAGATGACAGATACATGTTTAAATAATGTCTTTATTCTAGTTCAGCTGAAAAAATAATTATTGAATTTGGGTCTTAAGCCAAGAAGTACCTTTGTATCTGAGAGCTCATTGATTAAAACAACTTGTGCTTTCAGCTGGGTTCTAAGAGAGACGCTACCATTTCTTCTCACACAGAGTATTAAAATAATATCTGTATTTGGGAGGACAGAGGAATTTAGAGAGTGACCTCAGTGTTTCTTTAGATTTGAAGAATTTCACCCAGCCTAGAGAAGCTTCTACTTTTAAACTCAGGGATTTCTGCTAGAACAGGAAGTCTCTCTTGCATTGTTACCCAGCAAAATGAGCTCTGGATTATATTTAGCTCCATTCATTCAGCACAATGAAAAGTAAGACTCCAGCCAATTTCCTTAAGCAAGTTTATTAATAAGCACTAGTTGTTTGGTGGCTGGTCATTTCTAGGTGGCTGGGGGACATGACATGCAGCAAAACCTCTCTCCCTCCTCTGAACAAGGTTCCTAGTGGAGTAGACAACTTGAAGCCCTTTATAACCTGTGCTGGGTACCTGTGCATGCCTGGCAGCCTGAACATTGTCCTAGGTACACCTTCCAGTCCTGCCCTGGTCACTCTTACTTGGCTCATGCTTCACTGGAGCTTCATCAAGGGCAGTTGAGCAACTTTGAAGCTTGAGCTAAACAACCTTTCAGGGGCTCCTGACTACAGGCTTGAGGCAGCTGTGTGTGAGACCACTGACCACCATGGCTGCAGCTGCTGAGCTAGAGGAAGCCACCCTTACTGCAGGTACAGCAATCACAGCAAAGACTCCCAGCACATGGGAGCATGTGATGCAGTCACACACAAGTCAGGAGCTTGGGTCAGCCCATCAATCTGGGCTTCATCCATTGCTTTCTGTGTATCTAAACACATATTGCAAGGGGTTTGTCCTTGCTGAGGGCTAGAAAAAAACTTGAGGTGTTTTTAAACTTGACAAACTTCATGACCCTAAACTTTTCTGTATTGTTTGCTCTCACTTGGTCTCAAAGTATCTGTCGTGTGTTTAGGGTGGGCTGATCTCAAATTATCTCCTGCCTGTGCTCAGTTTAGATGATGTGACTTGAAGTTCAGGCTTGCCCTAAAGGAGTGAGGTCCTTACCACCCACCTCTGTTTGCAGTCATCAAGGGAAAGGTTTGGAACTGAGTGTCCCTGTGACACTTCCAGTTGTGGGATATACTTCCCTTGAGGTCACAAGTGAAATCAGGCTATATGGTGCCTTGGCTTTGCTTGGTCAGGAAAAACTGGTTGCTTTCCTCCTGCTATGGGTGCTGGTGGAGGAATGGGTGGAGGTGATATCTGCAAAAGCAAAATACAACAATCTGTGGCCATCTTCTCTCAATCTAGTGCCATGGTAGGATGCCTTTACAAGCTATGGGTGCAAGGGATGAGAAGAGCCAGGAAACAGCATGTGTTAACCACAAACCATCAATGTTGGGGGTCTAATATAAAGGAAGGAGCATTGCTGATCTAACTTTTCCCTACAGACTGCAGATATCCATGTACAAGAAAAAAATTCTGTTAGTCTGGAACTCAAATACCAGCCCTGGGAGGGTAGTGGTCAGCATGGTCATGGATCCTTTACTTGAACAGCTGAGCCAGTTGTTCCCTCAGTGCTCACCTTTCCTCTCTCAGTGCCCATCATGTCAGCAGTCATGGCACTGAGAATCCCTAAAGCTCAGCAGTTTGCACCTTTCTGCCTGCAAACTCTGGCATCACTGCAAAGCACATGTTCCAGCCCAATCTGGAAGATTTCAGCCAAAAGGACTTAATTTTTCCTAAGGACAGTTGAGACTTTGTGCCATCAGAGCATGGCATCTTCAAAACAGGTACAAAGGAGGTAGGTAAGGCCACCCGAGCCAGCTAAATCTATATTAGCAAGTTATAAAAGTAATAAAATGTTAAACCACAGAATTTCCTCAAATTCTAGTCATTTTTATGTGTATGGTTGGCAGCGCTCTGTTATTCCTGCCAAGCACTCAATTAGCACTTGAGTTAATAAGATGTTTTAATGGCTGTTAAATTAATCTCTGACATTAAACAGAAATCTCTGAAATTAAACTCTGACACTGCTTTCCAGTGTTTTCCAAAGGAAAGATATTCTTTTAAACCAGTTCCTATGTTATTGTTGCCACTAATTATTTGTGTTTATTCTCTTTACTAAGCTTATTTAATTTCATTTGAAATTAGATGCAGTGATAGGGGATGTGATTTGGTATTTTTCTCCAGTGGGCTGAATAGATGAGGATTAGAGCTCCAGAGCTCTGAGAAAATGAGTCTTCATAAGCATTTGTTCAAATAGAAATCACAGAGCCTTTTTTAGGACCATCACAGCCCCTTTGATTTGCTCTTCATCAGTGCTCTTGCAAGTTTGTTCACAGAAAGCTTTGCTAAAAAATTCAGTTATTGCTAAGAGAGATGAAAACCTGTACTAGCCCAGGAATACCTATAAAAATGTTTGGGTTGACCTGTGCCATGACTGGGGTTTTTTTGGAGGTCTGACAGTCATTCAGGCACGAAAACACCCAATATTTTGGAGGTTAGCTTATCAGCCACTTAAAACTAATGTAGTATAAATAGAAGGACAACATCAAGTAAAAGCAATAGGCAATATATCCCAAAAACCCAGAGGCTTAGAATTGTTTCATCCTGAAAAATTAAAAGAACAAAAGAAAACATAATCTGTAGGCAGCTGACAGCTCTGCCCTGGCTGGAGCACTGAGAATGATGTTCTTCCAACCCAGCTGGGAGTGGGATTGGTGCATGGTTGGGTTTTGTGGGTCTCAGTTTGTGATATCTCCGTGGCTTCGTTCAAACTGATTCTTCTGCTGTGAGTGGAATAGCCCTGGGCTGGAGCTGTGCTGAGAGAAATGAAAAGCTTTCATAAAATTATGTCATGTGCTGAATGTGCCAGCCTGTTGTGTAATAATAGCTAAAACTTTCTGTAATTAAAACAAGTAGCTAGTTATGGTGTCTGACTATGATCAAAGCTCTTTTGTCTGCTTTGGCAGTTGGCACATGTGAAAGATTTTGGCTTACATGGAAAATACTGTTGTGGTTTTTCTCTTAGTTTTAAATGGTAAGACGCAAACATCTTGGATTATCCCTAAACTGAAAGAAAACAGTAACGGGAAACACCAGAATGTGCATGACGTAAAATGTCTACAATTTCTGGCAGAAGCAGCTCCTGCACCCAGCCATGGTGACTTCAGAATGCTTGACCCATTGCTGTGATGCAAATGGTCAAAAAATGTAATTTTATTTTTCTGCAGAGATGGGAACAGAGCTCTTGAGAATATTCCCAAATATCCTGCACTGCCTTTTAAAATAGGAGTTGCTTTTGCATAACAAATGTTTGTCTGAATTGTGACAAACCACTTGTGTCCCATTAGAGGATATTTTTTCATTACTTGATTGTAGTTGTTTTGAGACATTTTATGGATAAAAGATATCTTTTAGTATCTTTCTCATGAGAGAAACCATCATTATTTTTCCATATTCATGTCTGCTATCTGTATTATAAAAAAATGACCTTGATGAGTAAATCAAGTAAACTGGTTTTGCTCTCAAATTCCTCTTCATCTTGGAAAAAAAAACAAAAAAAAACCAACCAAACTAATCCAGAATTCCTTTTGCATCTCTGAAAATATCTTCTACTGCTTAGAAAGTCTCTGGGAGGATAAATATGAAGTAGTTTTACAAAAAAACTAGGTGTGAACTGATTAGTTGAAGAACGTCAGCCAATAATAGACTGTTTTAAACATTATATTAAGCAACAAAACATCATCTGAGGGATGTGTCCAGCAGAGTATTTCTGAGCATCTGGAACTTTTAATCTCTTCTCCTGAAGTGCTGAGGTAGTTTTTGAAGACTTGCTTCTCCCACATCATGTGTGTGATAGTGTCTTTGTTTTGTTTCCTGTAGTTTCAAATTATATCCTGTGAACGCAGTGAGCCAAAGGTGAATATTTCCCTAAATTCAGCTGAGTGTGATGTGGATTGTCTTCTTATCTTGGTCATGGCTGAAAAAATTGGTTCTACCTTCAGGTGTCACTCTGCAAGCAAGTGTGCCTAAACCCTGCTGCTTCTGACCTGAGATTTTTCCACCTTTGGATAAATTAATGCTTTTCAGAGGTGACAGGAAATCTTCATTACTTCTTATTTGAGTATTTGGCCAATAAACTGATTTTCAGTCATCTTGTGCCACTTCTGCTTCAGAGGGCAGGACTTCTCTGTGAAGGCTCAGAGTCCACCTCTTCAGGCTGTGTGGTCCTTGGAGCAGCTCACCCTCCATGGCTGGTGCTTTTGGACCAGAGTGTAGAGCATGCAGGGCCCACTAGTCCCTACTGCCAAATCCTGCTGGCCTCTGTGAGGATCTCCATCAGCTTGTATCTTGGTGATGTCCCACCTCAGACTGCACCTTCTCTGCTTGTAATCTTGGCTCCATATAATACTGTCTACAGAGTGACCCATTTTCATCTCCTCTTGGGCGTGTGACAATTGCCCTTCTGGTATATGAGGAGGAGATGCTTCACAAGCACAGAGAGCCACCCAGGATGCTCATGTGGGCATTTCAGTAGCACAAGAGCTGTGGTCAGCACAGAAACAAACCTTCAGCTCAAACATGCTGAACCACAGCACTATGCAGGCTGCAGGCAAAGGTGTCATTAACATATCCAGGGATGTTGCCTCCAGGTGACTGCAGACAGTATTACCATCATGTGCAATCACAGGCAATGTGCTGTGACATTCCCTCATCCCTGGCTGGAAGCTGTTGACCTATGGAGCTTTCCTATTAGATTAATTTATCCACAGCTCACCTTCAGTGAATGCTTTTAATTGACAACCTGACTGATATACCTCTCACGGAAGATGAACACTGACATCTTGTCGACTGGTTTTGTTTTTCAACTGCAGACATTTAGAAAGGAACAATTTACTGCAGATGTCAATGCAGAAGATTGGAGCCTGCTGTCCTCAAAAAGGACATGTCAAAGGCAATGGCCAGACCTGTTTTTGCTCCTTTGCTTGGTCTGATTGCCTGAATGTGGCCACCTGGGTCCTATTACCAGGATTTCTGTGCCTGTTTCTAAGAGCTCTGTGCAATGCCACCTCCCTTTGCTGCTTTTCCTGTGCAGAGCTCTGGATCCAGGTTTGTCCCCAGCTCTCATGCCAGCCAGCTCTCGTTGTTAGGACATGCTTATTCCTTCCTGCAAAGGAACTTTTCACCAGGAGCAGGGAGCAACAAGAAACATCTACCAGGCCCTATGCACTTGACTTCAATTGGTGATCTAACATGCTAAGGGTGAAAGACTTTGTTCTCTGCTGTAGCTCAGTCAGGGTCCATGTGCAGCGTCAAACAGATGAAACATTGGTAGTTTTACATTCCTCCACCTGAGATCTCATAAATGGTGATGGATATTATCCCTTTGTCTCTATTACAGGCAAGAAGGAAGACTCCCTCACGAAAATTCCCATCATACTGGGCGTTTGTCTACTCATTGTTCATGTTGAATATTCACATATCTCTAACCTTGTTTACCATAACCAGCCTCTTTTTGCATACATCAGGCTTCTGTGGAGTTCTCTTGAGTCCTCAGGGATTCATTCCACTTAATGATAGAACAAAAGATCTGCATTGCTGCTATTGTAGCTTCAAGTGTTTCTCAATACTGTATTGTCTCACACCAGGACATGGTTAAGTAGGATGGGAACTGTATTTCAAAATGGGCATGAGAAAACTAGATGTAATTTGCATGGCTGCACAAGGTACAGGAATCCACTGTGTAGTCTGTCACTTTCTCAAGCTGAGAAACTCTAGAAGAGAAAAGTTCCCAGAAAACCAAAAGCTAAAACAATGTTGCTATTTTACACAATTTAAATTTTTATATAGAGTCAGGGTTACTCAGTTCTAGAGAGCAGGACTAGGGAGATGGTGTCTTTTGTGATGGTAACTGGATTTTTTCAGATACTACTTTCTATATTGATTCTTACCTTTCTTGCTGGAGTGCAGCATGTATACTCTTTTCACTGGTGTTTGTGTGTGTATAAATGTAGACATATGTGAGTACATACATATGTGTTTATATGTACATACACACACGAGGCCTGGGAGACCTGCCTATGTCTGCACAAATTCTATTTGAATTCTAAAGACTTCTTCTATTAACTTTAACTTTCAGGGCTGGTTAACAACTGTTTTAGAGCAGAGGAATTTTCTCAGCTTTAACTCAAGCCATCAAGGAGCATCAACACTGTCCTTAGAGCTCTTGGGGTTTCATACAACATTTCTACTTCAAAAGAAAAGAACAGAAAACTCCCAAACTGAATGACATAAACAGACACGATCCTACTGCAAGAAGGCACAGACAGCACTCCAAAACTGAAAAAAAAACCTCTTTCCAGAACCAGAAGATTGTCTGGAGATGGGTGGGCCAGAGCTATGGTGCTGTTTCTGGAAGGATACTGACCCAAACATCAAAGGACTCAAGCACTAAGGGCTCCCGGAAAGGGTAAGACATTCAGGTATTTATTGTCTTTCAGAGGTGTTTTTATTATTTTCTGGACTTTCAGAGTATAAAACAAAGGTGGCTTTAGGACATTGCTCTGCAAAACCTTTGTGTACATTGATCCACCCCATGAGTTCCCAGGAGGGTGAAACTGGAGGAATCCTGATCTTGGAAAGGACATTGGCTCAGCTATAGCTGCTGGTAACATCTACAGCCTGAGTTTAGATGGACCAGCAGAAAAGGACCCAGAAAACAAAGGATTTCTGAAACAAGTTTAAACAAAACCAGATGTACAACATTAGAGGAATATATATTTAAATAAAAGCTTAATCTTTAAACCTCGAGAGCATACTCCTCTGGCAGTCAGTGAACTGAATGCAATATAAAACTCCCAGGTAATACAAGAAACATGAACAATTCCTGCAGGGAGGGATCCTGAGATGTTTTGCAAGTAAATGGATACAGAGAAAACTAATAATTATCTATTTGCTGTGAGCTGGGGTCTCATTCTCTGGAAATCCCTGCAGAGAAGAATGGAGTAGGTTTCCCAGATGAACATGAAGTACTGCTGGTTTGATATTCCCTTCCTCCTGGGCATTAATAGTTTGGGAGTCTTCTACCAGCTTTTTCAGTAAATCCTTCCTCTACTCCTCATTCACTTCAATCTCTTCTGCTCCTTAGCTGAGCATGGTCCTACTTGCCTGCAAAATCACTGAGTCCTCAGAGTGGCTCAGCAGGCATTAGTTATACTTCAGGGATTTCTCTTTTAAAATTTTTGATCAAAATACACATTCCTTGTGCAGAGAATGGACAAATGATGGGTCAGTGGCACAAGTACCTGTAATGAACATGGTAGCACATGCTGGGCAGGTGCTGTGGTCTGTGTCAGCTCCTTGCAGAAAAAGCAGAGTAAGGAGGACTGGCTGTGTCCTTCCACCTCTGCCTTGCACAGCAGCTGCACTGTGGCATCTCTCCAGCTTCTGGCAAAACAACTCCCACCCGGACAATTGGGAATGTTTCATGTGGTTGGAGAGCACTGGAGAGACAGGCCAGAAATTCAGCCTGTTAAGCTAAACCCAACAAATAGGAAATTATCTGAATATAAATATAGTTTATGCTTTTCCACTTGAAAGGAAATCCCCTTATCAGCTCAGTCTCAGCTGAAAACAACTATGGATACTGTGGGCTGAGCCAAGAGCCCTTGCTGAGAGGAATGGGTGGCCTGCCCTGGCAACTGAATCCATGGCTTCATAGCCCTTTGGGAAAGGAGTTTTCCCATGTTTTGTAAAATAAGTTGCCAGAGAGAGCTGTTGAAGGGCAAAGCGGAGCATGGAAATAGCACATGGCTGTTTTGCTCAGCCTGATACTGGGAACTGATGCAAAAGCAGGGAAAGAGATATGAAGTCGGAACAGATTTTTTTGGTTAAATGCCATTTTTTTCCCTTTTAAGTAGACTGCCATCCTGCTGCCACTGAAATCAATGAAAATGTTGCTATTAAATTTCAAGAAAGTAAGAATCATTACAAACTTCCTTGTTTTCTGAATCTTCAAATCTTACTCCTTCCTCTGTTCTTCCTTTCAATGTATTTTTGTCTTAAAATGCTCTTCAAGCTTATGAAGTCCTATACATCTGAAGACTTTGTACAGGTGGGATGAAGCATTTTATTTATTTAAAAACTCAAACTGAACAAAACCAAACTGAAGTTTCCTGTTGCAATAGTACAAAGCTATCTTAAAAATGAAAACAAACTAGCAACAAAACCTCTGAAACCACCCCAAGGAGTAGAGGATGGCATGAAGCCCTGGTTCAGTGCTCAGAAATTCAGCACAGCCACATACAGAAGCAGTTCTCCATGTATTCATCAGGAGCACAGCAACCCCTGAAATTTATCCTAAGTTACTGCCAGGGAATAAACATTTCTCCATGTTATCTGGTGGCCAGACAAGTGGAGGTTTTACCCCAGAAGTGCAATGACGTGGCTGATAACAGATCATTTGGCAACACACGCTAGTGGTCTCTATGTGTGTCTCATACATGGTGTGAAATGTAAACTTTCTCTGCAGCCAGCTGATCCAAGGCATGGGAACAGCAAGTGGCACCTTTCGCTCCTGGAGCTGTTCTGCACTGCTGAACCACCTCCTCCAGCAGGCTGCCCAGGCAAAGGGCAGGACCTGCTGCTCGCAGAGTGCCCAGCAGCCCTGTCAGGATGGTTTTTATGAGCAGCTGTGGTGAGTCCCTCGGTTTTTCTGGGGTGACTCTTACTCTTCATAGTGATGCCAAAGACCCCACACTGGAGCTGTGCAGGAGGGAAGGACTAGCAACCAAATGGGACTGGAAGGAAAAATGAGCTGACAGCTCGTTCAAAATTCCTTTCAGCCGATGGTGGAGTTATGGGCAGCACCAATGGAGCCTTTCACAAGAACAGGAGCTGGTTCCCAGCTTCCCAGGGGACTCCTTTGGGAGCCACAGCCCAACAGCACCAACCACCTCAGGCAAGGATCTGCCTCCTGGTAAGAACAAGGTTTGCATGGCATTCTCAGCATCCCTGGTCCCTTTCAAATCCTCTGGTCTGGGAAAAGTGTTGCTCTCCCATCCCCATCCTGCCCCAACAACCAGAATTTGTTTTTCCCAGTTGAAGCGGGGAGCATCCCACCGCATGAGCCCAAAGAAACAATTTTTATATGTCTGTTTTCCACTGCAACAGCATCATCGTCCTGATGGCGTGGGGTCAGTTAAAGTTCTCAAGCTGTGCTGTGGAGGTTTTCTCCACAAAAGCGGGGGTGTTAACCATGGTGGCATGGCACAGCTCCAGCTCCGCTCGCACCACTCGGCTCTCCCGCTGCTCTGGCAGCCGGGGCAGCGCACCCCGCACTGTTTAAACAGCTGCCTCGTTTCATCTGGGAGGTGGCTGCCCTTCAGTCCTGGGAGAAGAGCTCATCTTCTGGATAGTTTGCATAACAATTAACATTTGTCAGCTGAGATCTGCCTGGTGAAAGATCGTTATTTACAAGTAGGCGGTGAGTCTTTGGAGGCTGCAATACTTCTTGAACCACAAAAAACTAAGTTGAGAGTGGGGAGCCTGAAGGTGGGCTGATTTCACACGGCAGGTTTAAGGAAGAGTTCCTTTCGCATTCAGCTCAGAGGTAGAAAAGCAGAGCTGCCGTGAAAGGGGGGATTCTTTAGCTCTTACAGATTTCATTCAGTTGTTCCAATGAAATAAATACATCCGCCTTAAACAATTGAAAGAGGTATTTACTGCCTGTGGTTTAACAACTGTACTAAGTCAAAGGGACCAGTCAACTAGAGCCTTATAATTCTTTTCTAAAGAGAGGATGAGAGAAAAGAATGAGATGACAATGCAGTATTTATAATAAAGATGAAATGAGTGGAACTCAATGGCGCCAGCAACCCTGGAGCTCCTGCTGCTTGGGCTAATGCATTTTGCATTAGCACGTCTGGATATCTGGCACTGGAAGGTCCTGCACATGCTTTTACAAAATAGCAGCATTCTTACAGCAGCAGCATTTCTTCCAAGCACCACCACTGATGGCTGCAGCTGGGATGGGCAGCCCCTGCAGCTGGGTGAATCAGCAGGAAGTTTTCAGGTGACTGAGACCTGTTTTCCACTTGCCTTCCTGCAGCCAGGTTGATTTTTACCTGCTCACTTCTGCACGTTGCCAGGTGGTTGCACTGTGACTCCCTGATGGAACACTTGCTTGAGCAGGAGTGGATGTGAGGGCAGCTGTCCCTGCCTGGGAGCTGGGGGCTCACAAAGGCAGGATTCCTGACTTCTCAAGTTATACTGGGGGGCTACTGGGCACAGAGACAGCATGTTGAACATACAGAATTACATCTGTAAGTAGGTTTGCTCTGCATAGGCTAAATAAATAACATCTGTGTTACAAGAACCCCCATGTGATCTCTATCCCATACTACTCCATTACTCCATCAGCTAATCTTGTATTTGCCTTGGAAGCAATACAAAATCCTCAAAGGAATTAATAGCCAGCAACTGCAGATCACCAGAGCAATTTATTTTTCATTCTTTCCCCCAACAGGCTGGAGAGATACATGTCTCTCTTCTTCCTGAAACCTGGAATTGAAAAGCTCTGTGTCGCCTCAACTTCTCATAACCTTGCAGAACAACAGCATTAGCAGTAATGAGCAAAACACAGCAGCACCTCAGGACAAACTCTGGGACAAATGGAAAGACCACCTGGGTGTAATGTTGTAAGAAGCAGATAGCAAATGGTACCTTCTTTTTATAACTGTTATGTTAGAAAGGGTAAACTCAACACTTCAGGGTTTTCTTTAGGTTTTTGACATATACAAATAATTTCTTGTTCTAAGAAATAAGTGATACCAGAATGTATTCAATAATACTTAAAATATGGATCTTGGCTGTTTGTTTTTCTTTCTGTCTAAGCCTCTCTTACCTGAGCTTACCTTTGCACAGAAGCAGCACAGAAGTCTGTGGGGAAAAGAAAAATAGTGCTAGAGGCTGCCAAAAAGTGTGGGAAAAAGTCAGTGGTGAGGAAGGCAGAAGGAAATGAATTTATGAAGCTCTTGTCCTGATTTCTCTATCCATCTAAGAGCAGGACTTCTTTCCAAAAATACAGCTACTCTCAGTCTTTGACCCCCAAATGCTGGAGCAGCAGGTCTGGGGTAGCAGCTATGAGCCCTGGCATCTTGATCCCAGCATCAAACCTTGTGTTCATGGACAAATTACTTTTTCCTTAAATTTTCAGCAACATCTTTGGTTCTCAGTAGCACATATTGGTGTTAAACTCTACAAAATCTGCTCTTACTATCTTGACCTCCTATATGGAAAATACTTCTGACAGCCATGGGATGTTGTTCAGTTACCATAGCACAATGCCCAGAACTTCTCTGGCAGTGGTAAGTCCAAGCCAGGCTGCTTTTCACTGCCAACCTGCTCACACACCATGGTGACTTCACCCAAACTGGAGGGTGAAAAGAAACCAACACCTACCTTTGTTTTAAGACAGCCCTGGTTAGAGTGTCTTGCAACGAGTTACTTTAACCAAGGCAGGCAGAGACTTTTGGAGAGGAGGAAGAAGAAGAGAAGCTGGAGCTGTGGAAGGCAATTAGGAAAAAGGCCTTTAAATAGCACAGGTGGGCAATAGCTCAGCACCAGGAATACAGAGTCTGTTCTTGGTCTCCAGAGCAGGCAAAGGCCCCAGGTTGACTCCCCACATTTAGGCTGTTGGGTCTGGTCAGAACATGGCTTGGATCTGGAGGTGAGGTCTGGACTGAGGTGTTGACTTGACTTGTTGCTATTCAGAAGAGTTCCCAGAGGCAAATGTCTTATGCTGAGTAACCTCCTCAGGTTTCCAGTCTGGATTGGTGTCCATGAGGAATGTGAAGTATTTAGCAGCTCACTCATTAGCTGCTTCCAGGAGGATGTGCTGCTGGCCTTGATCCACAAGTTCCCTGGGGAACTGAGCTTTAACTTTGCAAACTGTTTTAGAGAAACATTGGACACCCTGGGGCTGCAGAAAGCACACATTTATATGAGTCCTGCACTTCCTCATACAGAAACGAGTCCTGTACTTCCTCATACAGAAAAGCCAAAATGTGAAATTGATGCTAAAGGAAAAGCTCTTGGAGCCAGTTCTGGGTTCTCAGGAAGTAGAAAAGCCCTTCATGTTCCTGCCCTCACACATCCTCAGCACTACTTTCTAAAGGGATGCATTTCAACTTTTTTTTCAGGCATCAGTGGTTTTTTTACCATCTACTGCATTGTTACATCTTTTCCCTCTTTCCAGTGTAACCACTGTCTCAGAGAGTTTGAGCTGTTGCTCAGCCAGGACTGGGGAAATGGCCATAGTGACATACAGTTTGTGACAGGTAATTCTGATTTGTGCCACTTGGTGCTATCACACAGGGCTTTAAAACAACGTGTTCCAATGCAGCCACATGTATTTTCCTGTCTGCTGCTCTGTGAAGCGTGGAACAGCTTAAGGCTTTGTGTGTATCCTACTCTGCCTGGAGCAGAGTATCCTGCTAATGCTAAAAGGCATTTTGACAACCTGTAGTCAGTATTCTCCTTCCTGCAGGGGATCTCAGCAGCAAAATTGTCAGAGGCACTGGTCCAGGCTGAGTAGATATGGCTACACACTGTGCTGAGGGAGTTGCATTTTCCCACCTCTGGTTTACTGGGGAAACTGGGACAGCTGGTTTTCCTTTCAGATGGTGCCTGGAGCAGAAGCAACTGACCTGACAGTAAAAGGCCTAAGGTGTCACTTGCTGTTCCCTCAGCTTGAAGAACAGTAACTCATTCCTTTAATAAAGAACCAGCCCCAGATAATGCCCTGGCCTCATGGTGGGAGAGCAGGAATCCCAGCAGTGTGATGGACCTGGCACTGCCCTCAGAAATGGCCCATGTGGATCCCACCAGGGAATGGACATTGTGCAGGAGGGGAAGTCTCAGAAATGCAGCTCCCTGGGAGATTAGAGAATCACCCAAGACAGCATTTTGAAGAGAGCCTGGAAGAGCAAGAATGGTGGGAACTCTGCATGGCCAAGATCCTGGGAATGGGGCAAAAAGAGGGGAAAGGATGGGTGCAAGATGACTCCTGCAAGGAGAGCCAGCGTGAGGCTTCTGCATCCCCCTGCTTGCTGCACAACGTGGCTGTGAGCAGCTGTACCTCAGGGGCAGGGGAGTGCCACGCTGGCTCCAGGCACTGCTGAGCTCTGCTCTTGGGGTGTTGCCCACTCCCTGAAGTGGCTTTGGAAGGCAGCAGATGCCATGTCCTCAATCTTGAGTGCAGAGGCAGGGACTCTGCCCTCCCGAGCACGCTGCACAGGATGGCATCCAAACAACAGGGCATGCATTCAGCTGTGGATAGGTGCCAGCTGTGAGGGCAGCCCCAGGAGGGGGACTCCCTGCTTTAAGGTAGGTCACCATCTTACCTGATTTGTCTCTTTCTGTAGTTCTGATAGTTTTGTGCATATTTCCATTGTGCTGTGCTTTGCTTTTGCAGTCACGTGTCAAGAACAGTCAGGATACATAAAAACAGGAAAGATATTTAATCTTAGGGTCATGAGAATGACACTTGACTTAGCAAAGCTACTCATCCAGTTGCTTTTCTTCTAATATACTTGTTTTTTCAGTACTGACAGTGTTTCAAGCATCTGGATTTCAGCCACAGCTCCTGATAGGAAGTTTTAGACAAGTGATGGGTCAAGGTGCATCTTGAAGGGACTATGGTAAACTAACAAATTATACCATCTCAGAAAAACTCAGGACTTGCTCTTGATATCTTTCCATCAATTTCTTCTTTTATCTTGAAATTCATCCTAGAGTCTCTTAAGCAAACTGGTGTGTTTTTGTTCATTGCACAATTTTCTTCAGCTAGTGAATATTAATTCCCCTATCAGATCAAATAATTAGAATAATGCAAATAGACCAAAATAACAGTTGCAAATTAAATACTTTACAATAAACAGATCAAGAAAAATACATTCATTTTAACACCTTAATTCTTTGTATAAGCAGAATCAAGAGGCAGAAGATCAGAAGGAATGTTAAGAGTTGCAATAACCCTAAATTCTGGGTCATGCAATTTGAGCTCTGCCATTTGAAAACTATTGCATGTCGCATACACTGTGCTTTAAAAATGGAAGTCCCCAAACCTGGGCTGAACTTTGGTGCCCCTCCTTTAGAAATACTTTCACTGTCGTTTACAGGGGGGATCACCCTTGCACAGCCCTCCCTGCTTTGGCAGCAGACCAAGCCAGCTTTCATTTGTCATAAACAGGGAATGGCCCTGTCCCACCAAAATCTGAAAATGCCACTTGGCACCATCAGACCACATGGAGCTTTCCCAAAGCTGCATTGCAGGCAAGGAGCAGAGCCCCCTTGTTTCAAACTCCTGCATTATCAGAAAACTTCTCGAGTTTCTCAGGCATTCATCACCCCCCACAATCTGTGCGGCTGGGTGAGAGAGCCTTGCAGTGGGATCGGGTTTTATCCGGCACCAGGTACGCTGATAACCCTCCCTAATCAGTCGCTGATCTCTGCTCGGTGAAAGCACTGCCTGTGGTATTTCTGCTGAAGCTATTTTTAAATGACAGTGTGATATTTTGTTTTCTTTCTCTCATTTGTCAATGAAGAACTGGCTGTGCTGTGCGTCTGCTCTGACAAGAAACTTCCAGTTATTTTTCAGCCCGTTCCAGCTGGGATGGAGGCAGGGCTGGAGAAAGTGCTGTCTGCAGGCAGGGTGAGCCCTCCAGGGAGCAGTGACCCTACAGCCCTCTGCCTGTCAGGGTCCTCTGGGTCCAGCTGTGGGAAAAGCCTTCTAGGTTTCTTCTGACTCTGGTCCTGATGCTGCTTTAGGCTGGCTTTCACAATTAGGGTTATTTTATGTTTAGCTGAGTTGCTACTTTCATTAATGGTAAGTTTGGTTTGGTTTTTTCAGTCACTTTAATTGCACTAGGTTTTCGAAGAATTATGTTTTTAGGCTTAGGTTCTGAATGGCCTTAGAGCATGAGCACCTAAAAGTTGAAAATGAAAACCTGTCATGTCCAAATGGTGTCACTGCATGGACAATTCACATTTCATCTCATCAAATGGCTTTCCCAAATGGAGATGTAACAAGTTCCACCTCTTCATCCAAGCACCTGGACATCACTGCATGTTTCACAAAGGGCTGCATGTTTCACACATCATTTCTCTCAAAAATGCATTATAGATTGGCACTAGCAACTTTCCATCCCTGTTGGTTTTTTCTGGATGAAGGAAATATAAAATTCTTGCTGGAATTTTACTGATTCCCAAGCCCTCCATCCTTAAGCACTGCTGGATGGCAATTGTGCCACAGCTGTATACCAAGGTTTTCTAACCCATAAAATTCAGACACAAATGGCTCACAGAAGATAAAACCCTACTGAGAAATACAGGTTGTCTATGAGTGTGTGACTATCAGATAAAAAAATGCCTAATTAAGTCCTAGAAAATTACATTCACTGGTTTTGAGTCCTCTGTTTATACCTGGGCCCAAGATTTCTGTTTAATCCCAGGTATTCATAAGGATTCATTCCATCATCTTCCCTTACTTATAACATGTTCAACACTGGTTCCCTACAGAGCTAATCCCACAGACTTCATCAAGATTACTGCTCAGGTAATTCATTCCAATCTAAGAAAAAGTGTTTTGACCCAGTTGAGACCAAAATTTCAGAGGGGAGCCAGTCCCTGGGATCACTCCTTGGAGCAGAATTATGTCTTTACTAAAGTTTGCTGCCCTGATCCAGCAGATTCAGCAGCTGGGGCAAGAGGGAGAATTCCATCCCTTCTTAACCTGAGCCATGCCAATTCCCACCAGTTACCAAAACTGGTTTTTACATTGCAGAGTCCAGTAGAACCAGATTAAAACAAGTATGCTTTTTTTTCCCATTGAGAATCTAACTGAATTTTCTAGTTTGTAATACAAAAGCCATTGGGAAGAGCAGATACAGCCTGATTGGTTAGATTTTAAAGATATGTTGGAACCTAATAATTTCTGCTGCTTTTAGTTGAGATCCCTGAGGCAATAATAACGGAAGCTGTAAAAATATGTGCCTTATTCATCATGGCTTTACGTCAGAGGTTTACTGCTCTAATCATTAACCAGCCTGCTGCATTATCTATGAAAATTGCTTGGTAATATTTATGAAATGTGACCTTTGTTAATTCAATGTTACCAAGTGTTGGATTCATTCTGTTTGCAAGTGGAACAGATTTCCAAATCACTCTGCAATTAGTACAGTTTGATCTAACCAGCCTATCTCTGCATGGGGTAGGCTTCTCCTGAAACAGCAGGATCGCTGTCAGGAATGAAATGTGTTTTCCGTACGGCTGGGACACCTGCTTGCACTACATCATCTTTGGCAAAGGTAAGTGCTGAATGAATATTCACAATAAGGGAAAACAGTAACCAGACTTAGAAAGATTTTTGTTGTGAGAAATACCTCAGTTAACAAAAATTAAACTGTTCGTGGCCAAAAATGATTGCTATGTATAATAGTGTAAGGGGAAACAAAAGGAAAATGGGACAATGTTAGGCTGAAGTGGGCATGATTACCCATTCCACAATGGATACAGATAAAGGAATTGCAAGAAACAACAGGAAGATTCAGGAGCCCCATGAAGTCAAGATGCTTTGCTGCATGACTCTCTAATTCACTCCCAAGGCCACCATTAGGCATGGACGGTAAGTCCTTCCCTATCTAAAAAGTCCCCATTCCTGATCCACACAATGCTACCATGAATTTCTGATTCTCACAGTCATACAGGACATCCTGCAATGCCTCAGCCTATGGGGTGTTGTGAAGGAACCAAATTTCACCGGAGCAACAAATGTGCCGGACAAGCACCAGGCAGTGAAGCCATGTGGCACATTCAGCAGCAGATCTCTGGGAATGTGGAATATCTGCAGCATTAATGTCATATCCTTCCATTTCCCGAGCTCCACATGGTCAGTGTCCATTTTCAATACTTTCAGTGCTTACTCCAGCTGGGACTGTCTCATGTGACAACTCCACTGGGAACAAATTGAGCATCTCCCTGTCTGCATTAGTCCCCTGAGCTTGTCCACTAGTGATGTACAAAATTAGGGCTTGGTTTGATAAGCCAGGTTAAGCTCTGATGAAATCTCTATGCAGATGTGTAAAATATACCAGTCTGGCCCTGTGTTTTATTTTCCTCTAGCATGGCAGCTGACTGTGCTTTCCTTGGCAGGAAACAAACATCCTCTTGGTTAAAGCAGGAGCTGGAGAGCCACAGAGACACCACCCTCATGTTCTGCTCCCAGTGGACACAGAAAGGGAGGTTGGGACAGATTTGGGACAGGACAGGGAGCAGGTCCTCATCCAGGACAAGGTAGTGCAGCTGCCCTGCAGACAGCACAGCTCTACCAAGCCAAGGCTTCTTCTCAGGAGGAAGGTGCTCAGGTCCTCACAACAGTCCTGCCTTTCAAACTGGTGTTTTAACACCTCTTTTCCTATATATGAACTGGTAACCAATTAACCTACAGGACCTGAGTAATTCGATGTCAAAGCCGCAGCACAGGCTGCAGAAAACTCTGCCCATGCCCTGCTCCAGTCAGTCCTCCAAGCCTGCACACTGCCTGCAAGCCTGGCCAGCAGTGCTTGATGAACCTGCCCTCTTCCTTTGCCCTTGACAATGTGCCAGAGAACAGAAGAGCTGCTAAGGAAACAAATTTTGCCTGTGAATGACATGGGTTTCTTGGTATCTGGCTGACAATTGTGGCACTCATGGCCAGAACTCACCAGAATCAGGAATTCCTCCTTCCTCCATGTCACTCTGCTGTTTCCCAAGGAAAAAGAATACAGACATTTGAACAAGGAAATAGCAAGCGAGAAGCTAGAGACCTGTACAGGCTGTTACAATGTGGGAACTGGGGAGAAAAGGGCTCTGTAAGTACTGGTACCATGGGCTGCAGCATTCCCTGCTAGCTCACCTACCCTGCAGGTTCAGTTCTTTGGATGCCCTTCCCATTTCCCAAAATTGTTACCAAATGTGGGAAAATTTGGAAACGGTTAAATCATGTGGTCTGAAGCAACTGGCAAGAAGGATAAGATTTGAGAGTGAACATGTGAAACCAGGGAGAAAGAGAACAAGCAGCTGCACTGATGGGATGAACTCAGCCTCTCCAGGTGTCCCAGGAACACAAACATGTGCCAGTCAATGGACGGGCAGTGACTGTGGCACTCAGAAATGAGGGAGCAACAGCACAGGCATAGCTGCTCTCTGGCTTCTTGCTGGGGCTCCATTGCATGCACTTAGTGCAGTTGCATGTCCCCACATTGGTGCAGAATGGATGAAGTCCTGGTTATCCCACAGCTCTGAGGCAGGCACAGATCCAAGGAAAGAGGGAGGCTGGGAGAGAAGAAGTGGTCTGGCCAAAAACATGTCTAGAAATCCCCAGGGTCCTGCTGGAGAGCAGTGCTAGAGCCAGGTTCCTCCCCACTGAGCTGAGCAAGTTCCTCTCTGCAACAATCAACGCAATGTTTTCTCTTCTCAGAATCATGGATTGCTCCATCAGACAAAAGATTTTCCTCCTGCTGGGTCCTTCCTCAAAGATGGGGCTCTCTTTACCATCCACTGCTCTTCTGTTTCAGCAAAAACGTGTGAGTGTTCTGTGAGCACACCCCTCATCTTTGTCATGTTTATGACATCCCAGTGTAAAGTCCCCATTTGGTTTCAGATCTCCTCTTTGCCTGTTTTTTTCCAACCACATCAGCATTTCTGAGCTTCTGAAAGTTTAGGAGTTTCTACGTTTTTGCATCATTAGGAAATTGAAAGATGTGGTTTATCTACTTGTTTCCTGTGAAACACAAAGGGCTGAGAGATTGGGGGAGTGTGTGGGTTGGGGTGGGCTGTGTAGATAAGACTCCTAGAGAGTACAAGAGTGTGCAGTATGAGGAGACTTTCTGCCAGGCCCACTGGCATAAAGTGAGGACTGCAGCCACATTTGTCTGTGGAAATGGACTTCTTGTCTGTGAAAATCACTCCTGGGAAATACCCCTCACTTCCAAGGTGATCTGCTGCAGTTTGTTGTCACTGCAGAGCAGTGGCCATGGCAGTCCTCCTTTCTTGTCAAGGGGCACTGCAGTGCTGGCCAAGCCCCCTCTTCTCCAACATGTCACCAACATCAGTGACATTTTCTGCTGTGCAAATTCTTTCCTACTTTGCGATGTTTGCCACAGAAGGGTTTTGTTGACCAGGAGGTGCTTTGAACAGCTTGACGAGGCAGGGGCATGGTGTGTGAGGGATGGTCTGTCCATCGTGGGCTGGGACGGCTGGGCAGGGAGAGCAGGAGGAAGGCATGTTGTGATTCAGCAGGGCTCATGTTTACAACCAGCTTTCCATCTTCCAGAGCAAGGTGAATTTCCTGTATGAAAATGTTTTCAGTTGAATATATCATAAAAAGTAATAATAGATATTTCAAAATGTAAGCAGTAACTCTTTTCCTCTAGCAAAAAAACAAAAAAAAAACCAAAAAAAAAAACCAAACAAAAAAAAAAAAGACAATTACAGCCTTTGCGTGTTGTGTAGCTGTTTACTAACATGTAACATAACTCTAGGGATCAAAAGTGGGGGAAATAAACTGGATTAAAGGAAATAAGGTGGTTTTTTTTCAACTGAAAGGGTTCTCCATAAAACTACTATGCTGAGAGGATGACTAATGTAACCAGTGTGTGTTTTGAAGCGTGTCATTAACACTTTTTATGCTTTCTGAACACACAAAGAGAAACCCCAGGAGAGAATTAATTTACAAATCTGATTAAGCATAGTGCCTAAGTGGCAAAAAGCATCATACAATAAATAGTAGACTCCACAGGTAAGCAAAGCTTTAAAAAATGAAACAAACATACTGCACAAAGAGCAGATGTGTGCATTTTTGATAGTTTAATGTGTATTTGATTAGATGTCAAAGGTACAGACAATGAAAACAGAGGTCACACTGAGGTAATAGTACTGCCCCCTTTTTGTTAAGCCATCATACTGCCTGTCTAGTGAAAAACATGTATCTGAATTTGGGAACCAAAGGCAAGGATGCAAACAGAAGAATGAGACCAAAGATAAAGATTTTCTACCTGCTGTCAAAAAAGATTTATAGATACCTTTTGTGTGGTTGTGTCAGCCTTTGCTCATGCACAGCTATAGTGTGGTTTGAGTCAGTGTCTCAGAACTGAGCAGTACTATTGCTCAGCATTCAGAGGTTACCCCTCTTCAGGGACTTTCTGAGTTCACAGGAGTTGGGATGCTAATTCAAATACCTTGTAGCTGTAGATCAGGGGTATCTGCAAACTCCAGACAGATGGTTATTAGAAGTTAAAGCTTAAGTCTCATCAGTGCCCCTGTGAATATTGCACCTATCTTTTCAAACAGAACAAAATACTACTAGTGACCTTCTCACCCCCTGGGTAACTGCTAATATACTTTATTACTTTTAAACAACACGCAACATTTCATTCAAAGACGGAGAGGTGACAGAGTGACTTGGTGTAAGTTAGACTTTCCCACATGAGGGAGTGAGTGGTGAAATGCCCTGTCCCAATACTGCTGTGCAGTTGTTTGGTACAGGTCCTACCTTCCACCATCCTTAGTGCATCTGAAAGGGTGAAGAAAGTAAAAATCCATCCCTGTGTTATCCTGGTCCCAGCGAACAGGAGGACTATTTTGTGGTGAAAGCCCTGAACTGCATGTGAGATATCCAAGTTAATACAGGTATGTCATTCCTCTAGTAATGAGATCCAGGGATTTTTCTGTGTTTCTACTTCCCTCTGCATAGGGAATGTTTATTCCTAACAACTTTCTAATACCTTTATGTGTTTTCTCTGTGTTGACTGTAGGGTCTTCACATTAAGCAAAGCTCTCTTGCTGTGTGTAGATCATCTAGATGTCTCCTGTAGATACCAAGTGACTGGCAACAATGAAGAAGAGGTGAAGAGCTGCCAGTGTCCTGAGAAGGTAGAAAAAGGAGAATCCATTAAGTAATACCCTGAAACTTCTTTTCTGTGGGCTGTTAAACACACATTCACTTACACAATGCAGACAGTGTCAGAGAAGCAGGAAGTTGTGTCCCTGGTGTTGAGCCTGTGCTGTAACTGCAGGGAGCCCAACACCTTGGACGGGGCTCAGGCAGAGAATCTGTGTCACACCAAAGGAGAGGAATGGAAACAGCGGGAAACCATCGGCAACAAAGGAAGGAGAACAAAAACAGGACAGAAGGGATCAGAGACACAGAGCCAAGAACAAGGTAAAAAAATAGACCTGTGGAAAGCTGGAAGGGAAACAAATAAACCAAGTAAGTTAAATTCTCCATCCTGCCCCCCATTTTCTTCCATCTCACTAGCACCTTGTTACTGAAATTTTCTCTCAATGCTTAAATCAACACAAAGAAGGTTGCACGCTACATGACACTTGAAGGGTAAACATCTGCCTGAGATTAAATCACAGAATCATAGAATATCCTGAGTTGAGAGGGGCCCACAAGAATCATCAAAGTCCAACTCCTGAGCTGCACAGGACACTTCAAGAATCACACCATGGGCCTGAGAGAGTTGTCCAAATGCTTGTTGAGCTCTGTCAGGCTTGGTGCTGTGACCACTTCTGTAGGGAGCCTGTTCCAGTGCCCAACCACCCTCTGGGTAAAGAACCTTTCCCTAATATCCAACCTAAACCTCCCCTGACAAAACTTCAGGCCATTCTCTCGGGTCCTGTCACTGTCACCACAGAAAAGAGATCACTGTCTGCCCCTCCTCTTCCTCTCACAAGGAATTTGTTACTGCAGTGAGGTCTCCCCTCAGTCTCCTCCAGGCTGAACAGACCAAGTGCCCTCAGCCTCTCCTCATATCATTTCCCCTTGAGGCCCTTCACCATCTTTGTTGCCTTCCTTTGGATGCTCTATAGTAGTTTTATATCCTGCTTATATTGTGGCACCCAAGGCTGCCCCCATCACTCCAGGTGAGGCCACCCTAGAGCAGAGCAGAGCAGGACAATCCCTCCCTGTCCCCAGTGGGGATGCTGGGCCTGGTGCTCCCCAGGACAGGGATGTCCCTTCTGGCTGCCAGGGCACTGCTGGCTCATCTGAATGTTTGCATTTCGCATATATCATATTTTACAGACACAGTGCTGTGTGGGTCCTGTAAGGCTGGGTCATAACCACTCCATGCTACAGCATCTTAGATTCTGGTCCACACACACAGTGCAGTTTAAGTGGTGCTTTTTTTGGCAGGCAAGGTTGCTTTCAGCAAGTTGTACCCTTTGTGGAGGTCATTTCTTTTCCCCTCCATGATGTCAAAGAAGTTTTTTGGGATTGTTGAGCAAAGATCTTCCCTTTGCTGAGATTCAGTGCTTCATGGAATACCTCAAACCCAACACTCAGTTTGAAGATTTGGCTGGGAAATATTATAGGGAAGCTGCACAGAGGATCAGCTGGCCAGACCTATGCAGCCTTCCACTTGTGGTTCCTAAAGAAAGTGATCACCAGATCAGTCCTATCCACAAAGCTATAGTTGGAGTCTGACAACATTTAGATACTTATTAGCATGATTGATTTCCCATTATCTAATTAATTGCAGATTTCACATTTTCACATTTCCTGCTTTGCCATGTGTCAAACAGAGCAAATGGCCCGTCACCACAAAGTGATGGCACTGAATTTGTCTTTGTCCTGTACCTGGCATTTTCCCCCAAATTGTGGCAGAACTCCAGCCAGGCACTGGCAACAGCGGCCCAGGAAGTCTCTGGGAGCTCCATCCCCTGCCTGGGGCTGGAGCCAAGCTGGAGGTGCCAAAGGCTCCCCAAGTATCCCAGCTCACTCTCCTCACCAACAGAATATTTTGCTGATATCTAACCTCCTTGTTGCAGTTTAAATGCATTGCTTCTTCCTCTCTTGGATGCTGAAAGCCAATGATTTCCTGCTTGCAGTAGCTTTTTTTTTGTTGCATAAGGAAGGGAGCTTGTTACAGTCATTCCACTTGACTCTTCACTCAGTTTCCATACTCACACCAAGAAAAGAGTGGGAAATTGTCCTTGTTTTAGGTGGAATAAGAGACTTTAAGACAGTCCAATCAAGCCCATAATTTTTTGTTCTAAACCATATGGTATAGATACAGTTCCTACAGAGTGCTCATCTAACATTGTTTCATTTCTCCATAGGAGTAATTAGCTGGCAATGAGAAAAATCATTTGATTGGACCCACAACTGATTAGAGGCTAGTGCATAGCCTATTGAAATAAAGGAGAAGATACAAATTGATTTCAACATGTTTTGGGTTAGCCCCAAACTTCCAAAGCAAATAGAGAGATAAGACCGCATCTGCTGAGTATCCACCTGCCAGGTCTTTGTGCTGATCTCTAATTTTAGGGCCTGCAGGCAAGTGTCCAGGTTATTTACCACCTGGGCTGTTTTGATCTTCTCTCAGATGTGTGTATTGATGGATGAGCTCTCTTATCTCTACCACGGCAATACTGGCCCAACTATACCAGCAGCATGAGGCCCAGGATCAATACTGATTCCTCCCTCAATCAGCTGAACAGCATTTTATTTGCCTAATTATTAATATCTATTAAATACCTGAACTGGAATATCTTGACTAAGCAGTCTAAAATGAGTTAGTTGGACATGCTATAGAAATGCAGGATATTACCATTACTGTGCAATATGGGATGTGCCTGCAATCTTCCCATCACAGATTCACTTGGTTCCATCACAGCTGATACAAATGATAGGATCCCATGGCTGGCAGCAGATTTGCATCAGCCACATTAGGTATTATTTTTCCCTACTGGGAACAGAACTCAACAATTTCCATATATAATTGCTGCAGCCCTATTAATATGTTACAGATATCTGTCCTCTGATAAAACCTGTTCTCCCATATAGGTATGTATGCACTTGGTTCCTGGAGAATGGCTTCATGGAAAGACATCTCAGGTAGAGCTCTAATTGCCTTCTCATTTCATTAACTGATTCACCCAGATTGAAACTCGGTAGATTTTGCATGTCCAAGCACCCAGGTGAGAAATCTCCATGCTTTAATTTGTAAATATAACTTCTTCTTTCTTGGTTCCTCCTCTGTAATAGATATATTATAAATTAATGGTGCTAACTACTTTGTTGGTCTTCATAGGATGCATGGACTCATTCTTCCATATCTGGATGGATTTTCATACCAAAAACCAATACCAATTCACTGGGGCTTCTTCCTATAACTCAGAAGTCATGACTGACAGATACACAGGACACAGGTACCTAGGGTAAGAAAATGCTATTTTTTTATATTCAGAGGATATATGTAATTGAGACTGTGTTACCACTGCCTGATTTTATTCATAAAGCTCACAGGTATCTTGGGTAAGAAAATGCTATTTTTTTACATTCAGAGGATATATGTAATTGACACTGTGTTACCACCGCCTGATTTTATTCATAAAGCTCACAGCTTCCTCCCTCCTTTAGTGAACATTGTGTATGCTAAAGGCAGGCTGGTTTCAGCTCTGTTTGGTAGCACAAATGCACACCCCTGCTCTGTTTCTCTGTCTGTCCTGGACTGCAGCAGGGTGCTAAGCACCAAGGCAGCTTAGAAGATAATCACTATGAGGTAGAATATTCTTTTACTTCTATATGATGTGCTTGTGTCAAAGTTACCCAGCAAGAAGGCCTGATTTTATCAGCTAAAGGAGAAATGTTTAATTTGCCAGCCCGTTCATGCAGTGACCTCAGGCAGATGCCCATGCCCCCCAAAAGCACTCTAACAAAGTGGGTCTGAGCCATGATTTCTTCAAAGCCTCTTTGCACTGCACTAGCCTCTATATTTTGTGGAAGCTTAATGCAATACAAGTGTACACAAGGCCCCTTGTGGAAGATTAATGCAATACAAAGCCTTTTTCCTACACCAAGGGAATGTAATAAGGCCATGACATCTCTGAGATTCAGATCTGAAATAACATAACAAATCCTTACTCTGCAGTATATCATAACGCCATACAAGCCAGACTGGGAACTGGGATGCCCAGCCATCCTCCCAACCCTTGCCCTGCCTTTGCTGAGTGGTACTGGCCAGTTGTTTTGCCCCATCTCGTTTCTTTTTTGTCTTTTAAAATGAAAGCAGCAATACCACTGCCTCCTGTAAAACACTTTCAATGCGGCAGTGTCAGAGGGAATTTTTGGGATGACGCTGTTTAAAATTGCCAGAGCAGGATGATGGAGTAAAGCAGTGTCTCTCAAGCTTTTCAATCTATGCTTCACTTCAATCAGTTAAGAATAATTTCATGCCTGCTCACAGGAATGGCTGCAGGGCCTGGCATCAGGGCACGGCGCGTCTCGCTGCTCGGGGAGCACTGGCAGAGAGGGGCACATGAGCTCCCTGCAGCCAAACTCTCAAGGACACCAAGATACAAATGTTGTCTTTCATAATAACAGCAATTAACATGAAAAGAACGTTACAAGGGACTGGCATTCAGTTTGAAGTACTTTTGCTTTTTAGATTTGGCTTTCAAGCATGTGTGTACCACAGCAGTGCATAAGCCTGTGCTAAATCCCAAGCAAAATCAGGAAAAATTCAATTGTTTTGGGAAAGCTGGTGATTCAAACACTGCAGCAAACAACTGGTCAAGGCCAGGCAGTGAGCTGGACTAGTGAGCTTCACATAGACAGCCCAAATGCATGGAAGCCACTCAGGTCCCCAGGAATCCACAGTATCTGTACTATTTGTTGTTGTGATCCTTGGACCGAGCTCTCCTCCAAGCCAACGCCTGGGTGCAGCTGAAGGGGTATGAGAGATTGAGGACCAACCCAGAAAGCTCATGGGGTGAGGCTGCACAGACATGACTCCTCCACAGGTCACAGTCCCTCAACACTGCAGCAGCAACTCACTAACCCTGACACCCCACATATCTTCTTGTCATGTAACCTCAGCTTCAAGGTGTGAAAGCAGCTCTCTGATGGGCTGCTCCCATCTGAGCCACTTTGAACTTAGAGAAACCACCCCAAACTTAAAGTAAACCACACATAAAATAAATTGATGACTAAAAGCCACATGTGCACCAGCAGCAGTCTAGATACAGGGCCAAGCAGATGCAGCGACACCTGCCATTTGAGATCAGGGGTGGAGAACTGATTTACCTGGCAGAGTAAATAGAATCATTGTCTCAAACTGGGCTTGGGCACTGACAAAATTGTTACTTTTGAAACTTCCTCCAAAAGTTCCACCTTCAACTTTCAGGTGTTTTGGTTTCTGTATCTAGGAAACAGAGTTCATTATCTGAATCACAGGTAAGATGAGGAATAAATGGAATTTGAGATACTGAGTCAGGGAGATGAAACTTGTCAGTGCCAGCCCTGAGTGCAGATCCCCTCCTATGTGGGCAGACGAGTGAGTCTTTGCTAATTACTAAAACCTTGCAACACCCAAGAAAACAGAGGGATGGAGTCCAAGGCACAGTGAAGGGCTTATCTCTGGACACAGGGATATGATATAGTATGGAATTTTAAAAGATAAAAGAAAGAAACATGCAGCAGATACAATGAGCCAGATCTGAAAAGCAGGGTAGGTCTGATTATTTCTTTAAGGCCATACGTGGGAAATAGTGAATGAAGTTTCTTGTATTATTGATCATCAGCTTCAGATCTCTGCCCTCACCACAGCTTGGGGCAATCAACAGCTCTGATGTCACTGATCTTACATTCCAAGTCATGCCACGGGACAGATTTTGGAAAAGAAAGATGCTGTAACATTTAAAATTGTAAATATTACAATTCCAATCACCAAGTGCAGGCGGCAAAGAAACTGCAAAACAGCTCAGCTTTTAGGGTGTGGCTGCTGATGGCTCTCCCTTCTGCTTCTAAATACAAAGTTTTTCAAACTTCACCATGAAGTGACAGCTACGCCTTATCACTGAAGGCCAGCTGTTTCTTTTGCACTCAGCTGTTCCTGCTGCTGCTGGTAGAAATGGAAGAAAGCTATTTAGAGACCCAAATCTGCAAAGCCTTCCAGCACACATCTATCTTAGAGCCTGTCCTTCAGTTCTTAAAGTAATTTGGTTGATCTTCTTTCAGACCCATTTTACACCTCTGCACCCACGCTGACACCACCACAACTAGTCCTGGTTCCCTGGCACAAATAAAACCAGATCCAGAACGATTCCTTCTAGGTATTTTAAAAGCTTTTGTGGTGCCTCCTGAGAAGGGCTCAGTTGAGTTCACCCCTAGGAGAAATAATCTTGATAAAACTTCTCAGCACTAACATGTTGTTGCTGTGCTGCTTCTTCAACACAGCTACAGGTAAATATGTGTCAGTGGTCGTCAGGCATCAGCCAGCCCCGTCCTTCCCAAATGTGTGTGGATTTACCCTGGATTTCACCAGCAGGAGCTCTGTGAGTGTGTGGGGTTACATTATTATGCTGTTCCAGCAGACTAATGCAGTTCATGACTCCTGAGGCTGAGAGCCACCATGATCAGAGATCAGGTGCCTTTTCTGATGGCACTGGCCCCTGTTTTGCACGCCTTCTCCTGCACCTAGTCCAGCTGGCTTCAGTGGTTCCTCACTTACCAAAGCAGCCCTTCCATGCAGGGAAGTGTGGAGGCACAAGGCCCTGCAAAGTGCCAATATCAATGTGAAATTGTGCTCCATCTCCTTAAAACAACTGTCTTCCAAATACTTCTGTCCACATGTGAAAGCAGAGAGAGCAATGGTTTTTACCTCAGGGTGCTGAGTTTGGGCACTGGGGAGTGCAGGGGAGGCTGGGGGTGGCTCCAGCTCAGCAGTTGGATCAGCTCCAAGGAGTGTCTGCTGAGGGCAGTGCTCGGCAGGATGCTCAGCTCTGGCTGTACCCTCCTGAAGCACAGTATTGTGCAGTGTTTGTTATACCCCTGTGTTTCCAGAGGTTTTTTCCAGGTAAAATTGTGTGCTTACATTGTGGTGGGCCAGAGCTTTAGGCATTCAGATCCTCAGTAAATCCATACCTGAATCCTGGGCTCTCACACAAGCACCTGCCTACCTAGCACATTCATCTGCCTTTCTGGATGTATGACTGATTCCACAGCATGTGTGCAAAGCAGTTCAAGATCATTTAGACCTGTACACTAACATACAAACATAGGTGTTCTGAAGATCTGGGGTACTGCTGTGGATGCAGAAGAGAACAAGGATGCTTTATCTGTGCATCTTTGCATCTTCCTCATTAAGTGCCATATGCATGTGTCAGGCAAAGGGAACTTGCTTTCCTGTGTGGACAAAGCAGACCTGTGCATATATGGTTTCATGCTGTTTCGTAACAGAAGGCAATGTCAAATTGTGTCCAAACCTACTTCCAGTTAACAGCAAAACTGCCACAAGGTTCAATGGCTTTACAGTAAAAACTGTACCGTCTCACCCACATGCAGCAGGATTTCAACAGTTCAAGAAGCAAGTGGAAAATGTTACAGCAATTTCTTTTTACCTTTGCAATCTATGCACAAAATTCCCTTCCGCCTTGTAATTCACAGTCCCTCAGACTTTTCATAAACAAATACAAAATTCTCTTAAACTACAATCACAATGCTGCTTTATCACTGCCATGTATTTTCTCTTATCCCTGGTGCCTGGACCAAATGGCAGTAAAATGTGATCTGTGTTTCAGCAATGCTCAAGAGCCACATTACTCTTGTGCATCTGGGGCAACAAGATACAGACTAATACAAGATCAGGTGTAATGTATATGTGGCTTTACCACAATGCTGTAGAAACAGTAAACCATAATCCTTGTTTTAATCTGAATTGCTATTATCCTCTTAAAAGGAAACTCTGGCTGACATCTTTTGCCAAGGAATAAACACACAGGACAACACTCTGCATCCATCCTATATGCTGGGTGGCTCTTAACTAAACAGTTCAGTGAAAACCAATGGGGTTTTGTGTGCCCAAGTGCAATCCTGCAGGAGGACCCGTTACAGGTTCCAGCACTTTTGGCCTGAAGATGTACCGATGTGTGATCACAGCACAGTTTAAAATATGTCTATTTTAAAACTACACTCGCTCGTGTTAAAACCAACCAGTTTTAGGCAACAGCTGTGCAGCAGCCATCCGAGATAAGGATGCAGAGTTCGGATGGTGAGGACAGGAAAGGTGCTGAGCTCTTCCTGCTCAGCCCGAGCCGGCAGCCAGGCTATTCTGGTACTCGGCTTCTGTGCATCCAGATGACGAAAGGCAGCTGAATGTGCTGGCAAGGGCTGGAGGGCTGGCAAGAGCTCTGGCTGCGTTTCTGAGAGCTTCCCACTGTTTCTCTTTTTCAGCAGGTTCGGCCATTGTGCAGAGTTTAGTAATTCTCCTACGTCCCTGCGCGTGTTTTTACAGCGCTGCCGTTTTCCTCTCCCGCCTGAGCACCGCAAGGGGTTACGGATGAGCGTGCCAGGCACATTTGCACAGCCCCGCCGGGGTCCCGTTAGTATTGTCTCCTTCGTTCCCGTTAATTTCCTGCCACCCTGTCCCTGGCGGGCCGCTCCGCCGCCTCACCGTCCCCTCACGTCCCCTTTTCCCTTTTTCCCGTTTTCCCTCACGCTTGCCCCGCGCCCGCCCGGCGCGTCCCGCCCGGCGCGTGTGAGGGGGCGGAGCCTCCCGCGGCCCCGCCCCCCGCCTACCTCTTCCTCACGGCAACGCCACGCCCCCTCCCGCCCATTGGCTGTCCGCGCCTCTCTCCCCGCCTCCCGCCGCGCGGCACGCGCCTCCCGCCCCATTGGCCCCCTTCTCCGCCCTGATTTGCATGACGCCCCGCGCACCAATGAGCTGCTTCGACCTTCTTAACATGCAAGGAAGCAGCCAATGAGCGGGCGAGGGGGCCGGGCCACCACGTGCTGTTGCTAAGCTTCGGCTTCTAAATTGTTACTACAGGGGCAGCCAATTAGCGCGGTCGGCGGGGATCTGTCAACATCCCCTGCCCCGACGGGGGGGGGATCTGGCCGCCGATTGGTCCGGCCACATCCTTACGTCCCGCCCCGCGCGCGTTCGCCGCTCGCCATTGGCTGCGCGGGCTGCCCGTCCGCTGTGTGTCAAATGTAGGTTGAGCGAGGTGCTTAAAACCGGGGGCTCGGGAGTCCCCGCGCGTGAACTCGGCGCGGGGGGCTCGGGACGGGCAGCCATGGAATTGAACTCCCTGTTAATCCTCCTGGAAGCGGCCGAGTACTTGGAGCGAAGAGACCGAGGTACAGGGCGCAGGCGGGCAGTCGGTCAGGCACCCGCAGGCGCTCCCAGCCGCTCTCGGCCTTTGTTGTGCGGCGGCCGGGCCGGGGCAGCGGCCCCGAGCTCGCACCTGCCCGGGGGGGACCCGGGCTGCGCCAGCGGCACCGCGCTGGGGGAGCGTCGCTGCTTCAATCTTGGCTTTTTTTTATATAAAACCCCCCAAGCAAAGCAGAAGGGGGTTGTTTGTGCCACCCTGGATGGGGACGGTGCGTGTGGCAGCACTCAGGATCCCTCTCGCCGCTCCGTGTGTGGCAGTCGGTGATTGTATGGCAGCTCCCCTCCCCCAGCGCAGCGTGACAAGGGTTTGCATGATCCGCCTCGTTTTTAATGTGCACTCCAATAATCCTCCTAATTTCGACACTTCGGTGTTGTTTTTTTTTTTCCTTTGGTTTACCGAGTTATGGTTTTGTTTTTTGTTTTTTTTTGTCTCTCTTCTTTAAGAGATGCCAGAATAAAATCCAAACAAATCAACCGGAAAAAATTCTGTTCTTTACCCTAGCGTTCCTGCAAAGGAGGAAAAAATTGCATGGAAAAAATATATTGCCACTAATGCTGACTTTGTCCCTAGAAGCAGAACATGGCTATGCATCAGTGTTACCCTTCGATAGTGACTATTCCAGAAAGAAAACAAAGGCAGGCACCATGGCCAGAAAATCCCAGAATAACAGGTAATAGACGCACCGCTTTTTCAGAATGAATCGTCAGCTTTTCCAGTGTGTCTAGCTTATGTACAGTGCATACATTTATGAAAAATAATAACTAATCCAGTGTCTCAGTTTTCCCCATCCCGGTAGTCGCCATTTTTCCCCTGGATGGGCTTGGCTCTGTTTTGATCTCTCATATAAACACTGCCACGCGTACACCATCTCCTTAGTACTCACTGCACTTCAGACCCATCCGCCCTCATCGCTCCTTCTGCTCCGCGCTCACCGGCAGCGGCTTTTGCTGGAGACCTAAGCACCATAATCGCCACCCAGATTTCTCTTTGCATGGCACCTAATTTCCCCCCCGGCATTCATTTATAAACCGCAGGCAGCGAGCCGGCCGCCTCCCCCATGGCAGCCCGAGCAGATGCAGCCTCCGGTTGCGGCGGCGCTGGGCTCCGGGCCGGGAGCGTGTGCGGGGCGGCGTGGGGAGACACTCCGCCCGCCCTCCGGCCTCTCCGGGAGGCGCGGGCTGGGAAGGTGCCGGAGCGAGCTGGACCTGCCCGCGGGCTGTGCCGCAGCGCCGGCTCGCCAGCCCTTCCGCCCGGCCGGCGCACGCAGACGGGCCGGGTGCGCGGCTCGGCGGTTGTTTGTCCGGCTGTCGCCGCGGTTCTGGTGCTGCCCCGCAGCCGCTACCTGCGCTGCGATGGCACGAGCCGAGCGCGGCTGCGCGCAGGCTCCGCAGCTTTGTTTGCTGCTCGGGCTGTGTACGTGCGGCAGGCTGGCTGTCTTACGGGGACGCTGCCGGCCCCTGCCCAGGAGCGAGCCCGGCCCTGGCCTCTGCCCGCTCTGCTCTGCTCTGCTCCTCCAGGGCTGCTCCGGAGAGGACCGAGGACCGTGCCCTGCTGGGCCTGCTTCGTCCCGGGGCAGCGGTGCTCTGCTCTGCATGGTCATGCTGGATGGTGGCTCCTGTAGAATAGCCTAAAATGAACTTGCTTTGCACGTGACTTGTTTTCCAAAGGAGCAGTGAGTCTCGGCGGGCCCGCTCTCGCTGCTCCGGCGGGCATCCTGCGGCCGGCTCGGATGGTGCTGAGGAGGTGCCCGGCAGGCGGCCAGGAGCTGCTCGTGGGGCACCGGAGGTGCAAACCGAAATCAAAAGCTGACGAACTCCCTCCTTGAGCAAAAACACGAACTGCTGAGCGCCCTGGTGGTGCCTGCTACGGCCGAGCAGTGCGTCTCCAAGATTACTGAGGGGGAGCAAATTGTGCCCCTGTGCCCCTGCTCCGAGCAAGGCAACCATTTTGGGGGCTGTTAATTGCAGGACTCCTACTTTGGTTTTAGTTTTAGTTGAATTCTTTGTCTCATCATGGAACATGAGAAGACAGTTGATTTTAAAAGAGAAAGTCATCAGGAGTGGGAGGAGTGTCTTGTGTCCTGAGACACTTTGCTCCCTAAGATTTTTAATAATTTTCATATAAAGTATGCTCACTGCCTTCAAAAAAATTCAAAACACATTTTATAAGTTTTCCAGCTGTAAATTGCTTCTTGAGTCGTACAGATTTCTTGTGTGTCTCTTGCATTCAAGAAATCTGTGTTACTTACAGAGCTATTATTCCATCGTTTCCGTTCTTAGGGCTCTTGTCATCTGCTGCAAAATAGTTATTTGTCTGAATTGTAAGCTGCTTTCAGGAGTTTTTAGGAGAGGATTTGTAATCTATCAAGTACAGCAGAATTAAAAGATTTCTGGTTACAAATTTGCTAGTGTTACTGAAGTTGAGGCACACACATCCACTTGCAGTTACCTTCCTGCTTTTTTTCCTGCCTGCAAATTTGTATTTATTGACCTGTTTAGCATGTTGTTCTGATTCTCACTCTGTGGCAGTGGCAACCTTCAAAAATGCCATCCTGCAATGTGTACATTTAATCACACTTTATTTTCTTCTGCTGCAGTGATGAGATGAGGGGTGGGTCATGTGTGTGACAGGACAGGACAGGACAGTGCTTGTCAGGGAATGGTTTGCACTGCGGACACTGCCGGGACAGTGGTTGGTTTGGTTCAGCATGGGTACCAGGCTTGCTCGCCGGTGTGGGAAGCAGAGGGACATTGCTTTGATGCACCTCCCTGCTCCTTCAGGTACAGAGGGGCAGCAGCAGGGCCCTGTGGGTGCCTCTGCGCTGTCCTTATGGGCTTTGTACCCACGTCCAGCAATTGCTGCTCACGTTTGCCTGCATGCTTAGATTTGCAGGGGAGAAATTACTCCTGCATTTAAATATGCAGGGCAAAATACATGATGTACACCAGCATCACTGTTTTATTATTATTTGGAGCTTAGAGGCTATAGGGGTCAAGCCCCAGACTAGAGTGGATTTTTGGAAACACAGTTAATTCTTCCTAAGCAACTCAAAGATTAACAGAGGGAGACGACTGGCCAAAGTTCAGAGGATCTGGAGTGGTCGTGGGTGATGTGAACCACCGAGCAATGTTTGTCCATGTTGTTCCACTTTAACCATTTTCCAGACTCATTGGGTTTGGAGCATTAGGTGCAGGGAGGCATCTGATTGCATACAGGGGATTACATCCATGTCTGAAATTCATGCCTTATTATTTCATTGTTTTTCTGGATTAAAAATACATACTTAAGGTTGGAGGGGTAGGAAAGGAGCAGCTAGCTACACATTACAGATCTGCAGGGGCATTGTTGTTTCCATTATCTATTTTTGTATCCTGCTGCTTGCAGCATCTGATCAGATTAAAAAGTGAGAGATGTATATATGCACATACATTGGGTTTTTTTTCATGCCTTATGAGGTATACATATAGAAAAGCATGAAAAACATCTCCTTATTCTTGGAAAATCAGAAATGAGGGGAGGAGGAGAAAAACTGTCAGATGTGAGGAAGCCTGGCGTGCTGTACTCTTCTTTGTTCTGTGTTTTCCCCCCTGTGTGCCTGCCTGTGGGGGGAAGAGCATACCCCGTGTGGCACAGGTGTGCTGGCCGGGCACTGCGGGCTGGGCGACGGGCAGGGATGGATTCCAGCTGCCCTGGCCTTCAGCAAGGGCACTGAGGGACCCCTCCTTGCCCTGCCGAGGTGCTGGTGATGTTCATGTAAGAAACTGTAGGGTGAGACCTCCATCCTTTGTGGGTGGCTGGCGATGCCCACACCCGCAGGAGAAGGGGCAGGAGGCTGCCAGCCCTTTGGACAGGATGTCAGGTCTGGGCTAAAAGCTTGCTGGCCTCTTGACTGCAATTGAGTGAGAAATAATTTTGGCAGGTTTCGATTCATGAAGGGAAAAATACCAGCAGAATTACATTTCATTAACCAAAATCTATAGGCTTTCTGTTCACTGTAGGAATTTAACAGTTTTGCTTTGTCCACTGTTAGGTTTGAATCAAAATTGAAAGTGGTTGTTAGCAGTTTGTTGATAAACAACATCCTCGGTGTTATTGGTAGCAATCAGACACAGTTTTTAGCCATTTCTGTTTCACTTGCACATTCAAATGTCTTGATCTTACATGTTTTCTTCTCAGCTTCCTGTGATGTGCCCTTTCCCATGTCACACAAACCAAACTGCTTTGTTGTCTTTCTGGTTTGCTGTTTGTACCGTGTCTGAAGCTGAGATTCAGACTTGTTTCCCCCCAGTAATTTTGACCAAAATCCTCTGGCAAATGAAACTGGATTCTTGTTTTGCGAAGAGGACAGGAGATTAGAGAAAGCCACAATATTATCTTTTGCAGGGAGGTAAACCTAGGTCACATCTTGTTACAATAATACTTATCAGGTACTTGACTATAGTATAATAAATGTCTCCGCAGAGCAGTGGCTGTATGTAGTTCCTAAAGCAGTGCCATGCAGTCTAATAATTCTTGTTAAGGTGTACTTAGAATTAAAAAAAGGCATAAAACAAAGAGCTGGATTTATTGCTGTTGTACCTTGGAAATGTTAATAGCAAATATTCAAAAGTCAAGCTTGGTTTTTGCTCTAAAGAAACAGATAGGTGACACTTGTGCGATGTGCCGAGGAGGAATGCGACACAAATCTGAAATTTGGTGACGTTTGCTCACAAGGCAAAGCACTGTTACAGAGGAACATGCAATCCTGCAGATAACTGGGCTTTCTTCTGCCCTGGCTGCAGTGATACTCACCAGGTGTTGGGTACCCTGAGCTGTGTGTGGGTTTGAGGTATGTGTCTGCCCATGCACCAGGGAGCTCAGGCAGCTGCTTCGCCATGAAAGGGCCAGAAATAAGGTAAAATGAAAAGCAAAATCTTAGTGTTAGATGCCAGTCTACTGAGGTCACAGTTAAATTTACTTTCAGAGAAAGGAATTGAATGTCTGTGATGCAGTGTGTTTGGCCTGTTAATTTAGGAGCTGCTTTATTGAAGGAGAGTAAAATAAATGCTGGGTTATAAATATATCTTCTGTGTCTATTAATTAATTAATATTTTTGCTCATATGTTATATAAATAGACATGTACTTCGTGCTGTGTTCTGGCAAAGGGTTATATGCAGAAAAAGATGAAAGCGGCATTTGGATTTTCAAATAAAAACAGAGCCTAATGTCCAAATTCCTCTGTTGATGTTGGCTCATGGTGAGGGTGAACCTGTGGCCCGCAGAGCGAGCCCCTTGCTCTCTGCAGATGTTTTTCTGTGCCCACACTAAGCAGCTTAGGGATCGGGGCCTGATTTTTGTTTTATTTTTCCTTAATTTTTTTTTTTGTGAGAGGCCAAGAATAAAACACTGCAAAGCAGACTGTGCAGACACAGCTGAATTTTCACCTGGATTTCTGAATTCGATAGATCTTTCTCAGTTTGCCTTCCTGAAGCTAGGACAGCAATTGATATTGCCACATTTGGTTTCAAAATAATGCATTTTAGTCCCAATATAACAGATTTCACCAATGGACCTGTCCCCCTGAGGAACTGCAGTAGGTCTGCAATGTTTGGAAGCTGCACTGCTTGTGCAGTTGAGGAAAACAAATTGCCACCGTATTAGAAGCACATTCAGACCTGGCCACTGCAAACATGTGGCAGCACCAACTTGAGTGTGATCCCAGAGCCAGAACTCTGCATCAAGGCTGTGCCAGTGTGCCTGGTTCCCAGATCCCAGATGAATCTGCAAAACCGGTTAAATTTTGCTATGAGGAGAATGCAAAATTAATTTTTAGTGGATTAATTTGGTACAGGCTGTTTCTTTGACAGGGTGTAAGCAATGCATCCAGTTTGAAACAAATGGGAAAAAACCAACAACCCAGAAGCTATGAATAATAGGCAGAATGTGTGTTTATGTTCAGGTTTATCTGTGCTTTGTGGAGTGAACTGTAGTATTTTCAGGTGCATTCCACAGCAGGTTAGGTATGTGGACAGGGAATTTCCTGGAAGTGAATCTGGATCCTTTCAATGAAAAGCTGCACAGCAGTCACATTCACACAAGTCTGCAGGTGTAAACTTTGTGCTTTTACACACCTGCACTTCTGGGAGTGGGAACTGGTTGCAGACTCTTAAGGTGTAGCGCCTTGTAAGCTTCCTGTTCTGTTTGTTCTTGCTTTTTTGGCCTGGACAAAAGGTGAAGTGCTTGCAGTGTAGTTCACGTGGCTGCATGACCTGAGATGGAATTGTGTCCTGCACGTGGGCTGTATCACAGCCTGGCAGTCCTGCCTGCACCAGAAAGCCCTGGCACTGGTGAGGTGCTGCCACTGTTTCAAGCACTTGGTTCAGTACCCTGCTTTGCTCCCTACAGTGTTTTAAAGTGCGTTGGCAACTGGAAGTGTATTGGTGAGTCACGGTCTAGACCTGCTCCCATTAACACGGGGCAATAAACAGCACTGCCATACATCCCTGCTTTTGTCAGCTGCTGCCTTCCTGCTCAGCAGATGCCCTTCTGGTGGAGTGGATGGATGGATGGATGGATGGATGGATGGATGGATGGATGGATGGATGGATGGATGGATGGATGGATGGATGAGTAGGGAAGCTGTCTGAATACTGAAACAGGCCGTGCATCCCACATACAGTGAAATCTCAATCTAGTCTGCATGTGACCAGATCCTGCTGGCTCACCCATAAACTGACAGCAGTGGAGGTGGAGGGGCCCTTGCCTTTTCTGTGTTAGTGTTGCCATCTCAGCACCTGTCCAAATTTCTTAGGTGTGTCTGCTGAATGTTGAATCAACCAAAAGCTGAAATCCAATACCTAGAATTCTCATCTGGGGAAAGGAAGGTGGTGGATGGGGATGGCTCTGGGGGTGTGCTGTGAGAAGTAGCACAGCATCTTGCAGACCAGTGGCTGCATTTTCTTGGTTCCTCCTTGTTCTTTCAAATCTTCTTTTGACAATTTCTTCACAAATAAAATTTATAGTCCGTGAACTGCTTGGCATTTGCTAAAGGGATATTAGAGCTGTCGCAGATCAACAGTGTAGTCTAAGCACCAGTGTTCATTATCCCTTTCTTGTAAATCTATGATTTTGCAGATTTTTTTGTTGTTGGCTTTTTCTCTTTATTTTTATCTGAACCTTTTTAGCTCTTTTTTTCCTCACTGCTACCCCCAACTTCCCCAAGCTTTTTGTGGAGATACAAACTCAGTGGAATGAACCTAAATTAAACATCAGAAGTCTTCCTTCTCTTGAAGCCGTTTTTGAAAGGCTCCACAGACCATTTGCCTGCAAACCACAGTCATAATATCTGTCTCTCTCTTATAAATACATATATACATATATCTTATTAGTTGTGACCTACATCTTATCTTTACTAAAGCAGCAAAAGACTCCATTTTGAAACAGGGTGCTGGGTTATGTGGAGACCAGTTCTTACATTTTTTCCCCTCACTTTAGGTTGCATAAAGAGCAGGAGATGGATATTCTTGCAGTGTACTGTGCTGTAGACAGTGAAGGAAATAAAAACCAGTATTTCAAGAGAGGTTCATGTCTTCTGAAAACAAACCCAACCAAAGAAATCCCTGTCATACTTTGTAATAGGGTATTCAACTTTCTCTGTAGATGGAGCAATTCTCAGATAAAAGGACTCTTGGGTTTAGTTCCTGCCTGGGGTCTGATAGTTGGGGTGTTAATTGGCCCCTGACACCTCCCAAAATGTGTGGCTGGTGCCCACATTTGCACACTGCAGGCGTCACTGGGGGCTTTTGTGTCCCCAAGAGCTCTGCCAAGAGGCACATGGTCACTGCTGCTGGCTTTGGCAGCTGGCACACTCCGGCTCTGTGCTCTAGAGCTGCCCTGGTGGAATGTACCTCAGGAGAACACCAGGGTCCCCTCCATGTGCCACAGGTGCCCTGTAGGTGTGCTGTGTGCAGGACTGCCAGCTGCTCATGGCATCTCAGCCCAGCACAGTACTCTGTGCAGGTGGAATTCCTTGGCCAGTGGTTCCCATGCTGTCCCCGTGTGTGCTCACTAGAGCTGCTGGGGGCTGGCAGCTCAGAATGGGCCAGTTGGAGTGACTGTGTTCACCTTTGTGTCTAATGGCCAGAAATGTCAAGGAGTTCATGTCATAGGGATGAATCCAGGCCGGCCTGTATTTCCTCTCTGGTTCCAAAGTTCCCTACAAACAGTGCCTTTGACAGGCCTGTTGAGGGTGTTCAGGGACATTGGTTCCCTACTGAACTTCTGTTCTCCATGTGTTTTCATAAACACTGGTGGATTTAGCATGGTCTTTGTCGATTTTTGTGGACATTGGTGTGGAGAAATGATTGTGGAGAAAGTCTGATCTTGGTGTAGAGAGTAGGAGTAGAATATAAAAATAAAATCATCTTAAAATAGCCAAATGACCAAGCCCACCTTCCCTTATTAATGTAACACAGAAAATGTGTTTAACACTTGCAGTGTTGCTGCATTGGTCAGGAGCACTTAATGGCATTGTAGAAATTCACACATTACTTGATCATGGCTCACTTGATGCAACAAAAATACATAAGGAACTCATTCACAGGCTTTTGAGAAAAAGATGCCAGGTAATGGTTGACATAATTGATGTCTTGGTACCAACACTGAGATGCTTTCTGGTGAGAGTGGATTAGCATCAGTGCTGAACCTTGTGTGCATTTCAGTTTTACCTGCAGAGGGGCAGTTCACTTGGTTCCTTGCAGGATCAGGAGCTGCACTGGCCTGAGATCAGCTGCTCGTGGGTTTGTTCACTGGATGTTTCTTGTGTGAGCTTTGCTTTCTTTTTCCCTCTCTATGCCTGGAGTGATGTTCTGCCATCAGTCACACCCAGGCACAGCATCCAGCAGCTCGGTGTGTGCAGGGAGAGCAGGACAGCTCTGCACCAGGCAGAATTGTGCAGGAGGGCTCCCAAATCCCCCTGGGATGGCTCTGCTCCCCAGAGGGACCTTTGTGCATTTGCCCTGCACAAAGGCACCTCACTCTGTACCCCGTGCCCGGCTGCAGGCTGGGGTTGCAGCAGGCTCCAGCAGAGCTGCTCTGACATAATCTGCCAGCCCTAAGAGCTGCCACCGCCTCTGCGTCTTTTGATCCTGACGTGCTGGGCATGTTTTCAGTGGGACAAAACTGAAAGTACGGAAAATTGCTGGTTCTGAGGTGGCGACAGTAACTTCATCTTAGGAATGTTTTTAATCTGAGCTGTGTAAATAAATAAAATGAATATTTTTAGCTGAATCAGTTAAAAAAAAAATCCCCCAAGAATTTAGGGCTGCCTCCTAAATGGCAAAGAAACCGAGGCATCAGTTGGAGAAGGAAAAAAAAATCTTTAATCCAAGTAGATTGGGAAAGGATAACATGCTGCTGTGGTCAGTACAGGGACTATGATTTTTTTGGGTTTTATTTTCTCTTTGTAGACTGAGAAGAATTAAGAGGATTCCTCTTTTGTTGCCATTAAGATGTCAACAACAACAGCACTGATTAGCTGCTGATTTTTCTTTCTGCTTTTCCACGGGCTTGAAAGCTGGCTTTTTGGGTGCTTTTTGCTCTTGCCTGTTACCATTTAGAGCTTTGAACACTTTCTACCCCCTCATAATTTTTCTTCACTGATAAAAATCTCGTGGGCTGTTTTTATTACTAACCTGTTCAGTTTTTAATGTTCATTTCTGTCTCGGAATGTATAGCACACTAATAAATGCAAATATAATTCCCCCCAAACCTACAGTTTGCTCATGGAAATTAAGTTGATACCCTGAAGAATCTAAAAGTGAAATAATTTAAAAGAAAAGCTGTTTCATAATCCATGTTAAATATGTATTTTAGAGAACTCTTTTGCAATTTATGCAGGTATTGTCTTTTAAATATTATAAATCTTGGTTTATTTATCCTTTCTCTAATATTTCTTTTCTCTTTTTAATAGGTCATCACACAACGAACTAGAAAAACATAGGTAAGTCTTGAAAAAGAGCTAATTAAAAGATGTATGGCTGACATTTGAATTACTGTGTTTATTGAAGAACATTTTGTTGAAATTGTTTTTATTCTGCCCTGAATAATTTATTAAGTTGGTTTTGGTTTTTTTATCCACTAAATTTTAATAGTTATAGTATTATTTGGCTTTTTTTTTCCCCTGTTGTCTGGTATGCTCTTTTTGAAACGTCTCTAATCGTTAGCTTCGGACTGATTAATGCTGTAACTGGTTAACCGAATTGTTACTAACAAAGAATCTGACTGCAGCAACTGTTTGCTAGAGGTGTTAAATGCTGTAAGTACAAAGTATTTTTGTGATTAAGGTGAATGATTTTCGGGAACAATGTGTCACACAGGGTTATTTTATGTTTCTTTTAAAGTGTGCCTAAAGTGCAGTTAATCTTCATCTTGCATGTCAGTACCTAGAGATCCGTTTTTCCCTTCCGTCCGTTTCCTTGCTGGTTCGTGTCCTGTCCGGAGAGCTGAGTGTGAGCTGGGACAGGAGCGGGCACCGCCTGAGCCGAGCCTGCTCCGGCCAACGCAGCGCCGGGAAAAGCCGGGCTTAGCCAGGACAGAGCTTAGAGCCGCGCGTGGTGCGGAGCTCTGCTTTGCCCCGTCCCGGAGGCAGCGTTCATTCAGCGGGTGTTGTACCGTGCCAGGGTGTGCGTGCAGCTGCGCCCTGGGCTGCGGGAGGGCTCCGGGAAGATCCCTCCGAGGGCCACAGAGGGACACCGCGGCCGTGCTGGCTCTGCCTGTCCGAGGGGACACACAGGGGGACACCGCGGCCGTGCTGGCTCTGCCTGTCCGAGGGGACACACAGAGACACCGCGGCCGTGCTGGCTCTGCCTGTCCGCGGGGCACAGAGACACCGCGGCCGTGCTGGCTCTGCCTGTCCGAGGGGACACAGAGACACCGCGGCCGTGCTGGCTCTGCCTGTCTAAGGGGGCACAGAGAGACACCGCGGCCGTGCTGGCTCTCCTGTCCGAGGGGCACAGAGAGACACCGCGGCCGTGCTGGCTCTGCCTGTCCGAGGGGACACACAGAGACACCGCGGCCGTGCTGGCTCTCCTGTCCGAGGGGCACAGAGAGACACCGCGGCCGTGCAGGCTCTGCCTGTCTAAGGGGGCACAGAGAGACACCGCGGCCGTGCTGGCTCTCCTATCCGAGGGGCACAGAGAGACACCGCGGCCGTGCTGGCTCTGCCTGTCCGAGGGGCACAGGGGGACACCGCGGCCGTGCTGGCTCTGCCTGTCTAAGGGGGCACAGAGAGACACCGCGGCCGTGCTGGCTCTCCTGTCCGAGGGGCACAGAGAGACACCGCGGCCGTGCTGGCTCTGCCTTTCTGAGGGGACACAGAGACACCGCGGCCGTGCTGGCTCTCCTGTCCGAGGGGACACAGAGACACCGCGGCCGTGCTGGCTCTGCCTGTCCGAGGGGACACAGAGACACCGCGGCCGTGCTGGCTCTGCCTGTCTGAGGGGCACAGAGGACACCGCGGCCGTGCTGGCTCTGCCTCTCGCTCCCGCCGTGGCACCCTCACTGCGGTGCCGCTGCCTTTCACTCACCGTTCAGGCAGCAGGATAAACGCCCGTTCGGGTGGTTTTTGTTCTTTTTTTGTGTGTAGCTTGTGGTCTTTCAGGTTTCACGCATCCAGAGAAAGTGAGGGGAGTGTGTGTGGATATGATTTAAACCTGCTTGCATGCTCCTAAATAGGTGAAATGTGGTTGATGGCATGATAAGATTGAACTCATGGGGTTTTTTTGTATATTGTTCTGTGGCTTCAGTTGTGTAGCAGCTAGACCATCACTTCCCTTGCATGCTTACATGCTTTCCTGTAGTTTAATTGTAATATGAGTAAACTGTAGCTCTGCCTAATAGCCACGTGGTCATCCTAGAGATGAGAGGAACTGGAGAAGGCTCAAGCTCACAAGCACAGGCCTGGGCAGTAGAATGCAGTGCACTGGCTAAGGCAGTGACATCAACAGGGCAGAAGTTCTGCTGACAGAGTCTTCAGGAAAATAACTGCATGTAAAATTCTGGTCCTTCGGTCACACTTCTTTAAAAGAAAAAAAAATTACCCCCAACTATGATTCTTTCTCATTTTGTTCAATTTCTTCCTCTCCTCCTGCTTCATCATTAAGAATTTACTTTCATCTGCATATTCGTTTTCTTTTTCCTTCAGTTATTTTCCTCTCCTTCCTTTTGCTCTGCCTTAACGTGTTTAAGCAGCACAGTAATTGAGGCACAGCAGCATTTGCAGCAGATGCAAGGCCAGAAGGAGAATCTATTAATTGTTCAATCGCTGATCTCACTTTCAGTTCTGTGTTGTATCTTTGTAGTAGATGGACCATATAGTACTTGCCTTGCTACCTTTTCTTTCTTTGCCATCTCAAGGTCAAAATAGGTAAACTGCACAGTATGTCTTGTGATTATACAACTAATGTTTCTAACTGCTGCTGCTTGCTGTGCCTCCTGCAGTTAAACTATACTTGAAGCCAGATTTTTATTCTTCCTGGTGAGAACCTGCAAATTAGTGCAAGATCCTTGTATGTGCAAATGGGTGCTCACAAAAGCAGATGAGGTGTGTACAGTTCTAGCTGACTGATGTATTGGTGTGAAGGACTCCTGCAATTTCTATTTTCTTCTTTTTAACAACCCCCTCCTCCAGCACTGTGGGTGTATGAGCAGATAATACCGATCATAGTGTTTTTCACTGTGTTTAACTAAAATTACATTAAGATCTATGAAGTGTCTTGCGCGCTTTAATGGAAGATTCACAGCTGTGGTGTGTCCCTGCAGCAGAGCCTGCCTTCCCCCTCCAGTGCAAGCCCTGCCCTGCCAGCTGGGAAGCCCTGGATGTTGATTTTGGAGGTGTCTCCTTTCCAGGACCAGTGCCTTGACTCAGCACTGCCATGACGCTGCTCTGGCAAGGCACACTGGGTTATCTCACAGCAGCCTGTCAAGGAGGAGGAGAGGAATGGCCGCGTGTCCTCCTTCCTGCCCAGTCCCTCACATGGTGTCTGAGGCTGCCCTGCGTGCTGGAGGGCTGGGAAATGGCTTCTTCGTGTACACAGCCCTCGTGTCCTGTGTCAGCATGGCCAGAGATGCTGGTGACTGGAAAGCCATGGCAGCCATTCATGTACATGCTGCTGTTTTGGGTTCTGCACTGCTGTTGCATATCAGAGGTTTTATCTCTGGTTTTGATGTCAGTGGGAATGGCAGTGGTTGACCTCTGTGTGTGCTGGCTTGGCCATTTGGCACTACCACTTTATTTTGTGTTTTGTACTGTTGGGTCTCTTTTCTGTGTGCTCTTGAGGGGGTGCTCAGAGGAAGACGAAAGCAGAAATGTAATTGCAAGAAAAAAATTTCATTATATGATGGAATTCAGTTTACATTTATGGTAAAGTATTTCTCAGCGATTCATACATGAAATTCCTTTTTCTCTGCTTTGTGCCTCCCTAGAATACCCTGCTCAGAACTTTGGCGTGGGTTTGTTACAGGGAAACTCTGTAAGGACTCGTCCCTCTAATGGCAGTCTTGTTTTGGTCCTGTGCATTTAAGGTGTGCATCTTGGAGCCATGAAACAGGAAAACCCCTAAATAAAAACAGGAAGGCAAGAAATCTTCTATCCTAGGGACAGCTGAGGTCCTAGAAGATATTTTAATAATTACAGACAGGTTAGTCAGAGTGGCACTTGGATGTAACTAGTTCCTAATGACAAACGTGTATATTTATTAGGTATCTTTTGTTGTTTCCAGCCAGACCATTAGGTCTGTAGGCTTTCACAGAGCAATATAAATAGTAAGTAAATTAGTAATCATGACTTTTTGCAAGGAAATTTTTAAATCGACCTGACAGCTGTATAGAGGAATTCAGCTTTCACAGTGTAAAAAAACACCCAAGAATTCATGAGAGACTTAAGCTTCTTTAGAAGACGTAGCATAATCTCATTTATTTGCATCAATTTATACTGATTCTACATTAGAAGGTAAAAGCCAAGGTGTATGCCCCTGAAGACTGTGCTGAGATCTCCACACTGCTCTGAAGGCAGGGAGAACCTGCCCTTGGCTGTTCACTGTGGTCTTCTCCCCAGCTTGTGCAGGGCTGTGCAAGGAAGAGACACCTCCTGTCAAAGCACATGGAGCCCTGAGAGAGGATACTGGGATCAATCCATCAGGACTTCTTTGGTTTCATTCAGTCCTGCCTGGCCATGAGGAGCTCTGCTGCAGGAGGGGTTCAAGGTCTTGCCCTTTCCCTGGGAAAGTCTTTGGAAACAGCTCGTGAAACTCGATGGTTTTAAAGAACAGCTTTTAAGAATTAGTGAGGAAATGAATAGGTGTACCTCAAAATCAGCAAACCACATGCTGCTGTCCCCAGACCGGCACCATATGAGCTGCAGAAGTGCTGTGTGACCCTGGTATGGCTGATCTAGGTCCCAGGTCCTCAGGCTTAGATTTGACAAAAGCTGATGAGCTGAGCCAGATAGAGGTAAAAGCCAGGCATTGCTGTTCAAGCTGAGACTGCTGTGGAGTTAGCCTGGATCAACTGAGTGAGACAGCCCTGAACTTTCAGAAGTGCAAGAAGAAAATGGGGAATACATGAGACACAGTGATTTGCAAAACCTTAAAGATGGGAAAAGCCCCTAACCTTTCTTTCTTCCCAAAGAAGCTTAATGTATGTGTTGTGTAGAGCGCTGACTGGGGGAGACTGAAAGCGTTCCCTTGTGCACAGAAGGTAGTACTCATGCAAGTTTTGTGCAGTTCTTAAAGCTAAAATATTGCCAGAACAAAGTTTCTATATGGCATCATTGTATGCATGAATGGGTATCTCTACAGAAACACAGGCTTTGATGAGCAACATATATTTTGATGGGAGCATTATTATGTACAACATTAAAAAACAGAAAACAGAGCAGGTGCCTCTGAAGTTAAGTCCTGATAGGTGGTTTTCTCATGGAGGAATTGCACATTCAAGAGCACAGTTACATTCATTGGTACATCAGTTTCACCCACCAAAATTGCTTGGTGTTTGAAGTTTATATAAGCTGAGAGAATACCTGGATGGATGTCCTGAAATCTTCTCTGTGGCTCTTCATGTTAGTAAACTGTAGGGTTAATGGAAAGCATGTAATTGCCAATTGGTGATACACTTGGAAGTTTTGAAACAGAACTGAAAGGTCATTGAAATAATAGCATACCAAAACAATGCTTAATGTTTATTTTTATTATGGGCTGCCTTTTCAAAATCAAAAATTACCATTGTGGTTAGCAGTGTTATGCAGCATAAAGCTGTAACTGCATTGATCCCTCATGCTGAGTGGCTGTGGTGCCACCACTAACTGAGGAAACCCCTGAAATGGTGCTGGAGGTTAAGTCCTTCCAGGGAAGGATCACCCAGTGTCTCACTGCTGTGCTTCCATTAGGAATTTAACCCAGCCCTGGCTGCACACTGGTGCTCCTGGGTCCTGCTTCCTGCCAGCACAGCAGGAGGGGAGAAGCTTCCTTCTTTGGCCAGGTCACCTTCCTGAGCCAGCTCACTGTCACAGGCACACCCTGATGTGTCACGGGGAGAGGGTGGGATGGCTTCTTTGAGTGACAGTGTTAATTTACAGTGTTAATTTACAGTACAGAGCAGTTACAGTTCACTTCTCTGTCAGTTTAATGTTTTTCCTAAGCATCCAGTTTTGGCTGCTGTTTCCTGGAAAGTGCTGTGCTGGATGGGTCTTACTGACCTGCGAAAGATCTCATTGTTATAATGGGTCTATAAAAATTGCTGCCATTTCTAAGATCTGTCCAGATTGTTCATAAACCATTCAGATAACGTGGCTGCTGTGTTAGTGGTGGGAACCATGTTGTCTTGCTAGCAGAATCTAACCTCTGTACTAGGTCTTGCTTCTGGTTTTCTTGTCAAGAAAACAGTTTTTTTTTACACCGTCTGGTTGGTGCGAAGTGGTTTATTACAATCCCAGTGAATGGCAATAAACATACCTTTGCACTCCTTAAGCAGGGTCATGTCTTAGGAGTGTGATTTGGCTTTTGTGAGCTGAAAGCCACCCTGGCTTGGGCATCTGCTCTCCCTCCCCAGGTATGACTGCTTCTCTGAGGGTTCCAGCTGTAGTGAGCAGGTGACTGGCATTGCTTCAGCCAATGCAAGGCTGAATCTCAGCTTAAAACCCCTCTTACCAGGTGTTAAAAATCTCTGTAATAAATTTTTTTTGCAGAGCTTGTTTAGCAAAGTGTATAAAGAACTGGACCTGCAGAACTGAGATTTAATCCTGTGCTTTTGCTGAAGTGTCCCCATGCTTCTGAGTCTGACAGATCTGTGGAATTAAAGAAATTGGAAGGTTCAAAGCTTTGTACTTAAATGCTGTTCTTTCCTCACTGTTGCCCCATCTCTGGGCAGTCAGCAAGTGACTGGACCTGTGACTTGTCCTGCAGTACCTGCTGCTGTAGCTGCTGTGGATCCTTATGCACTGAACTGTTGTCTTTTCAGTGCACCAAGCAGCTCACCTGATGATGCACTCCCAACAACTGTGTCTTCCTACCTACACTGCTGGTTTGGAAAGGAGGAGTGTATTAAGCAGGCAAAGCTTGAAAATTAATCTGCTCAGGAAGTTGTATTACAGGTATCAGGGATGTACACATGCTCATGCTTTGGACACAGCTGCTATTTTGTAATGAAAGATGGGATTAAAATACAGTTTGGACTCAATTATTATGTCCTTTTTCCTGCTGAAGTCAGCTTTGGACTGTGGAGCATGAGTGGAGTCCTGGGTCTGGGCTCCAGAAAGCTCTATGCTTCCTTGCCAGCCAAGCAGCCAGCAGGGAGCAGATGGGTGAGAAACCAAGTGCATGCATTTTTTTCCACTTGAATTTGTTCATCCCTGTCTTCAAACATAAGTCCATTGTGTGTCAGCCTCTAATGGACTATGTAGAAGGTGGTTTGTGTTTTCAGGATCTGCTAATTGACCTGGCTAGTTCTCATCCAGCATGGCAGAGAGAGTGGGCTGGACTTGTATAAAGTAGAGATGGATGGGCCAGACTTTGTGGTACTTTCAGGACAGTTAGGTGCTGATTCCCTGCATATAGGGCAAGAGAGGCGTGATGGTGGCTGCTCTCCTGAATGGAGGAGAAAAAAAATAAGTTGAATTAGGTATTTTGAAAAAGGGTTTTTTTAAGCTTGCTTAGCTACATCTGGACAAGTGAGCTAGAATTTGATTTTTTTTTTTTTTTAAGGTATTTAGGCAGCTAATGGACTTTAAGAAGCTGGCCTCTGAAATGAGTCTTACATAATGCAATGGGAATCCTTGGCTGAATCCCAGCCAGTCAGGTCTGTGGAAGCCCACAGACCAATATACAGAAGTGGTACCTGCTGTGGTTTGAAGAAGCAGCAAATGTGCCTGAAAGTCAGCAGTGCAGCTCCAGCTCTTTGAGGCAGGGTTGACTCTGCACTCAGGATTCACACCAGATCTGCAGGAGCCTGGCTTTCTTTCTCCCAAGTATGTCACGAGCCACATCCCAGTGCCCCTGCTTGGAGTAGACAAAAAGGAATCAGCCTCAGCTGGACGAGGTAGCTGTGTTCTGTGAGTTGCTTGTCCTGTCCCTTCCTCTCCCTGCCTCCATGCTGTATTGGCATCTGTAGCTCTATTTTTAGCACTCCTTTCCCTGGAGTGACTACCTCACTTGGGTATTGGATATTCCATGGCCTGGTCCCGGATTCAAAATGTCTCTTTCTGAATGGAACGGTGTGTACTTCCCTGCTGTAGCTCATGCTCCTTTTCCCTCGTGGTCTCTGTCAGCAGACACTTGTGCTTAGATTTACTGCATAGAATTCCTTTGCAGGTCAAGTCGTTTTTAACCTGTGTTTTTTCCCCTTGGTACACTGGCAGACTGTGGGCCCAACTCTGCCTCATGCCCAGGGAATTTCAGTAGGAGCTGTGCCTGCCTGCAGGCTGAACCCTGCATCACATCCAGGCAGCTGCAGAGGATGCAGAAAAGGTTCCAGAAACTGTACTGAGCATGAGCATTTAGACAGCAGATTATAAATGTGAAAAAGCATAATGCTGTTCCTTTACAGAAGTTTTGTTTGGGCCTTTTTAGAAAAACAAAACCAAAAACAACTTCCCCCCATCCCCTTCCTCGTGCATGGGATCCAGTCAGAAACTGACTCCTCTTGTCCTAAAGACCTGTGCAATCCCCAAGAATGGATAAGATATTTTGTCTACCCACCCCTTCCTATGTTTGGAAGGAGAGAGTTGTTTTGGGACTTTATTGATAGAGTGCTGTCTTTTGAGATGGAAATACATATGCTGAGCTTTGTACACATACTTCTAGGTTACAGCAGAGTGACAGGACTTGTCAAAGGATGTCAATTGGCTAATATTATTGTTTAATGCTAGTTTATGTTACACAAGCTTTTTTCTACACAAATTAGTGTGACTAATTTTGTAGCACATGGAGATAGGCACAGCTGACACAGCAGAGGTGTGGGCTTGGATGTATGTACATGAGGTCATGTTGCAATGCTTCTGACTTGAAAAACTAATAACTCTGGTTGCAGGCTACATGCCCTACATGAAGAAAGCCTTTATTAGGTTCTACTTTATTGCAACAAAGCAGATTTGTGTAACAGTCAAAGACTACATCTGAAGGTGGCAAAACGCCTGTAAAAGGCTGGAGTTGTAGTGGTGAGTCCTCTTCTCCCAGCTGCCTCCTTGGGATTGATGCCTAACAGATTTATCTGCTTTTCTTTCCTTGATGGTTCAGTTTGGGTAACTAAATGAAGATACAAGGTGCTATATAAGGGGCCTGCCTGGCATGTAATTGCTGCCAGGACTCAGCAGCTCCTATTGAAGTTAGGAATACCAGCAGTGTTTGCAAATACCAGCTGCACAGACACTCTGTGTCTTACATAGCACATTAGCTGATATTTACAAAACATAAAGGTAGCAAACCCTGTAATTCCCCAAGAAAGCTGACTTAATCCCGATTGGTAAGTGCTGTTGTGTTGACTGCTGCAATGAACAACATGGGTGGAGCAAATAATTTCTGCTAGGGAAATTTGGGAGCTTGTTGTGTGTGTTTGCTAGAAGCAGTTATTGGGTGTAGGTGCTAAGAGGTGTTTTAAATAGACTGTTGAGTGTCTTGGTTCCCACTGCCTGACTTTACATACTCACATGGCAAGTGAGTCCAAACTTCTGGCACTTCCTTCCATTGCCAGATAACCTCAGGACACTGCACTTAAGAAATCTGAGCTGAGTTTTGCAGGGAAGAAAGAAGGAGGGAGAGTTCTGAAAGATGTTCCATACTTTATCATCCCCAGATGGATAATTTTCAGATTCTGCTCAACTGCACCTTATCTGGCTCAGAGACAACTAGTTTTATACTGTTCAATGGAAAGGGAAATAGGTTGGAAATTAAATTATAAACAAGGCACTACTGGTGTTGTGGCAAGCTGTATCTAAACTTGAAGGCAGGACTGTCAGATATCTGCAAGTCTCCATTGTCCCTTGATGCCAGATTTTTTCTTTTTTTGTTGGGTGGGGGGTAGGTGCCAGAAATAGGTGTTATTCAGCTTTTAATTCACCTGAAAGTAAAAGTACCCATTGCAGCCTTGGAAGTGACCATCTTTAATTACAGTCAGTGCATTTAATCCTTCCCCTAAATTTGTTTATACATACACCTCACTGTCTTCCATTCATCTCTAATTACAAGGTTTAAATGAGGGAGTTGGAGACATACAGCAAGACATTTGGGGACATGTATTCTTAATTACTTCAGTGTGATTTCTTTTCTTCTCTTGCTTTGTTGTGCTCACTTGGGGTCTGAACCAGCCTTCAGCTGGCTGGAACAGGCACCCTGCTGTTGTCCCAGGACACCTCAGCTGTCTCACTGGAACACATCTCAAGTATCTGCACTTCTTGGTAAAAGCAACACCCACCACTTCCTTCCCCAATAAAGTCAATTCACTAGTGCATGCTCAAGCTGCCGTCATTAGCTGCTCCCTCTAAGATGGCCACGAGGCTTTGGTAGGTGCATGTGCCGAGGAAGTAATAGCAGAAGCAAAAATGAAAGTAACGCATAGCACTAAATATCTCTTTCTGATAGTTTCCTGATCAGAGCTTAAAACTTCCTACCACTGTGAAGGAGCAAGTAATTGTTTAGGTGCTGAACTGGAGGCAGAGTTGCCTTAGCTCTGATGAGGTTTTAAAACTGGTGTAAATTGCTGTTGTTTCTTTTGGTGCCTTGTGCATGTGGAACGTGGAGTCCCTACAGCATTGGTCAGGCTACTTAAACTGGATACTTGATATTGAGGTTCAATGGACAATAAAACCACAGTCACAGGTATCCAGTATTGTAAATCCTAATGCTTCACACTCATTTAAGTTGATGCAGGAAAAGGCTGCTTAATTCTGGTTGTCTGCTATCCCTAGGCCTTGTGCTTAGTGTGTGACAGCAATGCATGTTTTTAATTTAGCTAAAATAATTCAACTTGACTTGCTTCTCCTTTAATTTGGCATCATACAGTGGTATTAAAAAAAAAAAAAACAAACTTGAACACATTTCTCCCCTCATTTGACACACGTACAAAATAACTAGGTCTATAGGGAGGTTTAAAATTAGGCAGAAAAAGCTCACTAGGCCCTGTAGTGTGCTCTCTTGGCTTAGTGCTGTGCTCCAGCTCAACTTCTCTAGGCTTATTTAAGCATTGTAGTCTCCCCCACACTTTTTTTTTAAGATCCTTCCTGTTGGCAGCTGTCCTGAGACACGATGTTCTTGCTTAGCATTTTGATGTGGGGAAACAGTCTGATAATTAAAGCCGGTTTCAAGCCATGAGCTGATTTGTAAGCAGTCACTTGCTCTGGGGTGTTGTCAGTCGATAAACGTGTAGCTCATGTGCACAGAGCTGAGCTGCACCTTGGTCCTGGAGCCCTGTGTGAGAGGGACATGCAGCTCCCAGGAGCCACTTCTAGGGGAGGCAGACTGCATCCTCTCCAGCCACCTGGTGGCAAATGGTTAATTTCTGAAAAATTATCACTATCATCCTGTTCCCCTCTGTGTATAAACCCAGTGCAAACCTGTTGTTGTTACACAGCTTTTCCTTGTTTAAATGAATGTAACTCTCTTTAACCCACTCTGCAGTCCTTGACAAATTCCTTCCAAGAGTACTGTGAAAGATGGTGAAAGCCAACACACCTGTTGCAGGTCTGCAGACTCACACCATGGCTTTGGATGTGCTGTGCAAATTTGCTTTGTGGTGCTCCCCTGCCAGGGAGGGCCAGAGTTTTACTGCTGTATGTCCTGACCCACTGCTGGGGCTCCATGGGCAGCATGTGAGGACGTGTGTGCCTCCATGTCACGTCAAATGGGAATTACAACTGCTTGATCCTGTAATGGCATGATCTCGTGGCAGCACTTTCCTTATCTAATTGGGTCTGACACTATTCTGAGGTAGCAGACAAACTTGAGTCTCCCTGCAGTGTAATCTAAGAAACTTGAGTGCCAGTAAGACAGATGGGTTTGAGAGGTCTAATTTAGGAGGACTACTAAATTGCAATGTGCACATTTTAATGTGCAAAACAAATGGGTGGCTGGCTGAACGAACTATTAAATAAGTTTATTAAAAGCATGGCTTAATAGTTTTTTGTGGACTCTGTTTTCAGTATGTATGATGGTATTTCCATCATTCATGTATTTCTCTACAAGGCACTGTTGTTCATCTGCCTGGATTAGGTAGGTATTGTGTGATGCTGAGCTCATGGTACCAGGTGACGCCTCCTTCACTATTGCTTAAAAGTGTTAGAGAGGTAAATGTTAAAGACAATCAGTAGATAACAGCGCTAAAAATAGAAGACACCTGAAAAAGAAATTCCTTTTCCATAGCTCTAAGAATTGTTCCTATTTGTCTGATGTTGACTTTGAAGGTTTAAAATACAGAAAACTATTCTTTACAGATGAGCACAACCTAAAGGCTGAAATGCTAAAATATATGTTGGAATCTCCTTTTTTCCCCTTTTTGCAGAAGAAAAGAAATCCATACAAGGGCAAAAACATACTGCAATGGTTTTCAGCTGTTTGCATAATGTTTGATTTCTGTTGCTTCAGATTCTTGCAAGGTCAGAGATTTATTGCCTATGGTCAAAGGATGTAGAATCTCATACATGTAAATTTATGATGGATACCATCCAGGAAAGACAAATGATATCCAGCTGCCATTACTTTTGCTTGTGATGCTTTTGAGAATCCCTGTATAGCTTGTAAATTCCTGTTGACATTTCCCATGAAGTACATCTCAGATTTCTGTGTGTTGCTGTTAGTTATTGCCGAGACCCAAGAACAATGAAGGGCTTTTAAACCTTTCATGGCTGCTCTTCAGGTAAGAGCAGCTTCAGACAGTGGGATGGCTGAAGCATGGGAAAAGTGAGGAAAAACCTGCCTGCAGGGATGAGTCTAGAAAAAAAACAAGGAGATGAGATGAGAGTGGTCAGATGATGGTCCTGCAGCTCTTAGTGCTGCAGGGGCTAAGGCTCTGGTTCCCCAGTGGGTAAAACAGATACCTGTCAGAGCTGCTGTTGTTCCCCCAGCACTGGAGTCCTTGCTGAGGTGGTCCTGCCTGTGCTTGCCTTGCCCAAGGGCTCCTTTGAGCCCCTCCTGGCTGCTGGCTGGGCCTGGGGGCGGTGCAGGGACGTGGGTGAGCGTGCACCGTCGTGTGACACATCCCTGTCACACCTCACACGCCTCAGACAGCTCCTGCTCACTTTGCAGGCAGGGGAGCTCCAGTGGGAGAAGGTTGAGGAGCAGTGCAGGGACAGGCACTAACTGTGCCACCGGGCTTTTGTTTCTTCTGGTGGCCAAAGTCCGATGTGACTCTGGGACATGCATCAGTCTGTGTGCTTCTGCTGCTGGGAAGGTTCCTGAAGGGACAGCACATAGGCAGTCTGGCAAGCCACCAGCTGCTGAGGCTCTGGTCAGGTTTCTCATGCTGTCCATGTTGCTTTGCAGGGTCACTCCAGCCCAAAGCAAGCCTTGGGAGCTGCTGTCATTTGCCCTTCTTAGCTGATGTCCCTGGCTTATGGCAGCACATGGGTAACCACAGCTCACCTTCTGGTGGGAACCAGAGCATAAAGTGCATCCAAGTCTCCTTGTGGGAATTTTGAGATGAGATGTTGATGTAGCCCAATGCTGGTAACTTAGGACAGGCAATTGTCACTGCATTCAGCAAGGAGCTACTGGAGGGATGGGTAATGGTGGGAGAGACAGAGGAGGCAACATGGGCAGCAAGGTCTGCCAGGCATTCCCTCTTTTAGGAGTCAGCAGCTTCCCTCTCACAGACCAGCTACTAGTCACCTGTTCCCAGCTTGCATTCCAGCTAGCTTTTCTGTTAACTGGCCAAAAATGCATGCATTTGTGGCACTGCAGATGCTTCCATTAACTTATATGTACTGAAGGATGTTGGAATAAGTTCTGGTTCTATGTATATGTTCTAAAATATGAACAAGTGGCATCTTTTGGAAGGTGAAAAGGTAAAGGTCAAGTGTGGAGTCTGGACTCAGCTAGTGGGCTGAAGTGGCACTAAGGGAAAGCAAATAAAATGCACTGTAACTGCTGTAGTGTGCATTTCAATATAGTGTAAAAGAACCAAAATATTTTTCAGAGTGATAAAATGTGCAAAACATGGAAATCATAGGCTGTGTTTACAGGCAGCAGAGGTTTTCTCTATTTCCACAGCATTGGGAACAGCACCAGACATTACTGAGCAGTATTCATGTGAAAACTTGCAGGTAAGTCCAGAGCAGCACTGACTCTCTGAAAGCTTGTGATGCTAAGAGGCACTTGCTGCAGTTGTTATGCCATGTTTGGACACTTCCAAGGTGGCTGCTTTCAGTTCAGCAGAGCAGATGCACACAAGTATTCAGCATGCTGGAAATGCATATTGAGGATGAATACAGTTAATACCACAGTAAATAAAGCAGGTGATTGCAGGGTTGTTGCATTTAATTCAGTAACAATCACTGCAATTAGGCATTCACTGCTCTTCCTGCCTGTTGGTTTCCATGTGGGCTTTACTGCAGAATTTAGTTGCAGAGGCCCTGTGAGGTGTTAGACACAGACAAAAAATGCCTTGGATGAATCTTCACCAGTGGGCAAACTTCAGGCATTTGTTTTTACCATGAAAAAGACCCTCAGCTTCCTGGTGTTTGGTTTATCTTTCCTTGGATGGTAAAAAGCCAAGAGGTTTGCTGTAAGAGCAAGACTGCATTTTCTGGGTTTGACTCCAAGGCACTCAGCTGTGAGCAAGCTTTTCACACATCTCGGAGCAATCTGCACACTGGGTGCCTTGCTATGGTACAGTGCTTTAATACTAAGAGGTTTTCTTTCCTTTTCACTAAAGCATATTTGTTGTGTAGTTGAAATAGATTGTGCAGCTCAAGTGTGAGCTACAGCATCCTTTAGAAAAAAGAGAAGTATTTGAGGTATCCTTCGTAGAGGAGGAAGTATTATAAGTGTTTCTGAGTGAAATCTGAAAGAAACAGGATTTTTTTGTTGCAGTGGAGGGTCGTTATCTTCCATTATGTTTAATATTTTGCTGGAGATATGCTAAATACTGTCTGAATCATTAATAAATAGGTTTCTTTAGAACCATTTATCTGATTGAATTTCTGTGATTTCGTAAGCTGGAAGCTTATAAATAATCTCTTTAAATGCCTTTGTAAACAAATGTGTTTTAATTAGTACAGAGTCATCTCTGGTAGCTTACAAAAAGTCTTGTAGATCTGTAAATATGTAATTCCTGACACTTTTAATAAAAGTGTTAGCTTAAAGAGGAGCAAGGCAAGTATGCTTGAGTACCAGCTTCCCCTAAGCAGAGTTGGGTATATAATTACATGATTACCACCACTGCATATGTGGCCATGATATCCAGGGCTACACAAAATAATATGAATATATTAAATTTTCAGTACCATTAGAACAATTTGCAGCAAAATTTTGTCACCACTTTAGAGTGACTGTGCACAGAATAAGAAGAGCTGCAACCTTTAAAAGATGTTGCCTTGTTGTGTCAAGCTCCAGTAAGAAGGGATTGAAGCTGGAATGAGAAGGCAGGCAGAGTTTCTCGCTCTCGTTTTTCCTTGGGGCAGGTGAACCCTGAAGTCACACTAGGGAGGTTTTTACTGCTACATTTCTGCATTTTTTAAAAACTTTGAAATAATGATGTTTATGAGTAGTGATGCTGTCAGTGTTCATCCTCACCCAGTGCATGTCACAAAGTATCCTGAGCTTCTCTTTGCTGATTCTGTCTAAAACTTGAGTGTTCCCTGTATGCAGGTATTTGCATTTCATAAATAAATCTGTGAAGAGTCTTCCTGTAAAAACATGACTGTCTTACAATTGCAGTTAGCTCACTTCTGTATTTTATGCTGAATTTCATGTCTGGCAGGGAGATAAATTCACCTTGCTTTAAGGAGGGAACACAAGCATTAGTTCACTGCTGATTAGTTCACTGCTGCTGTCTCTGACCCAAAGTTGTGGTCTCAGGCCAGACTATTTTGGTTCCTAGTGTATCTGGATAACATTTGACTCCAGAAGTGAATTTTTGGTGCAGAGAATCTTCTCTGACTTTACCCTGTGCACATTATTAAGCCAGATTACACAGTCCTTATGCAACAATGAAAAATTTAGTAACTGCTCTATATTTAAACCTTTGTGTATTAACTTCATTGCACAGCACCAGGATAGGTTTGAATGTGGAAAAAAAAAGTGAAACATTAGAGAAGGAAATTGAAAGTCTTAGGTAACTCTGTCCAGTTTGTAATAATGTGTCTTCTAGATTAATTTCAAATATGTTTCTATTCTTTGAAGTTGGGGTTTAGTTTTATTGAGTTTGTACTGAATTTGCTTTGTGATAGGGTGTGATGCTGTCTGGTTTTTGGACCAAAATGGTTAATGTACAGAAATGACAATTTTTTAATTTTTACATGTATTTCAAATCTATTTCTTATGCTCACTGGTAAGGCTTGTAGTGATTGCATTGCTTGAGTTTGATCTCTAGTGTCCTTTTCAGAAGAGCACCAAACAAACATATCTAGCAGTTGATTTGAGAGTATGTCAACCTCCTGTACATGCAGCTAGTTTAGTGGAGTAAAATTGGGACATCTGAAACAGACACATGTTCAGTCACACAAGTGTTTGTTCAGTCACACAAGTGTTTTTAGCACTAAGGTGCCCTACAGAAAGCACAGTTAGGGCCTGCTTGTGAGGGCAGCATTGTTTCCTGCCTGCTTCAGTGGTGCACTGTGGTGAGAGGTATGATGGGCCGTGCATGTGGAAGCAACATCATGTCTAACTCTGCCAACTGCTGGAGCCAGCAAGAAGGGAAAATCAGGGCATGCAGTGTGAGAATACAGACATTTAGTGGCTTTTGGGCCATTTCCTAACCTTCCAGATCCTTCCTCCATCAGCTGGAGATGCTGCATGTCTAAGATGCCAGTATGGCCAGGACGGCTCCATTGCCAACTGGGCAATCTGCTCATAGCAGGGAGCAGGTGTGGACCAGACAGAACTGTTCTGGGATTCCCACAGGATGACAGACTGCTGATAGAGTTGCTCCCTCCTTGGTACAGCCAGCTCTGGGTCAGCAGAGAATGGGGACATGTGAGAGTCATTCTTGTGCTCCATGTGGGCAGTGGAGTGAGACCTGGAGAGTGTGCAAGGTGAACACTTGTCATGAATTTGACTTCTCTGTAGTGAGCTTTATGCTCTTGCTCACAATTGTTCAGAAACAGATGAGCATGGTCCTTCTGACACTTTGAGCAAGTGACCTCTGGCAGTCAGGAACACGATGCCAGCACTGGGAACTGTTTATCTTTGGATGCAGCTTCCAGGAAATGCCCACCCCGTGCTACGTACCACAAACACATGGAGGGCTGTTGGAAGCTTGTCTGCAGGGAGCGCCCAGCTGAGGTGGCAGGATGGACAGGCACACATTTCACAGGAACTCAGTAATGTCACCCTGGATCATGAGTGTCTGTGGCCATTTAATGTAACTGGGCCCTGCCATGCTGAGGACTGAGCAGCTCATTTGGGATATGCACCATGCCTTTGCAGCTGGCTTTGTGCAGCTCACTGGCCTCTAAATAAAGCCTGTAGATTTATACTTGAATGATTTAGGAAACACACCTTTGCTGCTGTCAAAAAACTGTGCAACTGCTGCTTGAACAGCTATCTGCTGTCTGATGGCTGCAGGCCATTTTTCTCTGCTGTGCTGGACCTGACAAAGCCCTGGAGAGCCCCTGTGGAAAGGCTGCAGTGGATCAGGTCACTCCACAAACCTACCAGCAGTCTGTCAGTCAGAGTGGCACAGGTTTAAGCCACACAGCTGGGGATGTTTTGCTGGTACATGAATAGGAGCAATCTTGTGAGTCAGATGCTGAAGGGTTACAGGCAATTTTGGATTTACATGTTCATAGACATGGATATGTGTCTGTGAGTGTTTATTGCTCTGTCTGGGTAAATCTTTAAGAATTTCCAAGGACTGCCTTTCTGGGCAACCTATTCTGTTTGTTCACCACTGCCCCAATAAAAATTCTGTTTCCCAGTGTCCGTCCTGAACCTCTGAATCCACAGCCATTGCCTTTGTTGTATTATTTAGCCCTACAGAGAAGTATTTTGTTCCCATTGCAACCGTCTGTCAAGTAGTTGTCGGAATTTCTTGGAGTTGTTGCAGTTTCCTTGGAATGAAGATTATCCAGGGTGAACAATGGACTTTTTTGTTTCTTTTTTTTTTTTTCTGCATCTTAGTATTCCATTTCTTGGTGTACTGCTTGGATTTCCATCTGGGATCTCATATATGCAGCAAAGCTTATTGACTATTATTTAATAGACTCATTTAACACAATTATGAAATTGATTAGGGTCAAAGATCTTAATATGCCTTTGCATGGCAGCCCTTTCTTTGAGAAGTAGTGAACCTGCCTTTTCACAGCCAAACACTTGAGCAAACTGCAGTCTCCAAGGACTAGAGTCAATGAGTGGTCTTCCTGTGATGGTCTTCTGGTGGATGTCCTTGATCTGTAGGAAAAGTCTTAAAACCCCCTTTTTGCTTTGTCCCTCCCTGCTGTGGGGCTCCAGGGTTCTGCCATGGGCTCTGAAAGCCCTGCCTCTACTGCCCATCGTGGCTTACATGGATTCAAAACCAGTTTAGGGCAGTTCCTGCTGGTAGCCTTTGGGTCAGTTGTCAGCAGGTGGCTTTGTCCTTTATGTGAATGTGAGGAACCACCAGACAGCTGCTGGACATGGCCCCTGCCCTGGAATGCTGACCAGCCTGGGCTTACCAAGCACTAGAAGAGCTGTAAAGCAGACTCAGAGGACCCTGCTGTGGACCTGCTTTTGGGGAAACACTGGAGTCTTGAACATCTGAAACCCCTTTATCATCTGGCACAAAGGACAATGTGACAATGCACCTCTCCGTATGTGGGGCTACACCCAAAACAGAGAGCTGCAGGCTTGTTTTGGATTTTGGATGGCATTTTTTAGATCCCTGCCTTCCCAGATGAAATCAGTATCAGTGATGAGGGGGATATTTCTGTGCATCCACCTGAGGTGAGGAAATTGTCCTTTTCTGTCAGCTCTGGTGTCCAGGCCTGATGCCACACTGGGGTTGGGGGCTGGGGCAGAGTGCAATTACCCAACTTCAGCCATGTTTCATGCACAGAGACTGTTACCCTGTTGCGCTGACACCAGGCTGCTTTCTTTTTTTTTCCCCTTTCTTTTTGTCATTTTTTTAGGTGGAATTTAAGGCGTGAGCTGCAAAACACAAAGCAGCTCTGGCTGTGATTACCTCTGTGAGTGCCTTTCCCTCCTCCTGTGGTCACAGGCAGCTGAGGAAAAGCAAAAGCTGTCAGGTCCCTGCAGAAAAAGAGAGAAATTAGTGCTGGCAGAGTCTGTACGAGACAACTTATCTGCTGTGAAGTTTGAGTCCCTTGTTCCTGCTGGTGTGATCTGTTAATGTAACATGCCTGAAATGTTTTCTTACATTCTTACAGTTTTTTCTAAGATGTGCAAAATGAAAAACGTGGGGATATTTACTCCAGTACTAGAGGAGTTGTGGTGGGCTGGTTTTCTTTTTGTACATTCACAACCTATGCTATTGATCATAATATATTAACTAGTCACATAAACATGTCTGCATTTATGTAAAGAACTCTGTAAAGCTTATGCTTTCAAATCTGTAATGGATTCATAGGTGTTGAGTAATTAGATGAAAGAAAAAGTCCTTTTAAGAAAAAAAGGTGAAGTTAGAGGAGGTCTTTCAGCAAATGTATTTAGTACATTTACTGCTATCAGTATCAGCTGGTAGTACTGAAAAAGCCTTAAAGCAGTTTTGTTAATATTCAGCCCTTTTAATTTTTCTCACTGGTCACTTAAAATACTCTTCTTAGATTTAGTCCCATGTTCTTCATGGGAATTTTGTAAAGTCTTGCTCCACTGGGCCGGCAGGTAACATAAAAGAGTTTGTGCTTTAAAAAGGCACACAGCCATGCCCCTGAACCTTGGTGATATTTCTGTGAACTCCCCAGTTGATGGCAAGGAAGTGCACTAAAGCCTTGCTTTCTTCTCCCTGTGGTAAGCAGACTTTCCTCAAATAGCAAGAGGCAGATAAGTTCACTATGTAGTCTGGTTTCATTAATGTTTTCCAGAATTAATACTAAGTAAATCTCAATCAACAGTTCTGTATATTCCTTATCAGACTTTTAATGGCTCCAAGTATATTGCTCATTCTATTTCTAGGTGTTTGCCTCTCTATTTACTATTTGGTACCATCCTTCTCTTCTTCCTTCCTATGTGTTCCTTCATCTTCAGTCTGCACTTTCTTGTCATCAGTCTAAGTACAGTTGGGCTGAGTGAAACAGGCTCATGTGGGTATGTTCAGAGGCTGTCTAGAAAACAAAATGATTATTTGAATTTAGTCCCTGACACAAGTTTTTGAATTTAAAATGCAACTACCCCAGGTAGTTGTTAGAGATTACAGACACAGAAATAAAAATTTGCCTCATTAAGATTTTCTGTATAAATACCAGTAGTCCCTAATTTGGGTATTTCACTATTTTAAAGATTACTATCCCAGTTTAAGGTAGCAGCCTCAGGGGATCCGATGGGCAAGTTTTGTGAATACTTCAGCCAGTCTTTGTTGGTGTTGTTTAAACAAAAGTATTTAGATGCTCAAGTTTAGAACCTTGTATTTAAAAACAAACCCCAGACCTAAACACAAAGTCTGTCGTCAGTTTTCTCTGGTGAATCAGATTTTTACCAAAAATCCTTTTTCCCTAAGTGCTTGAAGAAAAAATTTAAAATTTTATGTAAATGCTTGGTGGTTTCTTAGCTAGTACACTGCTGATTTATAGGCAGACAGAACTAAATGTATGAGTATGTAGTCATTGCTGTTCTGTATTAATTCTGTTTTGCTTTGGGTTTTTTCACCGTTAATTCTCAGGTTGTTTTCACATTGCACTAATAATTCCAATTACAAACATTTAATTTGTCATTTGGTGCATATTAAACCCTGCTGAAGAGTGTTTGTGCACCAGAGTGTTTGTTCATTTCAAATACTGATGCTGGACTGTGGTTCTGAGCTCGTTGTTCAAAAGAAAGTTCATTCTTGACCAGAAGTGTTGAATTCCTGCAGTGTTTGTTTCCTTCATGCAGCATTGAGCAAATTTGAAAAATATGATTATTCACCTCACTCCTGGGATCTGCTTCAGTTCCTCTTATGGCTGTGAGGGCAATGCCAGCTCCAGTCATGGCTTTGCTCAGCCTGTAACAGGCTGGCAGAAAGGAGGATAGTAGTTATTCATGGAAGCACTTCCCCATCCATTTCTACCTCATTGCAGAACCATGTGGATTCCTGTTCAAGGGCTGTGAATTAAAACCAGGAGAGATTTTCTTTAGGATGTGCCTGCAGAAACACACTCCCATGCAGTTCTTTGGTTGGCCACTGCCTTGTTTTGGATAGGTCAAGCAACTCTTCCGTGGACTGTTGTATTGCCAGCTGCTTTCTAGTTTGGAAAACATTTGTAGAAACAGTACTTTGTTCATCCTCTTTTTACTGATAGACATGGCAGTAGTACAGGAGAGATTGTTGAGAGCAGCAATAGCGATACTTGCAAGGGAGTAACAGAGAAAGCAGGACCCTTTTGTTGAGGAAAATGGCTGGAAGTGCTTTTTCTTGTGTGTTTATAATAAACCCAGTGCAGTGAGAGGAAGAACTGTCTCCTTCTAGAGGGGACTGTGGGTCAGTAGAAGGGATGAGAAGGGGCATCAGGTCCTCCCTGTTAAAATACATTGATAAACCTTGGCTGGAAACAGCTCTGAGCTGTGAGGAGCTGCATGGATGCCCTTGGCTTGCATAGCTGGAGCGTGTCCTATTGCAGCAGGCAGGGATAGGAATGGGGAGAGGGGGATCAGGGTCTGCAGCTGCCCACAGCTCTGTCTGTGCCTGCAGAATTCCCTGCATTGGAGCAAAATCCCAGGTTTTTTGCCTTAACCAGCCACAGGTTGTGTGCAGCCTTGCCTGGATGTCTCAGATCTCTGAGCATGCTCCCCTTTGGTTAAGATGGGACTGACCAGGCTGAGCAAAGTGCTCTGAAACACAGGTATGAGCCTCCTGTGTGAGTGTGCCAAGCAGCATTACTGCATTTCAAGTGACCTTTCAGTCTGAAACTTTGCCAAAGGGAGGGGAAAGGAAGCCACGGTTGACTCGAGCTCTGCACAGAGATCCTGCAAACAGATGGTGTTTGCATATAGGAGATTCTGGTCGGGTGCAACTCCACTACAACTCTTGGTTTTTGATGATTGCAGGCGGGCTAAACTCCGGCTATATTTGGAACAGCTAAAACAGCTTGTGCCTCTCGGGCCGGACAGCACCAGACACACCACTCTAAGTCTGTTGAAAAGAGCTAAGATGCATATCAAGGTAAAAACATTCATCCATGTTTTTATTTCTTTCAAGGGAGAATCTTCCAGAATGTGTATCCACAGAGAGGAAACAAATTTTCACACAAAATCCATATCCATATGTCCAATCTTCTGGATTTATTGGCCTTTATTGCTTGCAGGGGTTTCAGTCACAGTGTCAAGGTTTAGTGTTTTGCAATTTAGCATCTCAGATATATAAAACAGTGGTTTTGTGATTTCTGATTAGTTGCTAACTAGTGTATTTAATGATTTACACTATAATTTTAAAAAAATCTGTAAAAGCTGTTCTTTAATTAATATATCTATTTTTAAGAGCCCAGCAAAGTAGCATTGCACTGCATTTACTAAAATGTAAAAAAGCCAGATCCATTAATGATGAAAAAAATAATGGAATCAAAAATATCATATCTATTAGTGAGCCTTACCCCATCAACATTTTGTTGACCAGGTTCTCATTTAAATGAAACAAAAAATTAAATGCAGTCTCCTGTTAGTTGCTGCTCCCCTTGTTACAAATTTAAAACAAAAAACAACTTTAAATCTCACCTATGATCCAGCAGCAGTACAGGTTCTACATTTGCACAGGTAATTCAAAGGAAATTATTCCTCAAGCCTTCTCTCTCCAAAGACACCTTCACTCCCATTTTCACTGTCATTGTTTTCAGGGAACAGGGTTATATGCAGAAATAAGACAAAGAGGTATTCAAATGTAAAAGTTAAAGAACAGGTTTCTGCTGCTGTGTCCAGGACTGTAATTACTCATCTGGCATTTTTTCAGTGTTACAGAGAAACAGGTCAAGAAAAGTGTCAGGCAAAATTGAACACTGCCAGTAATCTTGCAATATTTTGGAGAACATCCTGCTGATGCACAGCTTTAAGATTCACTGCTGTTACAGAAGTGGGTGTGATTCATATGAAGAAATAAGGATTAATCCAAGCAAAACCATTCTTGTGAACAAGTTTACAGAGCTACTTTTTCAGCACTTCTAAGCACATTTACTCCAGCTGGGCAACCCCTGTTTTTACCATTTGAGATTTTGGCCTCTTGTTTATAATTCAGGCTAACATGCATGAAAGGCACTGCATGTGGTTTTTGTCTTGGGCTGCCCCCCTATGATGGGCTTATGCATACAAATTGAAGAAGTGTTTTTACAAGTGGCGAGTGTGCGAGATTAGCCCTGCAGTTACCATTTCAGCTGCTGATAAAAAAAGCTGGGAACAGATTCTTTCCAGATCTCTCTTGCACAGCACCAAGTACTCGTCTTCTGAGAACCCAGACTGAAGTTTAACTTTCTTTTTAAGATTTTAACTGAACCTGCCCAAACTGGGTTAGCATTTAATTGCTCCCCTTTGTCAGGTCAGCTCCCTCCCCTGCCCTGCCAGAGCTTGCCCGTGCCCAGCTGGCATTTTGAGCACAGTCATTAGTTCTCAACTTTTCACACACACACACCCCCCGTATATTGAGATCTGCTCTGAAAGACTGGATGGCTTTGAGTCTCCTGGATATGAATCACTGAGTTCTTTCCTAAAATAGTTGTTAGAGTTTAGGATTGCAGCCAGGAAAATACAGGAAAAGGAAGTCCGATCAATTGGGCACATTTGGTTTGTTGTGTACATGGATGTACCAACCCCTTTCCTATTATAACATTGTGTATCCACCTATGATGATTATCTGCAGAGTGTATTGCCTGGGAGGGGGCTTAAAATGCGGTGGAAGAAGGTAGATTTCATTGAGCCAGGAAACTGCCCCATTCAAGAGTGTCAATTATTTTTTCAAACACTTTTATTTCAGGCTTGCATGGGAACAGCAAGATCTCTGAAAGGGTTTTTCTTGTGTTTTGCTGTGCACTGTCCCAGCCTGCTCTCCTCAGAAAACCAAGCCTAGGTTCATTCAGACGGCAGGGAGGAGACTTCAGCAGCTGTATTCACTCCCTGCACATCTCCTAAATCTCAGTGATCATGTAAACACAACTCACAGAGAAATCTGCTCACTCTTATGAGTGCTTTTACTGCTACAACCTGTAATTTACTGCATTAGATAGATAATTTTTTTAATAATAAAAGGTGTTTTGATTTGTGTATCCTTCATGCTTTTAATCCCATCATACTCTTACAAATTTTTCCCTAATTATGCAGTCAATTTTTTTAAATGGCTAGCAGTGATTTGGAGAAGGGCTCAGTTCAAATACAAAAAGATACTTTATTCCTGTTACTGTATTTGGACCAACAGTGCAGCACATTTTATTGGGTGTGAAGCATTCTTTTTATTTGCAAAATTAATACCTGCTTTTATTCTGTCAGAGGGGAGATTTTAGGTAGATATGTGAAGGATCCTTTCACAGGCTGTTTGCCGAGAAATTCTGAATTAATACCACCGACTTTGTAGATGATATCACAGAATTATCATACTTGCTCTGGAGAAGTTCAAGGAAAAAAAAGCAAGGATAAAGAGAGTTGTTAGTAAATTCCTCCTTCTATATATAATTAATGCTGCTTATTGTTAATGAAGCATTTTAAATGCTAAAATTTTCCATGGCCTGTGGTAGGAGGGAGAACATTCAGAGGTTCACGATGGTTCCTTTATGGTGATAGGTGGAGTAAGAGACTCATCTAAAGATGCATTATGTTCTCACTGAAACATGAGCTGTGCTCGAGTTATCAAAGATGATGCTGGTTTCACCTGATAAAATGATTTAAATATTCCCCACAACCAAGACAACAATAATTTGGTCTTAGCCAGGGAATGTCTGCTAGTGGCAAGAGGGATTTTTTAAAAATTATTATTATTTTCCCCCTTTAACCATATATCTTACCGTGAAACAAATTCAGCCTGCTAAAATTGTACTGACCTCTACAGAATGCTAACTAAAAAATCAAAATTTTAGATTTAATTTTAACTTTATATTAATTAATTAAAATACTTAAATTGCTTTCAAATTACTGTTTACGAGAAGACCTTAAGTTACTTATGCTTTGACACGGGTACAAACTGCCGGCTCACTGTGTTTCTCTCCCTTTAAGAAATTGGAAGAACAGGACCGAAAAGCTCTAAATATTAAAGAACAATTACAGCGGGAGCACCGCTATCTCAAGCGCAGGCTGGAGCAGCTCTCCGTGCAGGGCATGGAGCGAATCCGCACTGACAGCATGGGATCAACAATATCCACTGACTCTGAACAAGGTAACTCAGCCAGGCCTTCCCAAAGGGCCTGCAGCAGCACGGGGGAAAAGGGAAGTAGGGAAACAAGGATATGTCATTTAGAACTAAAATCAAGCTTTCAACAAAACCCAGATAAAATTATAACATAATGCGATTTGAAGAGTAAAAAATTAAGGCATCTTTTTCACATTCTTTGAAAAATGTTTTTTTTTTCCTAATTACTTTTGAAGCTGTTAATATTGTGTGTATTTTTAAAGCTATTTATCCTGCATGTGGTTTTGCCAGTTTTTTAACAATTACCATTTAATATTTTGAATTTTTAGTGTAATTATTGGTAAAGCTGGCATAATATTTTCTCATGGAAAGAAAAAATCTTATTTAGCCTAATTAATTTGTGTGAAAAAATTATTTCCACATCATTTATTGTGAAATTTTAAAACATTTTCTGTGCAACGATCACCAAGGGTTCTGTGCATTTGGTTCTCATTTAAGACAGCTTGTCAAGCTGGCAGTTGCCATTTCTTACTTTCCCATTTGGAAGTTTTTCTGGCAGAACAGTTGCCCAGGCTGGCTGTTTCTGCGCCCAGGGGGGTGGAGTGGTTGGTCTTGGGGCAGTTTACGTGGGGACAGGTGGTCACACCAGCCAACACCTGCATGGCTGGAATTACCATGGACAGTTCTGCAGTAGGACAGCCTCTGAGGGCCAGCTTTTTTCTAAATCAGTGTCTGTGTGCAGGTTGGAACAGTTCTGGGAAAGCATTTGGTATTTATTGAAGTTGCAGGGTGCCCCCAACACGGGAATGATTGGTATCTGATTCTATTGATTTGGAAGGTTGAACAATTGCTTTATTAAAACTATACTATATTACATTACAACTATATTAAAGAGAGATACTGTACTGTACTGTACTATACTATACTATGTTATGCTATACTATACTATATTATACTTACTGCTAATTGAAAACTCGTGACTGTCTGTAGACTGACAGTCCACACAGCTTGGACATGATAGGCTAATTAACATAAACAATTTCTACCAGAGTCTAATTACTAAATTTCTTTAGGTAAACAATCTTTTTAACCCATTCTACATCTGCAAAACACTAGGAGCAGCAAGCAGAGATAAAAATTGTTTTCCCTCTGTGCTTCTCCAGGAGAAAACCTGAGAGAGAGAATTATGTCTCTCTCTGTTCAGAGAATGTGAATGCCACAGGTATTGATGTCATGCAGTATATTTATGTGGCTGAGGGCAGAAGGGATTTTAATTCTCAGGTGGACAAGATGATCCTTTCCTCAGGAATTACTGTGCCAGTTCTTGGTTTTTTTTAATTATTGCAACTGAAGTGTGATTCAGGTGTTGATTGACACTGGCCCATGACCAGTTGCTACAACTTTCTGAAAATGTGCCTTCTTATGTTTTCTTTAGAAGTAGACATTGAAGGAATGGAGTTTACTCCAGGTGAAATGGACAGTATTGGAAGTGCCAGTGATGCTGAAGACCACTACAGTTTGCAGAGCGGTTCGAGTGACGGAGGTTACACACATTCCCGCAGACTGAATGCCAGGCTCTCATAGTGCCTGAGTTACCCGCTCAACTCAGGACCATCTGACTGAAGCACTTATATATGAATATTCCAGAGGTGTCAACTGCCACTCTTCCGGGAAACCCCAACCACAATACTCTGACATGGAGGTTTCTTACCCATGGTTCCCTGCACTGTAACCACAATATTAGATATTGTAAATCATGGGTTTGCTGCAGAGAACTGTGGTTAGGTACAGTTGTGACTTAAAGCTAGCTTGATGTAGCCATCCTGCAAATTAAAGGAAATAAATTATGTCGTTCCATTCAAGAAGTATTAAATTCAAACTGTTGGAAGCATGGTGTAAGGGAGTTTGACAGTTTATTTTGATTTTGCAGAAACCATTTTCAAACATGGAAGAATAAATGAAATCTACAATGTGTTAGTGATTCAGAGATACAAAAACCTAAAACTACTTTTTGTGGTATTTTTTCATGAAAAAAAACCCCAAACCCAAAACATTTTGAATGCTATATAGTGGGCTCCATAGAGTAAATTCTTTCAGCAGTTGTTGTTTGGGTGAAGCAGGTAGATAAATCTTCAAATCTCAAATGATCTTTAGAAAAGGTCGTATTTACAAGTCACTACTGTACTTCAAAATGGGGGAAAAGCCAGCTCTAATAATGACTTCATGTGGGATGATCTCAACTTTCTTTTGCTTTTTGTATTCAATATCCAACCAGCAGCAAATCATTCTGTCCATGTTAACGGGATCAGTAGAAAGCAAGATGGCAGTTTTAACCTGTTACCGTGGAATGGATGACATTTGAAGCATTTCAGTGGTTTTATGGGTTGTTGTTTTCATTTTTTTCTCTGAAGAATACAGAACTCAAGTGATCCAGTTTGTGATAGTTAATCTTGCCTTGCAAGGAAATGAAATCTCTGTTTGCTTGGTTTTTTTTTCCTTCTCTTCTATTTACACATGTCAATACATTCTTATGGAAGGCATGGCTTAAAATTACAGTATTCAGCTAGAAGATAATTAATTTTTTTTCTTTTGCACACTATAATTGCATTTTCTATTCTTAAAAAAGTGCAAAAAAATTAAAATGTATGCTGTAAAACAGCAAAGTTTATTTAGTACTCATCAAGCTGTTCAGAACATATTTACCCAAATTGTAGCAATACTATGAAGATGTATTTTAATACAACTTCTGCTTAGTGAAGTCATTAGAGCTTGGCTTGCCGGGTAAGAAAAAAATGGACCAGTCTTTGCATTATCTGTTTAAAGAAGGTCTTTTAAAAAAATAAAAAAAAAAGAAAAAAAAAAAAAAAAAAATTGAAAAAAAAGAAAGAAAAAAGCTATAAACACTTTTAGGGAAGTGATTTTAGCAAGTGTAGTCTATATTTCCTGTAAGAGATTTTGTATTATATTTTCCTAAATGTTCTCATTTACTTGTATAAGGAGGGGAATGGTACAGACCCAGACCAGAGTCTCAGGGACTCTTCACCTTTGTCATATTGTGCCTTGGTGACCATTTATGTATGCCTCTCCTTCTCATTGTTTAAAGGACAACTAAGCTTTGTTTCACGACCCTCTGTTCAAATGGTCAGTTGTCCACCTTCTTACGGATGAAGCAGAGAGGTGTATTTATATCTTCACCCTCTCACAACTGATTCAGTGTGGCTTTAAGTAAAATCATGAAATTAGGTTTTGGTGCGAGGGTTAATTGTCTTTGTATGAGCCCTCCCTTGGATTCTTCAGCACCCAAATCTATTTTTTGTTAGCTTATAAAGTCAGGGTCTCTGTGAGACCAGCGCTCAGTGGCTCGGGAAACACAAACGTACTGTGTAAGGCTATGGGATGTCCAAGTGTGGTGCCATTTTTAGCATTCAGATACAAGACCTCATGACAGACTGACCATAATGATCAAAAGCAAAGGTTCAGTTGTTCTTTCAACATCTGACATACGTGTCCTCCCTTTGGCTCTTACAACACAGAGTAGAAATATGAATACATTTTGTGGCAGCTTACAGATCCTTGTTTGCACTCTCGCTTACTGCTTGGAACTTGCCAACAAGGAAACGTATACATTTAATTTACATAACCTAATGGATGGCCACCCCTACTTTGGCTCTGGGGAGGGGCCTAAGGTTATCAACTCTGGCAGCTGAATAAGAAAACAATTAACCTTTTCTGTGATGCAGGTTTTGGTATTACATTCTATACACCTTGCATATTACTAAAATCCTCATTGTTGGGGAAAGCACACAGCAATATACTCATTGTGTGTAGCTGACAAGCAGCAGAAATTACTAGCTCCTTTGGTGCATATGTAACTAATTTCCAAATCATGGAAAAAAAAAAAAGAGTTTACTTTAACACACGACTGTTAACAGGAAAAAAAAAAAAGGCTAGTATATTGTTGCTGTTCATTTATTATATAATGAACACATTCATGGATTGTAAAGTGTTTCCTTTCATGACAAGCAGCTCTTGCACAGAACCTCCTAATGAAAAGAGATTTGAAATTTACAGAAGGAAAAATGAGACTTTAAATTGAACATTATTGTACCTTAGGTCAACCTGAAATTTTCCTTTTAAAGATGAATGTGCTAACTTAATGAGTTCTTCCACGCTGGGTATCCATGGCTTTGTAGATCTTATATTTTCAATAAAAATTACTCGAATAATCTTGAGTGGAAATAAAAAGGGTTTATTTGTTTTTACTTTTTCAGTTGTTACAGCTGGGAGCTATTAATGCTGGTAAAGAAAAATGACACCATACTGCCTGTGTCATTCTCCCTCGAGCACAGCCCAATTTAAGGTGGAATTTTCAGGCACAGCCCCCGGACAGCAGCAGCCCCATTAGAGGCAGGGGCACAGCAGATCCTAGGGTCAGGTTTGGGGACTGGCCTGTACCCCCAGCAGAGCTGCAGTCAGTGGGGACAGTCGGGGCTCTGACATTTTTTAGGTTCTGCTGCTGAGCAGCCAGTGCAGCACTGCCTGTGGCCACAGCACCTTGGGATGCAAACAGTGTTATTTTTATCATTTTTTCTCAGCTGGACACTTGTGTATGTGCCCCATGCGTGTGCACAAGTGTACCTGTGCCCACAGTGGGGCTGCAAAAAGCAAACTGTTTGCTGCAAGATGAAATCCTGCCCCCACCTTGGCAGCTCTGCCATGTTGTGACCACGCTTACAGCAGGCGAGGAGGTTCTGCTCTCAGTTCATCCATTTCCTCTGCAGTTACCGCACTGGAAAAGGAGTAGGGACAAGATTACAGGGCTGCTAGGTCGCTTTCTCTGTGGAAGGGGCTCTGGAGAGATGAAGTCATTGCAAAGATCTTTTTCTGGAGACGCAGAGGTTTGGCCTGTTTCCTGGGGGAGAAGAAAGGAAGGGCTTTCCCTTGCAGCACGCAGGTGTTGGAGGATGCACGCCTCTGCACTGCTCCTGGGTTAGTGCTTCCCCCAGCTCCCTGCCTGCACTCTGGCATCACCACAGGGAGGCACAAAAAAAACCAGCCTAAAATTGTTAGTTCTTTCTGCATATTCTGTGCTGCAATTCAGAGGATGAATCCTCCTTCGCATCCATCCTCTCTCTGCCCAGCTTGTACCATGCCAGGCCCATTGCAGCTGATTTATTTATCTTCTGAAAAGAGCAGGTTTGGCAGTAGAAGCTCTGCAACACATTATTAACCAGAGACTGGATCCTGTATTGTCTTCTGCAAACAACAAACTTGGTTCAGAGTGAGTGTTAGCAGGTTAAAACAGAAATAAAAAAGCCTTCCAAAAATCCATGAGAATGACAGTTTTCCATGTGCTGTTTATAGATGAGTTTCAATCGTAATTTATTAGTATAAGATTTGGAGTTGAAAAAAAGGACATAAAATCTAACACATCTAACTTGATCTAACTTACAGAATTAAGACTGACTTAAATGGTGTTATATTTTGACATGGATGAGTATGGGTTCAACTGTACCACATGCATACAATTATAGAAGTAGAAAAAAAGTTACTTGGTGATCTGCAAATAAGTTACAGTGACAAATACCAGTATTCTGAGCACCTGACTGTGCACTTTGCATAACCCATTTCAGTGGGTGAACTTAAAATGCCAAAAGAGGAGAACTGGGCAACAGACAGAGGTGAAGTTATTAGTGTGGGCTCTGCCTGCAAACCTGTTCTGGGTGGGTACTTCTGCTTTTCCTGGAGGTACTTACAGCAGTCTCTCCTCCTGGACAAGTGATTATTTCATCATTTTACTAACTTTGTGGCAGACTGGTAATTAGTGGTGAAATTTTTCATCCTTGCGGTTCAGCCATGTGGAAAGAACCACATTTTTTAAAAGAACCACATCATCACAGCTTTTAATTAAGTAATATTAATTTTATACATTTAATTTTATGATGCTGCTGATAAAGGAATGTCTTCAAAACAAATTACTCTTTCATAAATCTGTTAAATTTGTTTTTAAATGGCAGAGGCCATCGGTTGTGTGTGGTATGAGCCAGTAACAGTGCTGATATTTAATCCATTAACTTACACTTTCCAAAATTGATGGAAGAATAATTGAGACCCTTTAGGAACACTTTAAGGAAGAGCTGTACTCCCTACAAATACTAATGGGGAAAACACATCAGAAATTAATTTTGCCAGCAATGAAATGAGCCAATTTGCTTAAGTGACTGTCTAAATGCACTGTTGTTAATTGGCAGCTGTAAAGAAAACATCCAAGTGTGTTCTGTAGCTACCCAGAATTAAAATGCAGGGGGTATATGAAACAGAAAAGACCATTTGGTCACCTTGGCTGTTCTCTGTGCCTGAAGTATTGTACATAAGCCCAGGAAAGGATTCCTGGGGAGGCATGCCCAGCCAGAGGCCTGACTCTTGGCAAAGCAGAGTGAAGGTGCCTCAAGTTCACAATTCCTTTCTTTCATTTTGCACGAGAGGCATAAACTGTGGTTCCACAGGATTTATGGCATTGGAAGGGTCTGTGCAGGAGGGATGTTTAAGATAAAATTTTGGAGCAGGTGAAGCACTGATTGAGAGCCTTCTGCTGCTTACTGGTACAATTGTTACCTAAAGGTGTTAGTGGGTGGGTTCTGTGCCAGAGCCTCTGGGTCCCAGAGCCAAAGGAATGGTTCATAGTCTGTGAGATGCATTTGACTGTACTATACAGATTCATTGTACACACGTACATGGCGCTTGCTACGTTCTGTAGCACATGGAGTATTGTGTTGTATCATTATCTCGTCATTATATAAATACAAATTTTTATACCTTTTTGTTGTGTTACTCAGGGTTTTTTTTTGAACTTTCATCACTTGTTTTTTTGTGTATAGTGTTTCTTCTCTTTGCAGTTCTTTACATATTGCAAATCTTTACGTGTCAGCTTATTTCATGTCAGCTATTTCATAAGGAGCTCACTGAGTTTTAGCAATTCAAATTAACAGCATGGTATGAAGATTGGGGTGCTACTTAGACTTCTTTTACACACACTGGCCCATTGAAACCCCAACAGTCATTAATCTTATTTGTCTCTAACCATGGGTGCTGTATAAATTTCCACTATTATATTTCTGAAGACAAACTAACCTGTTTTCAAAGTGCAAATTGAAACGCATTAGTGTCTGTTCTAAGTAATTATACTTGAAATAATTTCATCTCAGTACAAGACAGGGAAAAAAGCTTTAAAAGACAGCCTACAAGTTCTGCATGTTTATTTTGTCAAATATGAAAGTCACATCACAAGTGATGTGCAGCCAGACAAAAACAAGGATTTTAGCTGATGAGAGATGAGAGGAAGGACAGAGCTGAAATCCTTCTGTAAATTACACTGTTTTCTCTCAGCTGCAGTGTGTGACATCCCTGGTTTGTGTTTCAGTTTGTCATGCATGTTGGTACTAAATACAGAGGTACCTTAAAAATACAGAAATAGTAGTTTTACATTGAAGTCATGGCCAGTAGCTAGTTGATACGTTTATATTTGATTTGAATAAGCTGAGCTGCTGAATCAGTAAGATACTCATGTGCAAAGCATAGTAAGCTAATTTTTCTATCAGTTTTCTTTGCAATTAACATTATCACAAAATAAATATAAAATACAAGCTAACACTTTTTATAAATTAATCTCCAACAGAAAAAAATAGCTGTAATAAGATTTTAGCAGTACTGTACTTTGTGACAGCACCAGTTTTCTCAGCACAAGAACTGCACTGGGTAAAAAAAAAGTATTATAAATGTGGTGGCACTATGTTTGTAAATCCTGTACAGTTTATGATTTGTACAGCTCTGTTCATGATATTTGTCATATCATACCATTTGTTTAAAAGAAAAATAAGTTTCCTCATTTTGCTAATGATAGATGTTTCAAATTTAATACTAAACATCCAGAGGCTTGCCTTGCTTATCAGGATGAAAATTAGGGTTTTCAGTCAAAACAGGGTCAGGAGAGTAAACAATTTTCTAGGAAAAGAACATATCCCTTTGTGCATTATATGTTTAAATACATTAGGAGTGGTAGCCTGAACGTGTAGGAGCTTCTTGTATATTTACAGTACTGAATCCAACAAAGCTGAAGGAAACGAATCACTCTGACCTGCTTTTCTGGGAATACAAAGTCTCAGAATGAAACCTACCATTCCTCTGAAGATCCATGCACTTGGCAAAGAAAGCAAGCTGGTGCCAAATTCTTGTCTTCTGACTTTGTTATAATAAAAGTTCACATGGCACTTTAAAAGTTGTGCTTAATTGACAATACAATTTTGCTTAAAGCAATGAATTACATTTTAGGACAGGGTGTTTCCAAAGAATAATTGTTGTTCCAACAATCTGCAGCAGGGACCTTTGCAATCCTGCTGCAGTGAGCAGATGTGCAGTGTGATGCAAAATCAAAAAGCTGTACAGTTGCAGTTCACCAGCTAAAAGCCTAATTCCTTGTCTCCTCTGTGTTGATTTTTCCCCCCCAAAACCAAACCACAATCTAAACAAAACGCTAAAGCAGTAACAAGCAAATGAGGTTGAGTTTTTCATCTGACAGATGTATCCCAGTGGGAGGGTTTAGTGCAAAGCCTGTGGTGGCACTGCTCTCCTTGGCTGCTGTGACAGCCTCAGACGATGGGGAACCGAGAGCTCCTCTCTGAGGTCTCAGGCACAATGATGTCATATTTTGCAGTGGAACAAACAGAACATGGTAAGGATGGAATACTGCAGAGCTTGCAGACATCTTTCCAGAAATGTTTATGCCTTAATCTGCTGGAATTCACCATAAAATAGCTTGTAAAGGCAATATGCTATCTAAGCAGCCTCTCCAGTTCTAGGAAACAGATGCAAAACAACCGCTCCTAGAATGGAAAAAAAGGGTAAGGTAAGCCTTAATTATGTTTTGACTGAACACAACCAAAGAAAAAAAATGAATCAGAGGAAAACAATCTTGACCCAAAAGGAACTGCAAAAGCAAATGCTGAAGTACATGGGTCTGAGGTTGGGTGGGGAAAAGGGCTGTTAGAGATTTTGATGATATGTTTGTAGAAGGCTGTTGTTTAATCTCTGCCCTAAGAGCTGATGGATGGTCTAACAGATGAAAATTTGTTTCTCTTCAGAGGCTTGTTCTTTCAAAATGAGAATTTTAAGTGCACAGTGTTCTGACCTAAAATATTTCAATTCTAGCCTGAATTCCTATGCCAGCGGGGATTATGAGATCATGCTGTCTGTCAACTCCTCTTTCGTCCATCTGTTCCCCTCCTCCTTTTCTTGATAACTTCTCAACCTTCTGGCTAATTTTCACCAAATTTGACAAAGCAGAGATAGAATGGAGCTTGCAATTAATAATCCATGATGAAAACTTTCATGGAAATTCCACGTCATGTCTGGGAAGAAAGAAAAATAAATGATTTCCTGCATTGAACATGGCCAAATTGAGCTTTTCCCTGTTTTCAAGAGTGGCCACTGGCCAGCACGGACATAGCTCCAAACCTGCTCCAGAATGAGATGTAGTGCTGCTTCCCCAGGTGAACAGATGGGGAGATAGGTTTGGGAAAGGCCACAAAGGGGTGGGACATCATAGGTGTGTGAGTCTGGAAGGAGGGAGAGGAAGCAGCCACACAGGGAACTGAAGGCATCTGTTCCAGCAATCCAGGCAAACAATTTGATAGACAAAAGACAGGCAAACTTTTATCAGATATATTTGTGGACTTCATTGGCAGACCTGCCTGTGGACAGCAGAATTTTAGGAATTTTTCTAAGTGTTTAAAATTTGCTTTTCCACAGGCATTTTTTATAGGAGTTACAATGATATTTATTAAAAAAAAGAAAAAAACAAACCAAAACCCCAAACCACAACACTGTGAAGCACAAGTCTGCAAAATACCACTGCAGGAGAAGTTCATTTTGGTGCAAGCAACTGACTGAACTGAAACAGCAGGGCATTATGAAATAAGCTGGTGAATGCTTTTGTTCCTTCCCTGTTGGACAGACACAATGCACTCTATCTGCAAGATGATTTGAAAATTCGGCCAGCCTAAATTGCAGCTGCAGATCAGACTGTAATCTGATGGGGAGGAATTCAACACTACAGCTCTTTTTGCCCATGAGAACTCACTGCCAGGTCAGGGTTTAGTCTAAAAATGTCTTGCACAGACCACATTATACCAGAAAACAACATTCTGCACTTTGCAAGTGATACAGGTGCTAATTTTGATCAAAAAAGCCTAACGTGAGCTTGCCTTAGATGTGCTAAGCTGCAAGGTTGCTCATTTCCCTGTGTTGATTCATTTCAACAATTGCATTAAGTGAGATTAGAGAAGCTGCACATTTAGGACAAGTAGTTGGAGGGCTCACCCACCCACATATGGACTGAGCAATGCTTCATCAGGGTGAAATGTAGAGATAACATTTCTGGATACAATAAATTATTTCTTTTTAGAATAACTGGCCCTATGAACCACAACAAAAAGAAATGCCATTCTGAATTTAGTCTTCAGCAGTGCAGAGGATCTAATTCAAGAGCTATTAGTGGGTGAGCTGCTCAATAGTAGCAACCACAATATAATTAAACTTAACACTAAGATGAATGCAAGACAAATAAAGCAAACAGATACTCAGTTTTAAGAAAATGACTTATGCAAAAATGGGGAAAAATGCCAAAAAACCCCTAAATGAGCAGTTCAAACCAAGGAGCCTGCAAACATCCATAAGGTTTAAAAATACAGTTCTAGATGCCAAGGTAAAATGTCTGACATAAAGAAAAAAACATGGCGTAAACCTCCCCCCCCCTTGTATGACTCAATGAGAACTTTGAGGAGGCTGGTGCGAGGCACATGGGGAAGCCCAGGAAAACGTGGCATGTGAAATGTAAAGAGGAAGTGAAGACAGCTAAACTCGAGGCGGGGCTGATAAAGGATGCACAGAGCATTAGTGACAAGTTTACAGGATGCTCGTTTGAGAGCCACCCTTTGCAATGCAGAGGTGCTGCAATCTGTGGCCAGAGCGTTCTGGTAACTTCACAGACAGTAGCAGCCAAAAAGCCAGGAAAACAGGGAGCACTGTAAGGCAGGCACTGGAAATGAGGATTCCACAGGAAACCTCAGTACACCCATGCCCTGAGGACTCTGTGCAGTCTGGTCTCTGCACCCTGAGCAAGGCACAGCAGTGCTGTGAAAGGTTCAGAGGAAGATGTTGGGAACAATGAGGGGAACGGAGCACTGGAATGTGGGGGACGGGGCACTGGAACAATGAGGGGAATGGAGCACTGGCTCTACAGAGGCCAAATTTTGGGACTCTCCAAACTGGAGAGGACAAATCCGAAGGAAAATGCTCTGGGGTTTGTAAATTGCCATGAATACCACAGGTAAGGTACATGCAGAAGTGGCAGTGACCAAAACCTGAAATGTGAGTACCAGGAATCATTCGATGGGTTTTAGAGAAAGCTACAAAACAATTAGTAAAGTGCCTTTTCAAGCAGCACTTAATGATATTCTGGGATGTTGCCTTGCGGAGTTATGTGTCAGCATGTTCAAAAGGCATCAGGCAAATCCAGGGACATTGAGCCCATGAATTACCGAAAGGTCTAAGCAGGGGCGAAAACCAGCAACACACCAACGCTGGGTACGGATGTTGAAGTGCCCGCCGCTAGCCATGCCTGGGCTTCAAGGGAGCTGAAGGGCACAGCGGTCAAAGCTGGACGACATCAACTGCGCTCAGGTCTGCCCCATCCTCGTCTTCCCGTGTGCTGGGCAGGGAAAACAGCGAGCAAGGGCCGCGGAGAGCGCAAGGGACGGGTCCGAAGGGGGCTGAGGGTCCGAGGGGGACCGAAGGACCGGGCCGAGCAACGCCGCCCCCAGCGCCCTGAGGACAACCGCGGCCCGGCCGTTGGAGCCCCGCCCACATGACGTCACGGTGAGCGGGCCGCGCGCGAGGCGGAAAGCTGCGCGCGTGCGCGGGGGTCCCCGTGGGCGGAGAGGGCGCGCGCGCAAGCGCGGTGGGGGGAGCGGGGCGGGGACGCCGCGCGCGCGGCGGGCGGTTCGAGCTGCGGGCGCTTCCCTGAACCTCCCCTCAGCCTTCCCTCGGCCTTCCCGCCGCCGCTCCTCACCCTCCCTGAGCCTCCTTCCAGCCCTCCCTTAGCCTCCCCTCCGCCTTCCCGCTTCTTTCCCTCAGCGCTCCCTGAGGCTCCCTTCAGCCTTCCCGCCATTTCCCGCCTCGCTCCCCTTCCCTCGAGCCGCCGCCGCGGCGGCGCAGAGCTCTGGGGTGAGTATGGAGCGGTGCTACGGGCTCGGGACCCGCTGCCGGCGGGGCGGGATCAGCCGCCGCCACCGCGCCCCCGCTCCTCTCCTACCTCGCTCGTCCGGGGTCCCTGTGCGGCCGGCGGCTGCGGCTGCCCCGGGGGCGGGACGCGGCCCTGAGGGCTCCACTTGTGCGGCCCGCGGGGCCCGGGCATCGCGGGGGATCCCTCAGGGCTCCGAGCTGTTGTTTGTGGTGTTTGAAGGCAGTGACAGTGGCAGTGCCGCGGTGGCCCGGCGTGCCGCGCACAGGGCTGTGTGGGGGCCCATTATTTCACAGAATCACAGAATCGGTAAGGTTGGAAGGGGCCTTTGGAGACCATCCAGTCCAGCCCTGCTGCAGGGTCGCCTGGAGCAGGTTACCCAGGAACGCGTCCACCTTGTTTTGTAATGTCTGCAGGGAGGGAGATTTCATGACATCTCCGGGGAGCCTGTTCCAGTGCCCTGCCACCCTCAACGTAAAGTTCGAACTCATGTTAAAGTCAAACTCCTTGTGTTTTAGTTTATAGCCATTACTCCTTGTCAGTGGGCTCCACTGAAAAGAGTGTGGCAGCGTCCTCTTGGCACCCATATTTATGTATTTTGAGGACAGCCGTTTTAAGCACGGAGGGCAGAGGACGCTTGGAGCGCTGCCCTGTGACACGGAGCTCGCACAACGTTCTGTGTCATCTGCAGTGTCTGAGCTAAGTCAGACACATGGGGAGCTTTAGAGAAATGGCTTTACTTGTTCAGCGCTCCAGGCTAGCAGAGTGGGCTTCTCAGGGGCAATGTATGCTATAGAAACACAGTATTAAGTATTGTCAAACTAAAAAAAGTCGCTTAGTATAACCAGAGTATTGCAGACAAGGCCTCCTGACTGTTGATAACTTATCCTGTGTTCTTTGCTGTCTGTTACACACACTTTAGGATCCCAAAGCTGATTATTTGTCTGCTAGGAAACAGAAAAGCAGCAAACCCCCTTTTCATGTGAGTTGTGACTGTTTTCACAAGGGTATTTTTACATTTATTTTAATTTACATTTTTTATAATTGATAAAAAAATCTGCAGTTTTATATTGAGGTATTTATATGTTAAAGCATTTCTTGTTCCATTTGCAGAGGAACCTTTTAAACAGAGGTTTAGAAGACAAGATTCTGCTTGCTGATGAGGTAAAAAAACCCTTATAGCCAAGATCTTGAAATCTAGTTCTGTTTTTAGAACAAACTGAAAACCCTGATCATTTTGGAAGATTTAAAATAATTGTGGGTGGTTTTTTAAATGAATATGCAGAAAACCATGTAAGTAAAATCACTTTTGCAGGCCAATGAATTCCTCAGTATTAACACCTGTTGCTTTTAAATTAATGATACTATACTGTTTCCATAATAAGTTTGTGTGAATTAAGGAAAAACATAGGTGCTTGCAGTGATCTGGGATGTAATTGATACAAAAATTTGATCAACAAAATATATTAAGATATCTGAAATTAAAATTGGTGTCAAGTCTTTGAATAGCCACTTTAATCCAAAACAACCTTCAGGGGTTTTTTGGTTTGATTTTTGTTTGTTTTTTTTTTTTTTGTGATCTGACACTTCCTTTTTCCTGTACAGACTCTTTTTATTAAAATACTGAATATTCATTTTAAATGGCAAAAATTTAAAGCTGGAATAATACCTCAGATTTTTTCATGTATTTGGATCTTTTCTGCTTACAAAAATATTTTCATCATGAGCTGTGGAAAAGATTTTGTGGAAACTCTTAAAAAAATTGGATATCCAAAGGCTGATGAGCTTAATGGAGAAGATTTTGACTGGATGTTTGAGTCTTCAGAAGACAAATCATTTTTGGAGTGGTTTTGTGGAAACATAAACGGGCAGCACGTGGTATCTGAAGAAGAACTGCAAGATTTTGATAATCTTCTCCAGCATGGTAAAGCTGTTTTGGAAGGAAATGCACTGGATGAAGTCCTTAAAACCTTGGAGCCCACAGGTTCAACAAACAGTAGCCAAGAAGAGGATGAGGAAGAAGTGAAGAAATTAGAGGATGAACTTCAAACTCTTCAGAAGTTAAAAAACCTTCAAATTCATCGGCATAATAAGCTCCAGCTGTTGGTTGCTACAAACAGCCACTTGTTACAAACATTCCAAAGCAGAGAGGAAGAAGCACGGAAGGAATGGAAAGAAGGACTGGAAGTGTTTACTGCAGCAAATAATAAGCTTGACAATGAACTGCAGTCTCTTATAGCTGCAGTGAAGGAATTTGCCTCTTTCTTCACTGCTTCAGATTCAGAACAAGGGTCAGATGCACATCCACTGTTTTTTTCCCAAATTTCTTTGGACAGATATTTGTCTGTGGAAGAGCAAAGCACTGCAGCACTTACATCACACTTAAAAAAGCTTTTTTATGAAGGTATGCCTAAATGTGCTGAAAATTCACATGAAGATGGCTTTCAACTTGAAGATTTAATCAAGCAAGTCCCTTTTGATGAGGCTAATGAAATGTGTGAAGAGAGGCAAGAGATAGCCAGGCTCCAGGCAGCGTATATTTGCGGTCAGAACCAGCTAATTCAGCTGCAGGCTGAAGAGGAGGCCCTGAATTCAGCTGTCAAGTGTGCAGAGAGCCTGCTGCAGTCCTTGGACAAGGTAAGGTAAAAAGGTGATAGAAGGTGCTGGAGTTTTAAACAGACAGGCAAGTTCCGCTGGGTCTAGTGAAAGGAATTGCTGAGTTGCTGTTATGTCAATCATTTTTATGTAGTGAAATTGCACTTTTGTGAAGTTTTAGTCTTGTTCACAAAACTGCTCTTGTGGAATATCTTCAGTTTCCATTGTTAGAAGTTCTTCAGTGTGGTAAATTACCTTTAATTCTACTTTTCAGCATTACTACCTTTAAAATCCTAGAATTTATAGTAACTTTCTAGTTTAGTTTAACTTTGAATTTTCAAATTAGACCTGGCTCTTTGTACAGTAAACAGAATCTTAGCTTTGGTTGCAGTTTTGTGGTATCAGGGAGCCAATATGATAAATGTATTCCTGTTTATATTGCATAGCATAAGCTTAAAAAGTTTTAGTTCACTCACTCTGGCAACTCAAGTATTTGTACCAAATAAGTGAATCTGAGAGTTAAAGCCCCAGAAGTCTTTCAACAAGTGAGTGACAGGCAGATGTGGTTAGTAGAATTTGTGAAGAAATCATAATGAAAGGAAAGGTATTTGCTTATGCCAGACGTGGAATAACTTGAGGCATCATGTCAGTTTGTATATTTTCATTTATGGATGACTAGTATATAAGACTTGATTGATTAGGGTAATTTGGAAAAGGTTGATTCTGCCAGCAGTATTGATATCTGACTGAATATAAAAAATTATGTTTTCTTGTGAGATTTCAGTTAGGCAGGCTTGAAACAGGTGCTAGATAAAATGCAGCTGTTTTATTTTTAACACAATAAACTGTTTCCTGACCCTGTGATAGAATGAAATTACTTTTTACTGAAATATATTTATTATCTACTTTGTTCATCTGTATTTGCATTATTTTGTAAAATTCTGTAAAACTGCTTGTGGAGTTTTCATTTAATTTTGTAGCTAAATGTAACATAAATGCATGAATCTTTTATGAACTCTTTGGGATGTGGCTTGGCAGGAACCATGAAGAAATTCACAAATATTTTTTTTTATGCAGGATACTGGACAACAGGAAAACATTGATGCTAAAATATCTAGTTTAAGTGCTGAAATTTCAGCAATTAAACAAGATATAGCTCGGATAAATAATGAAGAGCTGCTTCCCCTTCTTAAGAAGAAAGCACAACTTTTGACTGCACCAGTGGTGAAAGAATACCTAGATCACCAAATTGCTCGGCAGGACTGTTATGCTGCAATTCAAGATAAAATAGGCAGGCATTTGATAAGACAGAAAACATCATTTGAACTTATTCAGCTGGCCTGTGAAATGGAGATGAAGAAACACCAGGAGTTCAGCTGCCAGCTTGAGAATTTGGTAGAATCTCTGAAACAAAGCACTGATGAGTTAGAGCAGAGACTACAGGTGATAGCTGAACGAAGTGAGCAGGCAAAGCCAAGGAGCACTATTAGCCCAGAGGACGGTTTAGCTTGCAGGTGAGTGTTACAGTCACTGTTGGACTTGGAGTTTCTTTGAAATAATACTGGGGAGATGAAGGCTCAGGCAAGGGAAGCCTTGCCTGCTGCCAAGTTCTTTCTTACTGGCTGTAGCTAATTAGAATTTTGAATTTTCAAGAACTGAAGCTTTCAACATGTGAAACTTGTTTCTTCCATGTCCTTTGAATTTCTTTGCAGATTTGCCTGAGGAAAAACTGTTCAATTATCAGTCTTTTTAATATTGCTGAAGCATTCCTAATTAATATACATAACATGAAGAATGTTTAAACCCAAGCCTGTCTTATCTAGCACCTCCGGATACTCGAGAGGTATAGATGTTAATAGCAGTGGTTTCCCAGGCTCAGCCCACAGAAACCCCCGTGTGGTAGGAGAGAGGAATGACTCCTCCGGACTGTGACTCGTGTTCAGTTCGTTTTTACTGCTTGATTTGCCGTCTGGTTGGAGTGTCCTGGTACCCATGTAAGAGTCAGGTTTTTCACCATCAAAATAATTAAGTCTCCTTAAAGTTCAGGTGATACAGTTAAGGATGTGTGCTGTGCTGCTCTTCTATCAAGACTAAATCTTAGATGTGATATATTGTATAATTATAGGTATGTTACTGTCAGACTTTTCCTCCTTCTTTAGAATGGTGATTTAAGTGTTTGGTTTTTTTTCAATAATTGATAAGTGATAGCTGAATATGGTTAGGCACAGTGAATAACTGGAAGAATTAGGCAGCATTAATTTTACTCCTATTGTTTGTGTCAGCTTGTTACATTTTTGTCCAGATTTATTATAAAGTCTCCAAATCATTGAACGTTTCTGGCTACTTTTTTTTTTTAGATAAAGGGAAGCTAGTTGAAAGAATTAAGAATCTTATAGGGTTTGTAAACAGTAGACTCTTGAAAGACATTCAGTTACTTCTGAAATATAGCTCCTTCTCTTAATAAAGCCAATCTGATTTTATATCAGGGATCAGCTCCTGAAGATTTTGTTGTGCAGAGGTGGTGGTAACATTTGGACTATGTAAAGTTGTCTGTAATCTTACTGAGCCCATTCCTGATGCAGTATAAGGGTACAGTTTGCTGTAGTGTGCAATGCTGTCTTTTGCATGACTTGTAACTAATTGGAGAATTTCTTAGCAGTCTCTTCACAGAGAGATAGAAAACAGGAAATACTTCAGTAAGCTTGAAAATGTTACAAAGATTGTTCTTATTTCTCATTGGCTGTTGAAGTCTGCTTTCATTCAGCACTTTAAAAAAGATCCATCTTATTTTGCAGCTCTTTGAAGTGTCAGGAAATAGTTGGCAAAAGCACACTGTCAACTTCTATTTGCATTCATGATGTACTTACTAACTGTTACTTTAATATTTCATTGCTGCTAATTTGATATTGAAATATTTTGGATTCCAGTTAATCACTACTATATGTAGATGGAATCCTGCAATCATGGGAGATAAAACAGTGTTGTAAAAGTACCCTCAGCAGAACTTAGCTTACTTGTCCTCTGACTTCTCAACACAGACATGTTCTCTTAACTAATGATGATAGAGTGCTTAGGAAAGTTAAAATATTTGTGTGTCTAACTTCACTTGTTACAGGCTGTATCAGCTCCTGGAAGGAGGAAGTAAAAAACAACAATTGTTTAAAACATACAAAAACCTGGAGCAGATGGCTCAGAAGTTAAAGCAGGACTGTGCCACAGTAGAAGATCAGCTGGCAGCATCTGCTCAGGAACAATCTCTCCTTTTGTCCAACCTAGAGGGGGATGTGGATGCCCTTCGTGGTGCTCTCTATTGTGGAACAAATCAGATACAGCTCCGGAGTCCAGTAAGCCCTTAATGATTGTTTTCAAATTACTGCATTGTGTGTCATGTTCTTTTACTGATAAAAGTATAGTGTGAAGGCTCTAGACATGCAAACTGTCCCCACTTATTAGCAACAAATTTATTAACATAATGATGATGGGCACTGAACACTTACATTATTCTTGGTTAATGTTGGATTTTTATAAATGCTGGCAGATAATTTTTTTTTTGGTTTCTGAGCAAACAATTGCATCTAACTGAATTTCTTTCAGAGGCATGTGCAGTCCTGTATTCCTGTAAGTCTGTGGTGTGGGAGATCCTTTGTCTGGGTAGAGTGTCACTGGAAAACTCATTTAAGTTGCTCTTTATTTCATATGGGCTTTCTGCCCTGTTACCTCTAAGACCCCAGTAGTATGGTTTGGCCCCTTAAAAGCCTGGCCATGGGTGGGTCATTTGGACAAAATAAAAATACCAGAATTTTGAAGGACAGCTGTAGTAGGACAGTCCTCCTACACAGCTCTCAGGTGTTATGCTTAGAACAGCTTTTAAATGGGAACAGGGTTTGTTAAATGCACCTTGTTATGGTTTTTAAATCATTGTTGATACCTCAAAAATGCATCAAGGGAAATCTTCTGTTACATAATACTTCCTTGGTTAATTACATAAAAATATATTTAACATTCATCTGTCAAATGAATTTACAGCATATAGAACAGTTTTTATTTAAAAATGAGACTGTAATTGGAACAGTATGTATTAAGGGATTGCACATTATTAAATAAAATACCTTCCTATTGATTTAAGTCACTTCTTAAAATATGACAACTCGTTCTACTGCTACTGTTTCTCAAGGAAAGTAATTCCTTTAATAAGGGAATAATGTGCAAGTAGATGATTAGTCTGCTTATACTGAACTGTCACAGGAATGCCAGCTGGGAAAGTTGTAGCTGGTATTTAATGATTTAATTGTAAAATTGATTTGGCTTTTTGTTGTGCTTTTTTTCTGTTTGTTCCCTTTTAAGATTTGACTAGCAATGAATACTTGTAATTGATAGAAAATGTAATTCACTCATGTCTCTAGGTCAGGTTCAGATTCTTATGGTCTTAACTCATCTGGTCAACAAGTAAATGAAATTACATTTGCATAACACAATATGAGTTCTGTTACATGGAGCTCAAAAATTATATACATTGAATGGAATCCCTTATTATCTTTCTGGGTTTTTAAAATTATTTTTTTATTACAAACAAATGGCTTCCCAAAGCAAAAAACCTTTCATATTTCTAGTTCAGCTGGTATATTAACAATAGAAAAGTAATAATATTTTGTCTTTTATTTTTTGTTAGGAACTTACTGAGCAGTTTCACCAGCTGGAAGTGGATTTAGATCAACTAAACAATCTCCTTAAGGATCTGGTTGCTGATCTGAAGTCGAAGAGAAGCTTTTTAGAGTCCAATAGGCTGCTTCAGATGGAAAGAGACTTGTATGTGTGTTTTTTCAAAGATGAAGAGCAGTTGAAAGAGATGGTGGAGAGGCTTGAGCAGCAGTCTCAGGCTAAAACCAGTGGTCTGGAAGATGAGAATTTCACAACCAGTGAAGTTCTTAATGTCTGAACAGCAATGCACTCTTAAGAAAGGAAAATGTTAATGTAAATTGTCTAGGAGTTTATGGAATAATAAGCATTAGCTTGTCAAGGCTGACACTTACCTGTCACTGCAGTGAATCTTAACTGCCACTGTTACCAGCTGAGATTGTGTGCTGCTCTATGGCTTCTTCTGCCCAATGAATTCAACCTCAGTTTTGTCAGAACTCTTGGACGTGAAATAATTGTTGGTTATTTGAAAGAAGTGTGTTCAGGCTGCTCTTCTGCTGGCCTGTGTGTTCATTTCTGCTGCACACAGCGTAGCATCAATAGGAACGTGAACCCTTGAGTCTTTTTGCTTGGTAAGAACTTTTTGAACTGCAAAATGAATGTGGAGAAGGCATTCCAGATTTTGGAACAAGGATGTAATATGCTCATACTGAAGAGGAGAGTTCTCAAAGGCAGAGATATTTCATGATTGTTTCCCTTACAGTTCTTCTAAGAAGACTTGGTTTTGTTAGAAATGTGTTGGAATATGTACCAGAATCTGTTTTAACTACCAAGACCATCTGTTTTAAGACCATTCCAATATCTCTTAATTTAACTTATAGCCTATCTTCTCCATTGAAAGCAGTCTATACTTATTGTGGCTTGCCAGTGAACAAGAATTTTAAGTTTATCTTTTGTACTTCTGAGTTTGCCTTATAATTTATAATGATAGGCATTTCAATTCAGAGTGCTGATGCTTTCATACTTGTGCTTTCATGTGCATTGTTAGCCCGTTTATCAAATTTTTATATAGCTTCCTAATATACCAATGGAACTAAATAGGCTTTTATAGTATGATGTCTTCCAGTCTTTTTATATTTTGATGGGATCAGCTGTGCTTGCTTTCAAGCACTGTACATATTGATGAAGGTTAGTATATTTGTTTAAATTCAGTAACAGTAGTCTTAAAACTATTTTGATGGCACTCTTTTAACTTCTGTGTGATTATAACTTATTTTTAAATGTGTAATTTTTTTAACTTACTGGTTGGGTGTCTTTATGTCTGGATTTCATGCTACTTAACTCTATACTTTGTGTATATTATTAAATGCCAAACTCTATCAATTCAATTCCGTGTGGTTAGTATTTATGGTGAATCCCTGTGAGTTTTTCTAGGCCTGTTCTCAGGCGTGGTATCTTGTTTGTATTTAGTCTGATGGGTTCTCATTTTGATCTGCCCCTGGGGCTATGATGCCGCTTCCAAGCCTGGGAAGTCAGGGAGCACTTTAACCCTGTGTGGGAAAGAAGTGTTGCTCTTAGGCATAGAAGTTAGGAGTTGAGTGCAGGGAAGGATTATGCTTCTGACTCTTGGAATGTCAGGGAAAAGAAAGCCATTCCACCTATCACCCTTTCCTTCACATGCTTCTAATTAGAAATAGATGGATACCGCCAGTGCTAATTCAGTGTCATGGGTGTTCCTCTGAATTAGATGCAAATATTTGCACTTTTAAGTATTAAAAGTTGCAAGATACCTGTGGTCTTGAGCCAAGAAAAATATTTCTGTGTAGGCAGAGGAGCTGTTGTTTGCTGATGGTTAAATTTGACAGTCTGCTCATGCACTGGGTCTAGTGGGAGAAGATCAGAGTAACAGCACTCCAGCTACTCACTTGTGTAGGAATAATTGAGTCAACAGCAGGTTTTGCTAGAGTGATTGATTTGTACAGCTTGGATCCTGGAAGTATTTTTAAAATGTTGGATATTTCTCTTGTTTGTGTTTGTGACAAGTTTTACACGTTATTCTGATCTGACTGTTAAACAACAACAAGTCATCAGTGTGGGCACTGTTACTTGTGATTCTCCAGTGTGGTGTACCTAGGGATTCTCCCAAGCTTTTAGTAGGTATTACAGAATATGGACAGGTCAGCTGAAAAACCAGCTTCTTTTCAGAAAAGGATAACGGTTACAACAACAGTAGCTGGGATCAAAGCTTGTAGGGACTATAAGTGTTACTGACCAGTTCCTTAAACGGCAAGCTATAGTAGCTATTTTAGAGTTACTAATATATAGCAGTATTTGAATGCATCAATTATACAAAATTTAAGAAAGTAGAGGTCTTTTACGGTAAATATTTTCTGAAACAGCACATAACTAATGGCTGTATATTGTGATAGTATTGCTTGTTTCTTTATTCTGGTGTTGGCTTAATTTTTGTCAATGACTTGAAAGTTAATTGTGTCTTTCCTGATAAAATCCAAGCACTAGTGACAGTAAATGTATTCGTGTGCTAGATACAGACTAGTTTAAAGATGCTGGGAGGGGGAAAGTATCTCACACATACTACTTGTTTTATTTGTCAGATTTTATTTTCTTTTAGTACAAGTTAGCTGTACTTAGGACTGCTGCTTTTTTAACTGGGGTATTAAAACACTATTTCAAAGAAGTTTGTTTTTATAAATTATTATATTTTTATTTCCAATACAGTATTGATAGGCATGTCTGGGAGCAAATGTAATTTTTCATTGAGAATGAATGGCTAAGCATGTTCACTATATTTTGTCTTTAATTTCAACAGAATATAAGTGAGGATTACTCATGGCCCTGATTAATTAATAATTTGTGTGTTCTGTGTTTAGGTTTAACCTTAGAAATGGAGCGGTACATAGGATGTGAGATTTCTAAAGTGCCTTTATCTAATATTGCTCAGAGGATTATGACAGCTTTGCAGTCTATTCCTGTAGAAGCTCAGACTAACAGAGAAAATAACCAGAGTGAGTAAAATTTAGCCTGTGTTTTTCTGTTGGAAAATTGAAATGCAACAATATCAAACCCTTAGCCCCTGTTTTTAAATAGAGAAAAACAAAAGGTGAGACTTTAGGTTTACAGGTTTAGAAAGGCATTAAGCTGTTATTGTGACATTTGCTGGGACTTTTCCAATTCAATAATGTTATGTGAGTGCAAGGAATGGTACCACCAATTTTTTCTATTTCTGTTCCTGCTGTATGGTACAGAATTATACGGGAATTTCAAACTGTTCCTTAAATACTGCAATGTTGTAAATTAGATGCATACATTAACTTGACTCTGGACTAGATACTTAAAGATCACTGGAGGTACTAGGAACTTAACACGAAACCTGTGAGCTCTCCAGACTCATGTCTGTCCTTAAAACACATACTCATTAGCAGTGTGCTCCTTGTGAAATTCTAGGGGGAAGAGTGAACAAAAGTTCCAGTGAAAGAACAAATTAGGTAATGTTACAAGTGCCTCAGCAGTTCCAGAATATTGTGGGCACTAAGGAGGTTTTGCAAGGTGCAGGTTTTATTCTCAGTTCTGTGCAAATCACAGGCAGTCAAATTGTGGCTCTGGAAAGAAGTAGAAAGTTAAGAGTGTTGCTTAATTTCATTTGTCTGTTTTCTCCTGAGAACTAGATCCTGGAATATTATCTGATCAATGGGCTTTAAATCTGATATTTATTCCTGTGTACATCATGGTTTTTGCAGCCACTGTTGTATATTAATTGTGGTTCAGGCTCCTCTTTCCGTAGAGTATTGGATCATTGGAGCCTGGTGGTGTAGCAGTGACAAAGGTAATAGTTCATCACTGCGTAAATCACTGATACACATTTAAAGGAATGTGGGATGAGTTAATATAAAATGCTACATTATATATGGTACATCTAGGACCAAAACCCAGGTGATTTTAAAGAAAATTTGGTTTCTTTTGAGCCTCAATTTGATGTTTTACTTTTCTTGCTACCTTGTCATTGCCTATACATACATATTTTTATATGTATATGTACATATAGCTTTAGTGTGGGTCTGTAAAAAGTTTACCTCTCTTAAAGAACCAAAACCAACTGCAAACCTCTGATGTTAGTTGGTCTGTTTCAGACTGCATTGAACTGTATTTTATAGATACATTTTTAAATTTTTAATTCTACTGAATGGAAAAAATGTTTGTCTTTAGAAGGTAAATATTGGGCTCAAATAGAACAAATATCTGCAATGCTGACCTAATTGGTGAAATTCTGTGGTTATCCTGGCAGTGGAGCTCCAGTCTTTCCATCAAGCCTTGAGAAGTTGGAAGGCAGGGATGGGTTTCTGCTGCCATCTGGTGATACTTTGCCATAATTCAGAAACTAGAAGTTGCAGATCTCTTCAATACCTGTCATACTGACTGTTGTGTGCTGGAGGAGAGAAATGTAATCCTCATCATCTTCTCTGGGGGTTGGATTTGTCAAGGAAAAGTGTCTAACTGTAAAACAATTAAAAGCTCTGAATGTAAACTCAGATACTATAATTCTTAATTTATTATCTCATGGTTGTAGAAAGTGTTGAGAAAACAAAGGTGAAATGTTTGAAGCTACAAACACAGCTGTGCCATTTTGGCTGTTCTAACAGCCTAGGTTAGAAATTTGAGCTGGAGCTCAATGTCTGATTTTACACCTACACCAACATGCATAAATATGCTTATTTTCTTCAGTAGACAAAGGTCTTGATTGTCCAGACAAGTGTTCTAGTAAATTGAAAGAGTTACCTTATGCTTTTTTTGATATTGGTCAACACCATTGTTGTTTCAGAGAGTATCTTGCTGCTGGTAATGCCAATTCATAGCTGACAGCAGCAGTTTGGTGTTGTACCCAGTATGGGGGGACAAAACACATACTCTGCCTGTGAGGTGAATTTTGGCTGGGCAATAAGATAATTGAGACATACAGAAATCCTAACTGCAAACTCTGGAGAGACCTGCACTTGAGGTCCCTGTTCCTCTTTCTGTGCCCACTGAGATGATTACTGCTAGCTTGTTACCCCTGGCTCCTTCATTCCAGGCTTCACTTGCTTCTCCTCTTCTTGGGTCCTGTGGCCAGTGTTAAGGTAGAAAAGAAATGCATGTCCTAATGGTTTCACTTGCCGTGCTGTGAATCTGAGGTGCATTTGCAAAGCCTTCTTGGAACTGCAGCATCTCTGCTTTCAGAGCCGTGGGCTGAAGGCCTCTGATGGTTCAGTGGGGGCCCAGACTCCCAGTTGTGCTGTGCTCTGTCAGACCCAGCACTGGTGGCTGGCCTGCTCCTCGTGGGACTGTCGCCTTATCTTCCTGTCAGCTTGTCAGGTCTGGAATCTCATTGACCTCTCTTACCTGGTCTTAAAATCCTTGTTCTTTTGCAAGATGAGCAATGTGAAAAAATTATCCCCTGCAAGTAAAACATGGTTGGTTTGTAAAACATGATGTGCTAAACTCAAATACAAATAATGCTTTATAGAACAAAGGTTTTGTGGAATACTGCTGCTGAATTCCAAGAAAACAGTTAAACTGTGTAAAGTTTCTAGAGTTTGGATTTTTCTTTTTTTTTTTTCTTTGTGTTCATACCCCCAGCTTTACTATGACCAAAATGAGTTGTGTTTCCTTGAAAGAGGAAAATTCACATAATTACAGAATTATAGTAATACTTCCTCTGAATACCATGGAAAAGGTTTTTTGGCTTTGTAGTGAATTTTAAATAATTTTTTTCTTACTGTTGACAGAGCAGTCTTTTAAATATGCATATTTTGGAACCTGCAGGGCTCCTTTCAGCATGAATACTAACTTGATACTAACTTGATAAATGGTTGTCGAGGGAAATTTTTTTACACTTCTTTCAGGTTTGGTAAAACTGGCAGTAATATAACCCTGTATGAAACCTAAGATATATGGGCTACTTGCAGATTCATTTGTATTGTAAATTGTTTCTTCTTTTTTAAAGGTATAGAGAAGACAAAGGAAAATAAACTAGATGATAAGAATGCACATCTGAGAAATGAAAAGGCAAGCATTTTGTAAGATTGAAAACCACTAAAAGCAGTCTTTTTGTAGCAGGTTTGAAGTTATAGATTGGTTCTTTCATAACAAGCTTTATTATGATACATTTTATAGTGTCATAGTTCAGGTAACTTCCTCTGTCTTATTTTACACTTGGCCTATATTTACCTATGAGAGTCTGGGCCCAACTTCTGTTCCCTTTTCACAAGAAGTTGGTCTTTTATGACAGATTGATCAGAAATGAGATTGCCACATTCAGACAGTCACCAGAGTTTAGAAATGTTCTCAGACTCCTGTTACTGAACAATCATAAATTGAACTGATTCTTGTGGAAAAATTACTTTGTATTAGGAAGCTTAATTTTGGGTTTAATAATTTCTCTGAATTTGGTTTGGTGTGCAAATGAGTGAGTGCCAGTGCAGGAGTGGAGCCAGGTAACTGTGGCAGCCCCAGCTCAGGCTTTGCTTGTAAAATCCATTGAGTTGATTGATGAGTTGCAGATGCTTCAACTAATCCCAGCTGCAAATTTCACAGCCTTCCTTACTCTGACTGTGGTGCATGTTGCACACATCAATCCAATTCAGATTGCTCAAGATGCAGAAAACTGGTGCCTTGTGTGGAATGAGATAGTTTCCTACAAATTACACTGGCTCACAGGCACTCATGCAGCTGTGGGTGCACATGGATAGCAGTGGAACTCCTTTTTGTAGTGATGACACTCTAATTTTGACTTGCTGCATCTAATGAGATCTTCCTACATTGACATAAATTATGAAACTACATCCTGGGAGTCATTTTCTCTACTTGCAGCCGTGTCATTATTTCTAATAGAAGGTCAGTTCTTCATGGAAGCTGCTATTTCTCTCTGTGGTTAATTGTAGTTCCAGCTGTATTATTCTGAGCTGATAATTAAATTCCTTTGTTTATATTTTTTTAATCTTTAAAAGGGAATTGCTTATTCCTGGTTCTATAATTACTAGAGTGTCCTAATTTAAATTCTGCTGTGTTAAATGATAAAACTATTTGCAGTTTGTCTGGAGAATACACTTGAGTGAATTAGTTGTCTTTCTATGGCTCTTAAACATTTGGCCCTTCTGTGATAGGATTTTTCCCCTTCTGTTAACTTTATAGTGCCCACCTTTTGATTAGCATTGCAAAAATCCAATGATTGTCTTCATTTAGAACATCTACTATTCATTTTGGTAGTAGCAGAAGCTGAATTAGCTTATTTTTTCTTGTTTACTTAGAGTGTTAGAATTACCTTGTAATTGTACTTTTACTGTAGAGTTGATCCTGTGAAGTATGATCTAAAGCACTCTTAAGCCTTTTTCATCACTTGACTTTATAGTTCTAACGTTTGGGAATATGGGAACTGGTTTGAGGAATATTGTGAAACCATAAAAAAGCCCCAAATTTACTGGCTTTGTCGTTCTGGCTTGCTCAATCAATGCACCTCCAATCAATGGAGGTGGACAGCAGCCTTTGACCAGTGAAAAATATCATCCTGGGGACTGGAGGGAGCCTTGTGCAGGAGGACTTTGTGGTTTTTTGAAGGGAGGAGGTCTCAGTTTTTGCAGTGGTAATGACAGCAGATGATCTGAATGAGACTGGGCTAGTGGAGACCAAAATACAGTAATTATGAGAGACTTCAGTCACTTTCCAGTGGAGTTGATGAATATTAAGCTTATGCATGATGCTCCAGCTGAAAATTAGGAGAGCCCTGCTTTGTGGAACAGTTAGAGAACTCATGAGAAAAATTTGTTTTTATTTGATTCTATGTGAGATCAGGTTCAAAACCTTCCCTGCTGACAGGTGCTCTTAGAGAGGCTATAATCTTTTGGAAGCATTGAAAGATAGGTAAGACAGTAATGCTTAATTTAAAAAAATAAACAAAAACAAAAAACAAACTATATAAAATTGAAGAAGCTTTTAAAAGAAATTATATGGAATTGCCCTCCAAACCCAGAACATTTGTTTGTAGTATAGGGATTTATTCAAAGCAGAATATTGATGATTTGAAATGAATACTAAATTGTGTCTGGAAAAAGTAGTATGGCTAAGAGACAGTATGAAGGAGACTACTAAAAATGTCATCATGCAAAAATGTGAGCTTATCAGAATTTGTATTGTTCTATTCTTGCCTCAATTGGCTAAGTTAAGTGAAATATCCAATGGTATAGTTCAAAATAACTTTGAGGAAAAGCTTGCGAATGCATCGCTAATACATAATTTTTTCAAATGCCTCAGGAGCAGGAACTTGCCAGCTCCTCTAAGGCTTATTTGTGATTGAGGCATAAAAAGTATTGAGGGAAGAGGCAAATCTGTATATCTGTAAATAGTTAAACACGCATTTACCTTGGGGAATCTTGGAAGGGTCACTGATTGCCATTCCAGAGAAATAAAATCAAGGCAGAGGATCTATTTCAGCTGAGGAGTTTGTAGAAGAAACTAGCAAAATAAATAGTAAAAAGCACTAGGGCCAGTAATATAGCAAGGAAATTTCTGAAGGAAATAAGGATGGAGGAGTAGAATTCAAGCACTACCATGCAGCATCTTGCTTAATGCTGTTCAGTAGCATGTTGCTGTAGAGGGATCCAGGGACTATCTGGAGTAGGAAAAACTATTCTGGATATAGTGGATTAAACAGAATAGAATGTAGTACTAATATTTCAATGTAATACAATAATGTAATAATAATACTTCAGTGCAACTTTCTTATGTATTTTGTATGTCTTGCAATCCTGTAAGTTGCTTGAAGTGATCCAGTTGATTCACATACTTGAGATTCCAAAGCAGTCATTAAAGTCCCTTGCCAAAAGTTCTGTAACAAATGAAGCTGTCCTGTAAAGTGCTCTGTATGCTGAAGCTAAAGATGAAAGGTCTTCCCTCTTCAGACAATAATAACCTTGTCAATATGGAAGACAGGCTAACTGGACTAGATACCTCTTATGGTTGTTTGCCATTTTGAGTGTTGGACTAATATTAGGTTAAAAAAGAAATGGTTGTGGATGCAAATCTTATTTGTCAACAAAATCTCTACTGATACATATTTGAATTTTGGTTTATGTAGTGTGGTTCCCCTAAACTGGCTCTGTTTTGTTAGTAACAACACTTTTTCATAGAATTTTGCTTTCTTGAAAGCTTATCTAAACTAACTTTGTGCAATTTTTAGTTTCTCCTTTTAAGTCAAATAGTTGGTTTGCTGAAAATTTCTGATTTTCCCAGGAGGATTGTGATTCCAGAATTGCTGTATTAAAAATATCTGTCAGCCCTGAAAAAAGAACTGCTGGTCAGATAGCCAGGACAGTGCATATGGATAAAATACTTGACTGTCAAGATAGGAAAATACTGAGCTGTTACCAGGATTCAGGCTTCCCAAAATGGGGATATCAAGAAAGGAGTCTTTCAGTAGAAGAAAAAACCCTGAAGGATGGGGAAGACAAAATAGTTATTCCTCTTAAAAGAAAGCAAAATGTATCTACATCTTGTTCAGAGAAAACAAGAAGATTACATGTAAATACCTCCATGTTACATGAAAGAAGATACAGCTGTACTCCAGGACAAATAAAGTCTTCTGGAAAGTATCCTTGTGATATCAGCAGTTTAGGATGTGAAGAAAAAAGCAAACTCCTTGCAACTATAGAACAGGCAGCAGCTTTTATCACTACTATGATATTTCAAGATGGTTCTTCACAGCTCAACTCAGAGCAGGTTAGTGAAGGATAGGTTTTATTTAGAGTCGCTTCTGTAGAACCGTTTGAGTGTGCATGTGAGTGATAATCACAAATCATTGGCAGCACTTTTATGTATGACATACCAAAGATGACATTTTACATTACATTTCATTTTCAACTACCAAGTAAGACTTAGAATGAAACCACTAGGATTTTTGTTTCAAGGCTGAAACCCTTGCATACTCCTCTACTATGTCAATGGTGAATGCAGTAACTGTAGTGTACATAATAGGTTTCATATTGTAAAATACTTGGGAATTTTTCTTTATAGGATTGCACAAAATCTGTCAGAGGAAACACTATTGTAATTGTGCTTAACAGGCCTCTACCTCATCAGTAAAAGGAGTTGTTGTGCTGGTGAAGAATCAGACTGATCAGCCTTGTCCTCCAGGTCACACTTCAACTGGCTCTACTTGGAATGCTGCAAATGAAAATGATAAATTAATTTATTTAAAAACTGAACAGTCATCTCTCTGGGAACGGGAACAAGAACAAGCTCACAAGAAATTTTCTTGGTGAGAGCATGCAGGAAAAAATACTGTTTTGCTTTACATATGCTTTCAGCAGTAATGATGTTGGTTATTTAGCACAGGCCTGATCTTTACGTGTCAGGCTCGTTGAATTTCATTTTGGCTATGTTAGTTCTGTATCAGGTCTGGGCTAATAGAAACCAAATAACAATAGACTATTCCTTTGGGCTCAGCATATCACTGACTGCAGCCCTTTCAGAATTAGGTTGGGATTCTGGTAGGAACTGTTTACATTCACCTGCAAATCCTTTATGAGCTGTTAAAGCTGAACAGCACCAAAGAATATGTTTTGTCCAGGTTTATCTTTCTTGTATTTTATCTTCCATTTCCTGAACTGCATTTCTTAACTAGTACAGTTTTGATGGACATTATTGTGATAAACACCCCTTCTGAGCTTTATTAATGCTTTAAATCTTTTTAGCACAGTTTTTTTAATAGCTTTTGACATTCCAGGGGAAGTTTTACTAGTATTCAGTAATAATACAATATAATTTTGGAAGTAAAGGCTTTATGTATCGGCTTAATACTTATACTAAACTTTAATAAAAATTTGGACTGTGTTTTAAACTTCCTGTTATTATAACCAAAGTCCATTTTTATTCCTATCAACTTGAAAATAATATCCCAAAAAAGGAAGAATGAGAACTGAATCTGATTCCTAGATGTAATACTCTAACATGTTCAAACTCCATCAGAATATTTTATGACTTTCAGTAATTGTTATTTTATTGTAAACTGCTGAATTTGGATTATTAAATTACAAAACATTAATTTCAAGATGCAGGACTTGGTTCTTAGCTGTATCTCTTCCACTGCTTGAAATCATGGCTTGAAACAAGTCATGGCTTTCCTTCTCCAGCTGTAATATTGGGGTTACATGACAAGTACTTTAATAACATGTTGTCAGCTTGAATATAGGTTGTTGTGAACTGAGAATAACATATGAACAGTAAAAGTTTGATAAGTTGCTTAAGAGTATCAGCATTTAGATGAAACCTATGGTAATTACTTATTGTAAGAATAGTGCAATTATTTAAAAATGGATCTATAATACATACAGCAATACTTTGTGATCTGTGTGATTTCTAATATGTCCAAACCCTGGAATTGTGGTCTCATACCATTAAAAATGCTTTATAAAAACTATTATTTTTCTATATTGCCCAGAATATAATTTACTAAAACAAATGACACACATAGTTGGTAAAGCTATATACTAATATTTATGTAGTTGATTATATCTATTTAAAATATCATGAATGAGGGAATTATAGACACTTTCAAGAGTATGGGAATACATTACAAAGATGAAGCATTTTGGATTTAAACAGCATATTAACACAGCAGTTATGGCAATTTAGATTGTCTAGTAACTTTAAAATCAGTGTTTTATAATGCTACATCAGTTTATCCTCTGTGATCTTATTTGGGTATATTGGAGCTTTACAGGGATGCCAGTTGATGTTTTGGATTAAGGTTGCACTTCAAGAGTTAAACAAGGATTTGTTTTCTTATGTGATAAAGCATATCTGCTAGGATGTTTTAATTTCTTATAGAACATAGCTTTGAGGATTACTGAATTGAGAATTTAATATTCAAATGCAGTATTCTGTTCTTATAGGAATATGGAAATGTCTTGGGTTAACTGTTTAGTATTAGGTGCTAATTAAAAGAACAAAGTAAATAGATTGACTGAATCTAGGAGCAGTATAGTGTGTGTTAATGAACTACTTCTGTGCAGGCAAGTGTTGTTCCAAATGCTGCAGTGCAAAGTTCCAATAATTTGCTTCAATGCAAAAGATTTCCTGAGGACTTTACTTCAAATTTATGGTAATGAAATCGGCTGGAAACAAGGCAAGTATTGAATCTATGATCTCATCCTGTAATCTCTGTGCTATTGGTGTTTCTGTTAAAATCACTGAGTGTAGAAATAACTAAATTTAGTAAGTAATATATCACTAAATTAAGTGATATATTGAAAAACAGAGTTTAGTACCATACAAAAGAATGCCTTTCTTGAGGAGGTTGTGACCAGAGTGTTGGCATGTTAAGCCTCATGTATTCTTCTCAGAGTAGGAATTAAATCATTGAGTAACTTAAGGATAGCTTCCAGTGGAAGCAAAACCTCTCAACACAGTCCTGACTATATCTGAAAAGGTCAAGCTACTTCATGTTTCATATTCCCTAGGAAAAAAAACTTCCTAGGAAATATGCTAAAAGGAAGGGCTAAAATAAATCCCAGAGATGCTCATAGTTGTTAGAATTAGGAATCACTTGAATGGACCCATGTTCTTTTGATAGAAACAAGTAAGACTCTTCTCTGTGGATTTAAAAGCAATTGCTAGCAACAAGCATAAGATGTAAATATAAGGTCTTTTTTGTTTTGGGTTTTTTGGGTTTGTTTTTTTTGGGTTGTTTTTTTTTTTTTTTTGGTTCCATCTATCAAATTGTTGAGGTGGTAGGGCATGGGCTGGACTCAATGATTTTTAAGGTCTCTTCCAACTTAGTCATTCTGTGAATTCTGTGAAATTACTGCTGAGTGAGTTACAAAAGCACGTGTGACCTTTCAGGAAGGGCTGTCTCTATGGAGAATCAGCTTGTGTTCAGCATCTGAAAAGTTTCAGTAAATCACAGTGAGGATCTCTGCAAAATCCAGCACTGGGAATGGGAAAGGTGGGAAAAGAAATGCTATAAAGGGACTGGCAATAGTGACAGTTTATAACTTGTACACACAGGAAGTATTTGATAGTACCTGATCCATGGGATTTGAACCTGAAGTTTCTGGTAACCAAAACAATTATTGTTTAAGCTTTTAAACTTGGAAACTTTGGTGCTTCCTCACACATTATTTCTGCTATGAAAAAAACAAGCACACAAAGCTTCAACAAAACAAACAAAACCCCTAAAATTCTCTTTAGAGTAGTCCTGTAGCTGTAACTTGCATTATGGACATTAAAATTTGCTTCCAGGTAACTGAGTCTGCAAGGTTGTGTAGCATGGAGTTCTCTAGAAATGTACCTGTAGGTCATGGTTGAACTGAGTTAGGGGTTACTGAAGAGGATACTTAGGTTTATCTTTGAATATATCACAAAGCAGCCTAGTTATTAGTTTCTCCTGTTCTTTGTAGAAGTGCAGGACATGTTGAGATTGTAGCTCAAAGGAAAGTGAAACAGCCCTGAGCTTGGCCCATCCTATCCATCTGTGTGAACATGAGGCTGCAGTGTAAGCAAATGTGATGCTAAAGGACAAAAGGTTCTGAGTTTTGGCAACAGTGCATTGTGCACCCCTATGTGAATTCACGTATACATTAACAGGCTTGGTCTGATTGCTAGAAGTAAATCTCTCACTGATCCCCAATAGCAATTTTGCAGATATCAGTCAAGCTAACAACAGCAATAAGAAAACTGTGCCAGAGGGAGACTTTCATAAAAAGACCTTCAGCTTGAAGTTTTTCAGTTCTAAGAAAGGAAGGTTTTTACAGTTAATCTAAGGAGCCAAAAGTTTACTTATAATTGAAAACTTGAAAAAATCAACCAATCAAAAAAGCCACCCCAACCTCATGAAAAAACGCTCTTCAAAAATGTGCAATACTGTACTTCCTCCTGTGTAGTCATGATACTGACCATGTGTTACAGCTGTGAATTCAATATTTGATATTTTTGTAGAGTAAATACTTGTCCTTTTATGATGTGTGCGTGCAGGAAAGATGGGCAAACCTTTAGAGCTATTTTTCAGTATGGAGGTATTTTAAATATTTTGAACAACTTGTTTTTGTAGTTGCCAATAGTGTTGTGTTAGATCCAAGGATTGCAGCATGGCTGATAAACCCCAGTGACACAGTTCCTTCCTTTGAGTGTTTAATCCAGAAGTATTTTGAAAAGCCGTTTTCAAAGGGAGCAGAGAATATAGATACAGGCACTTTGAGAAATGTATCTGTAAGTAGTTTGTTTTCAATTGTTTGGGTTAAAAAGGGAAGGAAATGATAATAGAATTACTTTTGCTTAGAAGATATTTCAAAAGAAGATAGGTAATGGATAGATTTTATAATGGAAGAGTTTATAATGGAAAAAAATATTCTATTAATGTGACGTTGGAAAGGGGGAGAAGGGGAGGTTTTACTGCATCTACCAAGATGGGAGCTCATTCTCCAGGAACAGCTGTAAAATTTTCCTTTAAAACTATAAAGTTCAGTAACAAAATGAATTAATATAGAGTTTTGTATTTTTTCTCTTCGCTTTCCTGCGAAATGATTTGCAACTCTCCTTTCCAAAATATCTAATGCTGTTTGTTCTCCAGTTCCTGTGCACTTGTAGCCTGTATTTAGTTGATTGTTATTAACAATTTTGCTAAATTTCTCAGCTGGTACACACCACATCATAGGCTGAGAAACAGCAGGGAGTCAAATGTGAACCTTCAAGCATTTGTATGAAAAAAATCTGTGAATTTTAATTCTCAGTGTGAGAGAGTGCATGATGAACTTTTTGAGATGTTGTCCCCTGCTCTGTGGAAAGTTCTTCCTTTATCATAGCAAATGTCCTCTGTATTTCTATTGAAACATATTTCCTGAATGTTATAAAATATTTGTATCTGTTTTGTGGGGTGGGGATCTACTGTGGACACATTAGCTGTCAGAGGTTGTTTGAAGGATAAGATGATGTAGAACAACCTAAATAATGTGGTTTTTTCTCCCATGCACTTTTCAGAGGCCTTGCTCGTTCAGACCAAGTATTGTGCAATGATTGTAGGATACAAATCCACAGATGTCAAGTGGGCTTAGAGCATAGATAGGGGTTGGTTGTACTGGCACTTACTCATCAGTGTAGACATTTCTGAGAAGAACAGAGGCAGTTCACTTGAAAGCATTGGCTGTAAACTGCAGTTGTTCAGAAGCTACTCCATGAATTAAGTTATTAGTGTAGGAATAGACAAGCAAACAGACAGAAGTTACCTATGGTTCTTTTAGGTGTGATGGCCTTGCTGTGAGTCAGTATCCTTAATCTTGTCTCTTCCCTTAGCTTGACTCAGTCTTTTGTTCTTCAGATGTCACATCTGTTGTTAGTTATTTTTCAACTTTGTTATCCTGATTTCCAGCTCTGAGTTAAATATTGAAATTTTATTTCCTTCCTGTCCTACTTCAGGTCTTGTTTGTTTCCTTGCCACAGCCATCTCCAGTGACTTGTTCACTCAATTCCCAGTTAATGTCTCCTTGTGACATCCTGTGACTATTCCCCCCCACCATTCCTTATTCCTTAATTTGTCACCTGCACTCTCACACTTCCTTTTTGGCTTCTCTCTCTTTGCTCAGTGAGTTCCAGTTCTTCCTGTGTCTCCTGGTTCTTTGCCAGGTTTATCTGTTCAATCTTCTTGCTCTGTTTTTACTGGTAGATTCCCAACAGTTGTCTATATTGCCAGAGGGATCTGTGCTAAGTGATAAATCATCTTGTGCCTCACTGCTTCAGTGAAGCTCCCTGTCTTGTGCTAGTCTTGTCCACCCACCACAGTACTTGGAATGACTGCTGGTTTATTCTGTAGCCCACAGCTCACCCACACACCTCTAGCACAAGGATGTGCTGCGTGCTGCTTGTCTGTGTATTTGGTGCTGTGCCAAAGTGGTCATGGTCCACACTCCTGAAACATTTGCTGGAACAGGTGCTAAACATTATGCTGGTCTTGTCATCACTGCATTTACTGCTGAGGAATTTTGGTGTCAGTTGAAGCCTGTCACTGGCCTGTCGCTGGGCTCTCTTCCACCTCCAGAAGGGATCAAGCAAGCTGTCTGTATTTCACAGACAGCTCATTTGTTCCAGAACAAGTTGGTATGGACAAGGTTTCTTGGAGACAGGTTGGTGACTTTTCACTGCAGTATGGACTAGACTGTTTTAGAGCAAGCATCATCACCAATGGATCTGCACAGCTTTGAAGAGAGCCCTCTGCATCTTACCTTCTGAAACCTGCTGTTTCTCTGTCATTAATTTTATTTTTAATGGTCACGTTACTGCAGCTAACAATCTTTCTCAGTATTTGTATACATTTCAAATGGTATTCTAGTCAATTGAAGGAGGTGACCTGGTGTTGTGTGGAACACCTCTGGAACAGAAGGGAAGGAAATGAACAGTTCTGGCACAAGAGTGGCAGTACTTATATGAGAAAAAGAATGCAAGGAATTTTCCTCATTTCACAAGTAGTAAAGGAATTCTGACTTCATTGTCAAAGGCAGTTTATCAATACTATATTTCTCTGTACTTGATGCAAAATGTAAATATAGGAACAGGTAAAATCTGGAATGTTCATAATCTAGTGCTGTGTTCATAGTCTAGTGCTATGATTTGGGTTTGACAGAGATCTAACAGTGTTTCTGAAATGTTAACAGAAGGTAGACAGAAAAGCACATTTTTACAATTTATATCTTTTAAAAAGATATATTGCTAAAATGTTTAGAGTATTGTTAGCAACAAAGTTACTGATTTATTTTTGATTTATTTATATCAGTATCAAAACTTGGGTGTGAACTTGGAGAAGCTTTATAATGTAATGATGGACCTTACTCATGGCTTAAAGGTAAGACAAAAAGAATTGCTCAGGAATAACTATGTAAGTATTGAATTAAAGAGAGTTAATGATGTATTTCTCATTCAAATTAGAATAGCAGAATGCTTCAGTCCTTAGTGGTTTACATTGGCTGTCAACATTTAAAATAAATTGCCCATCAAATTTGCCATTTTTTCTAGAAGGAGATGGTGTCAAGATTAATCTTTGGGAGAAACTTTTCCTCTGCTACATTTAACTAAACCAAGATTCTGAGAACAGGAAAGGTTCAGAATATTGACTTTTCTTTTAGTAATTTAAATCTATATATTACTGTCTAAAAAGTGTTAAAAGAGGTAGAACACATAGCTATTTTTTTCTATGTATTCCTTGCTTATGAAAACTCAGCACTGGTCACATGCTGGGACAGGCTGCCCAGAGAGGTGGTTGATGGCCCAGCCTGTCAGTGTTTGAGAGGCAATTGGACAGTGCCCTTATCATATACTTAACATTTTAGTCAGCCCTGAATTGACGAGGCAGTGTGACTAGATAGTCATTGTACGTCCCTTCCAACCTTCCAAGTGAACTATTTTATTCTGTTTTACCCCTTATTGCAGTCCAGAATGCTTCTGAAGAAATCTGTTGGGGTGTGTGTGTTTTCTGCCTGTGATCATATACCTGGAAAAGTGCCAGAATTTGGGGATACACCCAGGTTCTGGTAGAAGGAGCATTACAGTTTCCCAGGGGTTGTTTTTGAATTTGCTGGTAGCAGGTGTAGGGCTTGGACCACAAGGTGATGGAGCCACGTTTATGTGGATATCAGCAGTGTGGTGAGCAAACCATGGAGAGAGGCAGCAGGGAAACACCAAAGGCACAGAAACACTGAGATTGAACCCACAAGAGTTTTTAGACGAGTCAGGTTGTTTCAGTGGTTAGAAAAACATCAGACTTTCTGTTCTCTGTAAGTAATTTGGGGACATGACCCTTTCAACTCTTATTTTCTCCCTAATGAAAACAAAGTTATGAATTATGAATGGTTGCCTAATCGTTTAAGTGAACAAAGGAAAAAGGATAGCTGTGTGTCCTATTATAATGAAGCTTGCTTTAAAAATAAACTGTTTAGAAAAAAGGAGATGTTATATATTTCTTTACTAGCATTCTTGTACAAAATGGTAACTATTGCAAAATTCCTATTCCCCACAAAGAGAAGTGACAGCATTTAGAAACTATAATTTACACTAAGTAGTATTTCATGCCACAGACATATGTTGTCATGTAAAAAGGGAATATACAGAAAGTGAAATACTGCTCACTCGGAAATACTGAAGAATGTATTTGTAACTTACTTTACAGGCTCAAGGTTTGTGGAACTTATTTTGCACATTAGAACTTCCACTTATCAAAATTCTGGCAGGTATGAAAAGTTCAGTTCAAAATATGAATCTTCACTATTTTCACACAGCTGCTGACTATGCTCAAGTGGAATGTAATTCCTCTGAATATGAAGTGTTATCTTAACCTCATAACAGCTGTGTGAGATTGTTTCAATTTTATAATCTAAGAAAAATGTAAGATTGAAATTGTGAATTATAGATGTTCTTAACCTAAAATTGTATTTACAGTGATGGAAACACACAAAATATATGTGAACAAACAAGAACTGAAAAAAACATCAGAGATTCTAGGGGTAAATTTTGTATTAATTTTTTTTCTTGAAAATTATATAGCATCATTGTGCTTTTACTGAGGAAAACTGATTTAAAAGAGAAGGAACTTTTGTTGCATTTTATATAACAGTGTGATTTTTTAGTATATCATTATAAATTATTATATTTACATTTTAGGATACTTCCCTATTTATTCACACAAGTCAAAGACACATTTGAGTCATCAGCCTTGCCCCAGAACTGAAATTGCATTGCAAAATGCCAGGTCCTTTTGGGTTATATGTTGTAGAGTAGAAGTGGTAATGACTCTTTCTGAACCTACAGTTTTCAGTACCCATCTTCCTGAGACATGATAGACTTCTCTCCCTCTTTTTCTGAACAATGCACTCTTTAAATGAGTGTTCTTTGATAAAAATAGTTACAAGAGGATCCTATTTGTAACATAAAATTTGACTAGATAATCATACTGGTCTGACAGATTACTAATTTACCAGAATAATTTGCATAGCTGTGTTTCTCACAGATCTCTATAGGCCTCAGTAACCTAAATTCTTTAACCAGAAATGTTGGTACTTCTTACTACAATAAATCCCCTTCCCAGATCATAAAGCAATATAAATTAAGGAGTGTATAAACAATCTACTCAGCCAAATGTTGATAGCCAGCCATGATTACACAATATCAAGTACTCAATTTTAAATAAAGGTCCAATATTCTCATTAACCTTGGAAGCAGCAGATACTGAAGAAAATAATAGTGCAAGCAGAATAATTTTGATGTTGTAATTTATAGCTGCGGCTCAAAGAGCTTGAACAGCAGGCTCATGAGGCTGCTGGAGAACGATTCCTTTTGACCAGCAGCTGTCAGCTCCGAGAGGTATCATTTCTTCTACTGCTTCTACTTAAGGTGTATGTTCTATAGATTTATTGATACAGGAGAACTGTAAAGCAGATATATCCTTAGCACTTCTGACTTATTCTATATTAATTATTTTCTGATTTTAATGAAGGAAATATCAATTTTTAAACTATGACAATGTTGAATAATCCGTATTTGAATGTATGTACATAAATTATGCTCTTCTTTTTAGTAAATATGTCACTGCTTCAATAGCTCAGAAATAAAGATTTTCAATTCTGTATTAGTTCTCTTTGCTACAGCATGCTCTATTTACCTTGTAACTTGTTTTCTGTTTAAGTTCAAGCACCCAATAATTTTCCTTTCTATTTCAACACTTGAAACACTGAAAGATTTATTGTCTTTTTCTTACTTTAGGTACTATTTGATAAGTTAAAGCTGCATACGCTGTGTGAGAAACTTCACAGAACTGAAATACAACAGCTCGTATCCACCTCAGAAGTTGTGGTGAGACAGGGAAGGGGTTTAAAACCAGCTGCATGATTTAACAAAACTTCTAAGTTATATTTCAGCCTGTCCAGCCTGTCCAGATCCCTCTGCTGAGCCTTCCTGCCCTCCAGCAGAGGGCAACTCTTCCATCCAGTTTGGTGTCATCTGCAAGCTGACTGAGGGTGCTCTTGATCCCCTTGTCAGATCATTAAAAAATAATTTTGTGAAGATGATAATGGCAATGGAGATTCTTCTTAGAAGAGAAAAAGCCTCTGAGCAGCTGCACTTGTTTCTGATTTGGTGCCACGATTGAATTGCTCTAGGTTATATCGAAGTTAAAGTGCACAACTCATTGCTGAACATGAACATCTTTGGGAAAGGTAGAAGGGTAATATTTATTTCTTAAGAAAGAAATTTGACTTTTCAGTCAGGTGTCTGAACTACCAAATATGATCTCTAGTAAGCTCTAAAGTATAACCATAAAACCCACACAGTACTGAGGGAGAAGGAGGTTTAATAGAGCAGACATGTAATCTTGGAGAGTGACAGAGAGCCTTGGGAAGTGGGAGGCATCAGTGAAATAGAATTCATGTCACCTTTTTGTGGGAACATGGGATTTGTAGCTATAATCAAAGCAATGCTTTTATGTAGTCCAGTATTCTCTTTCCAATAACTGCTGAGACTTGGTTGTTTGGAGAAAGGTAGGATGAAACCTTGCAGGAGATAAATAATAGACAATAAATCTGAAGATGTTAGTTTCTCCCTCATAGCAAGAAAAACTCCTTATGTTTTAAATATACATTTTAGTACAGTTGCATCTGTTTTTCATCCTGGACTATTGTAGTTCCAGGACTTTTTTGTTGTACTTATAAATATCCAATCTCTATTTTAATAATTTAATTCTTTTTCTCAACAGATTTTTTAGCAGTTTCCAATCAAAGTAATCAGAAATATGCTTTATTTTATTGGTTTTTAATTTGACAGTTTGAATTTGTCTTGACGTTTTCCTGGAACTTTTATTAAGATATGAAGAGGAGAAAGTCTCCTCTTGGATTGTGTGTATATAAATATGTATGTGTGAATATATGTATTATTCTGTCTACTGCCATCATGTTCTCTCTTGCATTGGTGCTGTATAGCACAAAAAACAAAGGGCCATAAATAACACACACACATCACACCCCAGTGTTTTCAAAGTTGCTGTAGAAAAGTTTTTATGTTCATGTGTCTTTTTTTGTCTGGGACAGGATGGAAAATGAAATGGGAAGGAATAATCTCCATCCTTCCTAATGAAGGCTTCCTTGGGGCTGGGCTGGGATGGCTTGAAGGATATCGTCCTTCAGCCAGTATTTTGTCCATTCAGCTTGTCAAGAAAATGTCTTCCTCCAAAATGGATTCTGTTAAAGTTTGTTTAATAATATAACGTCAAGAAAAATATGTCAGTAATTTTCATTCTTGATTTTGCAGCTAAATAAATTGCAAGATCTTCATCCCTTGCCTAAGATAATTTTAGAATACCGCCAGGTGAGCTGATACTTCTTCATGGAAAGTAGTTGCGTTGAAGCAAAATTTAGCAAGACAGATAACAAAATCATAGTTAAATAAATAAATAAGTTGGCTCTAGTGAAAGTTCATTCAAATACTAATTTGCAGTAATTATTCTTAAGACTTTTTTAATGCTTATTGTTGTTTTGGTCTATGTTTGATTTTAGCTAGCAAACAACTTGTACAACACTGCAAAGACAATTGGAAAACCTCACTGTTAAGTTTGTGTAGTGCTGTAAAGCATACTTAGGGCAAAATGTCTATTTTTTGAGTTCTGAAGAAATGCTTTGCATAAAGTGAAAGAGATAACTGTTTGTGGGGAATTTTGGGATGACAAGCCTCCTGAAAATCCTAAATGATCTTGTTAGTCTGCTCCCGCTCTTAATCATTAGGTTTCCAGTGAATGAGCTTCCAAGAATTAAAAAAGAATAAATTAAAAGTTTAAAAGTTTGTGGGTTTGTGTTTAGTTTTGATTTTTTTTTTAATTTGTTTGTGGTTTTTTGTGTGTGTGGTTTTCATGTAATTTATTGACCTGGGGACATGAGATATAAAATAATAAATTCAAATAATTCATTTAATAATATCTGCAAAGCTCTGTCTTTAGGTTATAACTGAGTGCTTACCTAACTTACAGGAATAGGTTAAGCTGTCAGTGAGTATAAATCCATTATTTACTTGGATAAAACTGTCTTTAAAAAAGAAAACTCTGCAAGCAGAATGCATTTGGAAATTAGCATCTTTAATTTGAAAAATCTCTTATTTTTGTAAGTAAACATCTCAAATTTTATGTATTTTAGGTTCATAAGATGAAATCAACTTATGTGGATGGACTACGAACGTGCATGAAAAATGTAAAAGTATATAAAGTAGCTTGTAAAACCCTAAAAAGATGTGAAATGATTGCAGTCTTTACAGTTTAAGAACTTTTATACATGGAAAATTTACCAGTATTTCTTTTGTATTTTCTTGTTTTGATTGCAGTGAATTTTTATTACTGATACTTATATTAAATAAAATATAGTTCTTTGTCTTCATTCTTTATTTTTCTCTGTTTTTTACTTTACCTGATTACAGGGATTCATTTCCTCTACTTGGAATCAAACAGGAACTGTGACTGGCAGACTTTCAGCCAAACATCCTGTAAGTGAGCTTATTGGAAGATTTGCATTTTAATTGAAATGAAAAATTAATATTACTTGTACAAAATATGTAATATTTTTAACACAGGAAATGTTTGTTTTCCTGCAAGTCTAGCAGTTGCTGTATTGTATCTAAATGGTGGACAGAAAAAACTTATTAATTATTTTACTGTAGGACATCTGTTCTTAGGCATATTTTGTGGTATCTGTGATTAGAATTACATTGTTACCTGAAGTAGAGGAGTGCAACTGTGAGCCATGCAGGTACCTTGGATACTTCCTTGTCATGAATTCTGATGTTCCTGAAGCACTCTTTGTAAAGCATCAGTGAGCCCTGGAAAGTGTCTATTACAGAAAGAAAAGGAAGCTGTCTTCTTCTGGAATTTGGCTTCAGACCTCATAGGAGTAAAGGGCTCAGCTGGCAGTGCTGGTGCTCTGGAAGTCTTGCTTACATGGCTGTGACACCTGGGCTCTTTGTGCTTCCTCTCTTGTCTATGAGGATCTCAATGTACATGCCTGAAACATGTTTTGTTTGACTTTTTGGACTGCTACAGGCTTGGGTTACCTTTTTTTTTCTTTTTTTTTTTCCTTTCCGCAAAGTGGCCTCTCAAGGGCTTACTTGAGTGTATTCTATGATCCTATTTCTCTTGGTGTTTATGACACCTACTGACCATTGGCTGTAGGTCAAAGGCCTTTGTGTTTCCCTCTTGTCACAGCCCATGGCTGTGTGGATGAGAGTGCCGGAGCTGGAGTGGGACCAGGCTGGGGCTGCAGAGCTCCAGGGGCTCAAGGCATAGGTGAGAGAACAGCAGAAGAAAAGTAGTGACTGTCTATCTGGGGAAAGTTCCTGTTTGGTTTAACCATGAAAAGTAGTGACTGTCTATCTGGGGAAAGTTCCTGTTTGGTTTAACCATGAAAAGTAGTGACTGTCTATCTGGGGAAAGTTTGTTTGTTTTAACCATGGCCTTTTCTACCAAAGACCTGGCTCTGGCCCTGTGGGTGATTGGGAACAGATGCAGAGATGGGACTTGTCTCATAAAGGCTAGAGGGAACCTGTGAGGCTGTTACCCTTTTAACTTGTGCCCCAAAGTGTGGTCAGTTCCTATCCATGCAGATTTGGGTACTGCTTCTCTCTGTGCAGGACCCAACCTTAAGCTTCACGGGTACAAATGTCATTAGGAGCTTTCTGCAGGCTTGGAGAAAGGCCATGGTGTTCCACAGCTCTTTGTGGGAGCAGAGATTTAACCTTAACAGTTGTGAGCACTTTGCATGGATGGGCTGCTGTGGTTCCTGGCAAGTCCTGCCTGGAATGGTGACTTTGGAGTTCTGACAGAAACCTTTCCTGGGGGGGGGGTCTCACCCTCACCACACTGGTGACTTTTAGCTTTCCTTTCCCCTGTCTTCACAGTTCATGTTTCATTTGCATCTTCCTACCCTCTTGCTACATATTTCCATACAATTTGTCATCAAACAATTTATAGGAAGTGCTTATGCTTTTTGCTGAGTAAAAATCAGTGTTTAGGATTCTGAATTGACAACAGAATGGGGAAGTGTTACTGCTGCTCTCGTTTCTCATGCACCCAGATGGGAAAAAGTGAGAGGAAAAGATGATCATGAAGGTCACAGTTTGCAGAATTTTCTGGTGTGATGCACAGGCATCTCCAAGTCAGAGCTGAACAGACAGCTGTCTTGAAAAACCACATACAACACAAAGTGACCTTTGGCCCATTATAGTAAAAAGGACATGAAATCTATTTTTCTTAAAAGTTGTTTTTCTTCAAAATAATACTGCTAAAGTTAGCATCCAGGGTTGCCTGAGGCTGGCTTTTCCTTCTAAGGAAAAACATTGGCATGGCTTTTTTTGTTTGAAATGTTTATGGAACTTATACCATCTGTTTCTGAATCAATTATTTATATGGAAGATATACTGCAGTGCCCAGTCACTTTGCTAAGTGTTAAAGGATTGGGAAGATTCCTGCCAGAAATCATAAATATTGGAGATATTTTTGCGGTTACTATGATATCGTGTCAAATTTTAGCTTAATTTTTTGCTGAGGCAGTTTATTTTTAACTGTTTTAAAATGCTTTAACAAGTGATTAAAGCAAAAGATAAGTGTGAATCACATTCTTTGAAAATTCAAATGGAAAAACATCCCATATTCTGCAGTGCTTCTGAGAGATGGGATTCCAAACAAATATTTCTTTCTCTTTCTTTTCTTTTGTAAAGGTGATGGATCTATCTGTCCTCTGTCCTTAAAGGCATTTAGTGGAGTCCAGGAGGGATTTACTTGTAGGTTTGAGGGGAAATGACTAGACATTGGATACAGAGCAGAATTTCTTTTCCAGATAAACTCTGGCATCTTCTTTCAGACACTTCCACATTTGATATATGGATGATGTATATTTTTGGCTTTATGTGGGTTTTTCTCAATAGATAAGTTTATTCACATGAATTTTTATGACTTTTGTGTTGTAACAACTTAAAGGGGGTTTCTTAGCAGCACTTCAGTGGCTCTCCATGTGTTCATCTATTTTAGTTTAACTATAGACTTCATTTCTTCTCATTTGGTTTCTTCCTGTACAAAATGTGTGCTGTGTAAATATGTCTTTCACAAATAACTGTTAATGTATTTTTGCTAAACAATAGCATATATTATTGCATTTGATCTTGCAGTCTCCTGTTATTGCATTGTAGATGTCTATTTGCTACTTTTGGAAAACTTGAGTATCTGAAACCTAAAAGTAATTGTACACCCTACAAATTATTTTATAATGTATCCACGTGCTAGTTTGTTTGTTTTTTTTTTTTTTCTATGATGCATTGCTTATGACTGTTAGGAGAATTTAATTAGGTTTATTATTTGAATGTGTTATTTTCAAATTGTTTTTGTATAAAAAAACAATTAGGGTCTACATTAGGGTGCTTTTTGATTATGTTATTTATAGATAACATTTCTATTATATATATTTATGACATTCATAAAATCTTGTTTATGTTCTGCAAACCCACCTGGAAATATCCCTTTACAGTCTCTCATGTTTTAAAGCAGAAATAAGTCGACACAAGTGGAAAAGCATAAACCCAATTAAGATCAGGCCCCTTTCAGAATGAAAAGGGAGAAATACTAACTTGAGATATAAAGATTGCATAAAATTAGATGTTATAATTTGGTTTAAGATGTAAATTTCAGTGCTAGAATCAGATATTCTGTATTAAGGTTTCTTTCCTCCAGGCTTCTGCAGCAGAGAGAACTGAAATGCTGCTAATGAGTTTATGCTTCTCTACTTCAGAAGATGTTTGTATCATTAAATTGAAAAGAATAAACTGGTGGGCTTCAGGGAACATTTCCTTCCTTTTAGTAACAAAAAGTTATGCTGAAGATAAATAAAAAATTTTCACCTTCTTGGAGAAAATGGGAAAAAAAAAGTATTCCTGCTTTTCCTCAGGAAAAATGCTTTTATATCTTGTCCAAGAAGGCAAAGAAATAAAATTATATAACCTATCAGTCAAAGAAACATGTTAGCCTATAATTTGAAAATTAGGAATGTAATTTGAAAGGGAAACTAATTAGGGCATATTGAATGTTAACATGCTGAAGGAAGGATCATAAAGAACCTGAAATATTGCATGTATCTCAAGCTCTTCAACAGATATAAGATTTTCTGGTGGTGAATGCACAATAGAGAATTGCATTCTTGTTTATTAGAAAATGAGTGTTGCAAGTAGTGTTTGGAATATGAATAATGAATTTAGCATCTGGTTTTCATTTTAAGGGGAGAGACTCCCTTGAAGTAGAGGCCCCTCTGAGCAATTGCCATCCAAAATGAGTCTGTTCTCTCAATTAACTTAGCAAACCAGTATTTCTGATTAGCCATACTGTATCCGTGTTATTTTCCCTCTGGGCTGGTTTTTTGGAGTGAAAAATTTTCTAATTTTCTCTGAGATAAAATGGAAATGTGGTTGTGGCATAGTTGTGGGATTCTGGACAGTGTGGATGGGATGCTGCTGGGTTGTCTCCCTTCTGTAGCAGAATCCCAATAGGTTTTCCATCTTGCCATCCCCACATGTGCGCTTCCAGCAGGGTGGTCTGACAGAATTGTGCTACCAAAGCTGTTGTGGCAGCTCCAAATTTCAGGCATTTTATCCAAGGCCTTATTAAGGCTGCATGCTGATGTGTGCTACTATAAATATTCTTTCTGCAAATTTGATGTCTGTGGTCACAACTGGATTCCAGCAGAAACAGGATGTTCTTTCTGCAAGGTCTTCTTATAGTGATGTGATTCTGCACTGTCTTGTTTTATCCCTGCCCCTTTCTTTCACAGCTTTTAGAAGGTTTGGCAGAGGCTGGTGCAATGTGAGGAATCAGACACCAAGTCTGGGAGCAGGAACATGCTTGCATTTTGCTTTTTTTTTTTTTTTTAAGCCCCTCCCCAGAAATGAGCCAAGGCCTTGGCTGCTTTTGAAACTGCACTGATAGGAATAAGATTTTTGTAAACTTGTTTTCATACACTGTCCAGCGGAGAAGATTATTTACTTAAAATGAACAAATGATATGGGCCTTACCTTTTCATTGATCTTGGATTGTGTTTTCTATTTTTTTTCCCAAGTATGTTTATTGGAAAGCACTGGGGATAGAAACATGTCAGACACATTACATGTTCATATAAAGCATCTTGTCTAAAGCTTCTGTAATGTCATCTAGGCTAACAAAATCAGTTTTTGTGAAGTATTCCCTGATGTGGGCTTTGCTTATAAAAAGGATGGGTTGTCTTAGCAGATACGAGAATGTGTCTGTGCTTTCTTGGGCCTCTGAATTAAAGCAATTTAATGTTGTATTTTCTAGTCAGTACAAACCCCTGTCACTCAGATGAGCTGATGTGCTGTTAGGGAAAGCCAGAGTGTGCTTGCTGATTGTTGTGGTTGATTGGTGTTCTCTGAGCATCTTTTGCATTCAGAACATATTTTTGTGCCATATTTCTTTTCAGTATGTTTATTCCAATACTCTTGAGTCATATGGTGGTTATTACTGCACTAATAGCACTAAAATAGCATCTCATTTTATGAGTAGAGTTATGATGTTTTTACAGCTGCTTTTGTTGTTGCTTAGGTTTTTTTTGAGTTATCTTAATGAAGGCCTGAAGAAACTACATTTACAGTGTTGGAGACAGAAGTTCTCTATTTCCTCTTCCTCAGTCATCACAGTTGAAGTTCTATGACAGGAGAATTGTATTTAAAAATGAGTGAATGGCCATGTTGACAAGCCTTTGGTCCAATGACATTTTCAGGATGAAATTTTACACTACCTTAACCTTGCAATAGAAAGTTCTTAGTTATTACTGTGACAACCATAGTGTGGAAAGTCACTGTTGGTCACATAGTAACACTCATATCTGATGCTCCAGAACATCATTGTGTTGGTTTAGTACTCAAATGGAGAAACAAAGTTTGCTCTTTGTTCTCTCAGCATCTGGACTACAGTGTCCTTTTCTATGATATATGCCCATCTTTGGCATTCTCTGTTGTAATGCTCCTGATTTGTATATTTACCTCATGGTGAGTGGGTGTATCCAATACATGGACAACATTTTATAGCACAATTTGGCTCACTAAAGCTTGTAGCATCATCTGGGCTGTCATTCTTTAAAACAAGCAGTTCAATCCTGTCCTCTTCTCTTCTGTTTGGGATCATCTTTGCATGTATAATTGTTCTATGTGTTATTTAAAGAAAGGTAATGTGCAGCTGGTATAAATCTGCTTCCTTGCAGTAATAGCATAAAAGATTTTGTTTATGCAGGATAAGGTAGTCTGTCACTATTTCTTCTACAAGCTACACATAAGCACAGAAATAAACAGAGCAATTAAAGTTGGCTGCTCAAAAATGAAAGATTCTATACAACTTGGAAAAATGTCAGCCAGAGTATTTTTAGCACATTATGAAATATTCTACTATGGAGGCTGAAATCTTCCTTCGCTGTCCTTTAGTTTCTGGCAAAAGAAATTCTGAGAGAAGCTTAGATTTGTAGAAATGGGGGAAAAAAAGTTCCTCTAAAATCTTCCTATGCTTTAGAGATGACAGCACTGCATACTTCCACTTGTTTCTTTAAAATTAGAAAATAATATATTTCAATCCAGTATGTATAAATTAAATTGTCATCACTGATCCTTTACTGCTATTGAGTGGGCATTGCTAAAGTTGTTGATTATATGCTGATTCATTTTACCCTTTTAATGGCCTTTGCCAGTGATCTTTTGGGAATGCTCCAGGTAAAAGCCAAAGTTATGATCATGTTTTAGAAATTCATCTTGGAATACAGCTACTGCCTCTGCCAGGTTATTTTTCTCTATAGTATGATTGTAGCACAGAGCTAACAAGAATCAAAATTAAAATAATCCTTGCTAAAAAGCTTGTTTTGATTAATGTAGCTTTCACTAGCTTGTAGATTCAAAGATGTTTTAAAGTAAAGTAATTATAGTAATATCTATTACTGGAAGTATTCTGTTACATGAGTTAATCTATGCACTTTGGGGTGTTTCTTGGAATTTTATTAAGTCTGATGCCATGTAATCTGAGAATAGTTTAAGAGCAATATTAGCATGGAGTTTAGCTTGCAAGAAACAATTAGTGTCATTCACTGATAGTCTGTCATAGTCATTGTTCTGCTGCTGTTTATCTATTCACATTTCAACTCCTGTCTGGGCACTTCTCTTGTGCCTGAGGCTGGCATGTGCAGCATCCCCTGATGTCCCCACTGGTCACAGTCACTGGGCCTCTGTAAGCTCTCAGGAGTTTCATGGAACCCATGTCCTGCTGAGGTAATTTTTTCTGTCCTCATCCATAAGACAGTTGCTCAGACTGAATCTTCAGCAATATGCACAAATACATATGTGATCCTTATATTAAATATCTCTGTGTCTATTTGTTATTAAGTTTTCTGTTGGAACTTCTTGTGGATTGATTAAGATTTTAGAAATTTCTGCCTGATGTTTTTTTTTTTTGGTTTTCATATGAAGCACTCCATTAGAGGGAGTTTTAGATATACACTGTAGGAACTACTCAGTGCTTGGAGACTTACGTTCTGACAGGACATTTAACATAAAAATCTCAGACACACAAATTATGTCTTGTCTTACAAGCTTCCAAAAGGGAGAACGTGTTACTATATTTCTCTGATGGCTGAATTCCTGTTTGCAAGGACAAAATACGGTCTTAACTCAATCTCAGCATAGATTTCATTATGTTTTAACATAGCAAAAGTATTTAAATAGTTTATTTTGCTATGTAGTGTTCTTCTACTGTACAACCGTCTTCCAATTTGTATCTAGGAAAAAATTAAAATATCTGAGAGGTCTGACAAGAGCAGAACTGAAGAGTGATAAAAACATGGTTTATAGGGAAAGATCAAAAGTTAGGTAGCTTGAAAAAGACTTCTTGTCTTGAATGGACCAGTTTTCACATAGTAATGATTTTCCAAAGCTTTGTCATTTGTATTCCAAAGAAATTCAGGAAAATTATCTCAGTAGCTCTACATTCCTATTATATTAATCTTTCTCTGCTGACAATTATTTTTATTTCTGTGTCATTAAGTGCGAAATTTGCCAATTCTTTATTTCCTCAGCAACCTTTCATAAAGCCTCAGGAAACTTTGTGCAGAGTTTTGGATATGGATGCACTCTTCCAAGCTGGGAATAACAGTGGGCAAAAACCCAGTGGTTTATATAACAGCTTCTGAAGATGGACAGAGTAGGACAGGGGTCATCTTGCTGTCACCTCCTTGGCCTTGCTGTCCATAGTTCTCCTATCCCAGCATGATCATCCACTGGCTCTGACTCTTGGGAATTTACAGTTAAGGACCACTTCTGTAAAGTCAGGAACTGTCCTTTCCTCATTGGGAGCAAACAGACATTGCTTAGGTTTCCTTTAACTCCTTCAACCAGCCTCCTGTTCACAGCCTTTTAAGAGGAATTCCCTGCTAACATATGCTCAGCAAATTCCTCAGTATGTAGAACAATCTTGTTTGAGATGCTAAATTTTACTCTTTTCATAAAACAACTGTTCCATCTTTGCTTTTAACAGGAAATGCTCCAACCTAGAAATATGGTAGTTTTTTATGTGTTTGTACCTTTGGACAATATTCCCTTGACACTGTTTGCTTTAAAGCTGTAATATAAAGCAGCTAATCTAAAACTATACGATATTTACCATCTCCAGCTGCCACTCAAGGAGTTATCTCTATGCCTTAGCATTGGTTTTTTCCACCAAAACCAAGTTGTATCTCCTTGAGGTTCATCCCAGAGTTTGAGCTTCCCATATTAATGAATATTACTGTAACAGAGCTAGTATTCTGTGTATAATTTTCTTTCAGGAAAATGAAATTAAATAAGTAATAGAATATAGTCAGTTTGTATATGGGAAACAAGCAGACTTTTTGTCTTGAAAGATACAAAGATCTGTGGGTATACAAATTTCCTTGCTTGCTGTGTGAAGGTGAAAATTTTTTACAGAACACAGATTTTAATCAAATCAGTGAGCAAATTTTTTTTTCATTTTAAAAGTAACTTATATAAACCTTTTTCATGTGCTGCTAAATCTTTATTATCTGAGATCATTGTCAGTCTAAATTTCAAGGAATATGGCAGAAAGAGAATTAGTTGTAGGAAATCAAGCACACTATTCTTAGAGCCTACTCTCTGAAGTAAGAAGTCACAAATTTTGGTTGCCCTTTTTTCCTTCCTTGTGTTTACGTATTTCAAAGCTGATCAAGCTTGTGGGAATGGGATGAATAACTTCTAAGTTTCCCACTTGTCTGATGTCTAAAAAACCTTGATAATTCTTTGCTGCTGGTAAGGCAAGAGGGTAGTGCCTTACCTTCGATTGATTGTTCTCTGCTGAAAAGTGCAAACTAGTACCAAAAATGAAGGAATCCTTCTCCAGAAGTCTTTATGGTTTTGTGGTTTTTGACGAGGAAAATAGATGTCCTTAATTCTCCCCAAGCCACTAGATGGCGATTGCAGACAAGTCAAGGTTTGCTAAGGAATGCATGTACCCATCCATACCAGGCTGGCATTGCTATGGTGACTTTGTTCATTTTCCTGTTTTCTGTGTTTATTGAAATCCATGCCATATTTTAAAAATTAGATCTTCAGACTGTCTTGAAATTGTGTTTCATATAAAAGTCACAGAAAATAGCTGTTTATTCCTTTAGAACTGTTAATTAATGCTAGTGTGGGCAATAATTAAATGTGGCAATTTTCCAAAAGCTTGTTTAAAATTATTTTTGCAGTGTAATTTCTCATGAGTGAGTTTCCTCCAGCTTTGGAGCTGCCAGATAAATTGAGTGAGTTTCATGTTGTGAGTGCCCTCAGTCTTTTCATTCTGTATTGCAAAGATGCTCTTCTAGGCAGGGTGCAGTTTTCCTTGCTAGTTCTCCAATACCTTTGGCCTTTAACAATGGAGCAAGTGAAGTGTTGATGGTTAAGGAAGCAGTTCACTGAACCTGAGCTTACATTTCTTCTCAAACTGATTAAATGAGATGTGAGAGCACAATTTATCACCAGGTGTGGTCCCATGCAGAACAACAAAAGACAAAGAAAAAGAAGTGAGAAAATTTTGAAGAAGCAAATAAACTGGAGAGAACAGTCAAGAATAGCAAGAATTAAAAAAAAAAAAAAAGCAGTTAGAAAACTTTTTAAAAATGCAATTAGAAATTTGGAATGTAAAGCTCAAAGGAATTGTCATCCAGCTATCTATTAGCATTGTAATGAAGTCTGGTCTTACAGACCAAAGACTTGCTTCTGCTCTAAAAGTATTACAGTGCTAGTCATCAAACAGATGCTGTGGATTTAAAAGCTTACTTTGTGTTTCATTGTGTAGAGCTGAGTTGGTGTTCAAAGAGAATAGTTGTGGCCTAATTATTCTAATAAACTTTCTGGAGAAGTTGCTAAGGTAAACCGCAGGAACTTTTGACTTGTAATGCTTCAGTTTTTGCTGGAGTGCTACATTTCATGAGAGAAACTAGAATTTTGCTGCTCTGAACTTTTTTCAAATGGAAAAGAAAATCTGTGTATTTCTCAAGTGTGAGGAAATAATTGGTTTCCTGAAGCAACATCTATTAGAGCTATTAAATCTTACAAGATCACAGTCCCAGTAAATGTTATTGTTTACAAGAAATGCAACTAGCTTTTGCTATTTGTTGGCGCTGGTAGCCACTGTAAAACAATAATTAATTCCTTTATTTTGCTCTTGTGTTTGGCACTGTGCCTCACTAACAGCAGGTGGATTGGTCACCATCAAAGGACATGTAAATGATAACTTTACCTGGTCTAACTCCTTCCTTCTATCTGTTTGGTCTAACTGCTTGGCTATTTTTTAACTTCCTTGGCGACACATCTGTCCTGTATACATTTATAAATGCATATTCTTATCTTAGTAGGAAGTTTTGTCTCTGTTCTTATTTTTAAGTAAGCTCTTAGAACAGTGAGGGAATTAGTCAGAATCAAATGCCCACAGAATAGTCAGCAGCCACCTCTGTGCATTCCCATTTATTTCAATACCTACCTGTTACATTGCTTTGTTCCCCTCCCTGCAGTTTGTAGGGCTTCAGAATTACATATTGCATAAAGCTTTAGAAATGCAGATCTGGGTAATTATAGATTAGTGAGCCATTTTCTAGTAAAAAAAAATGCTTATAACTATTGATGCCTTTGTATACAGACGTGGATGTGTATTCTGAGAGCCACTGGGGTTGACTGAGGTTACTTAGTTCAAAATAACAATTTATGCTATTGATAATGTAAATGGGGAGGAGGAGAGATGTAGGGGTTAGCTGAATCCATATAAAAAAACTGAAAGGGGAATCAGAGTATAGGAAATACAAACAACAATCCTACTTGATGTAGAGTAAGAAATAATTAAAATGCACCACCAACCTTTTTGATTAGGTGAAATCTAACTTCACTGACTTCAAAGGCAATTTATCCTATATATATCTGTATACTGTAGTCCTTGGAAAGAACTGAAATAGTATACTGGTTTTAATCTAGGAAGGGATGAAAATATCAGTGGCAAATGAAGATGCAGAATTTTGGATACCAGAAATAGAAAGCTCAACAGAGTTGAACTGACTGAGAAGAACCTCGTAAAACTGGGAAACTGCTTGTTTGATTTTGATTAGGGATTGTTTCATTGATGATTCTACTCTCCTTGCATAGAGTGACTTTCCTTATGGATTAGAGCGTCATTTATCAAGGCTTGAAGCTGTGTTTGTGAGGCTTTAAGAGAGACACCCAAAATCCATTGGTTCTGAGCCTCCTTGACCAGACTGCTGGAGATTGTCTATTGAGGATTTTAATATCTCCAAGGGTAGAGGCTTTGGAACTTCTCTGGGCAGCCTGTTCCAGTGTTTGACCACTGACACAGCAGAAAAGTTTTTCTTACATTCAAGTGGAATTTCCTGTAATGGTTTCTGATTGTCACCTCTTGTCCTGTTATTGGGCATCAGTGAGAAGAACCTGGCTTCATCATCTCTACATGCTCCCATCAGGCACCCTGAGCAGAGGACAAGGATCAGTCTCTTGGCCTGCTGGTGATGCTCTTCCTGATGCAGCCCAGGATGCTGTTGGCCTTCCTGAGTACAAAGCTCATGTTCAGCTTGTTCTTCTCCATGATCCTCAGGTCATGTTCTGCAGACTGTGAACCCTGTGGGACCCTGCCACCCTGTGTCTCTAGCTGCCTGAGGTCCCTCTGAATCACTCATCTGCCATGTCAAGCATTGCTCAGGGGTTTGGGTTGCCTGCCATCTTGCTGAGGTTGCATCAGTCCTGTTATCCAGGTCATAGATGGGGCTGTTGGCCCTTATTTGCCCCTGGGCTGCTCCAGCAGTGACTGACCTCCAGCTGTGTGACTGCACCTTTGTGGCACTCACCAAAGCCCTGTGGAGCTGCAGTTCAGCTGGGTTTCAGTCCACCTCACTGTCCACTTATCTAACTTGTACTTCAGCAGCTTCTCTGAGGCTTTTATGAGTGAGTGTTTTGAAAGCCTTGCTGGAGTCAAGGTAAACAACATCTGCTGCTCTCCCTGCATCCACAGAGCTGCTTATTGCATTGCACAAGGTGCCACTGGTTAAACATGATTTCCTCATTTGAAATCCATGGTGACTACCCCAGATCATCTACTTGACTTTAATATGTTTGCAGATGTTTTCTAGGCTTATTTGTGCCATCATCTTCCTGGGAACTGAGGAAAAGCTCATTGGCCTGTAGTTTTCTGCATCTTCCTCTTGTCCTTGTAGAAGATAAGAGTGACAGCTGCTTTCTTCACAAATCTCCCCTGATCATCACAGCCTTTCAGACACATTCAATCTGGGATTTTGGCTTCATTTATCCTTCTATCAATTGGAAGCTAATTTTGGAATACGGTGTTGTTTTTATATGTTTTTAATTTTTTTAAAAATAATTCTAGGATTTTCTTGTTAATTATCTACTAGAATAGCTTAATTATTTTTTTTACCCTCACTCAGAAGCAGTGAAGAGAGGTATTTATAATAGTTAACTTCCACAACCAGCTTTTCCACCACACCTTTTCAAGCATTCCTTCTTGTCTGTTGAAATATGATTTTTCAGAGAGGGCAATTTTGTTTCTCTGTAAATTCTAACAAGATGTGGATACCCTTTTCTAACAATAAGGGATAATATTCACATCTCAGATTGGATGATCTGTGAAGTTTTTGCAGAAAGACTTGAAATGTACACATAAAAACAAAACTACAGGATGTATTTTATAGCCCAAAGTGGTGGTGATCATGTGCCCAGGCCACATTAATTTACCACTTTTGAAAATGTTGAAAACAGTCACCTGACCCAAACAGAGGAAACTTTGATATTTGGAAGACTCTTGTGAGATTGTCTCCTTATTTCTCTATTCTTTTAAATATCTGGAATAAATTAATTTCAGAAAATTTGATTTAAATATTAGAATACCTCACCTCCAGGGGAACCTTAGGACAACTTGTCAGTATGTGTCTTATAGAGATAGGTTGAACTATCCACTAGACATTCCTGTCTTGGAAACAGGATCTCCATTTGCAGATTCCTGTCCTGGCTGTAGATTCTACCCTCTACAGCCAGTAGAGTCAAAATCCCTGGCTGTAGAGGGATTCTACACAGCTTGTTTAAACCAGCAACTTGCCTAAAATTAATTAATCTAAAATTAGATGAGAGGGATGTGCTAAACTATTCCAATAGCTTAAAGATGAACAGTACAACTCTCATGTTTCTTGAGTTACCTCTTTTCTGAAGATCTAGTCAAATTATGAGGTGTTAACTAATTTACAAGTGATAAGACATTTTGCACTTGTAATTACTTACTGGTGTTTTCCAGAATTATTAAAAACACATTTAAAATTGAGTTTAAGGTAGACTTTGTTCATATGCCCTCAATGTAAACAAGATAGCAATGTAGTGGTTGATTTTTACATTGTTGATAGATTTTGAAATACTTTTTTTTAAAAAATTCACTTTGTTCAGGATTTTGAAACTAATGAGACAAGGAAAAATATCAGTGAGAGTAACTATAAACAATTTTAACCTGTGCTGGGAATTTCCTGATTAAGTACATGTCACAATACCACTGTAGAGTCAAATGAAAAGCCCCTCTACATCCTCTGTTAGAATAGTTCTATAAGTCAGAGTTAAAATATATTTTAATGCGTGTAAAAATAGGCTCCCACATTCATTCATGTCCAGGTACATAATAAAGGACTAAATTTTCTGGGTTTCTTAGGATCTACTAGACTCCATGGCCACTTGGACTGCATATTATTCATATGAATGGGCACTAGTTCTCCCCAGCTTGTCATTAGTGGAAATCAATAGTTGCCTATGGGAGTGTTAGTTTTGTGTACAGATGAAATAACCACTTTCTTCAAAAATGACTTTAAAATATGCATTACCATAAGCATTGCCACAACTGTGTTTTTAAATGTTCCTAGAAACTAAAAAATAAAAAATTCCAGTTGGCAAGTGTTTCTTCTGAGTATTGATGGACTGAGAGCAGTGTTGCTAGTTTTTACCCATGCTGTGAAAATATTCTGTATTTTGTGTGGTATTTTCCTATCTCTCTCTCTAGGGTGCTGTGGCAGGTGTTCAACTTGAATACATTTAATTGTACATCTTTAAGGGTGGTACTAATGCTAGGAATGGTACTGTTGTGGTTTGGGGGTTTTGTTCTTTTGCTTCTGCTTTAGATTTCAATAGCTTTTGCTGTCTGATTATATCCCTCTTAAGTTTAAAATAACAATTTTGAGCTGAAAATTGCATAGAAAATGATCATTCTGATTTGGAAATTATATAGCACTATTCCCACTCTCTGAACTTTCAGTATTGCATAATATTAGTATGTTCCTCTAATTCCTGAACCACTTGCAAATTAATTACATGGAATGACAAAATCAGAGCTTGATACACATTCTCTTGTCATGTGTTGCTTTTCTAGATAAAGAGGCATAATGACACAAAATAACAGGAGTTTTCTTGTGCATCTTTGATGTTTTACTGGAGGTGTATGAACCCAGATCTTGGAAAAAAATCTGCTGCTGATCCTAGACCTGCATGTTGGATGATAAAATTAGCTCTGTTTTTCAACCTGGACTGATGTGCTGTAGACAATAAATGGTTCCTTATTTATTTTATTATGCATTGCAAAAAAGTAGGAATAGATACTAGAAAAAATCCAAGAGGCTGAAGAATATTCAGCTCCTGTAGCCAGCAGTCAAGATTCACATGTGTTCTTTTTTCAGAAGTGATGCAGTATAACTAAAAGACACAGGTTAAAACAGGAAGAAAATTATTTTCTATTAGATTACTAATTATCTTCTATGGTGCATCCAGAGATTAGGCTTTGAAATGGCCACAAGTGAGTAATTGTTCTTAGAATCTTCCAATTTTTATGGAAGAACAAATATTCAAAAGTATATACAGATGCAGAGTGTGAAGATTCCTTTGGAAGGCAAAGTGGTTAATCTTTCTTATTATATGGGAAAAACTTGTTGGCACTAGTATCACTAATGCTGGCAATAAACTGTTCCTAAACATATTTTAATAAATTTTCACTTACTAAGCATTTTTATTCTTCCTGTTTGTAGAACATTCAAGGTATCTCTAAACATCCAGTTACAATCGCCAAGAAACAGTACATAAAAGGTAAACTGTGTTTTTATTAAGATGAAAAGACAGTTTTATCTAATTATTTTACTGTGTGGTATTATATTTTGAAGCAAGCTGATAGGTCCAGCATTTAATATCAGATGATCAATGCTTTGTTATACATTAGCATTTCAGCCAATTACTTTTCCTGGTTGTTCCTGAAGAAATATTTGGTGTTTCAGCACTGATTTCAATAGTTAAAAGCTTTTTTTTTTAGATTTATTTTGTTTCCCTCGCTTTTTCCAAATGAAATGCTATATCTTAAATATCCTAGGGATGATTTTGTGTGTGTTCAGCTCATAAGGCTTTGCCTGAGTCAATGTTTAAACTGGGCCATTTTAATCATACTCACAACTAAACACCAGTAGTTAGTCAGATGTGTTGTTTTTGATAACAGATGTGTTAAGGCAGATGATTTAAGGCAGATGGTTCAGAGAGAATCAAAGTGAAGTCTAGAAAAGCATGAGCCAAATGATAAAGAGAGAAACCCACACTAGCAGACTCAAATATAAGAAAGATTTTGGAACACACATTCTCCTCCTGGAATGCCTGCAGCCACAGCTGGCCAGTGCTGCTCAATGGTCCTCTGCTAAGGGCAAGCTTTGCCTTTTCACAGCTTTTCACTCCCTGTGCTGGAAGTAATACAGGTCATTAAACAGGAGGCTAGGGAAGATAATGTAAAATTTTGACAGCAGTTTTATTTTATCTACAAGAGTCATTTTTGTAAGTATTTTTTAAAAGTTGCTATTAAAAACTGTGTCAGCAGGGGCAGCATAAACCTGAGGTGCTGGGCATAACTGTAGCACATGAAACTTTCTGGAGACTTTGTTAATCATCTTATATGCTTCTCAAAAATGTATTTCTAAGTTTTTTTTCTGTATCAAGAGATATTTTTTTTCTATTTTCTTCACTTTTATGCTGACCAGATTCTGTTGCATTTCAAACACCATCCCTCCCTACGCTATGTCAAGTGATATTTCCTGGATGCATTCAGTTTCTAGTACCTTGTGTTAGTGTTTCATCATGTTATTGGGGATTTCTGTCATTCCAATTTGGATGCCTATGACAGCTGTATGTTCTCAATATTATATTTCCCTATCATCTGTAACTCAGAATTTGGTTATTAACACATTGCTGCAGCATGGTCAAAGACACAAAAATACATATTTTTACTTATTTTTGTAGACCCTTCTTTATGAATGTATCCTTTATTAAGTGATCTGTGAATAATATTAGTTATTTTATATATTTGATAGCTTGTGTTTAGGAAAGGGTTTAGATTTGGGAAAGGAAGTGAGCAGTACTGCAAGGATGGTGGAGGTAAAGTTGTACATGACTGATATAGTGAGATAATTGTGATGCTGGCAGTTGGTGCTCTGCTAGTTTGCTTACACTGCCATTTCTGTGGTGTTGGCTGTGTATTTGGTATAAAACCTTCTATGGTTCGCAGCACGGTATTTTTGAACTGGTGTTTGGGATTTAAATGTGTATCTCCTCTCTAGGAAAAGAAGAGGACATAATAACTATTTCCCCAAGAACACTGTTTGTTTCAAAAAAAGGATGTACATTTTTAGCAGCAGGTAAGACAGAGAGTGAATTATTATTCTCATACATATTAATAGTCACAGTTCTCTCATGTCTTTTTCCCCTCTCCTTTGGATGACATATTTTACAAGGCTGTCAAATCCCTTAGTAACAATTAATTTTGTTATGTGATGTGTGTTCCTTATTATGCTTTGGAAGTGGATGATGTTTTAGCCTTGTGAGTAGAAACAGTTAATAAGATTAGTTGACACATGAAGATAATGAAGGATTGAGACACTTTGTGATCCATAGCTGGAATATAACATCTCCAGGATGAGCTTCTTACAGGCATCTGCCTTTTTTGAGAATGAAGAAATGATTGAATACACCAGGCTTGCATTTTAATTTGTGATAGTCTGGTTAAAATGCAGGTATGTTTTTATGTTAGAGCAATAGATGCATTTTAACTCTGTTTTCTAGACTTTTCCCATATTGAGTTAAGGATCCTTGCTGACTTGTCATCTGAACCAGAACTTCTGAAACTGTTCCAAGAACCTGAAATCACTGATATCTTTACTACACTGGCTTCTCAGTGGTAAGATTAAATGTTGCATACTTTAATAATAATTAGACAAAATATTACGAATAACCTAAGCTGTTGTATTACTGCATAATGATAACAAAAGACAGTATTTTATTACAATACCTATTGTTCACACTATTTTAACACTATTAATTCCCTTCTGTCTTTCTGAGCCTTCTCTTCTCCACATATCAAAATGCTGCAATCCAACTGGCCAGTGTGAGCCTTGTGGCTAAAGCTGATGCAATGATATATTGTGAACAGTGGTTGCTGATAGCTTCTATTGTTTTTAACCAATTCTTTTAAAAAATCCAGAGCAGCACTTAGAGAGGTTATCCATCTGAAAAAACAGAACAGCTTTTTTCAGTAGAAGTACAAGCATTATTGACATTTACTTAGATATCCAATAGAAGTATTGGAATCAAATTACATATACTT